>NW_027444042.1:0-600000 GCF_048569485.1 Anomaloglossus baeobatrachus | reverse complement strand
AGATCGCAGGCACACACAGCAGATCACACACACAAACACAGCAGATCACACACACACACAGCAGATCACACACAAAGCAGATCTCAGATATACACAGCAGATCACACACAGCAGATCGCAGGCACTCACAGCCGATCACAGGCACACACAGGCGATCATAGATACACACAGCCGATCGCAGAAAAACACACACACAGCAGATCACATACACACAGCAGAACACACACACACACAGCAGTGCACAGAGGAGAAAAAGAGCACACATAATTCAGGCGCACATCAAAGAATATTGTAATCATATATATTTTTTATTTTTACGAGAAAAACAGTTTATTAGGTCCATGAAAAACACACAATAAAATCATTTAAAACCATACAATACAAGACACGGCCTCTATAAAGTGACTCCGGGATAGTAAACCTAGTCAATATAAGACAGATATAATATCAAAGTTGTACATCAATTGATTCTCCAAACCACAGATCTAAGGTAAGTAGTGATTACTCGCATGCAGAAAATAAGCTCTACTGGTGAGGTAGACAGTTGTGTATATATATATATATATATATATATACGAAGTATGACACTATCGTATATGTACTGTCTTATAGATAACCATATCAAAAGACAATGGAGGTATAACCAATACCAGGAACAGTTGATTGGCAACAATATAGCAGTGTGAATTAATCATACAAGTGCATATCAAATATATATAGAGCTTGTATAAAAAAAATAAAATATATATATTTATAATAGCAGCGATTGCTAAATGGATACTACCTGAGAAACCATCAGTATTTAGCTCTAGAAAACAGCACTCTATAAGGGTGATGGTGTGACCAGCAGAAAGTTATTAATGCAGTACTGAAGAGCTGCCACCAGACTGCCTAGATACCTGCTGGCTGCATAAACACCAGATATAGATCACCCAAAAAATACCAAATGTGCACACATGGTCAAAAAAGACCGAGAAAGTCTCATTAGAGAAGTATAATTACCAACCGGGCCCGGTGTATAAGTAGAACTGCATGCACAAAAATATAGGGAGAATATCAAGGCGCAAAAGAGCAAGGTATGCTGTGAAGGTCAAAGTAATCACTACTTACCTTAGGGGTGCTTCACACACAGCGAGATCGCTGCTGAGATCGCTGCTGATTCACGGTTTTTGTGACGCAGCAGTGACCTCATTAGCGATCTCGCTGTGTGTGACACTGAGCAGCGATCTGGCACCTGCTGTAAGATTGCTGCTCGTTACACACAGCCCTGGTTCTTTTTTTTATTGTTTCTCTCCCGCTGATAAGCACACATAGCTGTGTGTGACAGCGAGAGAGCAACAATCCTGAATGTGCAGGGAGCAAGAGCCGGCATCTGACAGCCTGCGGTAAGCTGTAACCAAGGTACACATCGGGTAACCAAGGTGGTTACCCGATATTTAGCTTCGTTACCAGCCTCCGCAGCTCTCACGCTGCCAGTGCCGGCTCCTGCTCCCTGCACACGCTAAGTTAAGCGGTGTGCGCTGGTAACTAAGGTAAACATCGGGTAACCATACCCGATGTTTACCTTAGTTACCAGTGTCCGCAGCTTCCAGACGCCGGCTCCGTGCAAGCGCAGCGTCGCTTGCACGTCGCTGCTGGCTGAGGGCTGGTCACTGGTCGCTGGTGAGATCTGCCTGTTTGACAGCTCACCAGCGACCATGTAGCGACGCAGCAGCGATCCTGACCAGGTCAGATCGCTGGTGGGATCGCTGCTACGTCGCTAAAGTGTGACGGTACCCTTAGATCTGTGGTTTGGAGAATCAATTGATGTACAACTTTGATATTATATCTGTCTTATATTGACTAGGTTTATTATCCCGGAGTCACTTTATAGAGGCCGTGTCTTGTATTGTATGGTTTTAAATGATTTTATTGTGTGTGTTTTTCATGGACCTAATAAACTGTTTTTCTCGTAAAAATAAAAAATATATATGATTACAATATTCTTTGATGTGCGCCTGAATTATGTGTGCTCTTTTTCTCCTCTGTGCATTGTTGTTTTGCACACATTAGGCAGCACTCATTGTGTTACTATAGGCTGTGCACCCCGTCATTTCGTTTACACACACAGCAGATCGCAGATATACACAGCAGATCACACACATCCGATCGCAGGCACACACAGCCGATCACAGATACACACTTCCGATCGCAGGCACATAAAAGCCGATCACAGATACACACTTCCGATCGCAGGCACATAAAAGCCGATCACAGATACACACATCCGATCGCAGGCATACACAGCCGATCACAGATACACACATCCGATTGCAGGCATACACAGCCGATCACAGATACACACATCCGATCACAGACACACACAGCCGATCGCAGAAAAACACAGCCGTTCGCAGACACACACACACACACACACACACATACATAATATCACATCCAGCACTTACGGCCGCAGGGAATGAGAGCAAGTCACGTGTCCGGCCGCAGGTCCTGTTCCTTGCGCTCCACTGCACTGCCTCTCAGGAGAAGAGATCGGTGTCTCTGGATGAGGTATGTATGCGATCTGATGTGTGTGCGATCCGATGTTCGTGTGTGTGATTTGATGTTTGCGTGTGATCCGATGTTTGTGTGTGCGATCTGATTATGTGTGCGATATGACTGTGTGCGATCCGATGTTTGTGTGTGAGATCTGGTGTGTGTGTGTGAGATCTGGTGTGTGTGGGAGATCTGGTGTGTGTGTGTGTGTGTGTGTGTGTGAGATCTGATGTGTGCGGGTGTGTGATCACTGCAGGTCCTGCCGCTCAGTGTCGGGTTAGTGTAATTGCCGGGTGCCGCTGTGTATAATGAAGTGTCCTGCAGTATCTGTATATTTTTTAGCGGCACGGACACTTCATTATTGATCCGGGAGTAGGGCTTAATTTCGGGTGAGGGCTTATATTTAAGCCTTTCTCCGAAAATGCTGGAAATCCCTGCTAGGGCTTATTTTTGGGGGAGGTCTTATTTTTGGAAAAACACGGTATAAGACTTCTAACGTACAGCCTATTATTCAGCCTGCACTACCTGCCACGCTGAGCTACTAGGGGTTGATAGCCCCTCTTCCTTCTGTGAGTGCGGTGCCCCTGTAGCCCCCCCTCCCGCCCCGCCACCACCGCAGCAACTGCTGCCAGCCCAGAGCCTACGGCTCCCATTCCCCCGGAATGGGCACAGTTCCCAGAACCTGGTGCTGGCTATGCAACATCGTCCTCACACCTCTCGGGGCCCCTGGACAGAACGCAGCCTGATGACACCTCTGTAGAGGGTTCTTCTGATAAGAATCAGCCCTCTGCTTCACCGGTTGCAGATCAGAAAAAGGGCATGACCCCCATGGTTCTCCCTCGGGGGTACACAGATGGGGTTCTCCCACATGTTCCGCGGTCTCTGAGGAGCCGGAGGAAGGGGAATGATGTTTGTACCAGGATGATTCCTTGGTTTCAACCTCCCCGAGCGATTAAGCTGCGATGGACTATCTTATTGCAGCAATCAACCAAACTGTGTTTGTGTGCAGCAATCAACCAAACTGTGCATGTGTGCAGCAATCAACCAAACTGCATGTGTGCAGCAATCAACCAAACTGTGTATGTGTGCAGCAATCAACCAAACTGTGCATGTGTGCAGCAATTAACCAAACTGTGCATGTGTGCAGCAATCAACCAAACTGCATGTGTGCAGCAATCAACCAAACTGTGCATGTGTGCAGCAATCAACTAAACTGTGCATGTGTGCAGCAATCAACCAAACTCTGCATGTGGAAGATCTCCCATCCACTACTACTGACCACGCGGTCTCCTTTAAAAGGGCGAAGAAACCTAAAAAAAAAAAAAAAAAACGTTTTTGCCGGCGCTTCGGTATCCGTAAACTCATGTAGTCTCGGTACCCCTTGGCTTAGCTGTCTCTAAGGGCTGGGCCGATCCTCTCTCGGTGGACGCCCCCCCCCCCTCCCCCGGCCTCCCGCCTACCTGAAAGACCCTCCTGTCTTTTACTTGATGGATCCTCCTTCAAGGACCCAACAGACAGACAAGTGGAGCAGCTCGATCGCTCCGCCTTGAGGCCGCGTGTCCCTCTCTCCTTCCGTGTGGATCGCACAGGCATCAGGAATAACAGTTTTCCTCAGGCCCTCACAGAAGTAACAGTTCACATTGCTGCGGCGGTGGAGTACCTCATGCAAGCCTCCCTCGATGCTGCTATGCGCAGTTTTTGCCGCCTCGAATACCATAGCCATCCGTAAGGCCCTCTGGTTCCGATAATGGAGAGCGAACTCTGTCCCTTAGAAGCCTCTCACAGTACTCCTTTCCAGACCAATGGCTTGGCGATCGTCTGCACAGGCTCTTTTTTTCTGACGCCATGGGAGGGAAAGAGTACCTCCCTCCCCCAACTCTAGCCCAGGATGTTTTTTAATAGACACGCAGGGCCTGACCTTCTGAGCCCTCCCCAGGTCCACCTCGTCCTGGCAGTCTATACAAAGACCGAGGAGTCTCGTCCTCCTCCATCTGGGCTGCCGCCTCAGACCACAAATGGGTGCGAGACCTTGTGTCTTCGGTTACCACATTGAATTCCGGACCCGATCCCCGGGTTGGTCTTTTTCTCTCAAACCCCCCAAAGGCTCCAAAACACCATGAGGCCTTCTCCTCAGCAATCCAGTCCTCCAAACGGCGGGGGTGATAGTACATGTTCCGGATGACGAGATGGTCAAGGCCTTCTATTCCAACCTCTTTGTGGTCCCCAAAAAAGGACGGGTCAGTTCGACTCATCCTGGACCTCTAACACCTGAGAAAACATGTGCACGTAAGGAGACTCAGAATGGAGTTCCTAGGGTCCATTATTACCTCTATGGTCGAAGGAGAATTCATTGCTTCAATAGCTATCAGGGACGCGTACCTGCACATACCCATCGCCCCAGCTCACCAAAAGTTCCTCCGCTTCACGGTTCAGGACTTCTTTTTTCATTTGTAACCCTACCCTCGGCCCTGCCACAGCACCAAGGGTCTTCACCAAGGTCATGGTGGCTGCCATGAGTGCCCTTCACGCCAGGAGATTGGCTGTTCTGCCTTGCTTGGATGACCTCCTCATCAAGGGCTCAACCAGCGTGCAGATCTCTGTGGGCTCTCTATCCCGCTTAGGGTGGCTTCTGACTCCAGTCAAATCATCCCCGCTCCCGTCAAAATCCGTCACCTCCCTGGGCATGTTCCTGGACAGCCTTCGGGGCTTGATATTGCTCCCTCAAAACAAGGTGACCGCTCTACAACAAGCGGTACACTGCCTTCTACTCTTGTACTCCTCTCGCTCCATACGATTCAGTATGAGAGTGCTAGGTAGGATAGCGGCGGCTATAGAGGCAGTGCCGCTCGCTTAGCCACACACCGACTGCAGCTTGCGCTTCTAGCTGACTGGGACAAGAGCCCCCTTTTCCCTGGATGAATTTTTTCACCTGACTCCTTCAGTCAGGTATGTGCTTTGCTGGTGGCTTCGGCCCTCTTCCATATTGAGAAGGAGATTTTCTCTCCCAAGTGGACTGGATACTCCTGACCACGGATGCCAGCCTCTTAGGCTGGGGAGCAGTGTACTGGCTCCACACCGCTTGAGGACTTTGGATGCCCCAGGAGTCTTCCCTTCCCAGAAATCATCCTGAAAGTCAGCGCGATCTTTCTCGCGCTCAGGTCGTTCCTCCATCTGCTAGCAGGTCGTCTGAGTCGAGTCCAATTTGACAATGCAACAGCTGTGGCCTATGTCAATCGGCAGGGAGGTACCAGCAGCAAGACAGCTTATCTCAAGGTCCTCAGGATCCTCACCTGGGCCGAATCGACTGGGTTTGTGATTTCACCGGTACACATACCGGGAGTAGAGAACTGGGCGGCGGACCTTCTAAGTCGCCAAGGCCTAGCCGCCGGAGAGTGGTTTCTCCACCCAGAAGTGTTCTCACACATCTGCTCTCGCCGGGGTACGCCGGACGTGGGTTTAATGGGCTCAAGGTTGAACGCAAAGGTACCCGCGTTCTTAGCCAGGTCACGTGATCAACAGTCCATCAGTGCGGATGCTCTACTCTCCTGAAGTCGCTTCTGTCTACCTTACAGGTTTTTCGGTACAATTGCTCATGGCGCCTCTTAAGCATCCCAGACCTGCTGACCCAAGGCCCATTTCCCATCAGAACTCCAGAGCCCTTAAGATGACGACCTGGCCATTGAGACCTGGACTTTAAAAAGAGCGAGATTCTCTCCCGCGGTCATCTACACCATGATCAGTGCCCGAAAGCCGGCCTTCATCCCGTATTTGCCACCGCACATGGAAAAGTTCCTTTCCCGGTGCAGGGAATCCAATGTCCAACCTATGCCTCTGGCGATCCCCAGAATCTTTGTTTTCTTTTTTGCAGTCAGGTTGCAAAAGGGGTTGGCCCTCAGCTCCCTTAAGGGGTAGGTTTCATCTTTCTCAATATTCTATCAATGCCGGCTAGCTTGCAATCCGCAAGTCCAGATTTTCCTCCAGGGCGTTTCCCATCTAGTCCCACCGTACAAATGGTCGCTGGACCCATGGGACCTCAATCTCATTCTGGACGGTCTCCAGAGGACCCCCTTTGAACCTCTTAAGGAATCTTCTCTTGCTCTTCTCACCTGGAAGGTAACATTCTTAGTGGCGATTACGTCCATCAGACAAGTTTTGGAACTGGCAGCACTCTCTTGCCGCGAACCCTTTCTGATCTTTCATCAGGGTTCTACCCAGTCCCCCCTCCTTTTCCGGATTTTCTTCCAAAGGTTACTTCCCCGTTTCATTTGAACGAGGACATTGTTCTGCCTTTCTTTTTGTCCACACCCAGTCCATAGGGTGGAAAGGTCTCTACATTCGCTAGACCTTATGAGGGCTCTCCGATATTACATACCCAGGACAGCCTCTTTAGGAACATGGACTCCTTGTTCGTCATTCCTGAAAGGCCTAAGAAAGGACAGGCAGCTTCATAGGCAACGCTGGCTCGCTGGATTCGCTCTGCGATCCAGGAGGTCTACCACTTGCAACTCAAGCCCATTCCTAGTGGGCTGCGGACTCCTTCCACGCGAGCAGTTAGCGCCTCTTGGGCCATCAGGCTTCAGTGGAACAGAGGTGGAAGGCCGCGACCTGGTCTAGCCTGCATATTGTTTCAAAGCATTACCGAGTTCATACCCAGGCTTCGGCTGAGGCGAACCTAGGTAGGAAAATTCTGGAAATGACAGTGGAGCACCTATCTCAGTAGGCGCTCCTGGCTATCTGGGACTGGTTCCTAGTCCTTGGGTTGCATTGTTTATTGTTTACCCACCCAGGGACTGCTTTAGGACGTCCCATGGTCCTGTGTCCCCCAATGAGGCGTTAGAGAAAAACAGATTTTTGTGTACTCACCGTAACATCGTTTTCTCTTAGCCATCATTGGGGGACACAGCACCCTCCCTGTTGCCCTGTTGGGTCTTAGTTTTTTCTCTTAGTACCTTTTTGTTATGAGCATTCCCTCGTGTTTTTTGTTACTTGTTCTCCTACTGCTTGTGTACTAAAACTGAAGTAGCCTGGCTGGGCCAGGGGGTGTATACTACAGGGGAGGAGCTAACATCTTTGCATCTACTTAGTGTCCAACTATGGATAAGCAGCATAACACCCATGGTCCTATGTCCCCCAATGATGGCTAAGAGAAAACGATTTTACGGTGAGTACACAAAAATCCGTTTTTTTTGCCCCCAAAAAAGCATAAAAGACTGTCCAGCACATCCACTAGGTACTTTGAACAGGTGCACGCTGAAAATGTTACAAAAAAATATGCACAGCAGCAGTCAGAAAAACTAAAATATGCAAATTCGTGTAATCACGGCAGCCTACAACAAGGTGTATCTCTTTTTGCCGGGACCCTATCCTAATACGCCTTTATCTGGGTTAAATAACCTACATGTAATGGACAGGTAGCATCCAGCTAAATAAAAAGCTCAGGCTGGAGTGCGGAGGAGTGTTCTGTCAGAAAGGAATGTAATACTAATATAAAAAGACTGACCAGCACATCCAATAGGTGTGAAAAGTTGCACGCTGAAAATTCAACAAAGTTGCAAAAATTTTCTGCATGCACCTGTTTATGACTGAGCACTCTGCCCTCCAGACTGAACGTTTTCATTTAACTGGATCCAACCTGCCCATTTCATGTAGTTTTTTTTAGCCCAGATGCAGGAGTTTTTGGAATGAGTCCCGGCAAAAATAGGTATGCCTTGTCGTCGGTTATTGGCCCTTCCCAGCTTAAAAATAGCAGGCTGCAGCCACCCCAGAAGTGGCACATCCTTTAGATGCACCAATCCTGGCTCTTCTCCCCTGCTCATCCCGTTGTCCTGGTGTGGTGGCAAACGGGTTAATATAAGGGGTTGATACCAGCTCTAATGTCACCTTGCATCAAGCCCTGGGGTTAGTAATGTTACAGCATCTATCAGATACCCGACATCACTAACCTAGTGAATAATAATAAAAAAAATTAGACTACAAATATGTTTTTTATTTGAAAACACATTCCCTTTTTCACCAATTTATTAAAAAAAGTCTGATGCCTTGTAATCCATTTTGGAGGTCCCACGACAACTCTGTGTTCCAGGATATGAAGGCGCAGGGAACGTATTCAACATTTTCTGGAAGCGCAAGCATTCCATTTGAGCAGTGTGGTTGCAGTGACCTGAGAATACTGCACTCACATTGCCCTGGTCCAACCAAAAGCAGAGTGACCTGCAGTAACCTTATTCCAGAATAAGGGGGGCACACTCAGGGAACACATCTCCTATTTTCTGGAAGTGCAGCACTGCATGTTAGGAGTGTGGGTGCATTGACCTGAGAATACTGCACTCACACTACCCCGGTCCAACTGAAGGCAGTGTGAGCTGCAGTAACATCACTGCGTTGCGCACAGTGAGCCGGCTGAGAGCCTCTCTGCACATGCGGCCATCATTTTTCTCGGACATGTACCGCCCCAGCAGCGATTGAACCACTCGGATCCGGGTGTCGCTACTCTTGGCTCGAGGGTCTCCGGACCCGGGGGCTTGGGATCACTCCGAAACGTGATGGGGGCTTATTTACAGGGGAGTTAGATAGTTTGTGATGCCACCCGTGGTGTGCGGTAATAGGGAGTACCACCGCTGCCGTTGGGAGTACTCGGGGCGATAAAGTGGGGCAGCCAGATAACGTTACCCTCCACGGGTAGGGAAAGGCCCCGGGACCATGGATGGTGGGATGGATTGCAGGGGAAGCGCAGGCTTGCTGGTAGCGGTGGTTAATCAGGTACTCACTCAAAAGGAAAGCAGACACTGACAACGTAGTAAACCAAGTCTCTGGGTGTCGCTGCCCTCTTGGGAGGAGCTCGTCTGGGTTCCATCTCTTGCAGCACTACCTGGTGGTCCATAACCTGCCTGTGTGCACAGAATTGAAAGTGTTCAGGTGGCCCGTAAGCTTGGAGCTGTCCGTGCCCTGCTCCCTACTATGGGTAGCAGAGGAGCTTGTGTGCCGCCCCCGTGGAAACAGCCGGGCTGCTCGGATCCGGATCCGCAGTGGCTCGATGGGTCTCCGGACCCGGGGGTCGTGCAGCCACTCGAATAAAAGGGGGTATTTATAGGGGATTGTGATAGTTCGTGACGCCACCCGTGGTTTGTGGTAATCTGAGAGTGCCACTGCTGCTGTTGGGAGTACCCGGGGGTGAAGACAGGGGGAAGCCAGATGTTAGGACCCTCCACGGGTAGGGGGGATGCCTCGGGACTCAGTGATAGTGCTTGGGGAGTGCCGTGGGGAGTGAAGGGGGTCCCTTATGTACTCACTCAGTCCATAAAGCTGACACCGACAACCAGATAAACCAAAGTTCTGTACACCGCTGCCAATGAGGGGAGCTATTTTGGGTCCCGTCCCCAGTGGTGCTGTCTGATGGTCTGTAACCTTCTTCTTGGCACTTTGTTCACTTTTCTGGTGGTCCTGGTAGCTTGAAACTAGCCGGGTCCTGCTCCGCAGTATGGCTAACTGTGGGAGCTTGCTCTCAGGGTTCACGCTTGGGATTTTCTGGACCGTTTTGTGGAAAGTCCTATCCCCCTCGTTGCGCTAGTACCCCGATTCTGGAGCGGGTGGAGAGCGGATCTTGAAGGCTCCATTCTCGTCGGGCTAATTGTCAGGTTGCCTGAAGCTCCTTCCTGACCTAGGGTCCACGTACCCCGTCGTGCCCTGGGCCCGGCCCGGGAGATGGTACAAGGCCGCCGGCTGCTCCCTCGGCAGTACCGTGCCCCTTATCACGATCCCCATGCGACCGGGAGTCCAGCTCCTACTAGGTCCAGACCACCGTCTGTTACCTAGTGACTTCCAAGGAGCCCAGCTCCTGACCTCCTCTCTCACCGAGAGCTACTACTCAACTTCTCTTCTGGAAGCTCCCACTCCCCAGCTCCTCTCTCACTGGGATCTACTTCTGTTCTGAACTGCTCCTGACACTCCTGACCTCCCCTTAACCAACCCTCCCAAGTTGGCGACCCTATTCCACTCAGGCCGTCCACTGGTGTGTCTATTGGGTGTGGTTCAGAGTGTTCCTAGGATTTACTAACTGTTGTTGACAACACCACTTAGCTGGGGACACATAACCAAGGAGGAGGTGGATACTGTGCATAAGGGAAGACTGCACAATACCCTGTGACGTCCTGATAGGCCAGGGCGTCACACTTGCTCTCAGGAGCTCACGCTTGGGATTTCTGTGGGCTGCTTTGGTTGGAAAGCCCTATCCCCCTCATTGCGCTAGTGCCCTCCGATCTCTGAGCTTCATGGGAACAGTCCATAAAGGCCCTGTCCTCCGCAGGTTAATTGCCGGGTTGCATGAAGCTTCTTCCTGACCTAGGGTCCAGTACCCCGACGTGCTTTTGGCCCCAGACCGGCTATTGGACTGCAGCTGCCGACCGTCCTCCTTGACTAAGCCAGCACCCAGTCCCAATCTCCCGCGACCGGGTCTCCGCTTCCTCCGGGTCCAGACCACCGTCTGCAACCCAATCTACGTTTTCCTCTGGGAGCTCCAACTCCCAGCTTCCTTCGCGCTCCTCACAGCTCGAGGGCTACCACTGTTCTTGTCACCTCCCACCTCCCTGCCTGACCCCTAGGTGGGCGGCCCTATTCCAGCTTAGCAGCCCACTGGTGTTCCTGACAGGGTGTGGTGCGAGTTGTGATTAGGATTTTTAGATGCTGGTGGAGGCAGTGCTGCAAGTTGGGAACCAAGAACCAAAGGGGGGTTGAGCCCTACACTGGGAGATAAAGAGCGTGCAGTACCCTGTGACGACCTGACTAGTCCAGAGGCATCACAATTTCTTCTGAAGACAAGGCGAAGGAGGGGTCACGGGGGATCAGAGCTGCATCATGTACGGAAGGACCAGAGGGGTGGCAGCCTGACATAGGGTGAAATGGGAAAACCTTTCTGTTCCATCTGTCATGTCAGATTGCACAGAAATCAGAGGAGGAGGATGAATGCGGCAGGCACACCACTCGTGCAGCAGCAGCCATGTTAGATCATCGGGAGGGAGACGGGGATCAGGGAGGAGGAGACTTTGGGCACACCGGGGGACTGAGGAGGACATTTATCTCCCATTAGATATGTTTGATTATACCAAATGGAAGATTCATCATCTTTTTACTGCCACTGCCTTAACGTCCACGTGGTCACTGGTATACAGTATGAAATGGCGATCACGTGACCGGGGACCAGAAAAACCGACTCGGATCGTGATCTCCAGTGTCTCATCTACCACTGGTAACTAAAATCCTGGTGATTTTCCAAACTGGAAGGCGCTGTACCCTTTTTCCTGAGCGGCCGTTAAAAAGCGTCGCAAAGGAATAAGTACCCTTAACTTCCCCCGTTAAAAGGCTTATCGGCGGTCGTTAAGGTGCTTATTGTGTACATACAGCCTACAAAGCTAGGATGGATAGATAGATGTCAAACACATGTATAATGTCCAACTCTCCTAAATATTTTTTATGCTGGCACTGTTTCACTGGCATAAAAGAGTGTTCAGTCTTGTATTTAGCCAAAAAATAGATAATTTAAAAAAATTACGTGGGGTCCCCCCCATTTTTAACAGCCAGCTAGGGTAAAGTAGATGGCTGCAGCCTGCACACTGAAGCTACATAGGTAAAGATGGTTGACCTCGGGGAGATCAACATCCAACACCGCGGGGACACCATCACGTATTTCTCAACGCTTTGACACTAGAACAAGGCCCCCTGGGAAAATATGCAAAACAAGAATGCCGCGGAGACACTATCACATGTTTCTCAACGCTGGCAGGAAACTAGCCAGGTCTTTCACCGGGAAGGAACAACCATGGGAAGGGCAGTCTCCAGTCAAGGAAACCGCCTATACCAAAACGTGGTATCCATCCACAGACAGCTGTTTCGGGGTATTTGTCCCTCATCAATGTGAAGTAGGAAACTGGCTAGTGGGAGCAATGCCTAGTAGAAGACTACATAGGTAAAGATGGTTAACCTCGGGGAGATCATGTTTTGGTATAGGCGGTTTCCTTGACTGGAGACTGCCCTTCCCGTGGTTGTTCCTTCCCGGTGAAAGACCTGGCTAGTTTCCTGCCAGCGTTGAGAAACACGTGATGGTGTCTCCGCGGCATTCTTGTTTTGCACACTGAAGCTAGCAGCTAGCTTCACCTGGCAGAGGTCTCCCCAATCTGTTCATTCATTCATTCATTCATTCATTCATTCATTTATTTATTTATGTATTTATTTATTTATAAATAATTAAAAAGAAAAACATGGGGTCCCCCCAAAAATTGGGTTACCACCAGCCAAGCTAAAGCGGACAGCTGGGGTCTTGCATTCATAGGAAGGACCATGTTTATTTGGCCTTTCCGAGCCTATAAATAGCAGGCTGCAGCCTCCCCAGAAGTGGTGCATCCATTAGATGCGCCAGTCCTTGCACTTTCTCCCCACTAATCCCGTTGCCTTGGAACGGTGGCAAACGGGGTAATATAAGGGGTTGATACCAGCTGTAATGTCAGCTGGCATGAAGCCCAGGGGTTAGTAATTTTGAGGCGTCTACTAACCCTTTTAGTAATAAAGAACATAAAGACAACAAAACCCTCCCTGCCACATTCCCTTTTTCACCAAATTATTGAAAAGAAAAAAAAAATTTGGTCTGCCGTAATCAATTTTGGAGACCCCCACAACAACTCTGTCATCCATGATAAGGGGGCACGCTTAGCGAACATATACATCATTTTCTGGAAGTGCAGGCACTCCATGTCATGTGAGGAGTGGGCTCAGTCTCCTTGCTTGCAGAGAGCTGTCTGAGAACTGGCTCACTGCGCATGAGTCCGCCATTTTTTTCAGAAGGAGAGGTCGCGGGGGACTGCTGCAGAAGGTACAGGTGGTGACCTGTGGTGGACTTTTCTGTCTCATCTGACATGTCAGAAATCGGAGGAGAAGGATGCTTGTGACAGATGCACAACTCATGTGCCTGCCTTTTTGGAGATCAGGAAGAGGAGAGAGACTGGGGAGGGGTGGACTTTGGCCACACCGGGGGAGGACATTTATCTCCCATCTGATGTGTTTGATTATGTCATGTGCGAGGTAAGATAACGGTGATGACGTGACCGGGGGCAGGAAAAAACTGCTAGTATCGTAATTGCCTAGGACTCCCCAGAGATTTTCCGACGCTGGGGGTTGCAATTCACTTTTTTCTTACCGCTGTTATTGGCGATAAGGAATAAGTACCCTTTACTGCAGCTGTTTTAATCTGTAAATCCAACGTAAAGAGATTAAAAATAGAAAAAAGTACACAACAATAAATAAAGGGGCGGCAATCATAGATGAGGACTATGTGAATAAATGACAAATAGCTTTGTTACAAATACATGTGTAAATGTAAAACAACGTGTGTGTGAATCCGCATTTGACTCAGGGAACGTCATTAACTGTTTTGAGGGGAAATTTTAACCCCATGCTTTACAGTTATTCACCAAAAAACCTGTCTCCATTAAAGTCAATGGAGCTGGGAACACAATGCAGCCAGAACTTCAGAAGAATGTGCAGCCATGCCTTGAATGGAATGTTGGCGTGTCACAATGCAGCCAGGGAAAGAGACAGACAAAAAGACAGACAAAGAGACAGACAGATGGAGATAGACACAGACAAAGAGGCAGACAGACAAAAAGATAGAAAAAGACACAGACAGGGAAAGACAGACAGGGAAAGAGACAGACAGAAAAAGACAAGGAAAGAGGTACGGAGACAGACAGGGAAACAGGGAAAGAGATAGAGAGACAAATAGGAAAAGAGATAGAGAGACAGACAGGGAAAAAGACAGACAGACAAAGACATAGAGACAGACAGGGAAAGAGACAGACAAAGGGATAGAGACACAGAAAGAGAAACAGACACCGAGAGATACAGACTGAGACTGGGACAGAAATAGTTACTATCTAGGGCAGGGGTGGGGAACCTCCGGCCCGCGAGCCGTATGCGGCCCGCAACGACTTTTTCTGCGGCCCCCGGGCTGATTCCCGGGGACTGCAGTGCTGGGGCGGCAGCCGCATATTACTTGCTGCTGGCCCTTTAAAACCCCACACAGTGCGTTCAATGCTGAACGCTGCATTTCCTATACCTGAAAGACTACGTCCCCACGCTGGCACTGCCTACGTGAGGACATACTTTGTAGGTGGGGTCGGCGTGAGGAGCGCTAAAATCAAAAGGAGAGGATTGACTGCCAATCATCCCCCAGGTCTTACTGTGCCGGGCAGCACTCTGTGCCCAGCGCCGGCGGCTCCCTGTGCCCGGCGGTTGCGGCAGCGGCTCCCTGTGCCCAGCGGTTGCGGCGGTGGCTCCCTGTGCCCGGCGAATGCGGCGGCGGCTCCCTGTGCCTGGCGGTTGCGGCGGCGGCTCCGTGCCCGGCGGTGGCTGCTCCTCTCTGTGCCCGGCGGCTCCCTGTGCCCAGCGGCGAAGGCGGCTGCTCCTCTCTGTGCCCGGCGGCAGAGCTCTCCGTGCCTGCAGCCACCTCCAGCGCTCAGTGATCCCAGCCTTCCCCAGTTCTCTAACTACCTCCAAGCTCATCCGGGTCTGCCTGTGCCCCCAGCGCTCTGTACTTCCAGTTCTCTGTGCCCCTCTTTCTCCCCAGTGATCTATGCCCCCACAGTCTCCCCAGTGATCTGTGCCCCACAGTCTCCCCAGTGATCTGTGCCCCCCAGTCTCCCCAGTGATCTGTGCCCCCCCAGTGTTCTGTGCCCCCCAGTCTCCCCAGTGATCTGTGCCCCCCAGTCTCCCCAGTGATCTGTGCCCCCCTCCAGTGTTCTGTGCCCCCCCAGTGTTCTGTGCCCCCCCCCCCAGTCTCCCCAGTGATTTGTGCCCCCCAGTGTTCTGTGTCTCCCCCCAGTCTCCCCAGTGATCTGTGCCCCCTCCCAGTGTTCTGTGCCCCCCCAGTCTCCCCAGTGATCTGTGCCCCCCAGTCTCCCCAGTGATCTGTGCTCCCCAGTGATCTGTGCCCCCCAGTCTCCCCAGTGATCTGTGCTCCCCAGTGATCTGTGCCCCCCAGTCTCCCCAGTAATCTGTACCCCCCCAGTGTTCTGTGCCTCCCCCCAGTCTCCCCAGTGACCTGTGTCCCCCAGTCTCCCCAGTGATCTGTGCCCCCCCAGTGTTCTGTGCCCCCCCAGTCTCCCCAGTGATCTATGCCCCCCTAATGATCTGTGCTCCCCTAGTCTCCCCAGTGATCTGTGCCCCTCAGTCTCCCCAGTGATCTGTGCCCCCCAGTCTCCCCAGTGATCTGTGCCCCCCCAGTGTTCTGTGCCACCCCCAGTGTTCTGTGCCCCCCCCCAGTGTTCTGTGCCCCCCCAGTGATTTGTGCCCCCCCCCCCAGTCTCCCCAGTGATTTGTGCCCCCCCAGTGTTCTGTGTCTCCCCCCAGTCTCCCCAGTGATCTGTGCCCCCTCCCAGTGTTCTGTGCCCCCCCAGTCTCCCCAGTGATCTGTGCCCCCCAGTCTCCCCAGTGATCTGTGCTCCCCAGTGATCTGTGCCCCCCAGTCTCCCCAGTGATCTGTGCTCCCCAGTGATCTGTGCCCCCCCAGTGATCTGTGCCCCCCAGTCTCCCCAGTAATCTGTGCCCCCCCAGTGTTCTGTGCCTCCCCCCAGTCTCCCCAGTGACCTGTGCCCCCCAGTCTCCCCAGTGATCTGTGCCCCCCCCAGTGTTCTGTGCCCCCCCAGTCTCCCCAGTGATCTATGCCCCCCTAATGATCTGTGCTCCCCTAGTCTCCCCAGTGATCTGTGCCCCACAGTCTCCCCAGTGATCTGTGCCCCCCAGTCTCCCCAGTGATTTGTGCCCCCCCCCCCCAGTGTTCTGTGCCTCCGCCCAGTCTCCCCAGTGATCTGTGCCCCCTCCCAGTGGTCTGTGCCCCCCGAGTCTCCCCAGTGATCTGTGCCCCCCAGTCTCCCCAGTGATCTGTGCTCCCCAGTGATCTGTGCCCCCCAGTCTCCCCAGTGATCTGTGCTCCCCAGTGATCTGTGCCCCCCAGTCTCCCCAGTGATCTGTGCCCCCCCAGTCTCCCCAGTGATCTATGCCCCCCTAATGATCTGTGCTCCCCTAGTCTCCCCAGTGATCTGTGCCCCTCAGTCTCCCCAGTGATCTGTGCCCCCCAGTCTCCCCAGTGATCTGTGCCCCCCCAGTGTTCTGTGCCCCCCCCAGTGTTCTGTGCCCCCCCCAGTGTTCTGTGCCCCCCCCAGTCTCCCCAGTGATTTGTGCCCCCCCCCAGTGTTCTGTGCCTCCGCCCAGTCTCCCCAGTGATCTGTGCCCCCTCCCAGTGTTCTGTGCCCCCCGAGTCTCCCCAGTGATCTGTGCCCCCCAGTCTCCCCAGTGATCTGTGCTCCCCAGTGATCTGTGCCCCCCAGTGATCTGTGCCCCCCAGTCTCCCCAGTGATCTGTGCTCCCCAGTGATCTGTGCCCCCCAGTCTCCCCAGTGATCTGTGCCCCCCCAGTGTTCTGTGCCCCCCAGTCTCCCCAGTGATCTGTGCCCCCCAGTCTCCCCAGTGATCTGTGCCCCCCCCAGTGTTCTGTGCCCCCCCAGTGTTCTGTGCCCCCCCCAGTCTCCCCAGTGATCTGTGCCCCCCAGTCTCCCCAGTGATCTGTGCCCCCTCCCAGTGTTCTGTGCCCCCCCAGTCTCCCCAGTGATCTGTGCCCCCCAGTCTCCCCAGTGATCTGTGCTCCCCAGTGATCTGTGCCCCCCAGTCTCCCCAGTGATCTGTGCTCCCCAGTGATCTGTGCCCCCCCAGTGATCTGTGCCCCCCAGTCTCCCCAGTAATCTGTGCCCCCCCAGTGTTCTGTGCCTCCCCCCAGTCTCCCCAGTGACCTGTGCCCCCCAGTCTCCCCAGTGATCTATGCCCCCCTAATGATCTGTGCTCCCCTAGTCTCCCCAGTGATCTGTGCCCCACAGTCTCCCCAGTGATCTGTGCCCCCCAGTCTCCCCAGTGATCTGTGCCCCCCCAGTGTTCTGTGCCCCCCCAGTGTTCTGTGCCCCCCCCAGTCTCCCCAGTGATTTGTGCCCCCCCCAGTGTTCTGTGCCTCCGCCCAGTCTCCCCAGTGATCTGTGCCCCCTCCCAGTGTTCTGTGCCCCCCCAGTCTCCCCAGTGATCTGTGCCCCCCAGTCTCCCTAGTGATCTGTGCTCCCCAGTGATCTGTGCCCCCCCAGTGATCTGTGCCCCCCAGTCTCCCCAGTGATCTGTGCTCCCCAGTGATCTGTGCCCCCCCCAGTGATCTGTGCCCCCCAGTCTCCCCAGTAATCTGTGCCCCCCCCAGTGTTCTGTGCCTCCCCCCCAGTCTCCCCAGTGACCTGTGCCCCCCAGTCTCCCCAGTGATCTGTGCCCCCCCAGTGTTCTGTGCCCCCCCAGTCTCCCCAGTGATCTATGCCCCCCTAATGATCTGTGTCCCCCTAGTCTCCCCAGTGATCTGTGCCCCCCTCAGTCTCCCCAGTGATATCTGTGCCCGGAGCCTCTCCCAGTTCTGTCTGTGCCTTCAGCCTCTCCCATCCTTCTCTGTGCCATCTGTGCCCCCAGCGTCCCCCTGATTTGTCTGTGCCTCCAGCCTCTCCCATCATTCTCTGTGCCCCCAGGGCTGTCTGTGTCCCTCCGGCATCCCCCAGGGCTGTTTGCCCCCGGCTATTTATATAACCCCAGCAATGTTTGTGCCCCCCAGCTATGTCTGTGTATCCCAGTGATGTGTATATACCCCCAGTGACGTCTATGCCCTGCTGCTTCCCTAGTGATGTATATTCCGCCCAGCCCTCCCCAGCAATGTTTATGCCCCCCCAGCTATGTTTGTGCTCCCCATCAATGATGTATGTATCCCCCAGTGATGTATGTACCCCCCAGTGATGTCTATGCCCCCAGCCTCCCCAGTGATCTATATTCCTCCCAACCCTCCCCTGTGATGTATATACAGCAGTCCCAGCCAACTGAAACCTGGAAAAGCAGTTGTGAAAAGCAACAAGATCAATATCGCCTAATATTACAGCTGCACCAAAGAGTACAAGCTCCAGCCCCACAGTGAGTTAATTGTTTGACCAAATATATTGGGGTAATTTTCAAGTTGATAATTTTGTGCGGCCCCCGAAGGTTGGTAGAAATTTCCAAATGGCCCCCGGCAGAAAAATGGTTCCCCACCCCTGATCTAGGGCAACACCGAGTACTACAGCTATCACGGCAATAACCATATTGTTTAACCTGTAGATGCAATCTAACAGTCATATTTATACAGTATACCCTAGCAACTGACATATACAGTTATTTATTATTTAAAGGAGCAAGCAGATCAGCAGAGATTAACTCTTGCTAGCCTGCCTATGAATCAGCACACAGCAGATCGATGCCCAAGTCTGCATGTGTTGATCCCAGACACCAGAAAAACCATCGGGCGGAGCGTCAGAATCTGCAATGTGAACAGAGCCGTACTCCGCCATGACATTCAGAGAAGTTTATTTTTTCCATTTCTAATCATAAAATATATTTTATTCATTACACTGGATTAGTGAGTTGGCTTCTTATCCTTTTTTGTTTATATACATTAGATACTGCGTATTTCTAATCCCATCCTGTGTGATACACTCCATTGAGCCTTGTGTGTAATCCCAGAGTGTGTTATCCTCTGCTTATCTAATCACAGCAAGTCATACAGTCTGCGTATGATACAGCGAGCAGTACCAACTTAGCGCATGTCCGCATGCTGCAGTTTTGTCATAGCCACAAAAATGCCCCCTGTGGCCAAAACAATGCATCAAAAAATGTGTTTTTGACCATGCGTTTTTCTATGCATTTTGTTAACACCAATGGGTGAAAAATGCAGGGAAAATGCAAAAAGAATTGACATGCTGCAGTTTTGTTGTCACCACAAAACTGCAGACAAAAAAAAAAGCAACGTGCACACAGCAAATCTCAAATCTCATTGACTTTTCTGGGGAAGGAAAAGCATGCAGTTTGTAGTGACTAAAATTTCACCACAAACTGCACCAAAAAACGCATTAAGGCTGCGACCGCACTTTGCGTTCTCCTACTTGCAGTTCAGAACGCACGTTTTGGCCTTAATTGATTTGACCAAAGTTGCCTTCTTCAGATATTTAGCGCTGAAAACGCATGCGTATTTACCGCATTTTTGATACGTTTTCTGCGCTTTTTGCATGCTTTTCCACCTGCGTTTTGATAGATGCGTTTTGAACATCATGACACTGCTAAATAAAGTTTAAATAGTCAAACTCAATGAAAAAATTGGAAAAAATAAAGAATTCTATATTTTTGCAAAATATAATGAAAATAGATTAATATAATGAAATTATAGCGGTAATATGATATTTAATGGAAAAAATGTAATAATTTATTAAAATTCTAAATTTTAATTGTCGGACTATGTGTGTGTGTAAAGGGACATATGAAATCATTATTTTGAAGTCAAAACGCATGTTTTCTGCACTGCAAAAGCAGGTAAAATGCAGGAATTTGCTTGATTGTTGGTTTTTGCCATTTCTCATTGACTTCAATGTTAGCAAAACGCTGTAGAAATGACAAAAACAATTGACATGCTGCTTCTTTGAACGCATGGTTTTTGCCACAAAATATGCAAATTTTTACTTGCGTTTTGAAACGCAAAGTGCGGTCGGGGAAAACAACTTTTTCCATTGGTTTTAATGGAAACGCATGCATTTTGGCATGAAAAAGGTGCTTCTGTAAACGCAACCAAAAAGCAATGGAACCGCAGGTTGAAGCGCAAAGTGTGGTCGCAGCCTTAGGCCATGTCCGCACGTTGCGTCATCCTACTTGCAGTTCTAAACGCACGTTTTGGCTTTAATTGATTAAGCCAAAGTTGCCTTTTTCTTAAAATTAGCGCTAAAAACGCATGCGTATTTACCACGTATTTGATGCGTTTTTAGCGCTTTTTCCCTTGCGTTTTGACAGATGCGTTTTGAACATCAAGACACTGATTAATAAAGTTTAAAAAGTCAATCAGAAGGAGAAAAGAGAAAAAAAGGAAAAAATATATAAATTTAGAATTCTTAAAGAAAATAGTTAATTTCATGAAATTATAGCTGTAATATAATATTTTTGACAAAAATTTAAAAATAAACATAATTTTCTTTGATTTAATTGTCGGACTATGTGTATGTGTAAAGGAACATATTATTCCATTATTTTATTGTCTGAAGAGCATGCGTTTTTGTAGTCAAAAACGCAGTGTTTCTGCAGCTAAAAAGCAGGTAAAACGCTGGAATTTTGATGTTTGTTGCTTTTTGCTACTTCTCATTGACTTCAATGTTAGCAAAACGCTGCAGAAATGGCAAAAACAATTGACATGCTGCTTCTTTGAACGCATGTTTTTTACCACAATTTATGCAAATTAAACGCTTCGTTTGAAAATGCATAGTGCGCACAGAATTTTGACATTTTCCATAGACTATTATGGAAACGCAAAACGCATGCCTTTTGGCATGAAAACGCTGCTGCTCAAAACACAGGTGAAAACGCAACGTGCGGACATAACCTAAAAATTGCAGTGTGCCCATGGGGCCTAACATTATCTGTGCTGTCTGCTATTCTTGATGTCTCTATCTATAGGTCAATATCACTTTACAGTCACCAACAAAATGGCTTCACATTATGATCCTAAAGGCCACCCTCCCTTAAGGGCTCGTGCGCACGTTGCGTAATATCATGCATTTACGCTGCGTTGAGCACTGCAGCGTAAATGCATGCATCCTGCGTCCCCTGCACAATCTATGAAGATTGTGCATAATCTGTGCTCACGTTGCTTTTTTGAACGCAGCGATTTGGATGCTAAAATTTTGACCCAAATCCGTGCGTTCAAAAATGCAGCATGTCAATTATTTGTGCGTTTTGGATGCAGCTCCCACTCTGTCTATGGTGGGGGCAGCAGCCAGAGCGCATGAAATCGGCATCTATTCTGCAGATACAGTGCATCCATTACGCAGTGTTTCTGCAGTGATTTCAAGCGCACATGCGCTGTCAAATCGCTGCAGAAATTTCAGCATGTACGTGCCTACGAGCCTTTATCCTTTTGCAAATGCCCAGATGGTTAGGAGAGTTATGATTTCTGACACATGAGAGCAGATCCAGCTCACATTAACTGCAGTTATAATACGAGACGGCAGTACACTAGGTTGTCATGGCGAATTTCTGCAGCTGCTCCCCATAGTTTTTAAAAGTGGAAAATATAAAAAAAAATATGTTTCATATTTTACTCCATTAAATAAATGCTGATATTAAAAAAAATAAAAGTTAATACTTTACATATTTTTGAATTGTTGAAAACATTTTTTTTGGGGGATGATTCCTTCCCTTTAAAGGCAAAATATTTTGTACTCCGAAATTTTACCATGAAAGTCTTCCACCAAGTCCATAAAATCATGCCCTCACTAAGGTCCGTCATTTTGCAGCAGAAATAGTTTCCACATTGCAGACAGGAGAAAGGCGCTGTAAAAATGACGTTGCCTCTTCGAATTTAAAATCTGCGCGCTCCCAAATCCTAATGGCCCCATCCATTCTGAGCCACAATATGCTTAAACCGGCATTAATGTAGCAGGGAGAGCTCACTTATCAATTTACTTGGTGTGTGCCACCAGAAGCTCAAGCTTGGCACAATGTTTTGGGTACTGAAAGGCTGTGTGCGCACGTTGCATTCTATTCCGCAGCGTGTAAGTCACTGCGTGTGCGTCTCAGAACGCAGCCGAAAAAGCTGCGTTCTGAGACGCATTCAGCAGAACGCAATGTGCAAACATTCCTGGAGAGAATTCATGTGTTCTAGATGCTTGCTCTGCCATAGATAGAGTGGGAAAAGCATCCAGAACGCACATTTTTGACAGTGCAGTCCCACTCGGCTCTGCAGCATCCCCATAGACTTGCAGTAGAGCGGGACCGCATTGTCAAAAAGAGCATGGCTGGCTGCGAGACAGTGCCGCACGATCAGAATGAACTCGGATGAACTTCACCCAACATCATTGTGATCGCGAGGCTCTGTGCGTGTGCTGCGGCTTGATTTGTGGTCACACGTGAAGGACTCACCTGTGATCGCAAATCCCCTGAGTGACTGCAGTGAGCCGCGCGATCAGCTGTGATTTCACTCAGGTTATTCGCGGGCACAGCTGCAGACCTCCACCTGAGGGCGGTAGCCGCCAGTAACCTCAGTGACAGCACAGCTGATCGCGCGACTCACTTCAGTTGCTGCATGGAGCTCACAGGAGCAGCGGTGTTCTACTGCCGCTCCCGTCAGCTTCTAATGTAGCAGAGCTGAAAGCGTTGTGGGATCTTGCGTGGATTACGTCGGACCTGGAGGTGTTTTTGAGGGGTTAATAAAGTGGTGAAAGAGGGTGTTTTTTGTCTTTCATTACAAATAAAGGATGTTTTGGATGTGTGTGTTTATTTTCTTTAACTTACAGGTTAATCATGGAAGGTATCTCGGGGATACGCCTGCCATGATTGACCTGGGACTTAGTGGCAGCTATGGGCTGCCATTAACTCCTTATTACCCCGTTTGCCACCGCATCAGGGCAATTCGGGATGAGCCGGGTAGAGTCCTGGGACTGTCGCATCTAATGGATGCGGCAATTCCGGGCGGCTGCTGGCTGATATTGTTAGGCTGGGGGGCTCCCCATAACATGGACCTCCCCATCCTGAGAATACCAGCCTTCAGCCGTGTGGCTTTACCCTGGTTGGTATCCAAATTGGGGGGACTACACGTCGTTTTTTTTTTAATTTATTTATTTTTTTACTGCTCGAATAGACACGCCCACCGGCGGCTGTGATTGGTTGCAGTGAAACAGCTGTCACTCAGCATGGGGGCGTGTCTGACTGCAACCAATCATAGGCGCCGGTGGGCAGGGGAAGCAGGGTATACGAGATGGATTAATGAGTGGCCGGCATTTTCAAAAAAGGAGAAGCCGCCACAGTGTGAACGCCGTGCAGCGCCGCGCCGGTGATCGAGGATCAGTGAGTATGAGAGAGGGGGTGGGAAGGAGAGACCGATATCGACAGAGAAAGAGACCGACATTGACAGAGAGAGACAGCGACCGAAAGACCTGTGTTTGTTATGTCAAAAAAACATGCGAATCGCAATAAAAATGTACTGTTTAACAGTTGGGCAGCGTTTTTCTACAACTCATTGATTTCAATTGGTGTAGAACGCTGCCAAAACGGACAAAAGAATTGACATGCTGCTTTTCTAAACGCAGAGATTTTGTCAAATTTTTGACAATCAAAATGCTGCGTTTCAAAAAGCATTGTGCGCACAGATTTCTTCGGCGCTCCATTGGGAGACCCAGACGATTGGGTGTATAGCTACTGCCTCCGGAGGCCACACAAAGCATTACACTAAAAAGTGTAAGGCCCCTCCCCTTCTGGCTATACACCCCCAGTGGGATCACTGGCTCACCAGTTTTCTGCTTTGTGCGAAGGAGGTCAGACATCCACGCATAGCTCCACTGTTTAGTCAGCAGTAGCTGCTGACTATGTCGGATGGAAGAAAAGAGGGCCCATATAGGGCCCCCAGCATGCTCCCTTCTTACCCCACTTGTGGTTTGTAAGGTTGAGGTACCCATTGCGGGTACAGAGGCTGGAACCCACATGCTGCTTTCCTTCCCCATCCCCCTGAGGGGCTCTGAGGAAGTGGGATCTTACAGGTCTCCAGGCACTGAGACCGGGCTCCATCCACAGACCCAGAGAACCTGCTGGATATGGAGCTGAGTATCGTCAGGGACAGGCCCTGCTACATTAAGGTACTCTGTGTCCCCGGGCAAGCGCGCACACACACACCAGCATTGCTGGGAGTGTTAGTGCGCCGGGGGTAACAGCGCGGTGCGCTCGTGCTATTATTCACTGCAGCTTAGCTGAGTGAATTTATGTATTGGGAACTGCCGCGCCGGCCGCTGCTGGGTGTTTTTTACATTGTGGCGCGGCTGGGACTTGTGGTGCGCCGGGGACTTTCGCGCGGGCCGTGCACATGGACGGCCGCGCTTATTACTCGAGTCCCCGGCTTTGCGGCCTAGTTTTCGTTTCGTTCCCGCCTCCAGCCCTGCCAGTCAGGGGAGAGGCGGGACGCTGTATAGACAGTCAGCACAGAGGGCTGGAGTCTGCTTTGCATTCTCCAGCCCCCTTCACTGGACACAGTGGGACGCCAGTTTCCCGCTCTTGTCTGGGGCACGCCCACGGCCCGCCACTCGTCACACGAGCTGGAGAAGGACGCCGGCAGCCATTCCTGCACGCAGTCCGAGCTGGGGAACGGAGACATGCTCTGGGCAACCAACACAGGGCTCTGGCGACCACATACCCGCGTTATAGGCGGGCGGTAAGCAGCACCTGAAGTGCTGACCCCACTAATACCGCAGTGTCCATTTGTATTTGATGCTTGTATACTATACACTGCACTGTAGGTCGCTATCTTTGGCTATATGCCCTCCTAGATGGCGAGATAACAGCAGCAAAAAGCAACGGTGCTAAGGCACAGGCTTTCTAGGCTGCTTGTATTGCATGTGCTGAAGTGTTCATTTGTACTTATGCTTGTATGTTATACATTGCACTGTACTGTCACTATTTTTGGCTATATGCCCTCCTAGATGGCGAGATAACAGCAGCAAGAAAGCAAGGGTGCTAAGGCACAGGTCTTTCTAGGCTGCTTGTACTGCATGTGCTGAAGTGTTCATTTGTACTTATGCTTGTATGTTATACATTGCACTGTACTGTCGCTACTATTGGCTATATGCCCTCCTAGATGGCGAGATAACAGCAGCAAGAAAGCAAGGGTGCTAAGGCACAGGTCTTTCTAGGCTGCTTGTATTACATGTGCTGCAGTGTTCATTTATACTTATGCTTGTATGTTATACATTGCACTGTACGGTCGCTACTCTTGGCAATATGCTCCTAGATGGCTGGACAACAGCAGCAAAAAAGCAAGGGTGCCAAGGCACAGGCTTTCTATGCTGCTTGTATTGCATGTGCTGAAGGGTTTATGCTTGTATGCTATACATTGCATAGATGGATTGAATACAGCGGCAAAAAAGCAACAAGGCTTCCTATGCTGTTTTTCCTGCATGTGATACTGTTCCACCGGCAGGTTCCACTGACCCCCATTGTGTGCAAGCTCCCCTGTAGCACTTGGTCAGCCGGGGTCTCTACTAGAGGTGGCCAAAGGAACCATCCGTGAACCCTGTCCAGGAACAGGGACGGAGTTGCAGTTTTGGCTGATGGATTGTCATGGGATAGAGACTTTGCAGTCCAGACAGGCCATGGGCAATCTTGATTAATGCTCCCTGGCCACCCTCATTTGGAACGTAATCAGTGCTCCGGGGGGGTCCCAGGCATTCCAGGGTGAAGGCTCTGACACGGACGGCAGTCCCAGACAGCCTAAGCTAGCTCGCTGGGTGCGGCGCTCGGCTTCATCACTGGTCAAGGTCCCAGCAGAAGGACTCTCTGTATGATGAGGCAGACGTAGCTGATCAGGGCTTTGGTTCTGACACCGCTCTCAATCCGGATACACCGGATGGTGACGCCATAGTGAAGGATCTTATAGCGTCCATCAATGGAATGTTGGATATTTCTCCCTCAGCTCCCCCATTGGAGGAGTCAGCTTCACAGCAGGAGAAATCCTTTTTCAGTACTCATGCGTATATTGCATTTTTTCTGGCGCTGACTTCAGAGAAGCAGTTCAGAAACACCACGCTTACCAGATAAGCGTTTTCTCCAAACGTTTTAAGGATACACGTTATCCCTTTCGCCTGACGTGGTAAAGCGCTAGACCCAGGGTCCAAAGGTGGATCCCCCAATCTCCAGGCTTGCGGCTAGATCCATAGTTGCAGTGGAGATGGGACTTCACTTAAAGATGCCATTGACAGACAGATGGACCTCTGGTTGAAATCTGTCTGTGAAGCTATCAGCGTGTCGGTTGCTCCGGCATTCGCAGCCGTATGGGCACTCTAACCTATTTCAGCTGGTCTTGCGCAGCTGGTCTTGAGCACATGTGCATCTGTGCCGCAGGTGGTGTCCTTAACCTCGCAATGTCTGCATTGCGACTTACCCTAGTAATGCTGTCCTGGAGGGACAGTCGAGGTTGGTCCTTCCCAGGCTCGGGCAGGTCCCAATTGTCCTCGTCCAAAAGGGCTCAAAAGGCTCAGAGGGGCTCAGATTCCGGCCGGGCTCAATCACGCCCAAGGAAGGCAGCAGGAGGAACCGCTACCAAGGCGGTCTCCTCATTACTGTCAGCTCTCTCTCTCCGCATCCGCGGTTGGTGGCAGAATCTCCCGCTTGGGGACATTTCGCTGCCACAGGTCACAGACCGGTGGGTGAGAGACATTTTGTCTCACGTGTACAGGATAGAGCTCTGTTCTCGTCCTCCGACGCGATTCTTCAGCACTTCCCCCCCCTCCCCCTACCGAGCCGATGCTCTTCTGCAGGCAGAAGAAGTGGTAATCCCTGTTCCTCTTCAGGAACAAGACACGGTTTTTTCCTCCAATCTGATTGGGGTGCCAAAAAAGGGGTGGCTCTTTCCGTTCCGTTCTGGACCTAACACTGCTCACAAGCACGTGAAGGCCAGGCGGTTCCGGATGTAACCCTCCGCTCCGTCATTGCCTCAATGTCGCAAGGGGGTTTCCTAGCATCAATAGACATCAGGATGCTTATCCCCACGTGCCGATTGCTCCAGAGCACCAGCGTTTGCTACGTTTTCGTTATTGAAGACGGGCATCTTCAGTGCGTAGCCCTGCCCTTCGGTCTGGCGACAGCCCTACGGGTTTTCACCAAGTTCAGAGCAGCAGTGGGAGCAGTCCTGCACTCTCAGGGTCACTCTGTGATCCTTACTGGACGATCCACTTGTCAAGGCACCCTCTCAAGAGGCATGCCAACACAGCCTGAACGTGGCGCTGGAGACTCTCCAGAGTTTCGGGTGGATCATCAACTTTTCAAGGTTTCATCGGGCACCGACCCAATCGCCGACATATCTGGGCATGGAGTTTCACACTCTCTCAGCGATAGTGAAGCTTCCGCTGGACAAGCAGCGTTCACTACAGACGGGGGTGCAGTCTCTCCTTCAAGGCCAGTCACACCCCTTAAGACGTCTCATGCAGAGGCAGTCACTTTCGCGCAGTTTCATCTGCGTCCACTTCAATGGGACATGCTTTGCCAATGGGTTGGGGAGTCGACGTCCCTAGACAGGAACGTTTCCCTTCTCAGACGGTCAAGGAGTCCATCCGTCAGATCAATGTTCTGGAAATCTGGGCAGTGTATCTTGACCTGCAAGCCTTCCAGCAGTGGCTGGAAGGAAAACAGATCCGAATTCAGTCGGACAATTCCACAGCGGTGGCAGACATCGCCCACCAAGGCGGAACACGCATCGCCAAGCCTACCAGGCAATCCGGCGGATTCTGATGTGGGTGGGGGACAGAGCATCCACCATATCCGCAGTTCACATCCCGGGCGTAGGAAATTGGGAAGCAGACTTCCTCAGTTGCCTGGGTATGGACGCAGGGGAATAGTTTTCTGCACCCAGAATGGTGTCAGGAAATCTGTAGCCGCTGGGGGAGGCCGGACGTCGACCTAATGGCGTCTCGGCACAACAATAAGGTCCCGAATTTCATGGCGCGGTCTCACGAGCAAAGTGCTCTGGCGGCAGGCGCCCTAGTTCAGGATTGGTCGCAGTTCCAGCTACCCTATGTGTTCTACCTCTGGCACTGTTGCCCAGAGTGTTACGCGAGCTTAGCTCCGCTTGCCGCCGCGCCATCCTCGTCGTCCCAGACTGGCCGAGGAGGTCGTGGTTCCCGGATCTGTGGCATCTCACGGTCGGCCAACCGTGGGCACCCTCAGACCGGCCAGACTTACTGTCCCAAGGGCCGTTTTTTTCCACTGAATTCTACGGCCCTGATCCTGACTGTGTGGCCATCGAGTCCGAGATCCTAGCGTCTTCAGGATTATCTCAAGTCGTCATTGCCACCATGAGACGGGCTAGGCAGCTGACGTCTGCCAAGATCTACCACAAGACGTGGAAGATATTCTTCTCTTAGCGCTCTGCTCAGGGAGTGTCTCCCTGGACATTTGCATTGCCTACTTTTCCTTCCTTCCTGCAAGCTGGTTTGGGAAAAGGTTTGTCGCTCGGCTCCCTCAACGGACGAGTCCCAGCGCTGTCTGTATTCTTTCAGAATCGCATAGTACGACTTCCTCAGGTACGCACGTTCCTGCAGGGGGTTGGTCACATTGTCCCTCCGTACAAGAGGCCGTTAGACCCATGGGATCTGCACAGGGTACTAATTGCTCTCCAGGAGCCGCCCTTGGGGCCTCTGAGGGATGTTTTTTCACTTTCTCGACTGTCACAGAAAGTGGCCTTTTTGGTAACGGTCACGTCTCTTCAGAGAGTGTCCGAGCTAGCAGCGCGGTCATCCAAAGCTCCTTTCCTGGTGTTTCACCAAGACAAGGTAGTGCTGCGCCTGATTCCGGGGTTTCTCCCTAAGGTGGTATCCTCCTTTCATCTCAGTCAGGATATCTCCTTACCTTCCTTTTGTCCTCATCCAGTTCATCGATATGAATTGGATGTGCATTTGTTGGATCTGATGAGAGCGCTCAGAATCTACTTTCCCGCACGGCGCCCCTGCGCCGCTCGGATGCACTCTTTATACTTGTCGCTGGTCAGCGCAAAGGGTCGCAGGCTTCCAAAGCCACCCTGGCTCGATGGATCAAGGAACCAATTCTTGGAGCCTACCGTTCTGCTGGGCTTCCGGTTCCATCAGGGCTGAAGGCCCATTCTACCAGAGCCGTGGGTGCGTCCTGGGCATTACGACACCAGGCTACGGCTCAACAGGTGTGCCAGGCAGCTACCTGGTCGAGTCTGCACACTTTCACCAAACATTATCAGGTGCATACCTATGCTTCGGCGGACGCCAGCCTAGGTAGTAGAGTCCTGCAGGCGGCAGTTGCCTCCCCGTAGGGTAGGGCTGTCTTTGCAGCTCTAACATGAGGTATTTCTTTACCCACCCAGGGACAGCTTTTGGACGTCCCAATCGTCTGGGTCTCCCAATGGAGCGCCGAAGAAGAAGGGAATTTTGTTACTTACCGTAAATTCCTTTTCTTCTAGCTCCTATTGGGAGACCCAGCACCCGCCCTGTTGTCCTTCGGGATTTTTGGTTGGTTTTTCGGGTTCACATGTTGTTCATGTTGAATGGTTTTCAGTTCTCCGATGTTACTTCGGAGTGAATTTGTTTAAACCAGTTATTGGCTTTCCTCCTTCTTGCTTTTGCACTAAAACTGGTGAGCCAGTGATCCCACTGGGGGTGTATAGCCAGAAGGGGAGGGGCCTTACACTTTTTAGTGTAATGCTTTGTGTGGCCTCCGGAGGCAGTAGCTATACACCCAATCGTCTGGGTCTCCCAATAGGAGCTAGAAGAAAAGGAATTTACGGTAAGTAACAAAATTCCCTTCTTTGCATGATTCTCATAAACTTTGCTGGGGAAGTACAACGCATGAATTTTGTCAATGACACAGTGCAGTTGTAAACGCAGCCAAAACGCAGAAAAATACGCAACGTGCGCACATGGCCAAAAGGTAGATTTGTAATTTTCATTGTAATACCAGCTGGGAGCTGGAAAATACTTGTGGATTAAAAACAGTAAGGCTATGTGTCCACGGTAGAATGTACCTGCGGATTTTTCTGCCTGAAAATCCGCGACTTTCGCGGCAAATCCGCACCCGCGGATTTGCCGCGGATTTACCGCGGATTTGCCGCGGATTTTGATGCGGATTTTTTTTTTTTTTTTTTCCCCATTCAAAACCAAAAATCCGCACCAAATCTGCACCAAACAATTGACATGCTGCAGATTTTTCCGGATCAAAATCCGCGGCAAATCTGCAGCGGAAAAATCCGCAGCATGGACACAGCATTTCCAAAATGCCATTGAAATGGCTTGGAAGTGCCGCTGCTGCAGATTTTCGGGAAATCCGCGGCAAATCCGCGGCAAAATCCGCGGTAAATCCGCAGCGTGGGCACATAGCCTTACAATGGTAATTCAGAGGGGTGTAATTTCCAAAATGGGGTTGCTTGTTGTGGGTTTCTGATGTATTGACTGCTCAAATGTGACATTGCAACCTCAAAGCATTCCATGTTGCCCACCAACAGTCAAATAGAACTCCGTCCCTTACGAGCCCTATGGTGTGCTCAAACAGAAGTTTCCATTACTTTATTTCTAAAATGTTCTAAATCTTGGGAGTTCTCATTTCTATACACTTTCGCCATGGGAATGTTAAGAGTGTTAGTTCTCCTGCCTTCCCCGGTGACTATTCTAATCACTTCCCTATCACTTTTTACCTATTTCTCCTTTCCTCCCTTCCTACCATTCCTTGTAGATAGATACAGAAAATACAACTCCAAAGTCTGTTTACGCTTAAAGGGAAAACTCAATAAAAATTAGTGGAAAACAAAAAGTAGTTTCCAACTACTCCGGGTAATGCATACACAGGAGATATTGGGGTACAATTTCTCCTGTCACCCTTTTAAAAATGAAAATGTTTGACTAAAGTAACTTTTTAGTAAACAAAAACAAAGAGTAATTTTAATTTTTTTTTCTCCAGTTTCCTTTAATTCCTGTGAAGTATTTGATGGGTTAATAAACTTTCGAATGTGGTTTTGAATAACTTGAATGGTGTTGTTTTTTAACCTCTTCATGACCAAGGATGTACTGGTGTCGTACTCCCTGCACATGTCTGCTGAGCTGATCCATCCACGCCTTTTAACCCCTTAGGCTATGTGCCCACGGGAGCTTGTTTGTGCGGATTTTGCTGCGGAAAACCTGCTGATTTTTCTGGATTTTTCAGATAAATCCGCAAGTTTTAGCATGTACAGTCACTCCCCATGTTATCCTATGGGACATGGGGAGTGCTGTGTCCACGCTGCGGAAAGTGCGGCTGCCGTACATGCTGCGGATGTTCGCATCCGCAGGTATAATTGCATGTCAATTATTCCTGCGGATTTACCTGCGGATGTCCCGGCCCTCCGCTATGGAGATAGAGGCCGGAACCTCCGCAGGTAATTCGCATGAATATCCGCATGTTTCCCGTAGCTATTCCGCTGTAATCTCGCAGCTAAAAATAGCTGCGGACGCCGGCGGGCAGCTGCGGGAAACATGCGCTCGTACCTGCGGATACATCCGCAGGTACGAGCGCCCGTGGGCACATAGCCTTAGGGTGTGTGCCCATGATCAGGACTCACTGCGTCCTGGACACAGCGGGTCCTGACCTGCAGGGCCGCGAGTCTCCTCCGCAGGAGAACGCAGGAGACTGCATCTGCACGTACCCACAATCAGGGTTCAGTGCGCTGCGGTCTCTCACTTGTGTTCTCCTTATGGAGGGTGCAGGCAATTCCAAAGAAAACAATTGACATGCTGCGGTCTGGAAAGCTGCACCGCAGGTCAGTGTTTGCTGTGGAAAAAACAAGCACAGTGGGCACGGGATTTCTAGAAATGTCATCCACTGTGCTTGTACTGTACAACACAGCGTTTTGGACACAGCAAAAACACACTACATCCAAAATGCTGCAAACACCGATTGTGGGCATGCATCATTAGATCGCGCTTTGGCGTGGATCGCACCTTTCTCCGCTGCCATCGGCAGCCCCATGATGCAGTCACGAGCCCCATGGTATTGCCATGACAGCATGGGGGTCAGATGATTACCCCTGTCGCTGCTATAACTCATTTCTTGTGAATGCTGACAGAGCGCCGGTATTTACAAGACCACAACATTTTTGGTGATCGGACAGTGTAGCCATAAAGTACCCTAGGGGGATTAGTAAAATCAATTAAAAAAAGTTAAAGTTTTAAAAAATATAAAAAAACCTAAAAGTTCAAATCACCATCTTCTGCCCCATTGAAAATAAAACAATAGTAATAAAAAAACATATTTGGTATCGCCGCTTTCAGAAATGCCCGATCTATCAAAATATAAAATCAATTAATCTGATCAGTAAATGTAGCGTAGCTAGAAAAAAAATTCCAAACACTAAAATTAAGTTTTTTTGGTTGCTGCAACATTCCATTAAAATGCAATAACAGGCGATCAAAACTTCACATAATGGACATTTTTTTTTCTGTTTCCCTGAGTGCTTTCCATAAACTGTTCTACTTTAGAATTCATTGAGTATAGTCCTATACCGCCAGCACCTTCCATTAGTGCAGACCATATATTTTATCGGCAAAACGTCGTATCTACTCAAAAATTGTATAATTTAAAAACACCAGCTCAAGACAAAAAAAATAAGTCATCACTGAGCCCCAGATCCCTAAACATAGGAACGTTGTGGGTCTCAGAAAATGGCGAAAAAAGCTGTACTCTTTTTTTTTTGACAAACTTCTGTTTGTTTTTTTTTCACCACTTAGCTAAAAGTAAAACTATACATGTTTGGTATCTAGAAACTCGTTTCGATCTGGAAAATCATAATCCCAGGTCAGTTTTTCAAAATAGTGAACATGGTAAATAAACCCCCTAAAACAATTGAGCAATTGTAGTTTTTTTGCAATTTCACCGCACTTGGAATTTTTTTCCCGTTTTCCAGTACAATATGGGGCAGAATAAATTGTGTCATTCAAATCTATAGCTCGTCCCACAAAAAACAAGCCATCATTTGGCTATATTGATGGAAATATATAAAAGGTATGGCTCTCGGAAGAAGGGGAGGTAAAAAACAAAATTGCCCGGGGGGGAAGGAGTTAAATTGTGGTCTTGTTTGTGGGTTCTCTGGAATATAGGCCCCGTAGCCATGTAATAATAGTGTCAATAATAGTGAAGTGGTCTGTTGTGAATAAAAATGGTTTGTAAATTTTATTGGAAAAAGTGAAAAATAGCTGTTGAACGTTTAAACCTTCTAACAACTAAAAAAGTTGGTTTCAGAAATGATGCTGATGTAAAGTACCGTAGATATGTAGAAAATGATATTAACTTTTTTTTTATTCTTTCTTTTATGTCATTCACACTTAGGGTGCTGAGGCGTAGTGCCCGTATTGCTGCTCTACCAAAACCTAAATATACTTATGAGGCAAATTATCCAAATCACCTATTTCGACTTAGAAGAGGTAAGATGTACAAGTATGTTTGTCCGTTGTAGACAGTACACAGATACCCCTTATGTGGTGCACTCCAAGCTCGGAAGGGAAAAATCACTAATAATAGATTGCAGATACCGTGTCACTGTTATGTGCATAGTATCGCACACGTGGAAAATATTAAAGGGAACCAAACATCAGCATTTTCCTATATAAGGTGCAACCAGTGCAGTACTGGCACTATCAGGCACAGTGTGTACATACCATCAGGGTGCAGCTCGGATGTTTAGGCTGTGAAATTCAACATTATAAAGTTTGAAAATTCATGCGCTTTTTGATTGACGTGTGCACCTCTGCTGCTAATATCAGGGCGGGTTATACACGTGTATCCCCGCCCCCCCCGCCACCTGTTCCTCCCTCTCACTGGCCGTATGTAAATTTATATTCTTCAGTTACACGGCGTCGGAGTTTCTGAAGCCCACAGTATTATGGTGCATGAGAGGGCGGCGCATGCGCCCTTGCTTCTTCAGATCTGTTGTGTCCGCGGGAGCGCGCGGTCACAACAGGACTGGAGAACAGCTGATCTTACCGATTAGCTGCAGCAGACGATCTCGTAGGAGATGTCTGCTGCAGCTAATCAGGGTAAGATCAGCTGTTCTCCAGTCCTGTTGTGACCGCGCGCTCCCGCAGTCACAACAGATCTGAAGAAGCGAGGGCGCATGTGTCGCCCTCTCATGCACCATAATACTGTGGGCTTCAGAAACACGACGCCGGAGATGAGCGCTATGCGCAGGCGCTAACTCCGACGCCGTGTAACTGAAGATTACAAATTTACATACGGCCAGTGAGAGGGAGGAACAGGCGGCGGGGGGGGCGGGGATAAACGTGCATAACCCGCCCTGATATTAGCAGAGAGGTGCACACGTCAATCAAAAAGTGCATGAATTTTCAAACTTTATAAAGTTGGATTTCACTGCCTAAACACCCGAGCTGCCCCCTGATGGTATGTACACACTGTGCCTGATGGTGCCAGTACTGCACTGGCTGCACCTTATATAGGGAAATGCTGATGTTTGGTTCCCTTTAAAGAGGGTCTATCTCAATTCTACTGCACCTGACCCTCTCGTTTCTTGTACAGGCTAGAGGCCTTAGCTGTGCAGTCTCTAAAGGCCCTGGCGCAGACTGAAACAACCTTAACTGGATAATCAACAAACAAACAGAAATCAGAGTATATTGTATCAAATAGTTTTTATCTTACAAAATATTTTTTTAAAACATTTATTTAATCCAAATAGCTAAAAAACATCAAAAAAATCAAGAAAAACATCACTTGAAAAACACAGACACAGAGGGGATTTCTGACCATAAATTATTGGTGAGAGGAGTAAAGGAAAATTATACTCAATTCATGAAAAAATACCAAGAATTTATACAATCAGAGCAACACCTCACCCATCTCACCGATATTAAAAAACAATGCACTAATAAATAGATTGCATTTATAAATATGCAAGGTATAAATGTATAAGGGCCCCTGTATAAAAATATTCAGTCGCAAAAAAAATGTGTTCGTTCGGCGGTTCGTTCGGCGTCACAGCAGTGTCACTAAGTGGCCGCCCAATCAAAGCAGAGGGGCGGAGATGAGCAGGACATAACATCCCGCCCACCGTCTTCCTCATTGCGGGCGGCCGCAGGTAAGGTGAGGTTCCTCGTTGCTGCGGTGTCACACATAGCGATGTGTGCTGCCGCAGGAACGACGAATAACATCGGACCTGCAGCAGCAACGATAATTGGGAATAGGGGGGCATGTCACCGATGAGCGATTTTGAACGTTTTTGCGACAATTCAAAATCGCTCATAGGTGTCACACACAACGACATTGCTAAAGCGGCCGGATGTGCGTCACAAATTCCGTGACCCCAACGAGATCGCTTTAGCGATGTCGTAGCATGTAAAGCGGCCTTAGGATGACCACTTGGACCTTTTTCTTCCTTAGGCTGGAGTCACACTTGCGTTCGATAAATAGGTCCGATTCTCATGCCTGAAAGTAGGATGAGCTCTATCCGAGTGTTGATCCGTCTGCAATACGAGTCTGTGATTTTTCTCATGATAGTAGTCCGTAAGCAATCCGTATTCAATCCGTATGTGATACGTTTTTTTCTCAGCAGCTATTAGTCATTACAGTCATGTACACGAGCATTTACAGTGTTATGTGCTACATGATAGATTGTATTTAGAAAAATGGATGTCACTAGGATGGTCCGTGTGACATCCGTTTTTTTATCGCACCCATAGACCTGCATTGGAGAGTCTCGCTCGAGAAACTCTAAAAATCGCAGCAAGCTGCAATTATTTTCTCAGTCCGATTTGAGCTGAGAAAAAAAAGCAGATCGGAGCAGCCTCATTGATTAACATTAGTTCGAGTGCAATGCGAGATTTTCTCACATTGCACTCGTGCGAGTCAATCGCAAGTGTGAAACCGGCCTAAGGCTGTCTTCACACACGGCATCTTTTTTCTGATTGCATCTTGACTGCATCTTTTTTCCCTGTGGTTTCAGAAAATGCAGCTTGTGGCCCAAAAAAGTACGTTTTTGACGTCTTTTTACCGTGTTTTTGGTAATGCATTTTTTAAAGTAGAAACAAAGATAAGATTGGATAATAGATAGATAGCTAGAATATATAGAGAATTAGAGAGATAGATGGATGGATGGATAGATAGAGAGATAGATAGATAGATAGATAGATAGAATTGATAGTGAATTAGATAGATGGATGGATGATAGATAGATAGATAGATAGATAGATAGATAGATAGATGGATAGATGGATAGATGGATACATGGACAGATGGATAGATGGATAGATAGATAGATGGATGGATGGATGGATGGATGAATGGATGGATACATGGACAGATGGATAGATGGATAGATGGATGGATGGATGGATGGATAGATGGATACATGGACAGATGGATAGATGGATAGATGGATGGATGGATGGATGGATAGATGGATGGACAGATAGATAGATAGATAGCTAGAACAGATAGAATAGATAATAAGAAAGAACAGATAGAATAGATAGAAATAAATAACAGAATAGCTTGATAGAGAGGGATGGCCAGCTGTTTTTTTTTTTTTTTAGTTTTTTTGTTAAATTTTTTTTTGTTGTTTTCTAGAGTACCCTTCATTTTTCATATCCAGCACAGGATAGGCGGCAGTTGCAGGCTGCAACCATCAGCTGTCTGCTAAACCTTGGCTGGTCATGAAAAATACAGGGGATCCCACACTTTTTTTAAAAAATGATTTGATTTATTGAAAAAAAAATAAATCTTGCATCTTGCCGAAACGAACGTCCGTCGGGTGGGCGCCATTCCCCGGTTCTTTGTGCGACATACATTGTGAACTAAATGTAATATTACCCTCCTGGGCTAACTGGGTATTGGGGTCTGTGCACCCATATTGAATGTTGTCTCTCTTTTCCCACTTGATTATTAATATTAATAAAAATAAAAATTTCATGATAAGATGTCTCATCGCTCTTTTTTCTTTGTGGTTGCACTAACTTGAACTGGGCCAAATAGATGTATAACGTAAAACTTCCCATTTATTGACTCCGTTAAAATCACTAGGGGGTTAGGCATGAGAACATCAAATTATTAGGGAAGGACAAAAATCAATGCAATTCAGCCTGGGCCGTAACCAAGGTATAAGATATACCTCTATTTCGCCCACTTCTTTCAGCATTGGAATCAACTTGTCTTATATTTTTTTTGCCCCACAAAAAAGCACTAGGGCTTATTTTTGGAGGTGGTCTTATTTTTGGAGAAACACGGTTGGGGGGTACGTTAACGCCCCAAAAAGGCAGACCCCCCCCACTTCCCAGGAGACTCATATTACCAGACCGGACGTCTGAGTGGCTCCCAGGTCCTCCTGTGATCTCTGGTGGAAGCTGCACGCTGTCCTCCCCTGCTGCTGGCTGACACACACACACACACACACACAGCAGATCGCAGACACAGCAGATCGCAGACACACTAATCAGATCGCAGACACACACAGCTGGTCACACACAGAGCCGATCGCGTACACACAGCCGATCGCGTACACACACAGCCGATCGTGTACACACACAGCCGATCGCGTATACACACAGCCGATCGCGCACACACACAGCCGATCGCGCACACACACAGCCGATCGCGCACACACACAGCAGATCGCACACATCACATCCAGCGCAACCGGGAGGGAGTCACGTGTCCTGCCGCAGGTCCTGTTCTGCAGGTCCTTGCGCTCCACCGCACTGCCTTTCAGGATTCTGCCAGCGAGAAGAGATCGGTGTCGCTGAATGTGGTGAGTATATATGCGATCCAATGTGTGTGTGATCTGATGTTTGTGTATGTGATTTGATGTTTGTGTGTGATCCGATGTTTGTGTGTGTGATCCTATGTCTGTGTGTGAGATCGGATGTTTGTGTGTGAGATCTGGTTTGTGTGTGAGATCTGATTGTGTGTGTGAGATATGAATGTGTGCGGGTGTGTGATCACTGCAGATCATCTGCTTGGCGTCTGGGGAGTATGATTATGGCGTGCCCGCTGTCTATAATGAAGTGTCCTGCAGTATCTTTTTTAGCTGCACGGACACTTCATTATTGATCAGTGACTAGGGCTGATTTTCAGGGGAGGGCTTATATTTAAACTTTGCTCCGAAAATGCTGAAAATCCCTGCTAGGGCTTATTTTCTTTGTCGCTCCTAATTGGGAGACCCAGACAATTGGGTGTATAGCTACTGCCTCCGGAGGCCACACAAAGTATTACACTTAAAAGTGTAAGGCCCCTCCCCTTCTGGCTATACACCCTCCCGTGGGATCACGGGCTCCTCAGTTTTCATGCTTTGTGCGAAGGAGGCACACATACACGCATAGCTCCACTGTTTAGTCAGCAGCAGCTGCTGACTATGTCGGATGGAAGAAAAGAGGGCCCATATAGGGCCCCCAGCATGCTCCCTTCTCACCCCACTTTTGTCGGCGGTGTTTGTTAAGGTTGAGGTACCCATTGCGGGTACAGAGGCTGGAGCCCACATGCTGCATCCTTCCCCATCCCCCTTAGGGCTCTGGGTGAAGTGGGATTTACCGGTCTCCAGGCACAGAGACCGTGCTCCGTCCACAGCCCCTGGGGAATCTGCTGGATATGGAGCGGAGTATCGTCAGGGACAGGGCCCTGCTACGCCAAGGTACTCTGTGTCCCCGTACAGACCGCGCGCACACTGCAGCATTGCTGGGTGTGTTAGTGCGCCGGGGACAACAGCGCTGCGCGCTGGTGCCATTCCTATCTACAGCTTTGCTGAGAGGGGACATGTATTTGAAACTGCCGCGCGGCCGCTGTTGTCAGTTTTTTCGCTGCGGCGCGGCTGGGACTTGTGGTGCGCCGGGGACTTCCGCGCTGGCCGTGCATGTATCACGGCCGCGCTTATTACTCGAGTCCCCGGCTTTCTGCGGCCTAGTTTCGTTTCGTTCCCGCCCCCAGGCCTGCCAGTCAGGGGAAGGGCGGGACGCTGTACAGAACGTCAGCGCAGAGGGCTGGAGTCTGCTTTGCACACTCCAGCCCTCACACTGGGCACAGTGGGACGCCAGTTTCCCGCACTTTGTTTGAGGCACGCCCACGATCCCTCTCTTCACAGGACGCCGGCAGCCATTCCTGTGCGCAGTCTGAGCTGGAGAGAGGAGACTGGGAGACCCAGACACGGGATTCTGGTGCCCACACACCCGCTTTTCAGCGGGCGGTAAGCTGCCCTCAAGGGCTGACCCCCACTGGTGCCGAAGTGTATATTGTATTTTATGCTTGCAGCTTTACATTGCACTGTACGGTCGCTGGGGATCCTCTGCTATATACCCTCCTAGATTTCTCAGAGGACACAACAGCATGTCGACCGCAAAAAGCAAAGGTGCCAAGGCACAGGCTTTCTATGCTGCTTGTACCGCTTGTGGGGCTGTTCTACCGGCAGGTTCCACTGACCCCCACTGTGTGCAGTGCTCGGCCCCTGTGGCACTTGCTCGGCCGGGGCCTCTGCTGGAGGTGACCCAGGCAGAACCTCCTGTAAATACTGTCCAGGTGACAGGGACGGAGTTTGCAGTCTTTGCTGACAGATTGTCTGTGACTATGACTAAAATTCTAGAAACTTTGCAGTCTAGACCAGTACCTCAGGCCATGGACACTGTTAACTCATTGCTCCCTGGTCCCCCTCAGTCGGAACAGCTCCGGGATCCGGGGGTGTCTCTTGCATCCCAGGGTGATGGCTCTGACACGGACGACAGTCCCAGACAGCCTAAACGAGCTCACTATGAGCGGCCCTCGACTTCATCACACTGGTCAGGGTCCCAGCAGGAGGACTCTCTGTGTGATGAGGCGGAGATAGCTGATCAGGATTCTGATCCTGAGACCGCTCTCAATTTGGATACACCAGATGGTGACGCCATAGTGAATGATCTTATAGCGTCCATCAATAAAATGTTGGATATTTCTCCCCCTGCTCCTCCTGTGGAGGAGACGGCTTCACAGCAGGAGAAATTCCATTTCAGGTATCCCAAGCGTAAATTAAGTGTATTTCTGGACCACTCTGACTTTAGAGAGGCAATCCAGAAACACCACGCTTATCCGGATAAGCGTTTTTCCAAGCGGCTTAAGGATACACGTTATCCTTTTCCCCCAGACGTGGTCAAGGGCTGGACCCAGTGTCCCAAGGTGGATCCTCCAATCTCCAGGCTTGCAGCTAGATCCTTAGTTGCAGTGGAAGATGGGGCGGCATTTAAAGATGCCACTGACAGGCAGATGGAGCTCTGGTTGAAATCCATCTATGAAGCTATCGGCGCGTCGTTTGCTCCAGCATTCGCAGCCGTATGGGCACTCCAAGCTATTTCAGCTGGTCTTACACAGATTGACACGGTCACACGTACATCTGCTCCGCAGGTGGCACCCTTAACCTCTCAAATGTCTGCATTTGCGTCTTACGCGATTAATGCTGTCCTAGACTCTACGAGCCGTACGGCAGTGGCGTCCGCCAACTCCGTAGTTTTACGCAGAGCCTTGTGGTTAAGAGAATGGAAGGCAGATTCTGCTTCCAAAAAGTGTTTAACCAGTTTGCCATTTTCTCGTGACCGACTGTTTGGGGAGCGCTTAGATGAAATCATTAAACACTCCAAGGGTAAAGATTCATCTTTACCTCAGCCCAGACAAAATAAACCCCAACAGAGGAGAGGACAGTCGGGGTTTCGGTCCTTTCGAGGCTCAGGCAGGTCCCAATTCTCCTCGTCCAAAAGGACTCAAAAGGATCAGAGGAGCTCAGATTCTTGGCGAACTCAGTCACGCCCAAAAAAGACAGCCGGAAGACCCGCTACCAAGGCGGCTTCCTCATGACTGTCGGCCTCCTCTCTCCGCATCCTCGGTCGGTGGCAGGCTCTCCCGCTTTGGCGACATTTGGCTGCCACAGGTCACAGACCGTTGGGTGAGAGACATTCTGTCTCACGGGTACAGGATAGAGTTCAGCTCTCGTCCTCCAACTCGCTTCTTCAGAACTTCTCCACCTCCCGACCGAGCCGATGCTTTGCGGCTAGCGGTGTCCACTCTAAGAGCGGAAGGAGTGGTGACCCCCGTTCCTCTTCTGGAACAAGGTCACGGTTTTTACTCCAACTTGTTTGTGGTGCCAAAAAAGGACGGGTCATTCCGTCCCGTTCTGGATCTAAAACTGCTCAACAAGCACGTAAAAACCAGGCGGTTCCGAATGGAATCCCTTCGCTCCGTCATCGCCTCAATGTCCCAGGGAGATTTCCTAGCATCTATAGACATCAAGGATGCTTATCTCCACCTGCCGATTGCTCCAGAGCACCAGCGTTTTCTACGCTTTGTTATAGGAGACGAACACCTTCAGTTCGTAGCTCTGCCTTTCGGGCTGGCGACAGCCCCACGTGTCTTCACCAAGGTCATGGCAGCAGTAGTAGCAGTCCTGCACTCTCAAGGTCACTCTGTGATCCCGTATTTGGACGATCTACTTGTCAAGGCACCCTCTCAAGAAGCATGCCAACACAGCCTGAACGTTGCGCTGGAGACTCTCCAGAGTTTCGGGTGGATCATCAACTTTTCAAAGTCAAATCTAACTCCGACCCAGTCGCTAACATATCTTGGCATGGAGTTTCATACTCTCTCAGCGATAGTGAAGCTTCCGCTGGACAAACAGCGTTCACTACAGACAGGGGTGCAATCTCTCCTTCAAGGCCAGTCACACCCCTTGAGACGCCTCATGCACTTCCTAGGGAAGATGGTAGCAGCAATGGAGGCAGTCCCTTTCGCGCAGTTTCATCTGCGTCCACTACAATGGGACATTCTCCGCCAATGGGACGGGAAGTCGACGTCCCTCGACAGGAACGTCTCCCTTTCTCAGGCGGCCAAGGAATCTCTTCAGTGGTGGCTTCTTCCCACCTCATTGTCAAAGGGAAAGTCCTTCCTACCCCCATCCTGGGCGGTGGTCACGACGGACGCGAGCCTGTCAGGGTGGGGAGCGGTTTTTCTCCACCACAGGGCTCAGGGTACGTGGACTCAGCAAGAGTCCACCCTTCAGATCAATGTTCTAGAAATCAGAGCAGTGTATCTTGCCCTACAAGCCTTCCAGCAGTGGCTGGAAGGCAAGCAGATCCGAATTCAGTCGGACAACTCCACAGCGGTAGCATACATCAACCACCAAGGTGGCACACGCAGTCGGCAAGCCTTCCAGGAAGTCCGACGGATTCTAACGTGGGTGGAAGACACGGCTTCCACCATATCCGCAGTTCACATCCCAGGCGTGGAAAACTGGGAAGCAGACTTCCTCAGTCGCCAGGGTATGGACGCAGGGGAATGGTCCCTTCACCCGGACGTGTTTCAGGAGATCTGTCGCCGCTGGGGGATGCCGGACGTCGACCTGATGGCGTCACGGTACAACAACAAGGTCCCGGCTTTCATGGCACGGTCTCACGATCACCGAGCTCTGGCGGCAGACGCCTTAGTTCAAGATTGGTCGCAATTCCGGCTACCTTATGTGTTCCCACCTCTGGCATTGTTACCCAGAGTGCTGCGCAAGATCAGGGCCGACTGCCGTCGCGCCATCCTCGTCGCTCCAGACTGGCCGAGGAGATCGTGGTACCCAGATCTGTGGCACCTCACGGTAGGCCAACCATGGGCACTACCAGAACGACCAGACTTGCTATCTCAAGGGCCGTTTTTCCACCTGAATTCTGCGGCCCTGAACCTGACTGTGTGGCCATTGAGTCCTGGATCCTAGCGTCTTCAGGATTATCTCGAAAGGTTATTGCCACCATGAGACAGGCTAGAAAACCATCCTCCGCCAAGATCTACCACAGGACGTGGAAGATATTCTTATCTTGGTGCGCGGCTCAGGGAGTTCCTCCCTGGCCTTTTGCATTGCCTACTTTTCTTTCCTTCCTGCAATCCGGGTTGGAAAAAGGTTTGTCGCTCAGCTCCCTTAAAGGACAAGTCTCAGCGCTATCCGTATTTTCTTCGGCGCTCTATTGGGAGACCCAGACGATTGGGTGTATAGCACTGCCTCCGGAGGCCACACAAAGCTATTACACTAAAAAGTGTAAGGCCCCTCCCCTTCTGGCTATACACCCCCAGTGGGATCACTGGCTCACCAGTTTTCGGCTTTGTGCGAAGGAGGTCAGACATCCACGCATAGCTCCACTGTTTGTAGTCAGCAGTAGCTGCTGGCTCTATCGGATGGAAGAAAAGAGGGCCCATATAGGGCCCCCAGCATGCTCCCTTCTCACCCGCGGTTGGTGCTTGTAAGGTTGAGGTACCTATTGCTGGTACAGAGGCTGGAGCCCACATGCTGTTTTCCTTCCACATCCCCTGGAGGGCTCTGTGGAAGTGGGATCTTGCCGGCCCCCAAGCCCTGGGGCCGGGCTCCATCCACAGACCCATAGAACCTGCTGGATTGGGAGCGGGAGTGCCGTTCAGGGACAAGGCCCTGCAACTTTCAGGTACTCTGTGTCCCCGGCAGGCACGGACACTCTCAGGGCTTGCTGAGCGTTGTAGTGCGCCGGGGACAGTGGCGCTGTACGCTGGGGGTTAGGTCACTGCAGCTTTGCTGAGTGACGTTGTGTGTTGGGAACTACTGCGCCGACTGCTCCTGGAGCGGCGGCGCAGCTGCGACTTGTGGTGCGCCGGGGGCTTTGCGCCGACCGCGCTTTTACGGCGGCGGCGCTTTTAACTTTAGCCCCCGGCTTCTGCGGCCTAGCGCCGCTTCGTTCCCGCCCCCACCCTGTCAATCAGGGTAGGGGAGAGACGCTGCTCAATGGCAGCGCCGAGGGCTGGAGCCTTATTTTCATGCTCCAGCCCTCTCACTAGGCACAAGGGGAAGCAGACTTCCCGCTCTTCGTCGGTGTACGCCCAGGGCCCGCCCCCCCTCTCCACAAGGACGCCGGCAGCCATTACACATGCGATCTGGCTGGGGAGAGGCAGCAGGCTCTGGGAGACCCAGACTAGAGGGATTTCTGGCGACCACACACCGCTCCTAAGCGGGCGGTAAGCTGCACAGTAGTGCTGGCCCCACTAGTGCCTCAGTGATATATTAGTGTACTTTTTTCTTGGTACCATATATATATATATAGTTGCACTGTAAGGTCGCTTCTTGGCTGGACACCCTGTACTGCTCTGAGGAAGCAGCAACATGTCATCCGCAAAACGCAAGGCTGCCAAGGCACGGGCTGTGTACACTGTTTGTACTGCATGTGGGGCTGATCTACCGGCAGGCTCCAATGATCCACATTGTGTGCAATGTTCAGTCCCAGTGGCACTTCGTCAGCCAGAGCCTATGGTGGTGGTAGCCCAGGCAGAGACGCCTGTGAACCCTGCCCCGGTGACGGGGACAGACTTTGCAGTGTTTGCTGATAAAATGTCTGAGGCTATGACAAAAATCCTGGAGACCTTGCAGGCCAGGCCAGTTCCCCAGACCATGGACACGGCTGTGGCTATGCTATCTGGTCCCCCTCAGTTGGAACTAGTCCGTACTTCAAGGGGGTCTCAAGCATCACAAGCTGAAGTCTCTGACTCAGATGACAGTCCCAGGCAGCCTAAGCGAGCTCGCTGGGAAAGACCCTCGACGTCATCACACTGCTCAGGGTCTCAGCGAGAAGAATCTCTCTGTGATGAGACTGAGGACGGTGACCAGGATTCTAATCCTGAGGGCCCTCTCAATCTGGATGCCCCTGATGGTGACGCCATGGTTAATGACCTTATATCGGCAATTAATAGGCTGTTGGATATTTCTCCCCCAGCCCCTTCTGCAGAGGAGGCAGCTGCACAGCAGGAGAAGTTCCATTTCCTGTATCCCAAGCGTAAATTAAGTGCTTTTTTAGACCACTCTGACTTCAGAGAATCAATCCAGAAGCACGACGCTCATCCAGACAAGCGTTTCTCTAAGCGTTCTAAGGATACCCGTTATCCTTTTCCCGCTGAAGTGGCCAAACGCTGGACCCAGTGCCCAAAGGTGGATCCCCCAATTTCCAAGCTTGCGGCTAGATCCATAGTCGCAGTAGAGGATGGGGCTTCACTTAAAGATGCCAACGACAGACAGATGGACCTTTGGTTGAAATCTGTCTATGAAGCTATCGGCGCGTCCTTTGCTCCGGCATTCGCGGCCGTGTGGGCACTACAAGCTATTTCAGCTGGTTTAGCACAGGTGGATGCTATCATGCATCCAGCAGTGCCGCAGGTGGCGTCCCTAACCTCGCAAATGTCTGCGTTTGCGACCTATGCTATCAATGCTGTCCTAGAATCTACGAGCCGTACCTCTATGGCGGCCGCCAATTCTGTGGTTTTGCGCAGAGCCTTATGGTTAAAGGACTGGAAAGCAGATGCTGGTTCTAAAAAATGCTTAACCAGCTTGCCATTATCTAGGGACAGACTGTTTGGTGAGCCATTGGCGGAAATCATAAAACAGTCCAAGGGTAAGGACTCTTCCTTGCCACAGCCCAGAGCAAGTAAACCTCAACAGAAAAAGTGGCAGTCGAGGTTTCGGTCCTTTCGAGGCTCGGGCAAGCCCCAATTCTCCTCGTCCAAAGGGACTCAGAAAGGACAAGGGAGCTCAGATTCCTGGCGGGCTCACTCACGCCCCAGGAAAGCAAATGGAGGAACCGCTTCCAAGGCGGCTACCTCATGACTTTCGGCCTCCTCCCTCCGCATCCTCGGTCGGTGGCAGGCTCTCCCGCTTTTGCGACATTTGGCTGTCACAGGTCAAAGACCGGTGGGTAACAGACATTTTGTCTCGCGGGTACAGAATTGAGTTCAGTTCTCGGCCTCCACTTCGGTTCTTCAGAACCTCCCCACACCCCAACCGAGCAGATGCCCTGCTGCAGGCGGTGGACTCTCTAAGAGCAGAAGGAGTCGTGATCCCTGTCCCCCATCAAGTGATCCACCGCCAGGTCCTGCAAGCTTCGTACGTGCCCCGGGGAGACTGCACACAGCCAAAGCGGCGGTACCGGGACAGGAGCTGGGAGCGGGCATGGCACCGGGACCCTGCAGACAGGTGAGTATATATGACATTTTTTTTTTCTACTGTTCACTTTTGTTTTCGCCGCTGCCTCCACCTCCCGCCCAGACATGGCGCCGCACGGAGCTGACATGGCACCGGGCGGGTTGTGGACGCAGCGGTGATGGTACCGGGAGGATTCATGCTTCTGTGTTTACCAACAGAAGGAATCCTCTTCCTCTACACGTCACTTTACTGCCCACCCCTTGCGTTTATAGCTGCGTTTTAGTCATAGAAACGCAGCTATATGCGTTTTTCATTGTGTTGTTGAACATCTCATTGAACTCAATGGGTGAAAAACGCAGTGAAAAACGCAGAAATAATTGACATGCTGCATTTTTGTGGTCACCACAAAAACGCAGCTACAAAAAAACGCTGTGTGCGGACAGCATTTCTGAAAACCCATAGACATTGCTGGGGAAGCAATGTCACTGCGTTTTCAGCACAAAAACGCGGTAAAAATCGCCGCTAAAAACGCAGCAAAAACGCCTAGTGCGCACAAGGCCTAAACAACCCATCCCGCTCAAAGCCTGGATAAAGGCAGTCTGTAGGCAGGAACAATGTATGAGTGAGAACATGTCCCTATAAAAATGATAAGGCCAAATGAAGAGCTATACACATAGAATGTATCCTATGGTTAATAAAATACACCGCCCGGATGTTTCTGTATTTGCCCAGCATTATTCATGAGTAAGATCTAACTGCTCTACTGGCTACTGTCTCTCCCCTGATGAGTGTAACAAATTGTGTCGGGAGGTCCAGGAGCTTTGATGACTGAAGTCAAAGGGTTGCCACCAAGGAGAGTATGGTGTGGTAATAATATTTGAACTCCCCCTCTACTTTATGGTGACCTTTTTCTCTTACTGCTTATTGTGCATATCATCCCTATGGTTGTTATTGTCCTCTCTGTTGGGAGTTTCTATGGGATTTGGTTGTGATAAAGATACGACTGTTACCCCCCTCCTATATCCTAGATGGACATTTTAAATATTTAATTAGATTTTTTTCCCTTTGGTTTTTTCTCTTTGGGACACTGCCTGTTTCATTACAGCTTATTTGTTTGTCTGTCAGTGTGCTTATTATTCATTAATAAAAGTTATATTTTACTTTGTTTTTGGCACCCACATATTAGTATTGCCCTGCTATTTGTATCATACATTTTGGGTAATCTTAGACCATATTGATTATTTTTGTATTTTTCTCCTTGCCTCGTGATTTTCGAGTCTCCTCCCCGCATATTTGTTGACTGATTTTCAGCCTCTATTCATGCGATGTTTGCTTCCCAATCACAGTAATACCACAGCCATCTTTGCTACTGGTGTGACGCCCTGGCAAAACCAGGTAGTCACAGGGTTAATCCTCCTTGGTAACCTGATCCCACTGGTATAGCAAGGCAACCGCACCCTTCCCCCCAGTGTACTGATAAGAACAGAAGGGGAGGAGTTTTAGGGAGTGAGATGTAGTAGGGAGAGGAGAGCAGTCGGGAGTTGTAGCTCTCGGGATGCTGCTAAAAGAGAGGTGAAGACCCCGATAGTAAAGCGTGCTCCAGGAGTGCCGGGACAGGCTGTGCGTGAGGAAGGGACCTGAGGTGATCGGGACAGGGTAGTGGCCCGCCGATACCGAGAGAGGGCCCGGATCACCGTCGGGGAGTGGGCTCCCCGTTCCCGGCCGAGGAGGAGAACAGAGAAGGAGAGGGAGGACCTTGCTGTACTGCAGGTGGGATCCGAATAACACCCGCCGAGGACCTACGTTCACCGGCAGTTCCTGGATAAATACAAACTCTGTGTGTGTTATTCTCAAGGTGACAGTGAGTACCGCCCACCATCCCCCAGTCCAACCTGCGCCATCACTCCCGGCACTATCTCACCAGACCTCGGGGCACCCATCCCCACCCTCGTGGGCGAGGAGCGCTGCTCGAGCCCCGGGTCCGGCTCCTCTCGAGCCACCAAAGAGAAGGTACCGGACCCGAGCGTGATCCCCCCGAGCAGCCCCCGGGACGGAGGACTGGCCCCCGCCCGCGACTCTGGCATTATGGGAGGCGCAGTGGAAAAAATGACTTGTAGTCATTAAAGCAGTAGAATTATGCTTAGCGAGTTTATCCATTGCTGTCACACTACTTCTGGTCCGATCATTAAAGTTCATGAATATGCACTGTTTCCCCCGCCCACTCTCTGTAACAGTGTTGGTGATTTGTTGCAGTCCTGCTACCCCCACCCACTCTCTGTGCCAGCGTCTGTGATTGGTTGCCATCACACTATCTGTCTGGGTCCCTAACGTGGACTAAAAATAAGTAAATAATTGTAAAAAAATGATGTATGGTTCCTCATATTTTCATACACGGCACAAATAAAGCAGATGGCTACATGCTGCAGCACCCAGCTGTGTGCGTTATCTTGGCAGTATATGATAATATGAGGAACACCATGCGTTTTTGAATTATTTAAATAAATAAATTGAAAAAATCGTTGTGACATTTCCCCCAATTTTGGTACCCAGCCAAGATAATATAGTTGTATATTATGTAATATATGTAAATATTGATTTCTTTATTTCTCACTTCACAGCGACTATACATGATAAAGGCCGTTGGGCCGAAACGTCCACCATCTTTTGTCGCCATCAAATAAATAATCACTTTTTTGCAAAGAAAAAAACTTTTTGTCTTCATTTTATCAACAAGAGAGTGCAGTGTCTATTATATAATACGTTCTGGGACTATTGACCCCACACTAGCACCTCTAATGAAACCATACTCTAGCTGAGTGCACACCAATACCCTATAACTCTGACAGCCAAGATAAAGTGGCTAGTATTCTCAGGCAGGAGAATTCCATGGTTATTGGGCCCCCTCAGGATAAAAATAGCAGCCCGCAACCGCCCAAGAATTGGTGTGTCCATTAGAGTAATTTGTGGGCTATAGTAACATTTTTTGCGAAAAAGTTAGATTCATTTTTTCCTTCCATATTGCTTTTTTTTATTTTCCTGTGAAGCATGTAAAAGGTTATAAACTGGTGGAAACGGGCTTGAGTGGTGAACGAGCTAAAATAGTCTCTTTCTATGAGGCCTGCAGTATCAAATTGGATTCCTGATGAAGCCACAAAACCGGGAATCAGAGACTCCTAATTGCCAGGGTGTGAGGACCATTGGGGATCACTATCTGTCGGCATTCCTCATCGGAAGTCTGGGGGCGTCTAGGTGGGGGTTCATTCTCACTAGAGGAGTTAGAAGAGGAGGTGGAAACACAGAGGAATATTGAATCCTCTCCCTCACTCTGTCAGATGCATGCGTGTGCCTCAGCTGAATACACTGTTTGGGATGAATGGCACTTTTTTTTTCATGGCTTCTTTGTGTGTTTGTAGCGTTTTCACGTGTGTTGTGTAACCAAATTTTATTCAGATGTGTTTATAAAGTAAACAAAAAATAAAAGAAGAAAAAAATTAGAAGAAAGGAAGAGAACTGAAAAATATATAAGAACATTAAAGTGTATAATGCTGTAATTGAATGTTAATAAAGACCGTTATTGAACTCCTGCAACTGACCTGCTGTAACAGTATATCTATAGAGCAGTAGGAAAATATCGGTAATAAAATAATGCCTACAATAATTGTCCAGTACATTTCTAAACTAAATTAAAATGTAAAAATGACTAACCATGGTAGGAAAAACGTGTTATAATTGCTCTAGAAACCTACACAAATTATAGGGAAGAAGACAGACTTCAGTAAAAGCAGTTACTGAGCGCCCACAACTTACAAAAAGGGGAGGTTTACGCCATTGTTTTCTCCACATTCGAGAAAACCAGTCCAATGAGTATGAACAGGGTTGCATCAGTTTTTCCTCAGAGTTGGAGAGGAAAAAAATCTCCATGTTTTACATTCTGCCAGACCGCGAAAATCGGTCAGATGTCATCAAAATGCAGTTCTGATTATTGCCACGGACACACAGACTTAGGCCTGTTTCACACGTCAGTGAAAATCACGGATGTTTTTCACTGACATGTAAAAAACGCATATGTCCCTCCATGTTCGGTGTTCGGTGATGCATTCAACGTGGGTTGTCCGTGTGCAATCCGTGATCCGTGCTCCGTCATCCGTGATTGCACATGGAGATATACTCACCTGTCCTGTTGCTGCTGTCCATGGTGCTGAAGTCTCCAGCTCTGTAGCATCTGCCTGCCACTGTCTCTAGTTTCTGCAGCTTCTTCTGGGTCCGTCTCTGGCTGCATAAATGAATATGCATACCTTAATGAGCCAGCCAGGAAAAAGCTGAAAGCACAGGCTGAACACAGCGTCGCTGGAGAAGGTGAGTTGAAAATGTTTTTTATTTTCAATGTCCATGTTTTTCTGGTACGTGTTTCACAGATCATACCACTGTGTGGTCCGTGGAACATCAGTGATGCCAGAAAAACGGACATGTCTCCTTGCGGCAATCACAGACATGCGTGTACACCGCACGGAGACACGGTCAGTGAGAAATCACTGATGTGTGCGCAGACTAATTGATTATAATGGGTCTGCGTATGCCCATATTTCTGGTACGTATAAACACTAGCACATACGTACCAGAATCACTGATGTCTGAAATAGGCCTTACATTGCCTATTTTGATCCCACACTTGGATCAAAATCTGACATGTCACCGATTTTTTTTTTTTTTTTTTTCCATGCTGACCACTCGTTATGAGGAAAAAAAATCAGACATGTGCATAGCCCCATAGAACATCAAAAATACGAGTGCTGTATGTGAAAGCAGTTCTGTGAAAGTTTTTTTATTGTAGTTGATAAGTTTTACATGCATGTAGTAATGTGTTGTGTTTTTCTTTTTTTTTTAATCTGCAGTGAGGTGTTTCCTTCGGATTCTTCTACATCTGGTATGATTACATCTGTGACTTTATATTTTATTCACAATTTGTTTTATAGATTTTGGAAAAGGTACATGTAAAAATGTTCTAACATTAACAATAAAATCATAAAAGAGCATGGATCAGGGATGAGCAATTATTTTTCCAAAGGGCCTATATGAGAGACTAGCATTGCGTTAAATTTGCAGACCACCACAGGTATGGTTTTAGCATATAAAGATCTCTAAATTATGGATAAAAAAAAATATTAAAAAATAATTCTAACGCAAACAGTCCCATTCTCACACCACATAAAAATACCCAATTAAAGGGCCAAAGCTCTCATTGAGCCCAATTGGAGTCCTTGTGTCCAATCTATAAATTCAGTGACTCAAGTTGCGCAAGGGCCTTAAATAGGTTACCACCTCTAACCTCTGATCTATGGCCTTTATAATTAATTTGCTTGAGTCAGATTTATGGTACAATTGGAAATGTTTTGGTAGGGTTTTTAGGTGTTCCATCTCATGCAGAGTCTTTGTTTTCTCAATGTCCCTGATGTGCTCACGGACTCCCACCTGTAAATCCCTTGTGGTCATCCCTATGTAGACTTTCTGGCATGGACACTGGGAGTAATATATCACGCCCTTAGAAGCACAAGTATGTTGGTGATTTTTTTGTAAGTTTGTGTTCCTTCTGATTTTTTTTAAAGGTAACCTGTCACCAGATTTGGACACTACCACTGAGTCCTTTTTTGCAGCATTCCACAATACTGTATATAAGAGCCCAGAGAGTGCTGTATAATGTAAAAAATATTTTTTTAATAACTGGAGGGAGGGGGGGGCGGTCTGGTCTGATGGGTGTCGCTGCTGTCCAAGCCCGGCACTTCCTTTCTCCGGTCCGACGCCTGCTCTCTGCTGCGATCTCTGTCCTTCTTCCAAGCCCAGTTTTGATGACGCGTCTACATCATCCAAAAAAGACGACATTGCGGTCCTGCCCAGGCGCACTTTGATCTGCCCTACTGAGGCAGATCAAAGTACTGTAATACGTAGGTGTGAGGGAAGGTTAATGACTGCTGTTATTAACCCCTTATTGCCCCAATTGCTACTGCACCAGGGCATTCGGAAAGAGTTGGGTAAAGTGTCGGGATTGTCACATCTAATGGATGTGACAGTCCTGGATGGCTGCGGACTGCTTTTTTTAGGCTTGCGGGGGGGCACAATAACCATGGACCGACCCATCCTGAGAATACCAGCTCCAAGCTGTCGGTTAATCATGACTGGGTATCAAAATGGGCGGGGAAAGGACCGCAGAACATTTTTTTTAAAAAATATTTATTTAAATATTTTTTATTTTTAAAAGCGCATGCGGTTCCTTTAATTTTGATACACAGCCAAGATAACGTGCAAAGTTGGGGACTGCAGCCTGCAGCTGTATGCCTTGTCCTTGTTGGGACGACCCTACGCCATTTTTTTAAATTTATTTTTACACCAATCTAGATGTAGACAGCATGTGCATCTAGATTGAAAGCTGTCTTTTAAGGGTGCTTTACATGCTGCGACATCGCTAGCGATCTCGTTAGCGATGTAACACACCAGATCGCACATACGATCTGCTGAGATCGCACATAGGTCATTTTTGTAGCGCCGGTCACATGTGCGATCTCGGCAGATCGTATGTGATCTGGCGTGTTACATCGCTAACGAGATCGCTAGCGATGTCGCAGCGTGTAAAGCACCCTTTACAGTATGAGTCCGTCCATCACTAATCCATAGACAAACAAAAAGTGCATAGTGTTCATATTGTTGTGTAAACAGAAATATGATATGTAAAATTAAACATGACATGCCATAAGGCAAGCAAAATCAAGAAATTCAAAAAACTAAATTATTGAGTAAATGTATTAAATATTAGTTGTATCCTAACTATAATTAAATTGTTGTACAATGTTGTTCTCCACTTTTCTTAGATAATCTTTTTTCTTATTTTCTCATAGGCACTTCATTCAGGGAAAAGACCCAATCAAAGTCAACATCTAAGTCACTGAGCGGGTCGCGTGAAGTACCTCAAAATTTGCAGACCACCTCAGGTATGGTTTTAGCATATACAGATCTCTAAATTATGGATAAAAAAACTATTAAAAATAATTTTAACACAAACAGTCCCATTCTCACACTACATAAAAATACCCAATTAAAGAAAGCAGCCAAAGCTCTCATTGAGCCCAATAGGAGTCCTTGTGTCCAATCTATAAATCCAGTGACTCAAGTTGCGCAAGGGCCTTAAATAGGTTACCACCTCTAACCTCTGATCTATGGCCTTTATAATTAATTTGCTTGAGTCAGATTTATGGTACAATTGGAAATGTTTTGGTAGGGTTTTTAGGTGTTCCATCTCATGCAGAGTCTTTGTTTTCTCAATGTCCCTGATGTGCTCACGGACTCCCACCTTTAACCCCCTAACCCCTGGATGTTTTTTCTGTGTTTGTTTTTTGATTCCCTTCTTTCAAAAGCTGTAACTTATTTTTCTGCCAATTTTGCCATGTGAGAGCTTTTTTTTTGCGGGACGTATTGATCTTTTAAATAAAACCATGAGTTTTACCATATATTATACTGGAAAACTGCAAAAAATTTCCAAGTACTGAAAAGTTGCAAAAAAGTGCGATTGTACAACTGTTTGTGGGGTACGTTATTCACCATGTTCATTGTATGGTAGAACTGATGTGTGGGTGTGATGCTTCAGGTCAGTACGAGTTCGTAGATACCAAACATGAATAGGTTTACTTTAATCTAAGTGATTAAAATATTTTAAAGTTTGTCCCAAAAAAAGTGGTCCACTTTTTGCGCTATTTTCTGTGATTCGTAGTGTTCTCATTATTCGGAATATGGGCACTTTGATGGCTTATTTCTTGCGCCTCGTGCTGATGTTTTTAACGGTAGCATTTTTGCGCAGATGCTACGATTTTGACCCCCTTTCATTGCATTTTGCTGAAAATTTGCGACAACCAAAAAAACTTGTTTGGCCTTTTGAAGGGTTTTTTTTTGCCGCTACGCCGTTTACCTATCAGATTAATTGATTTTATATTTTGATAGATTGGGGATTTATGAACTCGGCGATTCCAAATAAGTGTATATTTTTTATTTTTTTAACCCTTTGATTTTCAGTGGGGCAAATGGGGAGTGATTTATACTTTTAATTGTTTTTTTTAGGTTTTTAATTTTTTTTTTTATTTTTTAAAACTTATTTTTTAACTTTTTTTTTTTTAATTGACCCCCTAGTGGACTATAAGGATTAGCCGTCTGATCGCTTTTTCATTTCTGCTGGTCAGAAATGTAGAGTTTCTGGCACAGATAATGGGCGTAATAAATCACACCCTTAGAAGCACAAGTATGTTGGTGATTTATTTTGTAAGTTTGTGTTCCTCCGATTTTTTTAATGGGAACCTGTCACCAGATTTTGGGACTATAAGCTGAGGCCAATACCACTGAGTTCTTTTATACAACATTCTTGAATACTGTATATAAGAGCCAAGGCCGCTCTGTATAATGCAAAAAACACTTTTATAATACTCACCTAGGGGGCAGTCTGGTCTGATTGGTGTTTATGCTCTCCAGTGCGGCGCCTTCTCTTTCCCGTCCGAAACCTCCTCTCTGCTGCGATATTCAACCTCCTTCTTCCCAGTCCAGTGTGGATGATGCATCTACATCATCCACACAAGCCGACATTGTGGTCCTGCGCAGGCGCACTTTGATCTGCCCTGCTGAGGGCAGATCAAAGTACTGTAATGCACAGGCGCGAGGAAAGGTTAATGACTGCGGTTATTCACCCCTTATTACCCCAATTGCCACTGCACCAGGGCAATTGGAAACAGTTGAGTAAAATGCCGGCATTGTCACATCTAATGGATGTGACAGTCCTGGGTGGCTGCAGGCTGCTATTTTTAGGCTGGGGGGGGGGCACAATAACCATGGGCCAACCCATCCTGAGAATACCAGCTCTCAGCTGTCCGCTTATCATGACTGGGTATCAAAATGGGGGGGAGGAAAAACCGCAGACTATTTTTTAAAAATTATTTTTTTAAATATTTTTTATTTTTAAAAGCTGCATGCGGTTCCTTTTATTTTGATACACAGCCAACATAACGTGCAAAATTGGGGGCTGCAGCCTGCAGCTGTAAGCTTTGTCCTGGCTGGGTATCATAATATGGGACGACCCAACTCCAATTTTTTAAATTTATTTGTTTTTACACCAATCTAGATGCAGACAGTGTGTGTGATTGAGAGCAGTCAGTCACGCTGTCAAACATAGATGGGGGCTCTGTCTGACTGCAACCAATCACAGACGTGAAGACGGCTGGTGGGTGGGGGCAGCAGTACATATGGATTAGCGATAATGAGCGACCCCAGAAGCAGTTACAGCCGCGTGGGAGACTCGGTAAGTATAACGCGCCCTCTTTTTCCTTACTTTCTTTAATTTTTCTTTCTTTTTTTAATTTCCCAAGTTTCCAGATCATTATCCGGCATTCCCTGAGAATTTCAGGCCCGGGTCCGGCACTCGGGTATTTTTGAAACCGCATGGATCCAGACTTTTATAGTCTGGGTCCGTCCATCAGTAGTCAATAGGCAAACAAAAAGTGCATAGTGCTCATGTTGTTGTGTAAACAGAAATATGATATGCAAAATTAAAAATGACATGCCATAAGGCAAGAAAAATCAAGAAATGCAAAAAACTAAATTATTGAGTAAATGTATTAAAAATTAGTTGTATCCTAACTATAATTAAATTGTTGTACAATGTTTTTCTCCACTTTTCTTAGATAATATATTTTCTTATTTTTTTAAGTTCCTTTGGTAGACCCAGACCTTGGGTGTATAGCTCCTGCCTCCGGAGGACACACAAAGTACTACACCTAAAAGGTGTAGCTCCTCCCTCTGAGCCTATACACCCCCTGGTGAACCAGTCACAACCAGTTTTTCGCTTTGTGTTCAGGAGGCATACATCCACACATGCGTTCTCATATGATTTTTTCCTTTTTTTCCTTTTTTTGGAAGAAGATTGAAGAAATGCGGGTCCGCGTCTGGACTCCCGGCATGTCCCTTCTCACCCCACTGTGTCGGTGGTTTTGTAAGGTTGATTTCCAAGGCTGGAGCCTTACATGCCGTGCTCCTTCACCATCCCTCCTGGGCTCTGGATTGAAGTGTGAGCCAGCACGGTCTCCATGCCTGGCAGGAGACCGGTCTCCGGCCACAGCCCCTTGAGGACCCTGCTGGACCGGAGCACTCACCCCCAGGGACCTGGCCCTGCGTCTCAGCAGCTAAGTACCTTGAGACGTTCATATGTTGGGGGTCCCTGTCATTTATTGTGGGGGGAGAGTGTGTTTACTGTGTTTTTTAGCATTTCCGGCCGGTCCTCTAGCTTTTCGCTCGAGAACCGCGCCGATGGTGCCTGCGCGTCGGCCTCGCTGCTTAAATTTAGGCCCCGGCTTCGCCGGAGGCCTAGTTTCTGTTACCTGCCCTCGCATGTCACTCATGCTGAGGGACAGGCATGGCCCCTCCCGGTGGCCGTCCTGCACAGGGGAGGGACCCTCCTCACTGCTTGTGTGCGACTACCCCCCTGCAGGCCTCTATGGCCCTCCAGATTCCGCCCTTCCAACAGGGACGCCCCCCGACCCGCCCCCTCTCTTCTCTCCGGTGGCCATTTTCTTGGGCAGGTTTCACTCTGTTCTGGCCCGTCCTGCACTCTCATCCCTGCTGAGGTGCTGTGCATTGGGGGGTCCGGGCTTCGGGATCTGGAGGGCACACAACACCGCTTCCAGCGGTCTGGTAAGCCACAGCCGGTCTCCGGTTGTGGACCTCTGCTATATTCTCCCTGGGATTCATTCCCTTTATAGAAGCTGTTTCTCCCCACTCAGGCAGCATGTCTCACACAAGGAGCAAGGCTCCAAAGCTTTATGCTGTATGTGCTGCATGTAAGCTTCCGCTGCCTGAAGCGAGCACCTATCCACATTGTGAGGTCTGCTCTAACTTGGAGGTGCCACGGCCTGGGGTCTCGGCCCCAGTGGTCTCTCAGGCTGCTCCTGCACATGTGGCTGAACCCCCGGCCTGGGTAGAGTCCTTTTCTAGGTCTATCTCCCAGTCATTTGCTGAGTCCATGGGACTTCTGTCCAGGACTTTGATGAATATGCATCAGCCCCCTTCACAGGGTGCCTCTAATGCTCTTGCTAAGGGGCCTTTAGGACTGGAGCTCACAAAGGATTCATCATCAGGGCACGGACCCCGTCAGTCTAAGAGGCTCCGCAGGGTTCCCTCTCCCTCCTCATCCCGTGGCTCTGATTCAAGGGCTGAGGACTCGCAGGATGAGGAGGATGCCTATACAGGGGGCTCGGAGGCTAACTCCATGTGCCCCATTGCTCCTTCCGAGGGTGACTCAGAATTTAGTGACTTGATTGCTTCCATTAATTCTGTACTGGATCTCAATCCGCCAGTATCAGAGGAGCAACCCTCTCTGGCAGAAAAGCACCAGTTTACCTCGCCTAAGAGAGTAAAGAGTGTGTTCTTTAACCACTCCAGTTTTCAGGCCGCTGTGACCAAACCCAGGGCCTGTCCTGACAAACGCTTCCCAAAGCGTGGTTCTGATGACCGTTTTCCCTTTCCACCTGAGGTGGTCAAGGAGTGGGCTCACTCCCCAAAGGTAGACCCTCCGGTGTCTAGGCTCTCAGCCCGGACCGGTGTGTCGGTGGCTGATGGCACTTCCCTTAAGGATGCCACTGACCGTCAGATTGACCTTCTGGCCAAATCCGTGTATGAAGCGGTGGGGGCCGCGTTTTCTCCAACTTTTGCAGCAGTGTGGGCCCTCAAAGCCATCTCTGCTAGTCTGGAGGAGATGCATTCCCTCACCAGGGAATTTATGCCCGAGATGGTTGCCTTAACTTCTCAAGCTTCAGCTTTTTCTTCTCATGCCATGTCTGCCATGCTGGAGGCTTCTCACCGCGCTGCGGTGGCTTCGGCTAATTCCTTCGTTATCCGCAGGACCTTGAGGCTTCGAGAGTGGAAGGCAGATGCTTCTTCAAAGAAGTACCTTGCTGGGCTCCCTTTTGCTGGTTCCCGGCTGTTCGGTGAACAGCTGGATGAAATTATTAAAGAGGCTACTGGCGGGAAGAGTACTTCCATGCCACAAACCAAGACCAGGAAACCTGCCAAGGGTAGGATTCAGTCGAGGTTTCGCTCCTTTCGTTCCTCCAACTGGTCGTCCTCTAAGCCCTCCGCCTCGTCCGCTAACTCAGCCAAGGACCAGAAATCCAACTGGCGCTCCAGAGCGCGTCTGCAGAAGACCGCAGGAGGTCCTGCCACTAAGGCAGCCTCCTCGTGACTCTCTGTCCGATCCAGCCACGTCCTTAGTCGGTGGCAGGCTCTCCCACTTTGGCGACGCTTGGTTTCAACAAGTCTCCGATCAGTGGGTGAGAGATATCATCTCTCACGGCTACAGGATAGAATTTTCTTCCAGCCCGCCAAACATATTTTTTTTCTCAACTCCCCCTGCTCCAGGGCCGCGCCTTTTCACAGGCCGTGGCAGCCTTGCAGGCCAACGGAGTAATTGTACCAGTTCCCGCCCGGGAACGGTTCAGAGGTTTCTACTCAAACCTCTTCCTAGTTCCCAAAAAGAACGGTACCTTCAGGCCCATCCTGGATCTCAAGCTTCTCAACAAGCATGTTCGGGTGCAGCACTTCGCATGGAGTCCCTGCGATCAGTCATTGCCTCAATGACCCAAGGGGATTTCCTGGCGTCCATCGACATCAGAGATGCCTATCTGCATGTGCCCATTGCGGTTTCACACCAGCGTTGGCTACGCTTTGCAATAGGAGACGATCATTTCCAATTCGTGGCTCTCCCCTTCGGGTTAGCCACGGCCCCTCGGGTTTTCACCAAGGTCATGGCAGCTGTGATTGCGGTTCTGCACCTTCAGGGGTTGGCAGTGCTCCCCTACCTGGACGACCTTCTAGTCAAAGCGCCATCCAGCGCAGACTGTCAGCGGAGTGTCTCGCTCACTCTCAGCACTCTAGCCCAATTCGGGTGGCTTGTCAATCTTCCCAAATCCACTCTGACTCCGACCCAGAGTCTCACGTACCTAGGGATGCAGTTCGAGACTCTGCCGGCACTTGTGAAGTTGCCCTTAGACAAACAGCTGTCACTCCAGTTGGCGGTGCGCTCTCTCCTGAGGCCCCGCCGTTATACCCTCAGGCGTCTGATGCAGGTGCTGGGTCAAATGGTGGCGTCCATGGAGGCTGTTCCCTTTGCCCAGTTCCATCTGCGCCCCCTGCAGCTGGACATTCTCCGCTGTTGGGACAAGCGGCCTTCCTCCTTACACAAGTCAGTGGCTCTGTCGCCACGGACCAAGAGCTCTCTTCAGTGGTGGCTTCGGCCCCTCTCCCTGTCCCAAGGGCGCTCCTTCCTGGCCCCGTCCTGGGTGATTCTCACCACGGATTCCAGTCTATCCGGCTGGGGAGCGGTATGTCTCCACCACAGAGCACAGGGCACTTGGACTCCGTCCGAGTCAGCCCTTTTAATCAATGTGCTGGAAATCAGAGCCGTACTTCTAGCTGTCCTAGCATTTCACCATCTGCTGGCGGGCATGCACATTCGAGTCCAGTCAGACAACGCGACAGCGGTTGCCTACATCAACCATCAAGGCGGGACACGCAGCCGCCTGGCAATGATGGAGGTACAACGCATTCTTCAATGGGCGGAGGACTCCAGGTCCACCATATCCGCAGTCCACATCCCAGGCGTGGACAACTGGGAGGCAGATTATCTCAGCCGTCAAAGTGTGGACGGTGGCGAGTGGTCCCTGCACCCGGCAGTATTTCAGTCGATCTGCCGCAAATGGGGCACTCCGGACGTGGACCTAATGGCATCCCGTCACAGCAACAAAGTTCCTGTCTACGTGGCTCGTTCCCACGATCCTCAGGCCTTCGCTGCGGACGCTCTGGTTCAGGACTGGTCCCAGTTTCGTCTGTCCTACGTGTTTCCCCCTCTAGCCCTCCTGCCCAGAGTCCTGCGCAAGATCAGAATGGAGGGTCGTCGAGTCATCTTCATTGCACCGGACTGGCCCAGGCGAGCTTGGTATCCGGACCTGCTCCATCTGTCCGTAGAGATGTTGTGGCCTCTCCCGGACCGTCCAGACCTACTCTCGCAAGGTCCGTTCTTCCCCCCGAATTCTGCGGCCCTCAAATTGATGGCGTGGCTCTTGAGTCCTGGATTTTGACGGCTTCTGGTATTCCCCCTGAAGTCATCTCCACTATGACTCGGGCCCGTAAGTCTTCGTCCGCTAAGATCTATCACAGGACTTGGAAAATTTTCCTGTCCTGGTGTCGCTCTACCGGCCATTCTCCTTGGCCATTCTCCTTGCCGACCCTTCTGTCTTTTCTACAGTCCAGTCTGCAGCTAGGTCTGTCCCTCAACTCTCTCAAGGAACAGGTTTCGGCCCTGTCAGTCCTGTTCCAGCGGCGTCTCGCTCGGCTGGCTCAGGTTCGCACCTTCATGCAGGGCGCGTCTCACATCATCCCGCCTTACCGGCGGCCCTTGGACCCCTGGGACCTTAACTTGGTTCTCACGGTCTTGCAGAAACCCCCCTTTGAGCCCCTTAGGGAGGTTTCTTTGTATCGTCTCTCACAGAAAGTGGCCTTTCTGGTTGCTATAACTTCTCTCAGGAGAGTTTCTGATTTGGCTGCGCTCTCCTCGGAGTCACCCTTTTTAGTCTTTCATCAAGACAAGGTGGTTCTCCGTCCGACTCCGGACTTTCTTCCTAAGGTGGTTTCTCCCTTCCACCTTAACCAGGACATTACCTTACCTTCCTTCTGTCCGGCCCCTGTTCATCGCTTTGAAAAAGCTCTACATACTCTAGATCTGGTGCGTGCTCTCCGGATCTATGTGTCTCGCACCGCTGCGCTTAGGCGGTGTACCTCTCTTTTTGTGCTAACCACAGGTCGGCGCAAGGGCCTCCCTGCTTCTAAGCTGACCTTAGCCCGTTAGATTAGGTCGACCATTTTGGACGCCTACCAAAGTTCGCAGGCTCCTCCCCCGCCGGGGATCAAAGCGCACTCGACCAGGGCTGTCGGTGCCTCTTGGGCTTTTCGGCACCAGGCTACGGCTCAGCAAGTCTGTCAGGCTGCCACTTGGGCTAGCCTGCATACCTTCTCGAAGCACTACCAAGTGCATGCTCATGCTTTGGCAGATGCGAGCTTGGGCAGACGCATCCTTCAGGCGGCGGTCGCCCATTTGTGAAGTTAGGTTTCTGCCTACTTCTTAGTTTTTTTGTTTATTTCCCACCCTGGGACTGCTTTGGAACGTCCCAAGGTCTGGGTCACCCAAAGGAACGTTAAAGAAAAAGAGAATTTTGTTTACTTACCGTAAATTCTTTTTCTTATAGTTCCATCTTGGGAGACCCAGCACCCTCCCCGTTGCCTGTTGGCAATTTCCTTGTTCCGTGTGTTTTCACATGCTGTTGTCGTGAACAGAGTCTCCGGTTGTTCCGGCTCTTGCTCTGTTCTACTTGTGGGTGGCTATTCTCCTTCAGCTTTTGCACTAAACTGGTTATGACTGGTTCACCAGGGGGTGTATAGGCTCAGAGGGAGGAGCTACACCTTTTAGGTGTAGTACTTTGTGTGTCCTCCGGAGGCAGAAGCTATACACCCAAGGTCTGGGTCTCCCAAGACGGAACTTTAAGAAAAAGAATTTACGGTAAGTAAACAAAATTCTCTTTTTTCTCATAGGCACTTCATTCAGGGAAAAGACCCAATCAAAGTCAACATCTAAGTCACTGAGTGGATCGAGTGAAGTATCTCAAAATTTGCAGACCACCACAGGTATGGTTTTAGCATATAGAGATCTCTAAATTATGAATAAAAAAAACAATTAAAAATAATTTTAACACAAACAGTCCCATTCTCACACCACATAAAAATACCCAATTAAAGAAAGCAGCCAAAGCTCTCATTGAGCCCAATAGGAGTCCTTGTGTCTAATCTATAAATCCAATGACTCAAGCTGCGCAAGGGCCTTAAATAGGTTACCACCTCTAACCTCTGATCTATGGCCTATATAATTAATTTGCTTGAGTCAGATTTATGGTACAATTGGAAATGTTTTGGTAGAGTTTTTAGGTGTAATAAATCATGCCCTTAGAAGCACAATTATGTTGGTAATTTATTTTGTAAGTTTGTGTTCCTTCCAATTTTTTAATGGGAACCTGTCACCAGATTTGGGGACTATAAGCTGCGGCCAATACCACTTTATTCCAAAATACTGTATATAAGAGCCCGGGACGCTCTGTATAACGTAAAAAACACTTTTATAATACTCACCCAGGGGGCGGTCCGGTCCAATGGGTGTTGCTGCTCTCCAGTGTGGCGCCTCCTCTCTGATGTAATCTTCGGCCTCCTTCTTCCCAGTCCAGTGTGGATGATGCGTCTACGTGATCCATAGAGTTGAGCGCGGTTCGAGGTTCGCCAATTTCATGTTCAAGTGATTTTGGGGGTTGTTCTAGATCGAACTAGAACTCGAGCTTTTTGCTAAACGTTCGGCAGCTCGAGTTACGTCCGAGAACGGTTCGATCGCCATAAACGTGGCTTTTCACAGTAAGGCTATGTGCACATGTTGCTATCTGCATCCTGCATCTGTCTCCTGCGTCCCCAGCACAATCCCTCTCCCTTTCCTACTCACCGATCACGGACGTCTCGCTCCCCGGCTGTCACAAATCTGCGGTGTCTTTTGCTCTTTAGAAAATGGCTGCTGCTTCATTAGTTAATTAGTTATTCTGTGATTTCCCCACCCACCAGCGCCTATGATTGGTTGCAGTCAGACACGTCCCCAAGCTGAGTGACAGCTGTCTCACTGCAACCAATCACAGCCGCCGGTGGGCGGGTCTATATCGTGCAGTAAAATAAATAAATAAATAAATAAAAAAAAAATGCGGTCCCCCCATATTTGATACCAGCCAGGATAAAGCCGCACGGCTGGAGGCTGGTATTGTCAGGATGTAGAGCGCCACGGTATGGGGAGCCCTCCAGTCTAACAATATCACCCTGCAGCCGCCCAGAATTGCCGCATCCATTAGGTGTGACAGTCCTGCGGATAAGGCTGCACATCAAACTTAGATAATAGTATAATGCCTCAAGCATATGGACAAATATTGGAATATACAATGAAAAATGCTACTTGCTAATTTGAACATGTGAATAATGAATTGCATACCTGCCATGAATATTGGGAAAAAGGAGATATTTAGCAATCGCATTGATCAATGTAACTGAGCCCCAAGGCCTCGTCAAGGCATATCTCTATATTGGGGTCCCTAGCTCTGTGACCCTAACTGTGTGTCATCTCATTGCAATTAAAAACTGCTATGGGTGGAGAGGGGTAACTAAGAGGCATTATACTATTATCTAAGTTTGATGTGCAGCCTTATCCGTATATAGTATGCAATTTTTGGCTTGCACTCATAATATATATATTAGTGCTCACTTCAGTTATCCTATTCAGTTATATGTAGTTTTTTTCTGAATGTGAACACAGCTCCGCCCCTTTCGGCCATGTTTTTTCCATCTCCTATATAAGAAAGTCCTTAGTTACCCCTCTCCACCCATAGCAGTTTTTAATTGCAATGAGATGACACACAGTTAGGGTCACAGAGCTAGGGACCCCAATATAGAGATATGCCTTGACGAGGCCTTGGGGCTCAGTTACATTGATCAATGCGATTGCTAAATATCTCCTTTTTCCCAATATTCATGGCAGGTATGCAATTCATTATTCACATGTTCAAATTAGCAAGTAGCATTTTTCATTGTATATTCCAATATTTGTCCATATGCTTGAGGCATTATACTATTATCTAAGTTTGATGTGCAGCCTTATCCGTATATAGTATGCAATTTTTGGCTTGCACTCATAATATATATATTAGTGCTCACTTCAGTTATCCTATTCAGTTATATGTAGTTTTTTTCTGAATGTGAACACAGCTCCGCCCCTTTCGGCCATGTTTTTTCCATCTCCTATATAAGAAAGTCCTTAGTTACCCCTCTCCACCCATAGCAGTTTTTAATTGCAATGAGATGACACACAGTTAGGGTCACAGAGCTAGGGACCCCAATATAGAGATATGCCTTGACGAGGCCTTGGGGCTCAGTTACATTGATCAATGCGATTGCTAAATATCTCCTTTTTCCCAATATTCATGGCAGGTATGCAATTCATTATTCACATGTTCAAATTAGCAAGTAGCATTTTTCATTGTATATTCCAATATTTGTCCATATGCTTGAGGCATTATACTATTATCTAAGTTTGATGTGCAGCCTTATCCGTATATAGTATGCAATTTTTGGCTTGCACTCATAATATATATATTAGTGCTCACTTCAGTTATCCTATTCAGTTATATGTAGTTTTTTTCTGAATGTGAACACAGCTCCGCCCCTTTCGGCCATGTTTTTTCCATCTCCTATATAAGAAAGTCCTTAGTTACCCCTCTCCACCCATAGCAGTTTTTAATTGCAATGAGATGACACACAGTTAGGGTCACAGAGCTAGGGACCCCAATATAGAGATATGCCTTGACGAGGCCTTGGGGCTCAGTTACATTGATCAATGCGATTGCTAAATATCTCCTTTTTCCCAATATTCATGGCAGGTATGCAATTCATTATTCACATGTTCAAATTAGCAAGTAGCATTTTTCATTGTATATTCCAATATTTGTCCATATGCTTGAGGCATTATACTATTATCTAAGTTTGATGTGCAGCCTTATCCGTATATAGTATGCAATTTTTGGCTTGCACTCATAATATATATATTAGTGCTCATTTCAGTTATCCTATTCAGTTATATGTAGTTTTTTTCTGAATGTGAACACAGCTCCGCCCCTTTCGGCCATGTTTTTTCCATCTCCTATATAAGAAAGTCCTTAGTTACCCCTCTCCACCCATAGCAGTTTTTAATTGCAATGAGATGACACACAGTTAGGGTCACAGAGCTAGGGACCCCAATATAGAGATATGCCTTGACGAGGCCTTGGGGCTCAGTTACATTGATCAATGCGATTGCTAAATATCTCCTTTTTCCCAATATTCATGGCAGGTATGCAATTCATTATTCACATGTTCAAATTAGCAAGTAGCATTTTTCATTGTATATTCCAATATTTGTCCATATGCTTGAGGCATTATACTATTATCTAAGTTTGATGTGCAGCCTTATCCGTATATAGTATGCAATTTTTGGCTTGCACTCATAATATATATATTAGTGCTCACTTCAGTTATCCTATTCAGTTATATGTAGTTTTTTTCTGAATGTGAACACAGCTCCGCCCCTTTCGGCCATGTTTTTTCCATCTCCTATATAAGAAAGTCCTTAGTTACCCCTCTCCACCCATAGCAGTTTTTAATTGCAATGAGATGACACACAGTTAGGGTCACAGAGCTAGGGACCCCAATATAGAGATATGCCTTGACGAGGCCTTGGGGCTCAGTTACATTGATCAATGCGATTGCTAAATATCTCCTTTTTCCCAATATTCATGGCAGGTATGCAATTCATTATTCACATGTTCAAATTAGCAAGTAGCATTTTTCATTGTATATTCCAATATTTGTCCATATGCTTGAGGCATTATACTATTATCTAAGTTTGATGTGCAGCCTTATCCGTATATAGTATGCAATTTTTGGCTTGCACTCATAATATATATATTAGTGCTCACTTCAGTTATCCTATTCAGTTATATGTAGTTTTTTTCTGAATGTGAACACAGCTCCGCCCCTTTCGGCCATGTTTTTTCCATCTCCTATATAAGAAAGTCCTTAGTTACCCCTCTCCACCCATAGCAGTTTTTAATTGCAATGAGATGACACACAGTTAGGGTCACAGAGCTAGGGACCCCAATATAGAGATATGCCTTGACGAGGCCTTGGGGCTCAGTTACATTGATCAATGCGATTGCTAAATATCTCCTTTTTCCCAATATTCATGGCAGGTATGCAATTCATTATTCACATGTTCAAATTAGCAAGTAGCATTTTTCATTGTATATTCCAATATTTGTCCATATGCTTGAGGCATTATACTATTATCTAAGTTTGATGTGCAGCCTTATCCGTATATAGTATGCAATTTTTGGCTTGCACTCATAATATATATATTAGTGCTCACTTCAGTTATCCTATTCAGTTATATGTAGTTTTTTTCTGAATGTGAACACAGCTCCGCCCCTTTCGGCCATGTTTTTTCCATCTCCTATATAAGAAAGTCCTTAGTTACCCCTCTCCACCCATAGCAGTTTTTAATTGCAATGAGATGACACACAGTTAGGGTCACAGAGCTAGGGACCCCAATATAGAGATATGCCTTGACGAGGCCTTGGGGCTCAGTTACATTGATCAATGCGATTGCTAAATATCTCCTTTTTCCCAATATTCATGGCAGGTATGCAATTCATTATTCACATGTTCAAATTAGCAAGTAGCATTTTTCATTGTATATTCCAATATTTGTCCATATGCTTGAGGCATTATACTATTATCTAAGTTTGATGTGCAGCCTTATCCGTATATAGTATGCAATTTTTGGCTTGCACTCATAATATATATATTAGTGCTCACTTCAGTTATCCTATTCAGTTATATGTAGTTTTTTTCTGAATGTGAACACAGCTCCGCCCCTTTCGGCCATGTTTTTTCCATCTCCTATATAAGAAAGTCCTTAGTTACCCCTCTCCACCCATAGCAGTTTTTAATTGCAATGAGATGACACACAGTTAGGGTCACAGAGCTAGGGACCCCAATATAGAGATATGCCTTGACGAGGCCTTGGGGCTCAGTTACATTGATCAATGCGATTGCTAAATATCTCCTTTTTCCCAATATTCATGGCAGGTATGCAATTCATTATTCACATGTTCAAATTAGCAAGTAGCATTTTTCATTGTATATTCCAATATTTGTCCATATGCTTGAGGCATTATACTATTATCTAAGTTTGATGTGCAGCCTTATCCGTATATAGTATGCAATTTTTGGCTTGCACTCATAATATATATATTAGTGCTCACTTCAGTTATCCTATTCAGTTATATGTAGTTTTTTTCTGAATGTGAACACAGCTCCGCCCCTTTCGGCCATGTTTTTTCCATCTCCTATATAAGAAAGTCCTTAGTTACCCCTCTCCACCCATAGCAGTTTTTAATTGCAATGAGATGACACACAGTTAGGGTCACAGAGCTAGGGACCCCAATATAGAGATATGCCTTGACGAGGCCTTGGGGCTCAGTTACATTGATCAATGCGATTGCTAAATATCTCCTTTTTCCCAATATTCATGGCAGGTATGCATTTCATTATTCACATGTTCAAATTAGCAAGTAGCATTTTTCATTGTATATTCCAATATTTGTCCATATGCTTGAGGCATTATACTATTATCTAAGTTTGATGTGCAGCCTTATCCGTATATAGTATGCAATTTTTGGCTTGCACTCATAATATATATATTAGTGCTCACTTCAGTTATCCTATTCAGTTATATGTAGTTTTTTTCTGAATGTGAACACAGCTCCGCCCCTTTCGGCCATGTTTTTTCCATCTCCTATATAAGAAAGTCCTTAGTTACCCCTCTCCACCCATAGCAGTTTTTAATTGCAATGAGATGACACACAGTTAGGGTCACAGAGCTAGGGACCCCAATATAGAGATATGCCTTGACGAGGCCTTGGGGCTCAGTTACATTGATCAATGCGATTGCTAAATATCTCCTTTTTCCCAATATTCATGGCAGGTATGCAATTCATTATTCACATGTTCAAATTAGCAAGTAGCATTTTTCATTGTATATTCCAATATTTGTCCATATACTTGAGGCATTATACTATTATCTAAGTTTGATGTGCAGCCTTATCCGTATATAGTATGCAATTTTTGGCTTGCACTCATAACATATATATTAGTGCTCACTTCAGTTATCCTATTCAGTGACAGTCCTGCGGGACTCTTTCCGGCTCAACCCGAATTGCCCTGGTGCGGTGGCAATTGGGGTAATAATGAGTTTAATCATGGCAGGTGTCTCCCCGAGATACCTTTCATGATTATTTCAAATCTGTTTTATTATTAAGTTTATAAATCAAGCATACATCTTGAACATTTATAAAGATTATAAAACATAAACAGTGATCTCTCAGTTTCGGAATGACAAAAATAACATCACATTGTAGATTTCATTGGAACTCTATAAGCTATCCTTATGCTAACACTCCATGACAAACCATACACTAGAAATCAGAGTTCCAGCTAAACATGTCTTCCTGATAATTGACAAGACCACTCTCAGCATAAAACAATCCCCTTTTAAGTTATTGAATAAACATTTAAGAAAAAGTAGAAAACTAGAAAAAAAAAAAAAAAAAAGAACAGATATAAGCTTAGAAAAGAAGGAATCAAATAGAGTGAAAAAAGTAGGGTAAAGAGGGGGTGGGGGAAAAAAGTGTGTGGGGAGAGGGGAAGACAAGGTATGTCACCATTTCTCATCCCAAATAACCTGCCAGACTCACCGTGAACTCAGGAGACTCCATGAACGTAATCCACGGTCCCCACACTGTGATAAATTTTTCCGTGAGCCCATTAAGTTCAGCTGTGAGTTCCTCCATTCTCTGGAGGTTTGCCATCTCCTCTACCCAGTCAGCTAACGTGGGGCATCTAGTCTGTTTCCAGTATCTGGGAATAATTATACGGGCTGCCGCTAAACAAAATCGCAGCAGGTCCCTCTTTTGTGACTTGAATGAACCTGGGAGGATAGAGAGGAGGGCCACCTGGGGAGATCTCTCCACCTCACCCCCACTCATCTTTTTATACAGAGAAAACACTGAGTCCCAGAATGGTTGCAATTTAGCACAGCTCCACCATATATGTAACATAGACCCTTTTTCTGTACCACATCTCCAGCACATGTCGGACACTGAGGGAAAGATAGCATGCAATTTGGTCGGGTATTGGTACCACCTTGTGAGAATTTTATAGTTTTTCTCTTGGGCGGCACAAGCCAGAGAAAGTTTGTGGGTCCACAGAAACGCCCTGCTCCATCTGTCCTCCGAAATGTCCTCTCCCAGTTCCTCTCCCCATCTATAGACAAATTTGGGTTTGTCCGACATGTCTCTCTGGTTCAGCATTTTATAAGTAAGAGAGATGACATGCCCAGGTGACGAACCCTGCAAGAACAATTTCTCAAATGGAGTAGGGGGGGTCCTCAACTTCCTCTCCCTGTCCTGGTTGGATAGAAACGATTTCAGCTGCATATATTCTATCCAGGAAACCTCTCTCCATGTGGCCCGTAGAGATGCATAAGGGGGCAGGGTAGTTCCCTGGAGCACATGAAAAAAACGAGTTTCCTCCACCCGAGCATATCCCAGAAATTTATTGGAATGAAGCCCCGGAGGGAACTCCTGGTTGCCAAAGAGGGGGGTAAGTGGACCCCTCCCCTGTGAGAGAGAACCCCTCTTAACCTCACCGTCCCACGTCCCCATCACTGTCCAAATAAACTCCATTCCCTTCTCTATCTGTGACCTACTCTCCTTTCCCATCCATGAGAGGAAGTGCAAAGGGACTCCCAATCCGTCCTGTTCGATCGCGACCCATTGTTTCGAGTTCCTATGGAAGTGCCAATCCATTATCCTCGTTAGAATAGTTGCCCTGTAGTATAACTGGAAATTTGGGAGCCCTGCCCCTCCATTATTTTTGTGTCTGGTAAGAGTTTTTATGCTTGTCCGAGGTCTCCTATTCCCCCAAACGAACCTTGACAAAGCCGTCCGAATTTTGGAAAAGTAACTCCCCGGCAGCTGAATAGGTACCGTTTGGAACAAGAAAAGAAACCTAGGAAGAACATCCATTTTAATAGCGTTGATACGCCCAAACCACGATAGTCTTTTTTTGTCGTACTTCTTTAAATCCCTAATTGTCCTCTCTAACAGGGGTAGAAAATTATGATGCATAATTTTTGTTGGATCCCGAGGTACAACTACCCCCAGATATTTTATAGCTGACGGTTGCCACTTAAAGGGAAAATTTTGGGTTGTACGGGCTAGATCTTCCGCCGACAGGGTCACATTCATAGCCTCTGATTTAGAGAAGTTCACTTTAAAATTACTTAAGTTACCAAACTCCTCGAACTCTTTGAGCAAAGACGGGAAGGATATGTGTGGCTGGGAAATAAACATGAGAAGGTCGTCAGCAAATAAAGCTAACTTGCGATTCCCTCCCCCGGCCTCTATCCCATGGATACTAGCATTATTTCTTATGGCGACCGCGAGATGCTCCATGACAATGACGTAGAGCAGAGGTGACAATGGACATCCTTGCCTTGTTCCATTGTGGACCTGAAACGATGACGACAGAAACCCATCCGTCCTAACTTTTGCTGAGGGTCTCGAATAAAGGGACGCAATCCTATCTAAAATTTTTTTGCCCAAACCCACCTGCTTTAGAGCGGCCATCATGAAATTCCAACTGACCCGGTCAAAGGCCTTCTCCGCATCCACTGAGAGTAAACACATGGGAAGAGAATGAGCCCTCGACCGAGTCATCAGGAGGAACAGTTTGTTGGTATTGTCACGCGCCTCCCGACCTTGTACGAACCCCACTTGATCTGTGTGTATTATCCCGGGCAAGGAAGGAGCAAGTCTGTTGGCTAAGGCTTTGGAAAAAAGTTTTAGGTCTAGATTGATCAGTGAAATGGGTCTGTAATTTGTAACTAACATGTGATCCTTCCCCGGTTTGGGGATAACACATATATGGGCTTCGAGAGATTGCGCCACCCATTGGGAATTTTCTGAGATGGAATTAAATACTTTAGTCTAGAACGGGGATAGCTGAGTTTGGAATATTTTATAAAATTTAGGGGTGAACCCATCTGGACCCGGACTTTTGCCTGAGGGAGATTCTTTAATGATAGATGCCACTTCTGCTTCTGTAAAGTCCGTCTCTAAATTTTCAACCTCAGCGCTGGGTATAACCGGTAGGGCCGTTCTGGATACGTAGTCGTTTATTTTATTTTCTAATGCGTCATGTGGCATGTCTCCAAATTTGCCCTTTATGTTATATAGGTCTCTATAATACTTTTGGAACTGTTCCGCGATGAGAGTTGGGTTCTGAGTCGAAGAGCCGTCTGCTTGTTTAATCATGGGAATGTGGCTGGGGTCTCCCCTAGGGTGTAGAATCCTAGCTAGTGGTCTACCACATTTATCTGCATACTCATAGAGGAATCTTTTTATTCTAGTCCTATGTCGCTCATACTGTCGGTCGAGAATCGCTTTAAGCTCCTCTCTATTTTTGACTAGCTCCGCCAGTGTCAAAGGTGATAATGTCTTCTTATGGGCCCTTTCCAGATCTGAAATATTCTGAAGTAGGGACAAAATGGTTTGGGCTCTCTCTCTCTTAAGCCTAGCCCCATGTTTGATCAAAACCCCTCTCAACACACATTTAAGTGCCTCCCACTGCACGGGAAGGGCTGTGGGGTCTTCTGAGTGTATTTCTAAAAATTCATCAATCGTGTTCTGTAGATCCTTCATGCACCCCTGATCCCCAAGCAGACTATCGTTCAGCCGCCAAGACCACGGCCTCCCTGCCCCATCTGGGATAGTAAGGCTCAGGAATATAGGAGCGTGGTCAGACCAGGATATACTGCCTATAGAGGCCTGTATCTGCCAAGTCAGAGCCTTTTGGCTCACAAGAAACAGGTCTATGCGGCTGTACGAGGAGTGAGCCGGGGAGAAGTATGTGTAGTCACGCTCCACTGAGTGTAACGTTCTCCACACATCTACCAATCGAAGCTCTTGTATTGAGCGTTTAACTTTTGTTAGCTTTCTGAGAGAGAGAAAATTGTGTCCCGAAGTTGTATCTACCTTAGGGTCCAAAGTGAAGTTTAAATCGCCACCCACGATCACGGTCCCTTCTGCGAATTCATCCAATGATGACAGGAGAGAGGAGCAGGACGTCGCCGGATCTCTGTTTGGTAAATACCAATTGACAATGGTAAAGATAGATGAATTAACATTAATTTTCAGAAAAATGAATCTTCCCTCAGTGTCCACTCTCGTGTCCAGAACCGTGTGCACCAGGGCTTTATGGATGCCTATAGACACCCCTTTTGATTTTGACTCTGGGTTGGTGCTATGGACCCATTTGGTGTAATATCTGTCTTTAAAGTTAGGGAGGTGACCAGTTTTGAAATGTGTTTCCTGAATCAATAATATATGGACTCGTTTCTTATGCATGTCAAAGAATACCTGAGACCGTTTTTGCGGGACATTGAGGCCTCTCACATTCAATGAGCCAAAGGTAATCTGCGTCATTCTGAGGAGGAGGAACGGTGAGGAACCGGGAAGTAGGGTCAGAGGATGGGGATGGGAAGAGAGGTGTGGGTGGAGAGAATAGAGAAGGTTAGGAGAGGGGGAGAGAAAAAAAAAAAAAAAAGAGGGGGGGGGTAGAAGGATTAAGTATATAAAGGAAACTACAAACAAAGAGAGAGTACCGTAGGCAACAAGGTCAAAGCACCTCTTGCCTGTAGGGTCGTAACGTGACCCTTATACTTGGTCAAATAGACTAGAGGTAAATGCAGAAAAATAAGAATCTCTATATACCAGGGATGTTAATCCTACGCCACTACCCTGTGGCGTGTTATCCCAATCAGGGAGGGAACTTTCCACAAAGGAGCCCCCTGTCCTGGACTAAAAAACAACTTTTAACTATATATATTTTGATTTGCAACTAAAGCTCTGTATAAAGAAGGGAGAAGGGGCTTTGAGAGGGTATTGTACCTTATAATGTTGAGGGGCGTCCCCCATTACACCCAGGATGGAAGGAGGGAACCCCCCACCCCCCTGTCCAGGGCGATACAATAACCCCACAACGCGAAATTCCCATCAGGACCAGGGGATAGACTCCATCGTACTGTGATCCTATAACCAAAAACATACTAGAACAATTTAATCCACCATTCTCTTATACATCAGACCGGCCTCCCTCCTCTTTCTCTACGAGAGCCACGCATCCGATCACCGGCTGGGACGGTGACTCCCCCCCCCATTGGAAAGTCCGGCCAGTCCTCTATAGGCACTAATGGAATGTCCAAGGCCGCGGTGAACGAGGGTAAATCCGCCGGAGACCGAAGAACATGCATTCGTCCCGCGTGCCGAACCTGCAGGCGGAAGGGGAACCCCCAGCTATATGGAAACTCGTATGAGCGGAGAATGTCCAGCAGAGGTTTAAGAGCTCTTCTCCTTTGTAAGGTAAAACGGGATAGATCTTGTAGAATCTGGATTTGGCTCCCCTCATACGATGGTGATACTCCACTGCGGAGCTTAAACAGAATGGCCTCCTTAATAACATAGCGGTGGACCCTACAGATCACATCCCGAGGTCGGTCGTTCTGGGCTGGTTTGGGGCCCAACGCTCTATGCGCTCTATCCAATTCCAGGGGTTGGCTTGATGGTTCACCCAGAATATTATTGAAGATCACTTGAAGGGTGCCATGTAAGTCCTTGGACTCGACAGACTCAGGCAGGCCGCGTACTCTGAGATTGTTTCTTCGGCCCCTATTTTCAGCATCATCCATTGCTTCAACCACGTATTGTATTTGGCGGGAGTGTTGTTCTAATAGTGCCCCGTGGGCCTGTGAAGTGTCCTCCATATTCTGAATTTTAGCTGCCTGCACTTGACTCTAGGTGTCCACTCTCTCCACCTTCCCCTTCAGGGCTGACAGCTCTGTGCGGTACGCCTGCTCCAGCCTGGTTATATATGCCTCCATATCTTCCCTGGTGGGTATAGCTGAGAAACGTGCCCGCATCTCATTAAGCTCTGTCAGAACTCCTGACTCTTGTGTTGTTGTTATGGCTGGCCCTGACCCTGCATGCTTGTCTGCATCTGGTAACTTTAGATTTATGTTGTGCTTCTCCCTGGGTATGGTCTCACTTCTGTCAGGGACCTGTAACTCATTTGCAGTGCAGTGTCCCCCCTCCTGAAATTCCTCACACTCCTGCATGTGTGTTATAGGAAAGGACGTTACTTCCCCCTCCAGAGGCCTCCAGGCTTCAGGGCTACTGTTTATATCAGCAGGCACTTCCCCCGTGCTTCTCACTCCGGGTTTCCCCTGTACCTGCAATCTTGGGCTGTCTGGCCTTATCTTCTGTATCTCCTCTTCACTCTGGGTGGCCTCTCCTCTCAGTCGCGTCAGCTGCTGAGCCTTTCCCTGCATCTCCATAGCTGCCATCTCACTGCTGCACGCTGAGCTCACCTCGTGTGTAGCCTTAGCAGCCATCTTGGGTGCCACCTGTGAAGCTTCTCTCTGCCCCGGCCTGGATAAAAAGTGTTTGATCCCTCTCTCCTCCGATTGTGAAGCTCTGCTGCTGCACCCCTGGGATCTCCCTCGTCTCCTCCGCTGCATAGACTGTGTTGCAGAGTCCTCAGTTGCGTGGATCATCAGTTATAAAGTCCAGTGGCAGGAGCTAAGACAAGTCACGTCCTCACTCCTTCATAGCCAGGACACGCCCCTACCTTTCATGATTAAACTGAAAGTGAAAGTAAAGAAACACACACACCGAAAAATCCTTTATTTGGAATAAAAGACAAAAAAACAACCCTGGTTCACCCCTTTATTAATCCCAAAAATACCCCTCCAGGTCCGAAGTAATCCACACGACACTGGTAGCTCTGCTCTCTCAAGATGTACTGTCTCCATAGCAATGAAGTGACTCATGCGGGTAGCAGAGACTTCAGTCAGCACAGCAGGCTTCAAGATTAGAAAATGTGCCTGTGTATATGGTAACAGGCAATAGACTAGAGGGTAAAGTGCATGCCTAAGAAGCATAACGTCGGGAGTTCTAGTCCCGGTAAAGAATTTAATTTTTTTTTTTATAATTTTAAATTATAATTATTATCTATTTTATAAAGTGAAAGTAAATAAACACACACCGCGAAAAATCCTTTATTTGGAATAAAAGACAAAAGAACACAGTTTCACCATTTTATTAAAATCCTCCAATACCCCTCCAGGTCCGAAGTAATCCACACAACACTGTCATCTCTACTACAGAACACGAGCCCTCTGCATGAGCTTCACATAGCAATGACGTGAATCACATGGTCAGCTGAGACTTCAGCAATCCAGACTTCAAGAATATCAATTCTGCCTATCATTCAGATTAGAGGCAATAGCTGAGTGGATAGAGAGCTCACCTAGGAAGCATAAGTTTGCGAGTTCTGGAACTGGTAAATTTTATTAATTTTTTTTTTAATTTTAAATTATATTTATAATAATATAGTTATAAATATAATTTAATTATGCACTGAGGGGAGGAGCCAGACATCAGCTGTGAGCTCTCTCTCTCTCTCTCCTTTCTCTCTCTCCTTTCTCTCTCTCCTTTCTCTCTCTCGCCTTTCTCTCTCTCTCCTTTCTCTCTCTCTTTTTCTCTTTCTCTCCTTTCTCTTTCTCTCCTTTCTCTCTCTCCTTTCTCTCTCTCCTTTCTCTCTCTCTCCTTTCTCTCTCTCCTTTCACTCTCTCTCCTTTCTCCTTTCTCTCTCTCCTTTCTCTTTCTCTCCTTTCTCTCTCTCCTTTCTTTCTCTCTCCTTTCTCTCTCTCCTTTCTCTCTCTCCTATCTCTCCTTTCTCTCTCTCCTTTCTTTCTCTTCTCTCTCTTCTCTCTCTTCTTTCTCTCTCTTTCTCTTCCTTCTCTCTTTCTCTTTCTCTCTCTCCTTTATTTCTCTCTCCTTTCTCTCTCTCTCTCCCTCCTTTCTTTCTCTCCTTTCTCTCTCTCCTTTCTTTCTCTTCTTTATCAACTTTCTCTTTCTCTTCTTTCTCTCTCTCTCTTTCTCTTCTTTCTCCTCTTTTGCGTCTTTCTCTTTCTCTCTCTTACTCTCTTCTCTCTCTCTTACTCTCTCTTCTCTCTCTCTCTTTCTCAGACCTGGCGATGATCAGCTGATGCGGTCACCTGACGGAATCAGCTGACACTATAAGTCAAGCGGTGAGGCCGGCTTTTTACCGCCCGGCCAGCTAAACTATCAGCTGATGCTGTCAGACAGGAGTCTGCACTGAAGTGTGTATTTTTTTTTTTTTTGCACTGATGCATCAGCTGATTGTATAAAAGCCGTTTATACAATCAGCTACTGTGTCATGTGATTCAGTCCCTTGAACCTGAAACATCATCTGATCGCTTTGCCTTCCAGCAAATCGATCAGATGATATTGGATCCGGATTGGACGGCTCGGGACCCTTGACCCATGATTACTGCGGAGGGGGGTTCTTTATTTCAATAAAGATGGAGTCACTAATTGTGTTGTGTTTTATTTCTAATAACAATATTTTTCTGTGTGTTGTTGTTCTTTTTATCGGTACTAGAAATTCATGGTGGCCATGTCTAATATTGGCGTGACACCATGAATTTCAGGCTTAGGGCCAGTTGATAATATACAGCTAGCCCTAACCCCATTATTACCCAGCAAGCTACCGTCACCAGGGCTGTTGGAAGAGTTGGATACAGCGCCAGATGATGGCGCTTCTATGAAAGCGCCATTTTCTGAGGCGGCTGCAGACTGCAATTCGCAGCAGAGGGGACCATAAAGCTCAGGCCAACCTGTGTTGTGGATTCCAATCCCCAGCTGCCTAGCTGTACCTGGCTGGACACAAAAATATGGTGAAGCCCACGTCATTTGTTTTTGAATTATTTCATGAAATTCATGAAATAATTAATAAAGGAATTACCTATATTTTTGGTTCCCAGCCGGGTACAAATAGGTAGCTGGGGGTTGGGGGCAGCTCGTAGGTGCCTGCTGTACCTTGCTAGCATACAAAAATATGGCGAAGCCCAAATAAATTTTTTGAGGGGCAAAAAGTCCTGGATACAGTCCTGGATGGAGTATGCTGAGCCTTGTAGTTCTGCAGCTGCTGTCTGTCTGTATGGAGGAGAGCAGACAGCAGCTGCAGAACGGCAAGGCTCAGCATGCTCCATTCACTAGTGTATGCAGGAGAGCAGACAGCAGCTGCAGAACTACAAGGCTCAGCATACTCCATCCAGGACTGTATGCAGGAGTTTTTTGCCCACCAAAAAAAATGACGTGGGCTTCGACATGTTTTTGGATGCTAGCCAGGTACAGCAGGCAGCTACGGGCTGCCCCCAGCTGCCTATTTGTACTCGGCTGGGAACTAAAAATATAGGGAAGCACATTTTTTTTAATTATTTAACGAAATTAAAAAAAAGAAATGACGTGGGCTTCACCCAATTTTTGTGTCCAGCCAGGTACAACTAGGCAGTTGGGGATTGGAAACCGCAGCACAGGTTGGCCCGAGCTTTCTGGGCGCCTCTGCTGCGAATTACAGTCCGCAGCCGCCCCAGAAAATGGCGCTCTCATAGAAGCACCATCATCTGGCGCTGTATCCAACTCTTCAAACAGCCCTGGTGACGGTGGCTTGCTGGGTATTCATCATGAGTTAATACTAGCTTTGTTTTACTAGCTAGTATTAAGCCAGAGATTCTTAATGTCAGGCAAGTTTGACCCAGGCATTAAGAATCTCCAATAAAGGGTTAAAAAAAGACACCACACAGAGAAAAAATACTTTAATAGAAATAAATACACAGACACATTAGAGACTCCATGTTTATTACTCCCTCTTATCCCTCCACGATCCATGGTCTTCTGTCTTCTTTCTCCTTCAACACATGCAGCTCTGCTCCATCAGCAGCGCTGCATTGGAAGAAGGCGGTGTTGTTCCCCGTGCAGTGTTTTCTTTTCACTCCGCGAGTGAGAAGGAGCTGCTGCCTGTAAGTGGTGACGTCACAACTGACAGGCGCGTTGCTATAGCAACGGTGATCTCCGTTATTGACCGGCTGTGGCAGCTGGTTTATAACGGAACGGGGAAGCAGACTGGGAACCCGATCGCGTGCCAGAGCATGTCGCCGGCACATGGAGATACACAAACGATCACCGTGTACTGGAGAGATGCACTGAAAAGTCCTACATGACGCGTCATAGTCATGTGACCAGTCTGTAGCCAATGAGATAACAGACACGTGACTGGTCACATGGCTATTTTGACGTCACGATAGGTCCTGTCATCACTGCTGGTTACCAGGAGGACGCAGTGATCATCGGATGGAATAGCAGCAGGAGACAGAGTGCAGGACGGATTGCGGAGACCGGTAAGTGTTATGGCAATGTTTATTAACTGTATGTGTACATTTATAGTGTGTTTTTATGTGTTTGTGATTGGCTCCCATTGTTTCCTATGGGGTTTGACCGGTTCGCTCATCTAGTCATCCACACAAGCCGATATTGCGGTCCTGCGCAGGCGCACTTTGATCTGCCCTGCTGAGGGCAGATCATAATACTGTAATGCACAAGTGCGAGGAAACGTTAATGACTGCTGTTATTCACCCCTTATTACCCTAATTGCCACCACACCAGGGCAATCGGAAAGAGTTGGGTAAAGTGCCGACATTGTCACATCTAATGAATGTGGCAATCCTGGGTGGCTGTGGACTGCTATTTTTAGGCTGGGGGGGCACAATAACCATGGACCGACCAATCCTGAGAATACCAGCTCCCAGATGTCCGCTTATTATGACTTCGTATCAAAATGGGAGAGGGGGGAGGACCGCAGACCATTTTTTAAAAAATATTTATTTAAATATTTTTTATTTTTAAAAGCTGCTTGCGGTTCCTTTTTATTTTGATACACAGCCACGATAACATGCAAAAAAGGGGGCTGCCTACAGCTGTATGCCTTGTCCTTGTTGGGACGACCCTACGCCATTTTTTTTAATTTATTTATTTCTCTGACGCCTCATTGGGGGACACAGGACCATGGGTGTTATGCTGCCTATCCATAGGAGAACACTAAGTAGATGCAAAAGCATAGCTCCTCCTCTGCAGTATACACTCCTTGTCTGGACCAGGCAAGCTCAGTTTTAGCTTAGTGTCTGTGAAGTAAACTGTGGAGAGAAAAAGCGCAATAGGGTCTTACCCGGTATATATCCGGGGAAAATAGAGGGAATGTACTCACCTCAAGTAGTTGTGACAGTCACAACTACTATGAAAGCTTATGTTGTAGAGATGAAATCTCATAGAGATATGTTTTTTTTGTGCTGTATGTCCTGATGAAGGGAGCAGAGCTCCTGAAACGCGTAGACACAAGCTACAATAAAGGAACATTGACCATCTCTTTGTCCTCCTTCCTGATGAACAGCGCGGCATAAACCCCTTCTCTATTGTTCTCAGCTTAGTGTCTGTAGGAGGCACTTCCTTTCAAGGTTTGTTATTTTTTGAGGGCAACGGTTTCCTTTTGGGACCAATCTCCCACTACCATCAGCGGGCGGGAACGTGGAGTGTCGCCTCCACGTACCCCCTCCTGCGACGCTGGATCCTGGGCTGAACGACGGGTTCCACAGACACCGATTTTCCAAAGCCCAGGGTAGAGGCCTGTGCCCTATAGCCCATTCCACAGCCCCTCTTTGCAGGCTCTGAGTTGAAGATGGCACCAATTCCTCAGCCCCTCTTTGCAGGAGTTGAATATGACACCGACACAGCAAGCTGACTCTGCTATTTTCACTGCCTGGACGGAAGCAGTGTTTTAAGGTGAGATCACCCCTGACTGGTTTCCCAGACAAAGGGAGAAAAGACGCTGCAGGGAAGGTTCCCAGGACATTTACAGTATTTATTATGTGCAAGGAGCAAGGATCCTGCACACACAGTGTTAACTTTTCTCTAGCTTGCTGGCTAGAGGAGGGGGAAGTTCTGCTGTTTGCAGAAAGTCTTGCAGATAATCTCCTGGTGGCAGGGGGGAAGGGCCCAGGGCTCAGGGACTCACGCTGTTTTATTTGCTCTGTTTATTTGCTCCAGCAGAAAAGCCGGCTGATAACCACCAGTGACAAGCTGTGTGCTGACTGGAGGGAGAGGGAGGAAAACTATCAGAAGCTCCCTTCCTGCCGTTTTTTTTTTTTTACTACCCACAGCAGGGGGGGGCACACTGACTCATTTTCCCGCTCTTTTAGCGCTAAGCCCCCCCCCCCGCGGCTGCGATAAGCCCCCCCCCCCCAGGAAAGCGTGGAAGATCTCCATAGAGCTTTATCCTTCCTGAGGACAGGGCCATCGGCTGATTCTGGTGAGGTGCTTGCTTCAATTGTAGCTCTGCTGAGCATTGCTCCCCCTCCTGGCATACTCCTATTAGGAACATGCAGAAATCTAAGGGCACTAGGAGTACTAAGGCCCACATAGTCTATTATTCAGCCTGCACTGCCTGCCACGCTGAGCTACCACGTAAACACACCTCTTCTCTCTGTGAGTCCTGTGCCCCTATAGCCCCCCAAGACCCCCCTGCCACCACCGCCGCAACCGTCAGCCCAGAGCCGAGGGCCCCCAGCCCACCGGAATGGGCACAGTTTCTGTCCCAATCCATGGAAAAACTGTCACAGAACCTGGTTCTGGCTATGCAATGTCGTCCTCCCCACCCTTCTGGGTCCCTGGACGGAACGCAGCCTGAGGAACCCCTATGGAGGATCCTTCTGAGGTAATCCGGGCACATGCTTCACCGGTTGCAGGGATCAGGAAAAGAGCACACGGCCGGGTGTCTCCAGCGGGCTCTCCCTCGGGAGCACACAGGGCAGGCTCTCCCACACGCTCCACGGCTTCTGAAGAGCTGGAGGAGGGAGAATGCTGTTTGTACCAGGAGGATTCCTTGGTTTTAGCCTCCCCAGATGATCAAACTGCAATAGACTCCCTTATAACAGCAATCAACCAAACTCTGCATGTGGAGGATCCCCCATCCACTACCACTGACCATGCGGTCTCCTTTAAGAGGGCAAGGAAACCCCAAAAGGTTTTCACTGATCACCCAGAGTTTCAGGGTATCCTCACAAAGCAAAGGGAGAAGTCTGACAGGTGCTTCGGTAACCGAAAACTCATGGAGTCCCGGTACCCTTTTGTCTCACCTGCCCCTAAGGGCTGGGCCGATCCGCCCTCGGTCGACCCCCCGGTCTCCCGCCTTACCACAAAGACGCTCCTGTCTTTACCCGATGGTTCCTCCATCAAGGACCCGACAGACAGACAGGTGGAGCACCTCGCCCGCTCTACTTTTGAGGCTGCGGGTTCCTCCCTCTCGCCCTCCTTTGCCTCTGTGTGGGTCGCAAAGGCGATCTCTGTCTGGGCAGACTCCCTTAACACTTCACTTGAGGAATCCCAGTTCACTCATACCTTCACAGAGGTAACAGCTCAAATTGCCGCTGCGGCGGAGTACCTCATCCAGGCCTTCATGGACGCTGCTACCTGCGCAGCGTTTGCCGCCTCAAATACCATAGCCATCCGTAGAGCACTCTGGCTCCGACAATGGCGAGTGGACTCTGCCTCCAAGAAGTCTCTCACGGGCCTTCCCTTTTTTCCAGACCGATTGTTTGGCGAACGTCTGGACAAGTTCATTTCTGACGCCACAGGAGGAAAGAGTACCTCCCTCCCCCAGCTGAAGTCCAGGACGTCCTTCACCAGACGTCCACAGTCCTCGTTCCACTCCTTTCGGAACTCATTTGGTTGGTCGACATCCCGTGCTGTCCCCGCCACCAGCCGCGGACTACGCAGGGACCGACCTTCTCAGCTCTCCCCGAAACCCACTTTGTCATGGCAGCCTAGACCGAAACAGTCCAGGACTAGGGAGACTCGGCCACGACGTTTTCCCCCCTCATGACTCCTTCGGCGCCCCGGAAGACACACTCATTATAGGAGGTCGACTGCGGCTCTTTCAACACATCTGGGCTGCCGCCTCAGACGACAAATGGGTGCGAGACCTTGTGTCTTCCGGTTACCACATAGAATTTCGGACCAGACCCCCGAGTCGGTTCTTTCTCTCAAACCCCCCAAAGACTCGAAAACGACGCAAAGCTTTTTTCTCAGCAATCCACTCGCTCCAAACAGCAGGAGTTATAATACCTGTCCCAGACGACGAGAAGTTCGGGGGGTTTTATTCCAACCTCTTTGTGGTCCCCAAAAAGGATGGGTCAGTTCGACCCATCCTGGACCTCAAACACCTAAACAAACATGTGCACGTACGGAGATTCAGAATGGAGTCCCTAAGGTCCATTATTGCATCCATGGTCAAAGGGGAATTCCTCGCCTCCATAGACATCAAGGACGCGTACCTGCACATACCCATCACCCCAGATCACCAAAAGTTCCTCCGCTTCGCAATTCAGGACTCCCACTTTCAATTCGTAGCTCTACCCTTCGTCCTTGCCACCGCACCAAGGGTCTTCACCAAAGTCATGGCGGCCGCCATGAGCGTCCTTCACGCCAGGGGAGTAGTCGTTCTCCCTTACTTGGACGACCTCCTCATCAAGGCCCCCTCCTTCCGCGACTGCTCAACCAGCGTACAGATCACTGTGGACACCCTATCCCGCTTAGGGTGGCTAGTGAATCTGGACAAATCATCCCCGATCCCATCACGATCCATCACCTTCCTGGGCATGTCCCTGGACACCCGTCGGGGCTTGATCCTTCTCCCTCAGGACAAGGCAATCGCTCTTCAACGAGCGGTACGCTGCCTTCTACGTCCTCCGTCTCGCTCCATTCGATTCAGCATGAAGGTGCTCGGCAGGATGGTGGCGGCTATGGAATCAGTACCCTTTGCTCAACTGCACCTCCGCCTACTGCACCTAGCCCTTCTAGCGGCCTGGGACAAGAGCCCCTTCTCCCTGGACAGACATCTTCACCTGACGCCTTCAGTCAGGTACGCACTCCGCTGGTGGCTTCGGTCCTCATCCCTATCGAAGGGGAGATCTTTTCTCCCAGTGAACTGGCTGGTCCTGACCACGGACGCCAGCCTCCTAGGCTGGGGAGCAGTGTACCAGCACCACACTGCTCAAGGACGTTGGACGCCCCAGGAGTCTTTCCTACCCATAAACATCCTGGAACTCCGCGCGATCTTCCTCGCGCTCAGTGCGTTCTGCCCTCTGCTAGCGGGTCGTCATATTCGAGTCCAATCAGACAATGCGACAGCTGTAGCCTATATCAATCGGCAGGGGGGCACCCGCAGCAAAGCGGCTTATCTCGAGGCCCACAAGATCCTCAGCTGGGCCGAATCGACGGGATCAGTGATATCAGCGGTACACATACCGGGGGTAGAAAACTGGGCAGCAGACTTTCCAGGTCGCCAAGGCCTGGCCGCCGAAGAATGGTTTCTCCACCCAGATGTGTTTCTACACATCTGCACTCGCTGGGGCACACCAGACGTGGACCTAATGGCCTCAAGGTTGAATGCAAAGGTACCCGCGTTCATAGCCAGGTCACGCGACCCGCAGTCCATCGGCGCAGATGCTCTAGTCTGCTCCTGGCACCACTTCCGCCTGCCTTACATATTTCCACCTCTACCCCTGCTGCCGCGGGTAATCAGGAAGATCAAGGCAGAGGGAGTCCCCGGACTGGCCCAGGCGCGCCTGGTATGCCGAATTAGTACAAATGCTCACAGACGCACCGTGGCGCCTTCCAGACATCCCAGACTTGCTGACCGAAGGGCCCATTTCCCATCAGAACTCCAGAGCCCTGAAGCTGACGGCATGGCCATTGAGACCTGGGTATTAACAAGAGCGGGATTCTCTCCCGCGGTTATTTCCACCATGATCAGTGCCCGAAAGCCTGCTTCATCCCGCATTTACCACCGTACGTGGAAAATCTTCCTTTCATGGTGCAGGGAAACTAACGTCCAGCCTATGCCTCCGGCCATCCCCAGAATTCTCGACTTTCTACAGTCTGGCTTGCAAGTGGGGTTGGCTCTCAGTTCCCTTAAAGGGCAGGTTTCAGCGCTCTCAATCTTCTACCAATGCCGCCTGGCTCAAAAACCGCAAGTCAAGACCTTCCTCCAGGGCGTTTCCCATCTAGTTCCCCCGTACAAACGGCCGCTGGAACCATGGGACCTCAACCTCGTTCTGGATGGTCTCCAGAGGTCTCCCTTTGAACCCCTCAAGGAATCCTCCCTTGCTCTTCTGTCCTGGAAGGTAACATTCCTGGTGGCAATTGCGTCCATCAGACGGGTTTCGGAGCTAGCAGCACTCTCTTGCCGCGAGCCTTTTCTGATCTTTCACCAGGACAAGGTGGTTCTGCGCCCCCTTCCGGATTTCCTTTCAAAGGTTCTTACCCAGTTTCATTTGAACGAGGACATTGTTCTGCCTTCCTTTTGTCCACACCCGGTTCATAGGGTGGAAAGGTCTCTGCATTTGTTACACCTTCGTCAGAGCTCTCAGATATTAAGTATCCAGGACAGCCCCCTTTAGGAAAACTGACTCTTTGTTCGTCATTCCTGAGGGTCCAAAGAAGGGACAGGCAGCTTCAAAGGTGACGCTGGCTCGCTGGATTCGCTCTGCGATCCAGGAAGTCTACCGCTTGCAACTCAAGCCCATTCCTAGTGGGCTGCGGGCTCATTCTACGCGAGCAGTTGGTGCTTCGTGGGCCATTCGGCATCAGGCTTCAGTGGAACAGGTGTGTAAGGCTGCGACCTGGTCTAGCCTACATACGTTTTCAAAGCATTACAGAGTCCATACCCAGGTTTCAACTGAGGCAAATCTGGGTAGGAAAATTCTGCAAAAGGCAGTAGAGCACCTCTCTCAGTAGGCGCTCCAGGCTGTCTGGGACTGGTTCCTAGTCCTTGGGTTGTGTTGTCTTCTTTTATGTTTCCCACCCATGGACTGCTTTAGGACGTCCCATGGTCCTGTGTCCCCCAATGAGGTGTCAGAGAAAAGCGGATTTTTGTGTACTCACCGTAAAATCGTTTTCTCTTAGCCATCATTGGGGGACACAGCACCCACCCTGTTTCCCTGTTGGGCCTTGGTTCTCTCAGTACTTTATTTGTTTATGACTCTTTTTTTCTCATGTTCCTCTGTTGAGGTAAGTTTTTACTGGCTTTTTCTCCTACTGCTTGTGTACTAAAAGTGAGCTTGCCTGGCCCGGCCAGGGGGTGTATACTGCAGAGGAGGGGCTATGCTTTTGCATCTACTTAGTGTCCTCCTATGGATAGGCAGCATAACACCCATGGTCCTGAGCCCCCAATGATGGCTAAGAGAAAACGATTTTACGGTGAGTACACAAAAATCCGTTTTTTTACACCAATCTAAATGCAGACAGCATGTGCATCTAGATTGAAAGCTGTCTTTTATAGTCCGAGTCTGTCCAACACTAGTCAATAGACAAACAAAAAGTGCATAGTGCTCATATTGTTGTGTAAGCAGAAATATGATATGTAAAATAAAACATGACATGCCATAAGGCAAGCAAAGTCAAGAAATTAAAAAACTAAATTATTGCGTAAATGTATTAAATATTAGTTGTATCCTAACTGTGATGAAATTGTTGTGCAATGTTTTTCTCCACTTTTCTTAGATAATAATCTTTTTTCTTATTTTCTCATAGGCATTTCATTCAGGGAAAAGACCCAATCAAAGTCAACATCTAAGTCACTGAGCGGGTCGAGTGAAATACCTCAGAATTTGCAGACCACCTCAGGTATGGTTTTAGCATATACAGATCTCTAAATTATGGATAAAAAACAATTAAAAATAGTTTTAACACAAACAGACCCATTCTCACACCACATAAAAATACCCAATTAAATAAAGCAGCCAAAGCTCTCATTGAGCCCAATAGGAGTCATTGTGTCCAATCTATAAATCCAATGACTCAAGTTGCGCAAGGGCCTTGAATAGGTTACCACCTCTAACCTCTGATCTATGGCCTTTATAATTAATTTGCTTGAGTCAGATTTATGTTACAATTGGACATGTTTTGGTAGGGTTTTTAGGTGTTCCATCTCATGCAGAGTCTTTGTTTTCTCAATGTCCCTGATGTGCTCACGGACTCCCACCTTTAACCCCCTAACCTCTGGACGATTTTTCCGTTTTTGTTTTTTGCTCCCCATTTCCAAAAGCTGTAACTTTTTATTTTTCCGTCAATTTTGCCATGTGAGGGCTTGTTTTTTGCAGGACGTATTGATCTTTTAAATAAAACCATGAGTTTTGCCATGTATGGTACTGAAAAACTGCAAAAAATTTCCAAGTACGGAAAAATTGCAAAAATGTGCGATTATTGTACAACTGTTTGTGGGGTACTTTATTCACCATGTTCACTGTATGGTATAACTGATGTGTGGGTGTGATGCTTCATGTCAGTACGAGTTTGTAGATACCAAACGTGAATAGGTTTACTTTGAGCTAAGTGATTAAAATATTTCAAAAGTTTGTCCCAAAAAAGTGGTGCCCTCTTCGCGCCATTTTCTGCGACTCAGTGTTCTCATTTTTCGGTATATGGGGCTCAATTATGGCTTATTTGTTGCATCTCTGACTGACGTTTTTAACTGTACCATTTTTGCAGAGATGCTACGTTTTGACCCCCTGTTATTGCATTTCGCTTAAAATTTGCGATGACCAAAAAACTTAACTTTGGCGTTTGGAAGGTGTTTTTTTTTGCCGCTACGCCGTTTACCTATCAGGTTAATTGATTTCATATTTTGATACAGTGGGCATTTCTGAACTCGGCGATTCCAAAAAAGATTATATTTTTTATTTTTTTAACCCTTTGATTTTCAGTGGGGCGAATGGGGAGTGATTTTAAACTTTTGTTTTTTATTTTATTTTTTACAACTTTTTTTTAAACTTTTTTTATTTGACTTGTCGCCCCTAGGGGATTATAAGCATTATCCGTCTGATCGCTTTTTCATTCCTGCTGGTCAGAGCTGCAGAGCTCTCATCAGCTGAAATGCTGCTTTCCTGTTACAGCCAGACAGCTGTAACAGAAAGTGAGTTATGATAGTGACAGGAGTCATCACATAACCGTGTGCTACCATGGCAACCATCGGCTTTTCGTGATCGCGTTACGGAGCCTCCGATGGAGGCGGGTAAAGGCTATTTTCCCCGCCGTAGCCATTTACATCTCGCTGTCAGTATTTGAGCGGGTCCACCCGCGCTTGTAAGCCACACATGTCTGCTGTTCAAATCAGCAGAAGTGCGGGATTCGCCACCAGCTTATTACAACAGCAGACAGTGATTACACCGACATTATCTGGGACGTACCCAGTGCGTCCAATGTCTGTAAGAGGTTAAGTCCCTTGTGGTCATTCCTATGTAGATTTTCTGGCATGGATACTGGGCGTAATAAATCACGCCCTTAGAAGCACAAGTATGTAGGTGATTAATTTTGTAAGTTTGTGTTCCTTCCGATTTTTTAATGGGAACCTGTCACCAGATTTGGGGACTATAGGCTGTGGCCAATATCACTGAGTTCTTATATACAGTATTCCAAAATACTATATATGAAAGCCCAGGATGCTCTGTATAACATAAAAAAACACTTTTGTAATACTCACTTAGGGGGCGGTCCGTTCCGATGGGTGTCGCTGCTCTCCAGTGCGGCGCCTCCTCTCTGCTGCAATCTTCGGCCTCCTTCTTCCCAGTCCAGTGTGGATGATGCGTCTACGTCATCCACACAAGCCGACATTGTGGTCCTGCGCAGGCGCACTTTGATTTGCCCTCCTGAGGGCAGATCAACATACTGTAATGCACAAGTGCGAGGAAAGGTTAATGACTGCTGTTATTCACCCCTTATAATCCTAATTGCCACCGTACCAGGGCAATCGGAAAGAGTCGGGTTAAGTGCTGGAATTGTCACATCTAATGAATGTGACAATCCACGGTGGCTGCGGTCTGCTATTTTTAGGCTGGGGGGGCATAATAACCATGGACAGACCAATCCTGAGAATACCAGCTCCCAGCTGTCCGCTTATCATGACTGGTACCAAAATGGGGGGGAATAAAGGACCGCAGACCATTTTTTAAAAATTATTTATTTAAATATTTTTTGTTTTTAAAAGCCGCATGTGGTTCCTTTTTTTTTTGATACACAGCCAAGATAACATGCAAAGTTGGGGGCTGCAGCTGTATGTAAATATTAATTGTATCCTAACTATAATGAAATTGTTGTACAATGATTTTCTCCACTTTTCTTAGATAATAATCTTTTTTTCTTATTTTCTCATAGGCACTTCATTCAGGGAAAAGACCCAATCAAAGTCAACATCTAAGTCACTGAGCGGGTCGAGTGAAGTACCTCAAAATTTGCAGACCACCACAGGTATGGTTTTAGCATATACAGATCTCTAAATTATGGATAAAAAAAAACAATTAAAAACAGTTTTAACACAAACAGTCCAATTCTCACACCACATAAAAATACCCAATTAAAGAAAGCAGCCAAAGCTCTCATTGAGCCCAATAGGAGTCCTTGTGTCCAATCTATAAATAAAGTGACTCAAGTTGCGCAAGGGCCTTAAATAGGTTACCACCTCTAACCTCTGATCTATGGCCTTTATAATTAATTTGCTTGAGTCAGATTTATGGTACAATTGGAAATGTTTTGGTAGGGTTTTTAGGTGTACCGTCTCTTTTTCTCAATGTCCCTGATGTGCTCACGGACTCCCACCTTTAACCCCCTAACCCCTGGACGATTTTTCCGTTTTTGTTTTTTGCTCCCCTTCTTCCGAAAGCTGTAACTTTTATTTTTCCATCAAACTTGCCATGTGAGGACTTGTTTTTTGCAGGACGTATTGATCTTTTAAATAAAACCATGAGTTTTACCATATATTGTACTGGAAAACTGCAAAAAATTTACAAGTACGGAAAAGTTGCAAAACAGTGCGATTGTACAACTGTTTGTGGGGTACTTTATTCACCATGTTCATTGTGTGGTATAACTGATGTGTGGGTGTGATGCTTCATGTCAGTACAAGTTCATAGATACCAAACATGAATAGGTTTACTTTAATCTAAGTGATCAAAATATTTTAAAATTTGTCCCAAAAAACTGGTCCACTTTTTCCACCATCTTCTGTGACTCGTAGTGTTCTTATTTTTCGGGATATGGGGCTCATTGATGGCTTATTTCTTGCGTCTTGTGCTGACATTTTTAACTGTAGCATTTTTGCGCAGATGCTACTTTTTGACCCCCTGTTATTGCATTTTGCTGAAAATGTGCGACGACCGGAAAACTTATCTGGCATTTGGAAGGTTTATTTTGCCGCTACGCCGTTTACCTATCAGGTTAATTGATTTTATGTTTTGATAGATTGTACATTATGAACTCGGCGATTCCAAATAAGTGTAAACTTTTTATTTCTTTGTCGCTCCATTGGGAGACCCAGACAATTGGGTGTATAGCTTATGCCTCCGGAGGCCACACAAAGCACTACACCAAAAGTGTAAAGCCCCTCCCCTTCTGCCCATACACCCCCCGTGCATCACGGGCTCCTCAGTTTTTATGCTTTGTGCGAAGGAGGCTGACATCCACGCATAGCTCCACATCTTAGTCAGCAGCAGCTGCTGACTAGGTCGGATGGAAGAAAAGAGGGCCCATAACAGGGCCCCCAGCATGCTCCCTTCTCACCCCACTCTGGTCGGCGGTGTTGTTAAGGTTGAGGTACCCATTGCGGGTACACGGCAGGAGCCACATGCTGTTTTCCTTCCCCATCCCTTAATGGGCTCTGGGTGAAGTGGGATCTAATCGGTCTCCAGGCACATGAGACCGTGCTCCCTCCGCAGCCCCTGGGGAATCTGCTGGACAGGAGCCGGGTATCGTCAGGGACAAGGCCCTGCTACTGAGAGGTACTCTGTGTCCCCGTGGGGACCGCGCATGGAGCGCTTGTGCCATACACACTGCAGCACTGCTGGGTGTGTTAGTGCACCGGGGACTACCGCGCCGGCCGCGCTGTGAGGTACTCTGTGTCCCCGTGTGGACCGCGCATGGAGCGCTTGTGCCAATACACATTGCAGCACTGCTGGGTGTGTTAGTGCGCCGGGGACTACCGCGCGGCCGCGCTTATATGCCGGCCGCGCTTATAACTTTAGTCCCCGGCTTCTGCGGCCTAGTACCGCATATTCCCGCCCACAGGCCTGCCAGTCAGGGGAAGGGCGGGACGCTGCACAGATCGTCAGCGCTGAGGGCTGGAGCATACATTAGTATCCTCCTCCCCCCTCACTCAGTACACTGGGGCACTAGATTCCCGCACTTTCTTGGGCACGCCCACGGTCCCCTCCTCCCCACAGAACGCCGACAGCCATTCCTGTCAGCGATTCAGACTCTGGAGAGGAGAGACAACACAGGGAGACCCAGGCAGGGAATCTGGTGATCACACAACCGCTCTGAGTGGTCGGTAAGCAGCACCTGTGGTGCTGGCCCCACTGAGTACCGAAGTGTATATATATATATAGGCTTATAGGCTATACATTTGCACTGTCCGGTCGCTCTGTTGATTTTTGGCTATATACCCTCCTGGATTGTTCTCAGAGGAGACAACAGCATGTCGTCTGCAAAAAGCAAGGGTGCCAAAGCACAGGCGTACTTTGCAACCTGTACCTCATGTGCAGCCATACTACTGGCAGGTTCCACTGACCCAAAGTCAAATCTGACACCGGCCCAATCACTGACATATCTTGGCATGGAGTTTCATACTCTCTCAGCGATAGTGAAGCTTCCGCTGAACAAACAGCGTTCACTACAGACAGGGGTGCAATCTCTCCTTCAAGGCCAGTCACACCCTCTGAGGCGCCTCATGCACTTCCTAGGGAAGATGGTAGCAGCAATGGAGGCAGTTCCTTTTGCGCAGTTTCACCTGCGCCCACTTCAATAGGACATTCTCCGCAAATGGGACAGGAAGTCGACGTCCCTCGACAGGAATGTCTCCCTTTCGCGGGCAGCCAAGGCTTCCCTTCAGTGGTGGCTTCTCCCCAATTCTCTGTCGAAGGAGAAATCCTTCCTGCCCCCATCCTGGGCGGTGGTCACGACGGACGCGAGCCTGTCAGGGTGGGGAGCGGTCTTTCTCCACCACAGGGCTCAGGGTACTTGGACTCAGATAGAGTCCTCCCTTCAGATCAATGTTCTGGAGATAAGGGCAGTGTATCTTGCCCTAAAGGCATTCCAGCCGTGGCTGGAAGGCAAACAGATCCGAATTCAGTCGGACAACTCCACAGCGGTGGCATACATCAACCACCAAGGCGGGACACGCAGTCGGCAAGCCTTCCAGGAAGTCCGGCGGATTCTGCTGTGGGTGGAAGCCACAGCCTCCACCATATCCGCAGTTCACATTCCGGGCGTAGAAAACTGGGAAGCAGACTTTCTCAGTCGCCAGGGCATGGACGCAGGGGAATGGTCCCTTCACCCGGACGTTTTTCAGGAGATCTGTTGCCGCTGGGGCATGCCGGACGTCGACCTAATGGCGTCCCGGCACAACAACAAGGTCCCGGCATTCATGGCACAGTCTCAAGATCACAGAGCTTTGGCGGCAGACGCCTTAGTTCAGGATTGGTCGCAGTTTCAACTCCCTTATGTGTTTCCTCCTCTGGCACTGTTGCCCAGAGTGTTACGCAAGATCAGGGCCGACTGCCGCCGCGCCATCCTCGTCGCTCCAGACTGGCCGAGGAGGTCGTGGTACCCGGATCTGTGGCATCTCACGGTCGGCCAACCGTGGGCACTACCAGACCGACCAGACTTGCTGTCTCAAGGGCCGTTTTTCCATCTGAATTCTGCGGCCCTCAACCTGACTGTGTGGCCATTGAGTCCTGGATCCTAGCGTCTTCGGGGTTATCCCAAGAGGTCATTGCCACTATGAGACAGGCTAGGAAACCAACGTCCGCCAAGATCTACCACAGGACGTGGAAGATATTCCTGTCGTGGTGCTCTGCTCAGGGCTTTTCTCCCTGGCCATTTACCTTACCCACTTTTCTGTCCTTCCTTCAATCCGGATTGGAAAAGGGTTTGTCGCTCGGCTCCCTTAAGGGACAAGTCTCTGCGCTCTCTGTGTTTTTTCAGAAGCGCCTAGCCAGACTTCCACAGGTACGCACGTTCCTGCAGGGGGTTTGTCACATCGTCCCTCCTTACAAGCGCCCGTTAGAACCCTGGGATCTGAACAGGGTACTGATGGCTCTTCAGAAACCACCGTTCGAGCCAATGAGGGATATTTCTCTCTCACGCCTTTCGCAGAAAGTGGTCTTCCTAGTAGCAGTCACATCACTTCGGAGAGTGTCTGAGCTAGCTGCACTGTCATGCAAAGCTCTTTTCCTGGTGTTTCACCAGGACAAGGTGGTTCTGCGTCCGGTTCCGGAATTTCTCCCTAAGGTGGTATCCCCCTTTCATCTCAATCAGGATATCTCCTTACCTTCTCTTTGTCCACATCCAGTTCACCAATGTGAAAAGGATTTGCACTTGTTGGATCTGGTGAGAGCACTCAGACTCTACATTTCTCGTACGGCGCCCCTGCGCCGCTCGGATGCACTCTTTGTCCTTGTCGCTGGCCAGCGTAAAGGGTCACAGGCTTCCAAATCAACCCTGGCTCGGTGGATCAAGGAACCAATTCTCGAAGCCTACCGTTCCTCTGGGCTTCCGGTTCCCTCAGGGCTGAAGGCCCATTCTACCAGAGCCGTGGGTGCGTCCTGGGCTTTGCGGCACCAGGCTACGGCTCAGCAGGTGTGTCAGGCGGCTACCTGGTCGAGCCTGCACACTTTCACGAAACACTATCAGGTGCATACCTATGCTTCGGCAGATGCCAGCCTAGGTAGGCGAGTCCTTCAGGCGGCGGTTGCCCACCTGTAGGAAGGGGCCGTTTTACGGCTCTATTACGAGGTATTATTTTACCCACCCAGGGACTACTTTTGGACGTCCCAATTGTCTGGGTCTCCCAATGGAGCGACAAAGAAGAAGGGAATTTTGTTTACTTACCGTAAATTCCTTTTCTTCTAGCTCCAATTGGGAGACCCAGCACCCGCCCCTGTTCCCTTCGGGCTGTTGTTCTTTGTGTACACATGTTGTTCATGTTGAATGGTTTCAGTTCTCCGATATTCCTTCGGATTGAATTTACTTTAAACCAATTTATAATTTTTTCCTCCTTCTTGCTTTTGCACCAAAACTGAGGAGCCCGTGATGCACGGGGGGTGTATGGGCAGAAGGGGAGGGGCTTTACACTTTTGGTGTAGTGCTTTGTGTGGCCTCCGGAGGCATAAGCTATACACCCAATTGTCTGGGTCTCCCAATTGGAGCTAGAAGAAAAGGAATTTACGGTAAGTAAACAAAATTCCCTTCTTTTTTTTTAACCTTTGATTTTCAGTGGGGCTAATGGGGAGTGATTTATACTGTTAATTGTTTTTTAATTTTTTTAAATTTTTTTAAAACTTATTTTTTAACTTTTTTTTATTTTAATAGAGCACCTAGTGGACTATAAGCATTAACCGTCTGATCGCTTTATAATTTCTGCTGGTCAGAAATGTAGACTTTCTGGCACAGATAATGGGCGTAATAAATCACGCCCTTAGAAGCACATGTATGTTGGTGATTTATTTTGTAAGTTTGTGTTCCTCCGATTTTTTTTAATGGGAACCTGTCACCAGATTTAGGGACTATAAGCTGAGGCCAATACCACTGAGTTGTTATATAGAGCATTCTTGAATACTGTATAAAAGAGCCAAGGCCGCTCTGTATAACGTAAAAAACACTTGTATAATACTCACCTAGAGGGTGGTCTGGTTCGATGGGTATCGCTGCTCTCCAGTGAGGCGCCTCCTCTTTCGGTTCCCACGCACCCTCTCTGCTGCGATATTCGGCCTCCTTCTTCCCAATCGAGTGGGGATGATGCGTCTACATCATCCACACAAGCTGACATTGCGGTCCTGAGCAGACAAACTTTGATCTGCCCTGCTGAGGGCAGATCAAAGTACTGTAATGCACAGGCCTTATTACCCCATTTGCCACTGCACCAGGGCAATTGGAAAGAGTCGGGTAAAGTGCCGACATTGTCACATATAATGAATGTGATAATCCTGGGTGTCTGTGGGCTGCTATTTTTAGGCTGGGGGTGCCACAATAACCATGGGCCGATCCATCCTGAGAATACCAGCTACCAGCTGTCCGCTTATCATGACTGGGTATCAAAAGAGGGGAGAAGGAAGGACCGCAGAACATTTTTTTAAAAAATATTTATTGAAATATTTTTTATTTTTAAAAGCCGCATGCGGTTCCTTTTATTTTGATACACAGCCATGATAACGTGCAAAGTTGGGGGCTGCCTGCAGCTGTATGCCTTGTCCTTGTTGGGGCGACCCTACGCCATTTTTTTTAATTTATTTATTTTTACACCAATCTAGATGCAGACAGCATGTGCATCTAGATTGAAAGCTGTCTTTTACAGTCCGAGTCCATCCATCACTAGTCAATAGACAAACAAAAAGTGCATAGTGCTCATATTGTTGTGTAAACAGAAATATGATATGTAAAATTAAAAATGACATGCCAGAAGGCAAGCAAAATCAAGAAATTCAAAAAACAAAATTATTAAGTAAATGTATTAAATATTAGTTGTATCCTAACTATAATGAAATTGTTGCACAGTGGTTTTCTTCACTTTGCTTTTTTCTTATTTTCTCATAGGCACTTCATTCAGGGAGAAGACCCAATCAAAGTCAACATCTAAGTCACTGAGCGGGTCGAGTGAAGTACCTAAAACTTTGCAGACCACCGCAGGTATGGTTTTAGCATATACACATCTCTAAATTATCGATAAAAAAAACAATTAAAAATAATTTTAACACAAACAGTCCCATTCTCACACCACATAAAAATACCCAATTAAAGAAAGCAGCCAAAGCTCTCATTGAGCCCAATAGGAGTCATTGTGTCCAATCTATAAATCTAATGACTCAAGTTGCGCAAGGGCCTTAAATACTGTCATATGAAAAAGTTTGGGCACCCCTATTAATGTTAACCTTTTTTCTTTATAACAATTTGGGTTTTTGCAACAGCTATTTCAGTTTCATATATCTAATAACTGATGGACTGAGTAATATTTCTGGATTGAAATGAGGTTTATTGTTCTAACAGAAAATGTGCAATCCGCATTTAAACATAATTTGACCGCTGCAAAAGTATAGGCACCTCAACATAAAAGTGATATAAATATTTTGTAGATCCTCCTTTTGCAAAAATCACAGCTTCTAGTCACTTCCTGTAGCTTTTAATGAGTTCCTGGATCCTGGATGAAGGTATATTTGACCATTCCTGTTTACAAAACAATTCCAGTTCAGTTAAGTTTGATGGTCGCCGAGCATGGACAGCACGCTTCAAATCATCCCACAGATTTGCAATGATATTCAGGTCTGAGGACTGGGATGGCCATTCCAGAACATTGTAATAGTTCCTCTGCTTGAATGCCTGAGTAGATTTGGAGCGGTGTTTTGGATCATTGTTTTGCTGAAATATCCATCCCCTGCGTAACTTCAACTTCGTCACTGATTCTTGCACATTATTGTCAAGAATCTGCTGATACTGAGTTGAATCCATGCGACCCTCAACTTTAACAAGATTCCCGGTGCCGGCATTGGCCACACAGCCCCAAAGCATGATGGAACCTTCATCAAATTTTACTGTGGGTAGGTAGCAAGTGCTTTTCTTGGAATGCCGTGTTTTTTTGCCTCCATGCATAACGCCTTTTTGTATGACCAAACAACTCAATCATTGTTTCATCAGTCCACAGGACCTTCTTCCAAAATGTAATTGGTTTGTCCAAATGTGCTTTTGCATACCTCAGGCGACTCTGTTTGTGGCGGGCTTGCAGAACTGGCTTCTTTCGCATGACTCTCCCATACAGCTTCTCCTTGTGCAACGTGTGCAACGTGCACTGTATTGTTGACCGATGCACATTGACACCATCTGCAGCAATACTGTTTAATATTGTTTAATATTATTTATTTAAATAACTAAAAAAAAAAATGGGCTTCTCTGTATTTTGATTGCCTGACATCACAGTACTGTAAAAATAAATAAATCATTAAAAAAATGACATAGTGCTGCGCGGTATTTTTCATTCTCAGAGCAGATAAAGCAGACTGCTAGGGGCTACCACCCCCATCTGCCTGATTTACCTTGGCTGGCAATCAAAATACAGAGAAGCCCATTATTTTTTTTATAAAAAAAATAATTAAAAAAAAATGCGTGGGCTCCTGCCGTATTTTGATTGTCAGTCAGATAAAGCCAGGCAGCTGGGGGCTGGGAATCTCGGCAGCCCAAAGCCACCCCTTGAAATGGCACATTGTTCCTTAGTGCCGTTTCCAAGCGCTTTACACGGCTCGTCCAGCGGCCATGATGACGGTGGTTTATTGGGTAATAAAGGGGTTATTACCAGCTTTGTATTCTCAGATAGTACTAAGCCCGAAATTCATTGTGTCACGCCAAATTAGACATGGCCACCATGAATTTCTAGGAAACAGTAAAAAAAAACACAACAAAGAGAATTTTTTATTACTAGAAATAAAACAAAAAAAACTTTAGAGAATCTGTCTTTATTATAAAAAAATCCTTAGTCTGACGTAATCCACTGGGACAGCAAAGTCAACTCTGCATCATCACTTGCACAGACACAGTCTTTACACAGTGAGAAGCAAAGCGCAATGTCAACTCTGCTTCATCACTGTGCACAGACACAATCTAAACACAATGAGAAGCAAAGCGCAAAGTCAACTCTGCTTCATCACTCTGTACAGACAGTCTATACAGTGAGAAGCAGAGAGAGCAATGAACAATGTCAACTCTGCTTCATCACTCTGAACGTCCCAGAAAGCTCGTGTTCGGGGTCGTGTGCACGAACACCATGTATTCGGTACGCACCCCCAACTTTACAGTTCGGGTTCGTCCATCCCTAGTTACCACCTCTAACCTCTGATCTTTGTTGCGGCTCTGGTATTTAGTGATATTAATCATGTTCCTTCTGACAACTGCTTTTTCAGGTTTGTCTCGGTCTGGAGAGGCTGGGGACATATACATCACAGGAGGGGCTGGGGCATACACATCACAAGAGGGGCTGGGGCATACACATCCAAGGAGGGACTGAGGGTGTATATATCACAGGAGGGGTGTATACATCACAGGAGATGCTGGACGCGGATAGCACTGTCGGCAGCACAGACAGCACTAGATGGCAGCATGAACAGCACTAGGTGGCACAACGGACAGCACTAGGTGGCACAATGGACAGCACTAGGTGGCAGCACGAACGCCAGTAGGTGGCATCCTGGACAACACTAGGTGGCAGCACGGAGAGCACTAGGAGGTAACACAAAGAGCACTAGGTGGCAGCATAGAGAGCACGAAGAGGCAGCATAGAGAGCACGAAGAGGCAGCATGAAGAGCACTAGGAGGCAGCGCGGAGAGCACTAAGTGGCAGCACGGAGCGCACCAGGTGGCAGCTCGGAGAGCATTAGGTGGCAGCTCGGAGAGCACTAGGTGGCAGCATGGACAGCACAAGGAGGCAGCATGGAGAGCACTATGTGGCAGCACTGACAGCACTAGGAGGCTGCACGGGTTACACAGCACTGAGGGGATACACACAGTACTAGGGGGTACACAGCTCTGGACAGGGGGGGACAGCGATAGGTGGCGTACTCACAGTACTGGAGGGAGGACTCACACAGCACAGGTCCAGGAGGCATGTACAGCAGGGAGGCATCTGCTGCGCCTCTTCTGTGACAGGAGCACAGCGCGCTGCTTACCCCTCCCACATGGTAAGCCCTGAGCACGCTAGCATAGGTCAGGGTTGAGCCTAGAATGTACAGGATGCAGTCAGGTCCCAAAAAGAGCCCCTACATTCTAGTACGGGCTGCAATCAGGATCTGGAAGAAGCCCGTACATTCTAGCATCTACGCAGAGTGAGTGCGCTTCCTCGCATCACGGACATGGATTTAAAGGAACGGCGGCTGGCAAGAGAACTGCGGTTACCTGTAATGTCCCCGGAGGCCGCAGAAAAAGTCATCGTGGGACGGTGGTTCCTCACCCCTTATCTAAGTGATTAAAATATTTCAAAAGTTTGTCCCAAAAAATGTGTTCACTGTTTGCATCATTTTCTGCGACTCGTAGTGTTCCCATTTTTCCGCAGATGCTACGTTTTGACCCCCTGTTATAGCATTTTGCTTAAAATTTGCGATGACCAAAAAACTTAACTTTGGCGTTTGGAAGGGTTTTTTTGCTGCTATGCCGTTTACCTATCAGGTTAATTGATTTTATATTTTAATACATAGGGCATTTCTGAACTCGGCGATTCCAAATAAGTTTATATTTTTTATTTTTTTAACCCTTTGATTTTCAGTGGGGCAAATGGGGAGTGATTTAAACTTTTGTTTTTTATTTTTTTTTTATTGTTTACAACTTATTTTTTAACTTTTTTTATTTACCTAGTCCCCCTAGTATCATAGTATCATAGTTTTTTTAAGGTTGAAGGGAGACTCTAAGGTGGGCTTTGCACACTACGACATCGCAGGTACGATGTCGGTGGGGTCAAATTGAAAGTGACGTACATCCGGCATCGCATGCGACATCGTACTGTGTAAAGCCTAGATGATACGATTAACGAGCGCAAAATCGTCGTAATCGTATCATCGGTGCAGCGTCGGCGTAATCCATAATTACGCTGACGCGACAGTTCGATGTTGTTCCTCGCTCCTGCGGCAGCACACATCGCTGTGTGTGTAGTCGCAGGAGCGAGGAACATCTCCTACGGCCGTCACCGAGGCTTCCGTAGGATATGCGTAAGGACGGAGGTGGGCAGGATGTTTACATCCTGCTCATCTCCGCCCCTCCGCCGCTATTGGCTGCCTGCCGTGTGACATCGCTATGACGCCGCACGACCCGCCCCCTTAGGAAGGAGGCGGGTCTCCGGCCACAGCGACGGTCGCAGGGCAGGTGAGTGCGTGTGAAGCTGGCGTAGCGATAATTTTCGCTACGCCAACTATCACACGATATCGTACCTGCGACAGGGGCGGGGACTATCGCGTGCGACATCGCAGCATCGGCTTGTGATGTCGCAACGTGCAAAGCCCGCCTAAGTCCATCTAGTTCAACCCGTAGCCTAACATGTTGATCCAGAGGAAGGCAAAAAAACCCCAATGTGGCAAACAAGTTCCAATGGGGAAAAAAAATCCTTCCTGACTCCACATACGGCAATCAGACTAGTTCCCTGGATCAACACCCTGTCATAAAATCTAATATACATAACTGGTAATATCACATTTTTCAAGAAAAGCATCCAGGCTCTGCTTAAATGTTAGTAGTGAATCACTCATTACAACATCATGCGGCAGAGAGTTCCATAGTCTCACTGCCCGTACAGTAAAGAATCCTCGTCTTTGATTATGATTAAACCTTCTTTCCTCAAGACGTAGCGGATGCCCCCGTGTTCCAGTCGCAGGCCTAGGTGTAAAAAGATCTTTGGAAAGGTCTCTGTACTGTCCCCTCATATATTTATACTTTGTGATTAGATCCCCCCTAAGGCTTCGTTTTTCCAAACTAAATAACCCCAAGTTTAATAACCTTTCTTGGTATTGCAGCCCACCCTCTAATAATCTTGTTCGCTCTTCTCTGCACCCTCTCCAGTTCAGCTATGTCCTTTTTATATATCGGTGACCAGAATTGTACACAGTATTCTAAGTGCGGTCACACTAGTGACTTGTACAGAGGTAGAACTATATTTTTTTCATGAACACTTATACCTCTTTTAATACATCCCATTATTTTAATAGCCCTGGCAGCAGTTGCCTGACACTGACCACCAAAGTTAAGTTTACCATCCACCCATACACCCAAGTCTTTTTCTGTGTCTGTTTTACCCAGTGTTCTACAATTAAGTACATAATTATAATTTTTATTTCCTCTACCCAAGTGCATGACCTTACATTTATCTACATTAAACTTCAATTGCCACTTCTCAGCCCAATCCTCCAATTTGCATAATTCTCCCTGTAATATAAAATTATCCTCCTCTGTATTGATTACCCTGAAGAGTTTAGTATCATCTGCAAATATTAAAATTCTACTCCGCATGCCTCCAACAATGTCATTAATAAATATGTTGAAAAGAAGCGGGCCCAATACTGACCCCTGTGGTACCCCACTATGAACTGAGACCCAGTCCGAGTACATACCATTAATAACCACCCTTTGTTTCCTATCACTGAGCCAGTTTTTAACCCAGTTACACATATTTTCCCCTATCCCCATTATTCTCATTTTATGTACCAACCTTTCTTTGTCGCTCCATTGGGAGACCCAGACAATTGGGTGTATAGCTTCTGCCTCCGGAGGCCACACAAAGTATTACACTTTAAAAAGTGTAACCCCTCCCCTCTGCCTATACACCCTCCCGTGGATCACGGGCTCCTCAGTTTTATGCTTTGTGTGGAAGGAGGCACACATCCACTCATGCATTCTCATTTTAGTTATGTCGGTTGAAGAAAAGAGGGCCCCCACGGGGCCCCCGGCATGTTCCCTTCTCACCCCACTACGTCGGCGGTGTTGTTAAGGTTGAAGTACCCATTGTGGGTACAGAGGCTGGAGCCACATGCCGTCTCCTTCACCATCCCTTATGCGGCTCTGGAAGAAGTGGGATCCTAAGCGGTCATCCATTTACTGGGACCGTGCTCCATCTGCAGCCCCTGTGGGACCCTGCCGGACCGGAGCCTCTTCAACCTCAGGGACCGGGCCCTGCAACTCTAAGGTACTCTGTGTCCCCATAGGGGACTGTGCAGGGAGCGCACCTTCTTCCCGGAAGCCACGGTGGCTGCTGAATTCAGAGGCCGGTGGACTTCCGCGCCGACCGTGCCTGCTTGTCGGGCGCGGTCTCAAATTTAGTCCCCGGCGTCATCGCGGCCTAGTCACAAAAATCCCGCCCCCGGGCCTGCCTGTCAGGGGTAAGGGCGGGATTACCGACCTGACGTCGGATGTGAGGGCTGGAGCATCCTGCATGTTTCCTCCCCCCTCACTGATCACTGTGGGGACCCCAGATTCCCGCACTTTTCTGGCGCCGCCCACGGCTCCACTCCTGCCCTGAGAGCTCCGGCAGCCATTTTTTGGCATTCTGCCGGTGGAGGATTCTCAGTGAACAGCTCTGCATCTCCGGGGGATCCAAGGCAGGGAATCTGGAGGACACACACCGCTCGTTAGCGGTCGGTAAGCCACACCGGTCACCCGGTGCTGGTCCCCCTAGGGTGCCGGATTAGATACGTATATATCTATATCTATCTGTTCGGTCGGGCTGTATACCCCCTTCCCATATACCCTCAGTGATCACTCTCCTAGGAGACAACAGCATGTCGTCCACAAGGAGCAAAGCTGCTAAGGCACAGGGTTTTTTTGCGGCCTGTACCTCTTGTGGGGCTATGTTACCTGCGGGTTCCACCTACCCTCACTGTGAGCAATGCTCGACCCCTGTTTCGCTTGCTCAGCCGGAGCCTCGGACACTGGTGGGCCCCTCGGCTCATGTAGACCCCCCTGCTCCCCCTGACCAGGCTGCAGGGACAGAGTTCGCCTCTTTTGCTGAGAAACTCTCTGAGTCACTTTCTCAATCTATTGCACAGTCTATGGACAAATGGTCTTCTAAGCTGCTAGAGGCTTTGCAGTCCAGACCGGACCTTTCACAGGCCCCGGCCCCTGTTGGCTCGTCGCCTCCAGGCCCCTCTCGGTTCGCGCCGCAGCGCGCTCCCATGTTGGCCCCTCGGTCTCAGGCGGAGGACTCCTGCCCGGACCGTAGTCCTAGACCGGCTAAGCGGGCTCGCTGGGACTCTTCACCGACTTCCTCTCGCGATCCCAGCTTGAGGACTCTCTGGAGGACGAGGCGGACATCGCAGCTCAGGGCTCTGACCCTGACGTCGCCCTTAACCTTGATACACCTGAGGGGGACGTCTTAGTAAATGATCTTATCTCGTCCATCAACCAGGTGTTAGATCTCTCTCCCCCGCCTCCTCCTGTAGAGGAGTCGGCGTCTCAGCAGGAGAAACACCAGTTTCGGTTCCCCAAACGTACACGCAATACGTTTTTTGATCACTCTAACTTCAGGGACGCTGTCCAGAAGCCCAGAGCGGCCCCGGACAAGCGCTTTACTAAGCGCCTCACTGACACGCGTTACCCCTTCCCATCTGAAGTAGTTAAGGGTTGGGCTCACTGTCCCAAGGTGGATCCTCCAGTCTCAAGATTGGCGGCTAGATCCGTGGTGTCGGTTGCAGATGGCTCATCGCTAAAGGATGCCACTGACAGACAGATAGAGCTCTTGGTGAAGTCCATCTATGAGGCCACGGGCGCGTCTTTTGCCCCGGCCTTTGCAGCCGTGTGGGCACTCCAAGGTATCTCGGCTTGTCTGACTGAGATTAATGCTGTCACACGTAATTCGGCTCCGCAAGTTGCGTCTTTGACCTCTCAGGCGTCAGCCTTTTCATCCTACGCCATGAACGCCGTCCTGGACTCTGCTATCCGTACAGCTGTAGCATCCGCTAACTCTGTGGCAGTCCGCAGGGCCATGTGGCTATGCAAATGGAAGGCAGACTCGGCTTCCAAGAGGTTCTTAACCGGTTTGCCGTTTTCTGGCGACCGTTTGTTTGGCGAACGATTGGATGAGATTATTAAGGAATCCAAAGGAAAGGAATCCTCCTTACTCCAGGCCAAACCTAAGAGACCTCAACAGAGAAAGGTTCAATCGAGATTTCGGTCCTTTCGTCCCTCAGCCAAGTCCCAATCCTCTTCGTCCAACAGGCCGGAGAAAGGCCAGAGGAACTCCTATGCGTGGCGATCCAAGTCTCGCCCACAAAAGGCCGCAGGAGGCACTGCTTCCAAGGCGGCTTCCTCATGACTCTCGGCCTCCCCTGACCGCATCCTCGGTCGGTGGCAGGCTCTCCCGCTTTGGCGACGCCTGGTGGCCACATGTTCAAGACCGATGGGTGAGAGACATTCTGTCTCATGGTTACAGGATAGAGTTCAGCTCTCGTCCTGCGGCTCGCTTCTTCAGAACCTCTCCGCCCCCCGCTCAGGCCGACGCACTTTTTCAGGCAGTAGCCGCTCTAAAGATGGAAGGATTTGTGATCCCCGTTCCCCTTCAGGAACGTGGTCGCGGATTTTACTCCAACTTGTTCGTGGTGCCAAAAAAGGATGGGTCATTCCGTCCCGTTCTGGAAATCAAGCTACTCAACAGACATGTGAGAACCAGACGGTTACGGATGGAATCTCTCCGCTCGGTCATCGCCTCAATGTCACAAGGAGACTTCCTAGCATCGATCGACATCAAGGATGCTTATCTCCATGTACCGATCGCACCCGAGCATCAACGTTTCCTACGTTTCGCCATCGGGGACGAACATCTCCAGTTCGTGGCATTGCCTTTCGGCTTGGCTACAGCCCCACGGGTTTTCACCAAAGTCATGGCTTCCGTTGTGGCGGTCCTGCATTCTCAGGGCCACTCGGTGATTCCATACTTGGACGATCTCCTAGTCAGGGCCCCGTCTCGGGTGGCGTGTCAACAAAGTCTATCTGTCGCTCTGGCGACTCTCCAGCGGTTCGGGTGGATCATCAACTTCCCGAAATCCAAGTTGACACCGACCCAATCACTGACGTACCTTGGGATGGAGTTTCATACCCAGCAAGCGTTAGTCAAGCTTCCGAGCGACAAACAGCTTTCTCTGCAGGCAGGGGTGCAATCCCTTCTTCGGAGTCAGTCACACCCCTTAAGGCGCCTCATGCACTTCCTGGGGAAGATGGTGGCAGCTATAGAGGCAGTCCCGTTCGCACAATTCCATCTTCGGCCACTCCAATGGGACATTCTCCGCAAATGGGACAGGAGTTCGGCTTCCCTCGACAGGAACGTCTCTCTTTCCCTTGCAACCAAGACGTCACTTCAGTGGTGGCTCCTTCCCAATTCTCTGTCGCAGGGAAAATCCTTCCTACCCCCAACCTGGGCTGTGGTCACCACGGACGCGAGCCTGTCAGGGTGGGGAGCGGTTTTTCTCCACCACAGGGCTCAGGGAACCTGGACTCCGATAGAGTCATCCCTTCAGATCAATATTCTGGAGATAAGGGCAGTGTATCTAGCCCTATTGGCTTTTCATCGGTGGTTGGAGGGCAGGCAGATCTGTATTCAGTCGGACAACGCCACTGCCGTCGCATACATCAACCACCAAGGCGGCACTCGCAGTCGTCAAGCCTTCCAGGAAGTCCGACGGATTCTGCAGTGGGTGGAAGCCACAGCCTCCACCATCTCCGCAGTTCACATCCCGGGCGTAGACAACTGGGAAGCAGATTTTCTCAGTCGTCAGGGCATGGACGCGGGGGAATGGTCTCTGCACCCAGACGTTTTTCGAGAGATCTGTCGCCGCTGGGGAACGCCGGACGTCGATCTCATGGCGTCACGGCACAACAACAAAGTCCCGGCATTCATGGCACGGTCTCAGGATCACAGAGCTCTGGCGGCGGACGCGTTAGTTCAGGATTGGTCGCAGTTTCGACTGCCTTATGTGTTTCCCCCTCTGGCAATGCTGCCCAGAGTACTACGCAAGATGCGGTCCGACTGCCGTCGCGCCATTCTCGTCGCTCCAGACTGGCCGAGGCGGTAGTGGTATCCTGATCTGTGGCATCTCACGGTGGGTCAACCGTGGGCGCTTCCAGACCGTCCAGACTTGCTGTCACAAGGGCCGTTTTTCCATCTGAATTCTGTGGCCCTCAACCTGACTGTGTGGCCATTGAGTCCTGGCTCCTAGCGTCTTCAGGGTTATCTCAGGATGTCATTGCCACCATGAGACAGGCCAGGAAGCCTACGTCCGCCAAGATCTATTATAGGTCTTGGCAAATCTTCCTATCCTGGTGCGCTAATAACGGTTTTACTCCATGGCCGTTTGCCTTACCCACTTTTCTTTCATTCCTTCAATCCAGAATGGACAAGGGTTTGTCACTGGGCTCTCTCAAGGGCCAAGTATCGGCGCTCTCCGTGTTTTTTCAAAAGCGTCTAGCCAGGCTTACGCAGGTCCGCACGTTCCTGCAGGGAGTTTGCCACATAGTCCCACCTTACAAGCGTCCGCTGGAACCCTGGGATCTTAACAGGGTGCTAACGGCTCTTCAGAAACCACCTTTCGAGCCGCTGCGGGATGTCTCTTTATCACGTCTTTCGCAGAAGGTGGCCTTCCTAGTGGCAGTCACATCACTTCGGAGAGTGTCTGAGCTAGCAGCGCTGTCATGCAAAGCCCCCTTCCTGGTGTTTCACCAGGATAAGGTGGTTCTGCGTCCGGTCCCGGAATTTCTCCCTAAGGTGGTATCCCCTTTTCATCTCAATCAGGATATCTCCTTGCCTTCATTTTGCCCTAATCCAATTCACCAGTGTGAAAGGGATTTGCACTCTTTGGATCTTGTGAGAGAACTCCGGCTCTACGTGTCTCGCACGGCGCCCCTGCGTCGTTCAGATACGCTCTTTGTCCTTGTTGCTGGCCAGCGTAAGGGCTCGCAGGCTTCCAAGTCAACCTTGGCTCGGTGGATCAAGGAACCGATTCTCGAAGCCTACCGTTCTTCTGGGCTTCCGCTTCCTTCAGGGCTGAAAGCCCATTCTACCAGAGCCGTGGGTGCGTCCTGGGCATTGCGGCACCGGGCTACGGCTCAGCAGGTGTGTCAGGCAGCTACGTGGTCTAGTCTGCACACTTTCACGAAACACTATCAAGTGCATACTATGCTTCGGCAGACGCCAGTCTAGGTAGACGAGTCCTTCAGGCGGCGGTTGCCCACCTGTAAGAGGGGGCCGTTTTTCGGCTCTTTTTATTGAGGTATTCTTTTACCCACCCAGGGACTGCTCTTGGACGTCCCAATTGTCTGGGTCTCCCAATGCAGTGACAAAGAAGAAGGGAATTTTGTTTACTTACCGTAAATTCCTTTTCTTCTAGCTCCTATTGGGAGACCCAGCACCCGCCCCTGTACCCTTCGGGCTGGTTGTTTTTTTGTGTACACATGTTGTTCATGTTGAATTGTTCTTTTGGTTCATGGTTTGCAGTTCTCCGAACATCCTTCGGATTGCATTTACCCTAGACCAATTTATACGTTTTCTCCTTCCTGCTTTTGCACCAAAACTGAGGAGCCCGTGATCCACGGGAGGGTGTATAGGCAGAGGGGAGGGGTTACACTTTTTAAAGTGTAATACTTTGTGTGGCCTCCGGAGGCAGAAGCTATACACCCAATTGTCTGGGTCTCCCAATAGGAGCTAGAAGAAAAGGAATTTACGGTAAGTAAACAAAATTCCCTTCTTTGTGTGGCACCGTATCAAAAGCTTTTGAAAAGTCCATATACACAACATCCACTGCATTTCCCTGGTCCACGCATGAACTTACCTCTTCATAGAAGCTGATCAAATTAGTTTGACAGGATCGATCCCTCATAAACCCATGTTGATACTCTGTCATAAGGTTATTTTTCTTGAGATACTCCAGTATAGCATCTCTCAAGAAACCCTCAAGGATTTTACCAACCGTAGAGGTTAAACTTACCAACCTATAATTTCCCGGCTCAGTTTTTGTCCCCTTTTTGAATATTGGCACCACATTTGCTATGCGCCAGTCCTGCGGTACCGATCCTGTTATTAAGGAATCTGTGAAGATTAAAAATAATGGTCTATCTATCACAGAACTCAATTCCTGTAGTACTCTGGGGTGTATGTCATCCGGGCCCGGAGATTTGTCAACCTTAGTGATTTTGAGGCGGCGGCGTACTTCCTGCTGGGTTAAGCAGGTAATATTCAAGGGTGAATTTATGGTATCACTGGTCATGTCATCTGCCATAGCATTTTCTTGTATAAAAACCGTAGAAAAAAAGTAATTCAGCAGGTTGGCTTTACCCTCATCCCCCTCCACCATTTCAGCAAGACTATTTTTAAGGGGGCCAACACTATTGCTTTTCAGTTTTTTACTGTTTATGTAGTTAAAGAATATTTTAGGATTATTTTTACTTTCTCTCGTAATGAGTCTCTCTGTCTCAAACTTAGCTAACTTAATTTGCTTTTTACATATTTTATTTGATTTTCTATAATTATATAATGCCTCATTACTACCCACCCTCTCTAATTCTTTTAAGGCTTTCTGTTTTTCTTTTATTGCTTCCCTTATAGCTCTATTTAGCCATAGGGGATTCCTCCTATTTCTAGCATGTTTGTTCCCATAGGGTATATTTTCTGCACAAGCCCTATTCAGGATGCTCATAAAAGTCTCCCATTTGCTTTGTGTACTTTTATTACTTAGTACATCATCCCAGTTTATTGCACTAAGATCATCTCCCGACCGTTTAAAATTTGCTTTCCTGAAGTTTAGTGTCCTTGTAGCCCCTCTACTATACATCTTACTAAACAATACACGAAAACTTATTATTTTGTGATCACTATTCCCCAAGTAACCCCCAACTTGTATATTTGATATGTGGTCTGGCCTATTGGTTAGTACAAGGTCTAGTAGTGCTCCCCCTCTTGTGGGGTCCTGTACTATTTGGGAAAGGTAATTATCTTTCATTGTTATCAAAAATCTATTTCCTTTGCTCGAACTGCAAGTTTCTGTTCCCCAATTTATATCAGGATAGTTAAAGTCCCCCATAATAATTACCTCTCTGAGACTCGCTGCTTTATCAATTTGCTTTATGAGGAGATTCTGCCACCGCACCAGGGCAATTGGAAAGAGTTGGGTAAAGTGGCGGCATTGTCACATCTAATGGATCCTATAACGTGGGAATCCCCATCCTGAGAATACCAGCCTTCAGTCGTGTGCCTTTATCTTGGCTGGTATCAAAATTGGGGGGCACCGCACGTGGTTTTTTTTAAAAAAATTTTTTTATTATTGTACTGCATGATATAGACCCGCCCACCGGCGGCTGTGAGACAGCTGTCACTCAGAGTGGGGGCGCGTCTGACTGCAACCAATCATAGGCGCCGGTGGGCGCGGGAAGCAGGGAATAATGAGCGGCCGGCATTTTCAAAAGAGGAGAAGCCGCCAGAGCATTGCGACAGCTCTGCAGCGCCGCGCCTGTGTGATCGGTGAGTATGAGAGAGGGGGGGAGAGGGAGAGACCGACCGACAGAGAGAGACACCGACATTGACAGAGAGAGAGAGATAGAGACCGAGAGAGACAGAGAGAGAGAGACCGGCTGACAGAGAGAGCGAGACCGACCGACAGACAGAGAGAGACTAGGAGTGCTTTTAAAAGATTTAGAATGTTCTGCTGGACATGCTGAGCATGCTCAGAGAACTGTCGAGAGAGAAATGTAGGTGAAGATAGCTAATGTTATCTTCATTCAGAGTATCCAGAAGCACGTATCGAATTAGCAATACATCTGCGCAGATATTACTGAATCAGACAATGATCACACAAAACGTGTTCACCGTATGAGCCAATGTCATAGACTGGACTCGTATATTGAAATAGACTCAATTATACAGAATGCAACATTGACCTTGAAACTAGAACAGGGAGTAGGGAGTATTCAACTCCCCAGTTTTTCCCAGTATGTTATAAAATACCTCTCTGCTTATTATTCCTTCTTTCTGTATGTGTGAAACCACTGATAAGGCTCCCAATTAACTTAATGAATATCTCCCTTGTTCATTTGTACCTTGGCTTCATCATCTTGCCAGTTAATCCTTTCCTGAATATACAACCTAGAATCATATTATGGCGTCTTTGCAATTGTCATATAGACACACAGATAATTATGCAATGACATCTACATTTTGATTATTTACATACACAGATATTCTTATTACGTTTGAACAAACAATTTATAGCCCCGGCTACCTTCACAGGCCCCCCTTAATAAGATATCTGTGAATGTTGTCAACCTTAAATTTTAATTTTTTTTCCCATTCAGATATATTTTATTTGGAACTTATTTGTGACCTTCCCCCCTTGGGACTCTAATATTATATATATATATATATATATATATATATATATATATATATATATAGGGCCTTCCATTAGATTGTTGTTAATACAACACTACAGGCTTTAGCTCCCCCTTAAAAACTTATTTTATTTATTAAAAATAACTTTATGATTTATAGAGGCTATTAGAATTGGCGTTATTACTTTCATTAGGGCACATTATCCTGACCAAGGAAAATTGAATTTAGACCTTATCTTAAAATTAGCACATAACCAAAAAAAACATTTGCTACAGATTGTCTATGGTTCTTCTTTCCGGATATGCTCTTGATAAAAAAAAAACAAAAACATTATGAGGCTTCATGTGAACAGTTTGTGGCGCTGACTTAGAGAAACTTTCTGGAATAATGGGTAAAATAGCAGCCGCTTTCTATTTCGGTTGTTTCAGGTCTGTTGGTTTCTGAGATGTGATGGTAACTTGCGTGTCACTGCCAGTGCTCAGCAGACTAGGCCGGGGAGACATCAGCCTGATGGGATAGACTCTTCCAAAACTTTTCCTGAGATTAGAGAGTCCATAGCTAGCATTTTGTGTTAAGGAAAATTACTGAATATATTCATATGTGAGTTAGTAGGAAACAAAAACATTTATAAATTGTTAGGTTACATTAACTAAACCACATATTTGGGTCTATAAAATGGCCAAACTAAGTATTTTAGATTACTCAATTCGTACCTTCAACAGTCCCTCCTTAAGACTCAATTCTGCCATTTCCAAATACTAAGGGTACTGCGTTCCCTTAGGTAGAGAGGAAGAAAGATCTATTGGGGAAAAACCTGCCTGACTGAACGTTGAGGCATGGGTGGAGAGGGGAAAAGTTTTCTTCCCCGGTTTGAGACCAAGGACCCCATGGCGAGTCCTCACCCTTTGTAGTTGGACTTTCCCATGTCTGAAGGCTCTAAAAGTCCTCTCTTCTAACTATTTTGGCAATGATGGTCATAGACTGTACAGGTCTTTTTGAAAAAAATAACTAAGAGCAGGATGCTCAGTGCAGCTCCTGTGGATCGACCCTTCAGCAATGCGAGGCATGAATCCATGTTGTCCTGCCGTTGAGCTTTATCGAAATCTCTGTGGTTGGGAGAAGCTGGATCAACTCATCTAATCTTGACTCATGGCTCTTTCTCGCTTGTCCCTTTAGGATTAATCAGTCTCCTGACTGAAAACCATATGCTACTAACTCTGATTTAGGATCTGAAATTAGAAAATACACTTGTTTGTTTCACTATTTAGTCAATCATGAAAATTGTACGTGCCTTGTGTTAAACCAAAAAACATTTTACATAGAGACCTGTTTATTACTAAAGAGAAACAAAACACGCATTGGTTGACAACTTGTTAGTTGTTTTTTTACATACCACTTGCATTATGTGGATTTTCAGCAATGACGTCATTTTCTGCACTGGAATGCCTCTGACCAAACTTGGAGAGAAATCTAAACAACACGCACAGGCTTGCATACAACGTGCTCATGATATACATCTATGATCAGTTTGCAGTCTCTAAAAATGGTTAGAGCATGTGTATGTTGTTTCTGCGGATTCTTTACAGTTTTTTGCACATTTAAAGACGTGTTTTACAAGACTGGGTGAGTCTGCCCACCTGGGTACTGAACCCTGGTGTCACCTAAGCGCACACTGATATCCGTCTTTCACAGATTTTAGTCCATGTTACCTGGGCCATCATTGAGAAGAGATCTCATGGCAGAGAAAGCTTACCGCCCTTTATCCACAGACCTTCCTCAGTCAGCCTTTCTCCCTGCGTCTCGCACTCCATTCCTTGTTGATTCGCTTGTTCCTGTAGGGCTGGGTTGGGTAGGGAACCTTTTATGCGGCCCCCTGGCAGATTCCCGGGGGCTGCAGTTCTGGGTCTGACGCTGTGGTCTTGTAGTTTGCCGGCCTTTTAATTCATCACATGCGCCGCTGTCCAGTGTCAGCGTGCTCAGCGGTGTGTGTGTGCCCGCCCCTCTGTGAAAAGTGCCGCCTCCCCCTCCACAGGATCTAGGTGCAGACACTGCAGAGAGTGCTGCCTCCTCCCCCTGTACAAGATGTAGGTACAGATAGTGCCGCCTCCTCCTGTACGGCACTATAGCTGTGTGCCCGCTGCCCGTGTGCCTGCTGCCCACACTCCCGCCGCTGTGTGCCTGCTGCCTGCACGCCTGCCGCTGTGTGCCTGCTGCCCGCACTCCCGCCGCTGTGTGCTCGCTGCCCGCCATCCCACGGCTGTGTGCCCGCTGCCCGCACTCCCGCCGCTGTGTGCCCGCTGCCCGCACTCCCGCTGCCCGCACTCCCGCCGCTGTGTGCCCGCTGCCCGCACTCCCGCCGCTGTGTGCCCGCTGCCCGCACTCCCGCCCCCCGCACTCCCGCTGCTGGGTGCCCGCTGCCCGCACTCCCGCCGCTGTGTGCCCGCTGCCCGCAGTCCCGCCGCTGTGTGCTCGCTGCCCTCTGTGACCGTCCAGTCCTTTGGGGCCTTCCAATTCTGTGTACCACCCCCTCCCAGAGCTGTGTGCAACGCTCAGTGCTGTATCCCCCCAGTGATGTCAGGGCTCTGCAAGTGCTTTGTGCAGCCTGCCCCGTGCCGTGTGCCCTCCCAATGCTGTGTATAACCCCCAGTGTTTTGTTCCCCCAGTCATGTCTGTGCTCTGAAAGTGCTGTCCGTGCTCCCATTCCCTCCAGTGATGTCTCTGCCCTCCCCAGTGATGTCTCCTGCCCTCCCCAGTGATGTCTCCCACCCCCCCAGTGATGTCTCCCACCCCCCCAGTGATGTCTCCCACCCTCCCCAGTGATGTCTCCCACCCTCCCCATTGATGTCTCCCGTCCCCCCAGTGATGTCTCCCGCCCCCCAGTGATGTCTCCTGCCCCCCCCAGTGATGTCTCCCGCCCCCCCAGTGATTTCTCCACCCCCCCAGTGATGTCTCCCCCCCTCAGTGATGTCTCCCTTCCCCCAGTGATGTCTGTGCCCCAAGCCCCTCTTGTCATGTCTGTGCCCCCAGCCCCTCTTGTGATGTCTGTGCCCCCAGCCCATCTTGTGATGTCTGTGCCCCCAGCCCCTCTTGCGTTGTGTACGCCCCAGCAACCACTCTTGCATTGTGTGCAACCCAGCAGTCCCTCTTGCGTTGTGTGCGCCCCAGCAGCCCCTCTTGCGTTGTGTGCGCCCCAGCAGCCCCTCTTGCGTTGTTTACGCCCCAGCAGCCCCTCTTGCATTGTGTACGCCCCAGCAGCCCCTCTTGTGTTTATGTCTCCAACTCCTCTTGTGTTGTGTATGCCCCCCAGCCCCTCAGCCCCTCTTGTGTTGTGTTTGCCTCCAGCGTCTCCTGTGATGTGTATGTCCAGGACATGCTGGGGGCATACACATCACAGGAGACACTGGGGACATACACAGCACAGGAGGGGCTGGGGGCATTTACATCACAGGGGGTATATATATATGTCCCCAGCTCCTCATGTGATATATGTGCCTTCAGTATCTCCTGTGATGTATATACAGCAGTCCCAGCGTCTCCTATCTGATGTGTATACGTCAGTCCCAGCGTCTCCTATGTGATGTATATGCCCTCAGCCCCTCCAGTGATGTATGTTCCTCCAGCGTCTCCTGTGATGTATATACAAAGAGTTGACTGCGCTCCACACCGAGACAAATCTGGAAAAGCAGTTGTCAGAAGCAACATGATTAGTATTGCCGAACATCACAGCCGAACCAAAGAGAAACAGCTTCGGCCACCACAGTAAGGGTGAGTTAATTAATTGTTTGGCCATATATAGCACTGTTATTTTCACATTGATAATTTGGTGCGGCCCCCGAAGGTTCGTAGAAATTGCCAAATGGCCCCCGGTAGTAAAAAGGTTCCCCACCCCTGCTGTAGGGATTTAAGAACACAAGGAGTGACAGTAGTCACTGACGTGACAGGTGCCACCGAGGTATGGTCCATATGCATTGGTAAAGGACTCCTCAACTCTAGGCCCGTTCACTGCTTCTTGGTCAGCTGTACCTGTGCGGGGATCTCCATCCGATTCCATCAGCTCAAATCTAGACTTTATCTTCAGCGTACCTAGCTCATTTGACAACGGGAAAGATCTACATTCTACATACACATTCAACTATTTTACCTACTTCTGCTCCACCCACCAGAGAGGGCATTAATACATCACTTCCTCCTGTACCGATAGGAGGGGAGGGAGTGGTTCAAATTTAGACTACATCATGCTGTGTAAACTGTAGTATATCCAGTGCAGAATCGACCAGCATCTGATTCCATCTATAAAAACAAAAACTAAAAGAAATATGACTTAGATCATTCTTATAACAAAAAAATTGTTTAAAAGAACAGAGAGTCCTCAGTGGTTGATACCTTTTAATGGCTAACTGAAAAGATGGTAATAATTGCAAGCTTTCGAGACTACTCAGGTCTCTTCATCAGGCATGGTATAACACAAAATCTGAAGAGTCACGTATTTATACACAACAGGACTTAGAATAGTGCAGTAAAAAAAAAAAAAAAAAAAAAAAAAAAAAAAAAGAACAAGTTATATGAAACAGAACTATCTCTATGGCAGGGGGACAAGCTGTTCTAGCCATAAATACTGCTGCAGTTCAGTGTGAAAGTTTTATTGTCCTTTGATAAGGGTCTGGTCCAGGGCTGTGACATGCTCGGATGGTCAGAGGAGCACATCTTTTAACTGATGTAAAAAGACATGAATCCATGAGACACATTCATTCCTTCTCTGAATGTGTCAAAGGTCATCATAAGTTTGTACTCCCATAGTCTCCTGTCTCTCTGGGACTTGAAGTTTCCTTTCAATACCAGCAATTTCATGTCCATGATGCTGTGGTCTGGGTTACAAAAATGTTTGGCCACAGGTAGATCCATCCTTTTTTCTCTAATTGTGTGGCGGTGAGAATTCATCCTTGTCCTGAGCTGTTGTCCTGTCTCCCCTACATACAGACCCCCAGTTGGACATTTGGTACATATAATTAAGTACACCACATTGGTTGTGGTGCAGCTGAACGTACCTGGGATCTTGTAGTCCTGATGTGATCTGGGAATCTTTATCTTGTCCGTTGTCAATATTAATGGACAGGTCTTGCATTTTTTCTGGTTGCAGGGAAATGTTCCTGTTGGTGTTGGAGAGGACAGGGAGCTTCTGACAATGATGCTTCTTAGATTTGGGGGCTGTCTAATACGTGACTCTTCAGATTTTGTGTTATACCATGCCTGATGAAGAGACCTGAGTAGTCTCGAAAGCTTGCAATTATTACCATCTTTTCAGTTAGCCATTAAAAGGTATCAACCACTGAGGACTCTCTGTTCTTTTAAACAATTTTTTTATCTCTACTGGCTAACACGGTACAAAGATATATTTTACTTGTATCTTATAACAAACATATTTTATAGTAGTCCAGTAAACATGATATAATTGTTGCAAAAGAAAGGCCAGCTTTAAAGCCTATCCAATATGTCTGCTGCGCCTTCTTCTGCTGGAAAATATAATAAATATATTCTTCCCCCCCATTATTTTTTGGTTTTATGTACCAATTTGACAAAATGTATAGTTTTATAACAGCAGACAATATGATTAAACAAATGATGAATATAACTTATACACTTCTGGGGAATTTTGAAACATTACAATAGACAACACGGTTCGTATATATTCTGTATCTATAAAAGAAAGTAATTAATACTGGCAGTTTGTATGCAGAAACACAAAACAAAAACATGACCATAAAAACAAAAAAAAACTAATTTGCATATTTCAATTTTTTTTGTTTCTGCAAAATTAATTTAATTATTTAGGTATTAGCAGGATACTATTAATAATCTGCTGTGAAATTTTGAACTGTAAGGGTTAAACAAAACCCACCCTACCAGCCGAGAAAATCACTTATCAGTAAAAAGTGAAACACATGCAGCCCTTTAAATCTATACTGAAACCATTTTTTTTTTCCTTTTTCTCTACTTTGTCAGTTTTTTTTTTTTTTCTCTACAACTTCTAATAAACTACAGTCTGCTGTAGCTTACAATGATTACACCCTCCCATACATCCCTGTGGGCTTATATAGGCCCCCACCTCAGTGCGCGGTGTCAGAATGGCTGGTGGGAAAAAAAACAACATTACAGATACTGGAAAGCCCATGGACAGAACTTTTATTATAGTCACAGAAAATAACTTTCACTACAGAAACATATATTACAGAAACTCTAAGATTGATGGGGTGGAATGGAAAGCATCATTAGAACGGGTGGCTTGGGATAGGGATCACTGGAGCTAACAGGAAAACTGGAGGGGGGCAGAAAGGAAGGGGGGCAAGCATTCCGGGGCTCTCCTTTGTTTCATTAGAGGAGGTTGGGGCAGACTCGTGGGTGCAGCCCGGACTGTGGGCGGTATCTTGGGAGATCTGCTGGGGCTGATTTAAAGGGATACTGTGATACTCTGGGAAAAGGCACACCTGGCTTCAGGTGGATCATTAATAAATCTACAGGGAATTTACCCACATCATTAGGCCCTTTTGACCATAATTTTTTGCACATGGAATAGAGAGAATTACAATAGGGAGTGCCTGTAGGGGGCAAGTCTCTTCACACCCTTCTGGGGAATTTAGTTTAATTAGGGTGAGAGTAATACCTCCTTCACCATCATAATTTATGGCGGCCTTTAATTTATTTAACAAATCAGATTTTAGTAAATTAACTAGACAGATTATTTTTTTGACAGCACAAACTGGTTGTAAATTATTGGGAAAGATACTACCGGTAGAGGAATGGTCAGAGTATGCGTAGTGGGTAATCCATCTACGCCCACCAGGGTAAGGACGTCATTAGGAAAAGGCAGGGTGTGATCAGGTGGTATATCAAATATTTTAAGAATAGAATTGGCTGCCCTAGTGTCCACCATAAATTTAATAGGGGCCCCTGCGACATCTAAAGTTACACATGTATAAAACCCCTGACCATCACAGTAGAATCTGGTTGGCCACACCTTCATTGTGGATTTATGTGCTGCAGGTTTTGGTCATGGTTTTGAGGGTACATAACCATAAATTGGGATTGTGGAGTTCAACACTCTCTCCGATAGTGACTGGGCTGGCCACAACGCCAACTTCTCAAATACTAGCTTTGTTGGCCACGTTGATTATTGCCAAAATGCTGATTGGATCTGATGTTAGACCGGTAAAGATTCACAATAGGGTTTGGTTGCTGTTAGATACACTGTGGCTTTAAGGGCCAAAAACTGTCTCCCGCTTTTACCTTGGTGAGATTGACAAAGTTCTTCTGAGCAGCTAAATACCACTGATGGACCTGTAGCATTTCCCTATAAAATCGCATAGGGTTAATTTCGGGATCTGGCAGGCGGTGGATTAATGCTGCTGGCTGGGTGGAGTTGAAGGGGACATATTTGGGTGTGGACTGTTCCTCGTCGGGTTCGGAGTCTACTGAATACTCCGAATGGCTTTCTGTGTCAGTCTTGACTGACACATGAGGTACTGTTGGCAAGGGAACCGAGTCCTCTCGTTGAGCTGTTGCTACTGCTTGATAGACAGTAAGTTCTCCATCCAACACTAACCTGACCTCCTCCAAATGAAAATTAGAACCTCTGATTGTAGACAATATGCTTTCAACAATGGAGCCTTCTCCACAGGAAAACCAAATAAACCAGCAGATATCAAGGGCAGTGAAACACTTCTACGGGTCAGCAAAGTAACATCCAGATTAGAGACATAAACAATTGAATGGTTTATACAGTTCCTGAGAACATTTTCAGAATCCCGGGGATGCATGGGATCAAACTGGGGGCCTACAGCATGAACAATATAGGCTGCCGGAAGGGTACCTCCTCAAGTTACACCATTCAACACAACCATGCTGTCTGACATATTCATCTGATTCTTGTTCGATTATTTGACCACCCTGCAAAACTATTTGCCGGGCCACACCCCCAGCATGATGCAAATTTGAATTAGCCGGATTAACATACACCCCTGTCTCCTGTGTAAGCAAATCTCCCATCCCTATCCTAAACAAAATCCGAGCCCCTCCGGGCGTAGCAAGCAACTGAACATATCGTGGGTTAAACAACTCTGGACGGGGCCGGGATCGTTCGGAGTAAGGCTCACTGTGTATCCTATAGGAAGGAGGGGGATGCAAGGGGAGGGGATTGGTGCCTGAGGAGTGTGGCATCAGACTGGCCGGTGGGGGGGGAGACGGCATTGTAGGTATGGGAGGGACCAGGGGTATGGGTGTGGATAACAGCTCCTGAGTCTGTTCGGTTGTTTTCTGATGTAGAGGAGGCACATAGTAACCTCCTCCCGGAGTTAAAACAGGGAGGATTGGGACAGGCGATGAGCTGCACAATTATTACAGCCATCTCTCCAGTCTGTGTTCTGATAGCCACACTGGTAACATGTGCAGCTAGCTGGGTCGTATGGGGGTGGTTTCTCAATTGGTACTTCTGGATGAATAGAGGCAGGAGTGGGCGGGGTCAGTGTGGGAATAGTGGGCGTTGGCTTTACTAACTGTGAGGTGGGTGCTGGGACAGAGGGAACTAAGGCCAGTGTGGGCTGTACAGAAAGAGTTAAGGGATTCTGGCCAGTGGGTGGGACTGCAGCATCTATGAGGGAAATAGAATGGGGATCAGGTTGTGGGGCAGCAACAAAACAACCTGCCGGAGGACCCTCATATCCGTCCTCAGACTTGGGTGACCTATAGTAAAACACAACATCCCCTTGCTCATCTTCATCTTTGACCTCAATATATCCTTCTGATAGCAATGCCTACGATACTCTACCAAACAACTTCGCATCAAGCAACAATCTCTTGTTACCTTCAGGCCTTTCAGCTTTCTTTCTGAACATTTTTGCTATCTTGGTGGTGTCCGGATTACACTAATTTATGACTATGCGGTGTGCGTTATAGTCTGGCCGGAACTTAAGGTCACACCTCTATACTAGCTGGCTACTCCTCAGCTATATAGTAATAAGGGTCCCGTGTCACTGAGGAGGGTTACAAAATGTATTCCCTCTGGACTTGGTCAGCCGCACCAATATTTTTTATTGTCCTAACTCACTATCTTCGGTCATGTGAAAATCTTCCGTGTCACGGAGGAGGTCGTACAAGAATGCATATGCACATACAAACAAGTCCCAGCCTCCGGACTTGGTCAGCTGTACCAATTTTTAAACATCCTAACTCGCTATCTTCGGTCACGGGAACCCCCCCCAGATAATACTGAATCAGACAATGATCACACAAAACGTGTTCACTGTATGAGCCAATGTCATAGACTTGACTCGTGTATTGAAAGAGACTCAATTATACAGAATGCAACATTTACCTTGAAACTAGAACAGGGAGTAGGAAGTATTCAACTGCCCAGTTTTTCCCAGTATGTTATAAAATACCTCTCTGCTCATTATTCCTTCTTTCTGTGTGTGAAACCACTGATAAGTCTCCGAATTAACTTGATGAATATCTCCCTTGTTCATTTGTACCTTGGCTTCATCATCTTCTCAGTTAACCCTTTCCTGAATATACAACCTAGAATCATATTATGGCGTCTGTGCAATTATCATATAGACACACAGATAATTATGCAATGACATCTACATTTTGATTATTTACATACACAGATATTCTTATTACGTTTGAACAAACAATTTATAGCTCAGGCTACCTTCACAGAACGTGACAGAATCCTGCACTGGAATCCGTTGCTAAACGCATGGCGACGGAATCCAGCACCATAGACATTCATTATGCCTCTTAACGGATCCTGATGGAATCCTGCGGAGTGCGTTTTTTTACAGCAACAAAAAACGTTACATTCAGCATTCCTTCCGCCCGACGGGCACTGACGGTCACCGTCAAAACAACTCAACCGCCGTGGGGCGGATGCAATGGAAGACCATCCGTTGCAATCCGCCCTTAATAGAAGCCTATGAGGAATAAACGGATTCCTGCAACGGTTACCGTAATTCCTCAAGGCGGCGGATTGCAAAGGATGCCATTCAACGCAAGTGTGAAAACAGCCTTAGCTGTCATGTAAGCTGAAGTAACGGTGGCAATTGTATGGGCACATTTCCTGTGCCCCGCGCAATTGCCATGACTTATCCATACGTCATAGGCCGGGAAACCCTTCACATAGATTTGTATTAGCATTTTTCATTTGTGACTCTGAATAAACTGACATGTCTCCATGAGTTTTCCATGGACAAACTGACATGTCAATAGCACCATAGATTATAATGTGTACATATTCTGTCCTTAAAAAAAACACGGATACTACACATACATACAACACGGGCATGTGAATGATGCCTCACACTTTGTGGGCAAGTATGGGAACTCATTAATCCTTCAATTCAGGTTTTTCTTTTTAATCCATTGCCACAGGAGTATACAATCTCATAACTAAATGGACAGTCTATTTCTGCATACATTTATTCAAAAATAGATTGTTCTAAGAGATTACTGAATTCATCGTAGATTATCAGAGTATGTAGCTGTTGTAACAAGCCAGTTCATGAAAGTCCAAAAAAAGACATGGTTGGTTGAATTTGGTGTGGAAGAAACTTCACTGGCCCTCAGTCTTGACCTTAAAAGGAACCAACCAGCAGGATTTTCATATATAAAGTAAAGCCAGTGCTATACTGGTGCTAGGGTCCAGGGGCGGGAACATGTAGGTCGGGACTTTATATCTATTCTCGCCCCTATCTGCCTGCCTGTCCTTTCTTTCCTTGTCGTTATCATGGACGTTAATTCAGTCGTTTGCGCATTTTCATTTGTAAATATTGTGCAGATCGTCTTCTTCTGGGTGTGGTCACGAGAACAGAAGATCCGAGGGCGCATGCAGCACCCTCACATAGTTCATATGACAGTCCTATGCAGGAAGACACAGTGTTCACAAAGATGGAACCGGAGATAGCGCTACTATGCGCAAGCGCCGACTCCAATGCCATCTTAGTGAAGCGTTTTCTGTAATACTTATAAATGCTACTGCTCTCATGCCGGAATTAACGTCTATGACACCAACACGGGAAAGAAGGCCAGACAGACAGACAGGGGCGGGAATAGATAGCAAGACACTACACACATATTCCAGCCCCAGTTGTACCTATCAATCAAATAGCAGAGCATTGCTGGAAATTTCCCTTTGAGGCCGGGGTCAGTCAAGCATATGGCATCCGATGCGAGCAAAATGGATACAATATGCTAATGACACTCGGCCCAAACTCTGCTGTGAGTATAAGCAGAGTGTCATTCTACTGTGATGCGATTTTCTCACATGTCAGAATTAGAGCACAGGTGAAGAGAACATGGAGAGATTAATCTCTCCATCTTCTCCATTGCCTGTCCCTGTTTGTATTTGACTGTGATGACATCAGTGCAGTCCGATAATTCACACGCACCCAGAGACATTTATGGGTACGCATGATCCGATTTTCAGAGCCATTTGCAGCATGCTGCGATTGTTTAATCATGCCAAATCGGCATAAAAGAAAATTGCAGATCTGCTCTGCCTCATTGAATAACATTGGTGGGAGTGCAATGCGAGATTTTCTAGCATTGCACTCGTCTGTTTTAAACACTAATGTGAGCGCACCCTAACTCCATCAAACACCTTTAGGATGAACTTAGGGAATGCAAGCCAGGACCTTTTGTGCATCATAAGTGGCTGACCTGATTAATTGCTCTTATGGATGAATGGACAAAAATCTGCTTAGAAAGACCCCAAAATTCTTTAAAAAGCTTTCCACAAGAGTGGAAGCTGTAATATCTGCAAAGGGAAAGCAGCTCCATATTAACCCCTTAATGACTAGGGATGTACCGATACGTCATAGCAATTGTGAGGGCACAAGGGGCTGTGCGCCCGCGATTTGCAGCCGGTGACTCAGTTTACCCAACAGCCGAGCCCCTGCCCTCGTAACCAGGGATGGTTCCTGATGCGCTCCCCTCTGATCGGGACCCCCACGATGTAATTGCGAGGGCCCTATCAATGTCTTAGTGACTCGAGGTCATCATGATGACTTCCGGGTCACCTGACTACAGAGAGCTTATGGAGAACCTGTGTGATAATGCCTGCAGTGTGATCACACAGTCTTTCTCAGTGCAGCGCTGACAGCTGCAATGTCCTGCAGTGATCGAGCACTGCAGAACATTGCATCTGCGAACATAGCATTGTGGTGTTCTGTCCCATAAAGGGTCTAAGTAAAAAAGGAAAAAAAAAGTTTTTTTTAAAGTATATATCTTAAAAAAAATCAGAAAATAATGAAGAAAAATAATAAAAATAGTCCACTTTTATTTGTGTAAAAAATAAATAAATAAGTACACATATTTGGCATTGTCGCGTTCATAACAATCCGAGCTAACCCCTTCAGTGTACTTGATAAAAAAAAATGAAAAACAATGTCTTTTTAACATACAGCTGTCAAAAAAAGGGAATAAAACGTGATCAAAAAGTCATATATAAATGAAACTGGTACAGATGAAAACATCATCTTGTCCTGCAAACAACAAGCCACCATACAGCTTTATTAGCCAAAAAATAAAAATGTTATAGCTGTCAAAATACAGCAATGCAAAAACTGTTTTTTCCGTGGAAAATAGTTTTTATGGTGTAAAAGCAGCAAAACAAAAAAACCTGTATAAATATGGTATCGCAGTAATCATACTGGCCTTCAGAATAAAGCTATCTTATCACTTTTACAGCACGGTAAACAACGGAAAAAAAAACCATATTCCTGAGTTGCTGTTTCTTCTTGATTCTGCCTCACAAAAAGTGAAATTAGAAAGCAATCAAAAATTATGTGGCCAAAAATGGTATCAATAAAAACTCCAACTCATCCTGCAAAAAAAGTCCTCACATGACTGAATAAAAAAAACTATAGCCTTCAAAATCTGGTGATGCAAAAAAACTTTGTTTTGTAAAGAGCGTTTTTTAATGTGATCGTTGCCAAACATAAAAAAAACTATATAAATCTGGAATCTCAGTAATCGTACTGACCAGAGGAATAAAGCCACCTAATCACCTATACTGCAAGGTGAACGGTGTAAAAAATTAAATAAAGAAAGCCAGTAGTTCAACTGCTGTTGATTTGTTCATTCTGTCTCTAAAAGAACGCAGTACGGCGCGGGTCATATTTATCCTGTGCTCTACTCTGAGCGCTTGCATCGGGATTACCTTTAAGGGTGCTTGCCCTCAAGAAGGAATAGCAGCATATTGGATGCTCCGTATTTTCACTGTGTCCAAACCGCTGCATTGTGCGGTACAAGCACAGTGGATGGATTGATAATAATAATTTAATTAATAATAATTTTATTCATTTATATAGCGCTATTAATTCCATAGCACTTTACATACATTGGCAACACTGTCCCCATTGGGGCTCACAATCTAGAGTCCCTATCTGTATGTCTTTGGAATGTGGGAGGAAACCGGAGTACCCGGAGGAAACCCACGCAAACACGGGGAGAACATACAAACTCCTTGCAGATGGTGTCCTTGGTGGGATTTGAACCCAGGACCCCAGCGCTGCAAGACTGCAGTGCTAGCCACTGAGCCACCGTGCCGCCCCGTCATATGAAAAAGTTTGGGCACCCCTATTAATATTAACCTTTTTTCTTCATAACAATTTGGGTTTTTGCAACAGCTATTTCAGTTTCATATATCTAATAACTGATGGACTCAGTAATATTTTTGGATTGAAATGAGGTTTATTGTACTAACAGAAAATGGGCAATCCGCATTTAAACAAAATTTGACCGGTACAAAAGTATAGGCACCTCAACATAAAAGTGACATTAATATTTTGTAGATCCTCCTTTTGCAAAAATAACAGCCTCTAGTCGCTTCCTGTAGCTTTTAATGAGTTCCTGGATCCTGGATGAAGGTCTATTTGACCATTCCTGTTTACAAAACAATTCCAGTTCAGTTAAGTTTGATGGTCGCCGAGCATGAATAGCATGCTTCAAATCATCCCACAGATGTTCAATGATATTCAGGTCTGGGGACTGGGATGGCCATTCCAGAACATTGTAATTGTTCCCCTGCATGAATGCCTGAGTAGATTTGGAGCGGTGTTTTGGATCATTGTCTTGCTGAAATATCCATCCCCTACGTAACTTCAACTTCGTCACTGATTCTTGCACATTATTGTCAAGAATCTGCTGATACTGAGTTGAATCCATGCGACCCTCAACTTTAACAAGATTCCCGGTGCCGGCATTTGCCACACAGCCCTAAAGCATGATGGAACCTTCATCAAATTTTACTGTGGGTAGCAAGTGCTTTTCTTGGAATGCCGTGTTTTTTTGCCTCCATGCATAACGCCTTTTTGTATGACCAAACAACTCAATCTTTGTTTCATCAGTCCACAAGACCTTCTTCCAAAATGTAACTGGATTGTCCAAATGTGCTTTTGCATACCTCAGGCGACTCTGTTTGTGGCGTGCTTGCAGAAACGGCTTATTTCGCATCACTCTCCCATACAGCTTCTCCTTGTACAACGTGCGCTGTATTGTTGACCGATGCACATTGACACCATCTGCAGAAAGATGAAGCTGCAGGTCTTTGGAGGTGGTCTGTGGATTGTCCTTGACTGTTCTCACCATTCTTCTTCTCTGCCTTTCTGATATTTTTCTTGGCCTGCCACTTCTGGGCGTAACAAGAACTGTACCTGTGTTCTTCCATTTCCTTACTATGTTCCTCACAGTGGAAACTGACAGTTTAAATCTCTGAGATAACTTTTTGTATCCTTCCCCTGAACAACTATGTTGAATAATCTTTGTTTTCAGATCATTTGAGAGTTGTTTTGAGGAGCCCATGATGCCACACTTCATAGGAGATTCAAATAGGAGAACAACTTGCAAGTGGCCACCTTAAATACCTTTTCTCATGATTGGATACACCTGCCTATGAAATTCAAACCTCATAAGCTTACAAAACCAATTTAGTGCTTTAGTAAGTCAGTAAAAAGTAGTTAGGAGTGTTCAAATCAAGAAATTGATAAGGGTGCCCATACTTTTGCACCGGTCAAATTTTGTTTAAATGCGGATTGCACATTTTTTGTTAGTACAATAAACTTCATTTCAATCCAGAAATATTACTGAGTCCATCAGTTATTAGATATATGAAACTGAAATAGCTGTTGCAAAAACCCAAATTGTTATAAAGAAAAAAGGTTAACTTTAATAGGGGTGCCCAAACTTTTTCATTTGACTGTAAATCCCATGTCCAATGTACTTCTTTTCTATACATCGTAAACTGACCTGTGGAGCTGCTTCCCTTGATGCAGTATTTATGCTGCAGAGATGTGAGTGTTCTCAGCTGGGAAAACAGAGTGAAAGTCCACAGTGTCCCAAACCCTGATCGTGGGCACGGGCAGCTGCCGCCTCCTGAGTAGTGCACTTGTGTCTCTGCGGGAGAAGACACTCTGCATCCAGAACATGGCGTGTGTTGATCGCGGGCACATACCCTAGAGACTAAATCATTACTACTCCTGTAGTTGAATTCCCAGAGGGGTGAAATTTCCAAAATGTGGTCACTTGAGGGGGATTTCTTCTTTTCTGGCACATGGTGGCTCTGCAAATGGTGTCCACAAACTATTCTAGGAAAATCTGTGCTCCAAAAATCAAATGGTGCTCCTTCCTCTCTGAGCCCTGTCGTGTAGCCAAACACTACTGTAAAATGACATGTGGGGTATTGTCATGTTCAGGAGAAATTGTGTAACACATTATAGGACATTTTTTACCTATTCCCCTTGTGCAAATTGGAAATTTGGGGTTAGCACAACATTGTAGTTGTAAAAATGTAATTATTTTTGTTTACCGCCCAATTGTATAAAATTTGTTTGCTCACTGTACCTCTGAATGAATTTATTGAGGGGTGCAGTTTGTAAAATGGGGTCACTGTGGGAGATTTCTGCTGTTTTGGCACTTGAGGGGCTCTACCAATGTGACATGGCACCCACAAACCATTTTAACTAAATCTGCACTCCAATATGGCACTCTTTCTCTTCTTCATTTTGTACTGTGCCTCAAAAGTAGTTTTCCACCACATTTCGGGTACTGGCTAAAGCCTGCTTTACACGCTTCAATAGATCTTTCAATCTGTCGTCGGGGTCAAGTTGTAAGTGACGCACATCCGGCATCGTTCGTGACGTATTTGCGTGTGACACCTACGTGCGATCAAGATTGAACGCAAATACGTTGATCTTATACACGTCGTTTATTTCTCTAACATTGTACGTTTTATTGCACGAACCTAGTCATTTGAAACGTGTGACATCCCTCATACGATTTTGTTATTCCAACTTTGTGACGTCAATGCTAGCCGTGTGTGCGTGTGTAATGCCCGTTTTTTTCGTTACTATAAAAGGCCTTCAGGCCTCCAACACACATCCGTTAAAACCACGTGCGTGTAATATGGGCCATTTTTCAGGTCCTTTTTTTGTTTTTTTGTCGTGTTTTTTGGTCCGTGTGGGCTATGTGTGACCGGCGTATGCTAGCCATGTGTGCGTGTGTAATGCCCGTGTGTGCGTGTGATGTTTAACTGACGTGTGAATGTTTATTCCGTGTGAAATGTTCCGTGTTTAATGTTAAAAGTCGTTTTTGATTACCCGTTGACAGCAGACAGAGTTGCGCGCAGAGAATGAACTCGGGTGAACTTCACCCGACTTCATTGTCATGCCGCGGCTCTGTCTGTGTCGCGTCCTGATTAGCGGTCACCTGTGAAGGATTCACCGGTGACCGCTAAACCCCAGAGTGACTGAATTGAGCAGCCCTCTCTCATACTCACCGTTCCCCGATCTCCGGCGCGGCGCTGCACAGCTGTTATAAAAACTCCGGAGGCTTTTACTATTTTGAAAAAGCCGTCCGCTCATTAAACAATCTCGTATTCCCTGCTTTCCCCGCCCACCGGCAGATATGATTGGTTGCGGTGAGACACACCCACACGCTGAGTGACAGCTGTCTCACTGCAACCAATCACAGCCGCCGGTGGGCGTGTCAGTATGGAGCAGAGAAATAAATAAATAATTTTAAAAAATCGACGTGCGGTTCCCTCCATTTTGATACCAGCCAGGGTAAAGCCAAATGGCTGAAGGCTGGTATTCTCAGGATGGGGAGCCCCAAGTTATGGGGAGCCCCCCAGCCTAACAATATCAGCCAGCAGCCGCCCAGAATGGCCGCATCCATTTGATGCGACTGTTCTGGGACTGTACCCGGCTCTTCTCGATTTGCCCTGGTGCGTTAGCAATCGGGGTAATAAGGAGTTAATGGCAGCCCATAGCTGCCAATAAGTCCTAGATTAATCATTCCAGGCGTCTATGAGACACCCCCAATGATTAACCTGTAATGTAAAGTTAATAAATACACACAGTGAAAAAATCCTTTATTAGAAATAATAAACACTAACAAATACCCTCGTTCACCACTTTATTAAGTCCCCAAAAACCCATCCATGTCCGGCGTAATCCACGGAGGTCCCACGTCGCTTCCAGCTCTTTTACATAAAGGGGCCAGGAGCTGCAGAAGACACCGCCGCTCCTGACAGCTCCACGCAGCAACTGAAGATAGCAGCGCGATCAGCTGTGCTGTCACTGAGGTTACTCGCGGCCACCGCTGGATCCTCCACCTGTGACCGCAACTCACCTGTGACTTCATCGCTGTCACTCGGGCGACTTGCTGTGACAGTTGGAGGATCCAGCGGTGGCCGCGAGTTACCTCAGTGACAGCTCAGCTGATCGCGCGGCTCTCTTCAGTTGCTGCGTGGAGCTGACAGGAGCGGCGGTGTCTTCTGCAGCTCCTGGCCCCTTCATGTAGCAGAGCTGGAAGCGACGCGGGACCTCCGTGGATTACGCCGGACATGGATGGGTTTTTGCGGACTTAATAAAGTGGTGAATATGTGGTGTATTTGTTAGTGTTTATTATTTCAAATAAAGGATTTTTTCACTGTGTGTGTTTTTTAACTTTACATTACAGGTTAATCATTGGGGGTTTCTCATAGACGCCTGGAATGATTAATCTAGGACTTATTGGCAGCTATGAGCTGCCATTAACTCCTTATTACCCCGATTGCCAACGCACCAGGGCAAATCGGGAAGAGCCGGGTACAGTCCCAGAACAGTCGCATCAAATGGATGCGGCCATTCTGGGTGGCTGCTGGCTGATATTGTTAGGCTGGGGGGGCTCCCCATAACGTGGGGATCCCCATCCTGAGAATACCAGCCTTCAGCCGTTTGGCTTTACATTGGCTGGTATCAAAATGGGGGGAATCGCATGTCGATTTTTTTTAATTATTTATTTATTTATTTCTCTGCTCCATATTGACACGCCCACCGGCGGCTGTGATTGGTTGCAGTGAGACAGCTGTCACTCAGCGTGTGGGCGTGTCTCACTGCAACCAATCATATTTGCCGGTGGGCGGGGAAAGCAGGGAATACGAGATTGTTTAATGAGCGGACGGCTTTTTCAAAATAGTAAAAGCCGCCGGAGTTTTTATAACAGCTGTGCAGCGCCGCGCCGGAGATCGGGGAACGGTGAGTATGAGAGAGGGCTGCTCAATTCAGTCACTCTGGGGATTAGCGGTCACCGGTGAATCCTTCACAGGTGACCGCTAATCAGGACGCGACACAGACAGAGCCGCGGCATGACAATGAAGTCGGGTGAAGTTCACCCGAGTTCATTCTCTGCGCGCAACTCTGTCTGCTGTAAACGGGTAATCAAAACGACTTTTAACATTAAACACGGAACATGTCACACGGAATAAACATTCACACGTCAGTTAAACATCACACGCACACACGGGCATTACACACGCACACATGGCTAGCATACGCCGGTCACACATAGCCCACACGGCCTAAAAGACACAACAAAAAAACAAAAAAAGGACCTGAAAAATGGCCCATATTACATGCACGTGGTTTTAACGGATGTGTGTTGGAGGCCTGAAGGCCTTTTATAGTAACGAAAAAAACGTTCTTCAGTCAGGTGTGGTTGATTAAACAATTTACTCACGTTAATGCGTTAATTGATGGTTTGAGTGAAAAAAAAAGGGTGTCAACTTTGGGGCAAATTTGCATAAGACACGGGAAAAAAAAAAACCTCAATGAACACATGAGCGAAAAAAATCGCACGAAAAATTGATCAATTAAACAAATACTGCTAATACTCATGTGACAGCAAATAAACGAACTACGTGCGATCTCATTAGATCGCATATGCGACCTGCGCGTGTCACATCGCATACGAGATCGCACACGCAATTGCAACGTGTAAAGCTTGCTTAACTCAGGAGAAATTGCACAATAATTTGTATGGTTCACTATCTCCTATTACCCTAGTTTATTTGAAAAATTTGGCGTTAACACAACATTTTTGTGGTTTAAAAATTATTTATTTAATTTTCACAGCTTACAAAATTCTGTGAAGCCCTCGGGGGTTCCAGGTGCTCACCAACCATCTAGATAAATTCCTTGAAGTCTAGTTTCCAAAATTTAGTCACTTGTGGGGGAGCCCCACAGTTTAGACACATCAGGGAGTCTCCAAAGGCGATATGGCGTCCGCTAATGATTTTAGCTAATTTTGCTTTTAAAAATTCAAATGAAGCTCCTTCCCTTCCAAGCCCTGCAGTGCGCCGATACAATTGATTTCCACCACATATGGGGTACTTAGGAGAAATTGCACAATACATTTTATGGTGCATTTTTTCCTGATATCCTTGTGAAAGTGCAAACTTTTATGTTTTAAGTAAAATTTTTGTGTTAAAAAAAAATAAAAAAAATCATTTTTTCCTTCCACATTGCTTTGGTTCCTCTGAAGCACTTAAAGGATTTATAAACTCCTTGTATGTAATTTTAAGCAATGTGAGGGGTGCAGTTTTTAGAATGGTGTCACTGTTGGGTATTTTCTGTCACCTAGGCCTCTCAAAGTCACTTCAAATGTGATATGGGCCCTAAAAAAAATGTTTTGTAATTTTTGTTGGAAAATTGAGAAATTGCTAATGAACTTTGAACCCTTCTAACTTCCTAATAAAAAAAATTGTTTAAAAAGTTGTGCTGGTGTAAAGTGGACATGTGGGAACTATTTTCTGACTTAACTCAGATTTATAAAAATGTCCAATATTTTCATAAATAAATGCAAAAGTATCGGCCTAAATTTGCAACTATCATGAAGTACAATATGTCACAAAAAATGTCAGAATCACTGGGATCTGTTGAAGTGTTCCAGAGTTATTACCTGTTAGGGCTTGTTCGCACGTACCTGCTGATTATTCTGCAGCGATTTGACAGCACATGTGCGCTTCAAATCGCTGCAGAAACACTGCGTAATGGATGCATTTTTTCTGTAGAAAAAAAGCCGATTTCATGCGCTCTGGCTTCTGCCCCCACCATAGACAGAGTGGGAGCAGCATCCAAAGCGCACAAATAATTGACATGCTTTATGAACGCACAGATTTGGGTCAAAATTTTAGCATCCAAATCGCTTCATTCAAAAAAGCAACGTGCGCAAGTATCATGCACAATCTACATAGATTGTGCAGGGGACGCAGGACGCATGCATTTACGCTGCAGTGCAATACGCATGAGCCCTAAAATTGACACTGGTCAGAATCGTAAAAAATAGCCCGGTCATTAAGGTGTTTTCAGGCCTAGGGGGTGAAGGGGTTAATGACAAGGGATTGTGTTAGGGGTACTTTACACACAGCGAGATCGCTGCTGAGTCACGTTTTTTTGTGACCTCATTAGCGATCTCGCTGTGTGTGACACTGAGCAGCGATCTGGACCCTGCTGTGAGATCGCTGCTCGTTACACACAGCCCTGGTTCGTTTTTTTATTATTGCTCTCCCGCTGATAAGCACAGATAGCTGTGTGTGACAGCGAGAGAGCAACAATCCTGAATGTGCAGGGAGCAGGAGCCGGCATATGACAGCCTGCGGTAAGCTGTAACCAAGGTAAACATCGGGTAACCAAGGTGGTTACCCAATATTTACCTTCGTTACCAGCCTCCACAGCTCTCACGCTGCCAGCGCCGGCTCCTGCTCCCTGCACACGGTAAGCTAAGCGGTGTGCGCTGGTAACTAAGGTAAACATCGGGTAACCATACCCGATGTTTACCTTAGTTACCAGTGTCTGCAGCTTCCAGACGCCGGCTCCGTGTAAGCGCAGCGTCGCTTGCACGTCGCTGCTGGCTGGGGGCTGGTCACTGGTCGCTGGTGAGATCTGCCTGTTTGACAGCTCACCAGCAACCATGTAGCGATGCAGCAGCGATCCTGACCAGGTCAGATCGCTGGTCGAATCGCTGCTGCATCGCTAAAGTGTGAAGGTACCCTTACAGGCAAAGTATATCTTTGTACCATGTTAGCCAGTAGAGATAAAAACATTGTTTAAAAGAACGGAGAGTCCTCAGTGGTTGATACCACTGAGGGGATTTAGCATGAGATTTCGTATAACTTCCCTGGGAGTAATGTGTAGGCATCCGAATACTTTTGTCCATATAGTATGTAATAGGTTCTGCTTCTTCCAAGGTTGGAGATTGCTCCTCTGGTATGTGAACTAGGATCATAATCACTTTTGGTTTATATTTTAGTAAAACGCAAACAAAGGGAGGAAATAAATGTCCCCAACAAGAGTCGCCTTTTGCAGCCATGGTAAGCCATATTTATATCTGTATCTTTTATTTTCCTTTGTTTTATTAACAACTCAAACACGGTACAGCTGACATAATGTACACCGTTACAGGTACATGGATGGTGACATTTTACACATAGTAATAGGCAGTCATGTAGTTTTCATGGCACCTGCTTTACCTAAAACAAAATAGTGTTGTTGTTCATACACCCTAGCATTTATACATTTAACAGATTTGTATTAAGTATACAGACAACTTAATCTAATCAAAGAACCTAAACAAAACAAAAGGCAACAATAACAGCTACACAGCATCTCAATATCCATATACTGCTGGACAGTATTCTAACACCTAGAGGGATCTATGTCACAATCATTCCCTTTAATCTTCTGTAAGTGTGTCGGGAAAGGAGTTCCACAGACTCCAGATTTTGTAGAATTTTTCTGGGCATCCCCTATTGTAATGCACCACCCATAGGGTATGATTTAATTAACTTATTTGACCCAAGACCGCACTGTTGGATCTGAACCTCCCATCCACCTTAGAGCTATCAACTTCCTAGCCATGAACAAGGTTTCCCTAAGAAATATTTTCATGTAATGATACCATGACTCCTGGTCCATTACCCCAGGGGTGGGATTGATACCATGACTCCTGGTCCATTACCCCAGGGGTGGGATTCAATTTTTTAACAACAGGTTCTCTGTAAACCCCGCACATTTGAAAACCACACCGATTATGTAACCACAGCCATTTTGTTAGCCACACCCATTTTCACGCACTTTCCTCAACCAAAAAATACAAGTAATTTAAAGTAAAATCTCTTGCCCCTTCTTACCCTCCTGTACCTTCACTCTCCTGTCCAGTACCAGTTGTTCCAGTCACTGTCAGTCATATTGAATTAAATGGCTTTTCTACAATTTTTAAAAATTATTACTAAAGGAGCCCTGCTAAAATTGGAATGGACGACCTTCCCCATACAGATCTCATCCCATGTGGTCTCTTACCCCTGCAGATCCCATCCCATTATAGCCTTTTCCCCCCTGCAGATCCCATCCCAATATGGCCTTTTCCCCTTGCAGATCCAATCCCATGTGGCCTCTTTCCCCCTTCAGATCCCATCCCATGTGGCCTCTTTCCCCCTGCAGATCCCATCCCATTATGGCCTCTTTCCCCCTGCACATCCCATCTCATTATGGCCTCTTTCCCTCTGCACATCCCATCCCATTATGGCCTCTTTCCCCAGCAGATCCCATCTCATTATGGGCTCTTTCCCCCTGCACATCCCATCCCATCATGGCCTCTTTCCCCTGCAGATCCCATCCCATCATGACCTCTTTCCCCTGCAGATCCCATCCAATCATGGCCTCTTTCCCCTGCAGATCCCATCCCGTCATGGCCTCTTTCCCCTGCAGATCCCATCCCATCATGGCCTCTTTCCCCTGCAGATCTCATCCCATCATGGCCTCTTTCCCCTGCAGATCCCATCCCATCATGGCCTCTTTCCTCTGCAGATCCCATCCCATCATGGCCTCTTCCCCCTGCAGATCCCATCCCATCATGGCCTCTTTCCCCTTCAGATCCCATCCCATATGCTCCTTTTCCCCTGCAGATCCTGTCCCATATGTGTCCATTTCCCATATAGCTCCCTACTTATGCGGCTCCTCTCCCCATATAGCTCCTATCTTATGCGGCTCCTCTCCCCATATAGCTCCAATCTTATTTGGCTCCTCTCCCTGCTCCCTGCATCTTCGGCTCACTGAGCGCTTACCTGCTCCAAGCAGCGGTGGACTCTCCTCTGTCTTCCTCTGCTGCACTCTGCACACTGACACTGGCGCTGACAGACGGCAGTAGGAGGAGCAGCTAACTCCCCACACTGCCGGACCTCAACAGCGTCAGCGCGTCGCTGCACACCGGGTCAGGGAGCAGACAGGCTCCACTGAACCCGGAAGTGCGGCGCGGAGGTACGGGGATTCATTTGTGCTAGTGTCTTAAATACACTAACACAAATAAATACAGAACCGGATCGCCGGAGCTGTTTCTTGCCGGTTCGGGGAACCGGCTGCTATTTTAACAACCTATTCGCCCGAACCTGACAGAACCGGCTGAATCCCACCCCTGCATTACCCCAAACAGACACAGTAGTCACACGGAACAGGAATTGACACAACAGATGGGGATCTATACAGCATGTAGATCCAATTACTAAACTTAGTGCCAAAAGCGAATCTCTGGCGGCAGGCAGACAAGAATGGCCATTCCACCGAGTCAAATGTTTTGGCCGCGTCCAGCGAGGCCAAGGCCCACTCGTTTTCCTGGACCAACATAGTGTATTGCACTATGGACTGGACCCATCTAATATTTATAGAGTTGTTTTTCCCAGGCATTTATCCTGTTTCATCCGGGGACACTACATCTAGTATAACAGAATTAAGCTGGGACGCCAATATTTTGGTAAAAATCTTATAGTCAACGTTGACCAATGATATAGGGCGGTATGAGCCACAGTCCAGTGATCCTTTCCCTCCTTCCTCAGTACAAGAATATGCGCTTTGTATAGAGAGGCAGTTAGAGAGCCACCAAGTGTATGGTGTGAAAAAATATCAAGAAGGACTGGGGCCAAGGTGTCACAAATATTTGCTGTAAAAGTCTATTTGAAGGCCGTCTGGACCGGGAGATTTCCCTCTAGCCATATCTGAGATGGCTGTTGTTACTTCTTCTGTTGTTATGTCTGCCTCTAGAAATTCTCGTTGTGACTGACTCAACGTTTGACATTCTACATCTGACAAATATGCCAAACAATCCTGGACGCCATGAACACTTTTAGAGCTGTACAAAAGTTTTATAGAACGTGTAGAAACATTGTGAGATGCCCTCAGGGGATGTGACAATCGAACCATCCGCCTTTGGTATAGCCAGTACTGTATTTGAAGCATTATGCTGCCTATCTATATATGCAAGTAATTTGTTTGACTCGTTCCCAAGTTCAAAGTATGACAGTCGGGTGAAGAATAGCTTACGTTTAGATTTAGTTTCAGAGTGTTGTACATATGTTCTATATGAGTGCAACCAAGCCGCCCTGTTCCCATTAGTTGGGCTAGATATATATCTTGCCTCCGAGTCCCTGAGTCTTCTTTCTATTATGTCATTCTCCACCCTTGTCATCCGTTTAAGATGTGCTATGGTCGAAGTTAAAGGGGTTATCCGGCTTCTTTGACTTCTTTTTTTAATTACCCTATGGGGCTACATTGGGGCAGGTAAGTAGATAGAGACCACTTACCTGCCCTGCTGTCAGCCCCTCTCCCCCGGCTCAGAGCGGTCATGTGCCCGCTCCTGCCGCGATTTTGCTGCTTCCGGTCATTTCATGTCAACATGGGCAGGACCATGTTGACATGCAAATGTGGAACAGCATGTCGCCTCCCTGCTGGGAAGTACAGTTCGTGGAGTTCCCCCCCCCTTCCCTGCACCCTCCCACACATTCCCCCGCACCTCTGTTACTCTCCAGTAACCTCCCCCTGCACTGCTGTGGGGGTCCGTGACCTGGCGGCGGGGCCTGGCGGCAGCTGCCATAGTGTCAGCTCCAGCACCGGCCCCCCTGCTAAGGATCACACATTCAGATATACCGGCATCACAGATCACAGATGCCGGTACATTTGAAAGTGCTGATGAGAAGCAGCGCAGCGCTGCTTCTCATCACTGTCCCTCCCGCTGTCTGAGCTCTCTTCAGCACAGTGGTGACGTCAGAGCACAGACAGCACGTGAACGTGCAGGAGCGGCGGGGACCGAGGACGAGTGAGTATGTATTCCTTACATGTGTTCCCGATGGGGATGGGGGGCGGGCGGTGCAGAGCCATATGTGTGCGTGTGCAGAGCCATATGTGTGCGTGTGCAGAGCCATATGTGTGCGTGTGCAGAGCCATATGTGTGCAGAGCCATATGTGTGCGTGTGCAGAGCCATATGTGTGCGTGTTCAGAGCCATATGTGTGCAGAGCCATATGTGTGCATGTGCAGAGCCATATGTGTGCGGTACAGAGCCATATGTGTGCGGTGCAGGGCTATATGTGTGTGTGTGCGGTACAGAGCCATATGTGTGCGTGTGCGGTACTTAGACATATGTGTGCGTGTGCGGTGCAGAGCCATATGTGTGCATGTGAGGTACAGAGCCATATGTGTGCGTGTGCGGTACATAGCCATATGTGTGCGTGTGCGGTGCAGAGCCATATGTGTGCGTGTGCGGTGCAGAGCCATATGTGTGCGTGTGCGGTACAGAGCCATATGTGTGCGTGTGCGGTGCAGAGCCATATGTGTGCGGTGCAGAGCCATATGTGTGCGTGTGCGGTACAGAGCCATATGTGTGCGTGTGCGGTACATAGCCATATGTGTGCGTGTGCGGTGCAGAGCCATATGTGTGCGTGTGTGGTACAGAGCCATATGTGTGCATGTGCGGTACAGAGCCATATGTGTGCGGTACAGAGCCATATGTGTGCGGTACAGAGCCATATGTGTGCGTGTGCGGTGCACAGCCCGATGTGGGGTTGTTATTTGCAATGCTGTAGTGATAATAGGTCAGGTGCTGGGGCAGAATATACTGACAGGGAATGTGTGTGTGCAGGGGCGGGCAGAGGGCGAGGCTGGACACTGGGGTGGGTGGTGACAGCTCTGACTGAGGTTCAGCACAGGAAGTGGTCATGTTTGCTGTATCTGAATGTAAACAAGAAGCTGCAGAGAATAAAGGGTGAATTCAAGAGGAACAAAAGTTAGAAAACAAAAAATAACAATGTAGGTGTGATTTATATGACAATACAGCACAGATTAGCTAAACAAAAATTTTTGAGTTTATGTCAGATAACTCTTTTAAGCATCCCTGAAGGTAAGCGTTGAGAGTGTCCCACACCAAATTATTGTTCAGGGTTTGAGTTGAGCTACTAAGAAGTCTTCTAGTTGGGCCAGGGTCCTATCACTTTGATTAGTTTGAACCAAAAGGGGTTTAACCGCCAAAGGGGTCTGTTAACATCAGATGTAAGAATGATATTCCCTGTACTCCATGTACCACATTGTCAACCCAGGCTGCCACGTTACTTGATCCAAAAATATAATCTAAACGTGACAGCGTGCACCTGAAGAATGACAGGTAACTCCCGGGTAGTAGGATGCCGTAATCCAACCTCTGTAGTACGGGTCCTCAAGTTCTTCATATCCTGGCGCAAAAGGCCAACTTCAGAATATACCTCCTCAATCTTCCCTGTAAGGGAGGTCTTAAGGGCCATTTACACAATGCGACATCGCTAACGATATATCGTTGCGGTTACGGTGTTTGTGACGCACATCCGGCACCGTTAGCGACATCGCAGTGTGTGACAGGCAGGAGCTACCTTAAACGATCGCAAAAGAGACAAAAATCGTTGGTATATGAGAGGTCGTTCATTTACCAAAAATCGTTGTCTCGTACGTAGCGAGGTTGTTCCTCATTCCTGCGGCACCACACATCGCTATGTGTGACACCGCAGAAGCGACGATCATCTCCTTACCTTCGTCTACCGGCAATGAGGAAGGAAGGAGGTGGATGGCATGTTCCGGCCGCTCATCTCCACCTTCCTCTGTTATTGGACGGCCGTTTGTGACGTCGCTGTGACGCCAAACGCCCCTCCCCCTTGAAGGGGGGATTGTTCGGCGGGCACAGCGACGTCTAAGAACAGGTATGTGCTTGTGACGCTCCCATAGCGATAATGTTCGCTACGGCAGCGATCACCACATGTCGCACCAACAACGGGGGCGGGTGCTAATGCTTGCAACATCGCTAGCAATCGCTAGCGATGTCGCAGCGTGTAAAGCACCCTTTACATGGAGATATTGCCTGCATGAGCTGCTCGTACATTTGTCTCAGGGTTAAGTCATCTTGATCTCCATCCCCATCCCCCGTCAGCGCCTGGGCTTTGGAAGAAGCACGCCTCTTGGCCTTAGGAGTGTCTCCCTGACCATTCCTGGCAAACTCCTTGAGTTTATTGATGCCTCCAGATTGTTTAAGGGGACTCAGAATAGCTAGCTGGATCGTTGTATATTACACTCTCCACTCCTGCTGCACCCCAGTACACCTAATCCTGTGCCTCTGTAATATGTGTCCAGTGAAATGAGCACCTTTGCTCTCCTATCCAGCTCAGGCAGCCAGGAAGCATCTGTACATACATGTATCTACAGCAAAGGGTAGTCCCGAGTCAGCACAGCGCCTGATTGTTATAATCAGGAGTAATACAGGCCTCTCCAGCGTGGAGTCTTAATGTATATCTTTTTCGTACTATGTCAATGTCAGAGGGAGACCTGAGGGGCCTGTTTTTCAGAGCACCCACCCCAATCCTGCTGCCTCGGTTAATGGCTCGTTCACTGCTGCTGGCCCTTTGATGTGCCGGCTGCAGGCGGTGCAGCTGATGATAAAATTATTAGTGGCGCTCACCGATCTCCAGATCTCCCCTCCAGTTAGCCCCTGCAGACTTGTGAAGCCACCTCCAACAGCTCCTCCACGTCCTCCTGGGGGTAAGCCGTTCGCCGGGTGATGGGACTCCGCGGCGCTATGCAGCTGCAAAGCCTCGTGCAGGGAAGTTGGTGCCTCGTCTCACTCTCCGGCCTCATTTGGTACAATATCCTCCGTCAGGAGCTGGGGGACAGCTCCGGTGGAATCGCTGGCCTCTAGAGTGTCCCCTACCTCGGGAAGCACTTTGCAGGCAAGGGAGAACAGGCAATCAGGCAACAATATCAGGATATGCAGGATGGTGGGAGCAGCTCTCATGTGCATCCGCTCAGTTCAGCTACATCACTCCGCCCCATTCCAGTATCTTTACATTACATTCTAAGGGGTACTTTGCACACTACGACATCGCATGCCGATTGTAGCGATGCCGAGCGCGATAGTGCCCGCCCCTGTCGCAGCTGCGATATTTTGTGATAGCTGCCGTAGCGAACATTATCGCTACGGCAGCTTCACATGCACTTACCTGCCCTGCAATGCCGCTCTGGCCGGCGAACCACCTCCTTCCTAAGGGGGCGGGTCGTGCGTCGTCACAGCAATGTCATACAACGGCCGGCCAATAGAAGCGGAGGGGCGGAGATGAGCGGGACGTAAACATCCCGCCCACCTCCTTCCTTCCGCATCGCTGCCGGTGGCAGGTAAGCAGATGTTCCTCGTTCCAGCGGCTTCATACACAGCGATGTGTGCTGCCGCAGGAACGAGTAACAACATTGTACCTGTCGCTACAGCAAAATTATGGAAATGTCGGACACTACACCGATCATACGATTACGACGCTTTTGCGCTCGTTAATGGTAGCTAAAAGGATTTACACACTACGATGTCGACAGCGACGCCGGATGTTCGTCACTTTCGATTTGACCCCACCGATATCGCAGCTGCGATGTCGTAGTGTGCAAAGTACCCCTAAGGCTCTGCTTCACATTTCCAGTAGTTTCATGATTTTAATGCATTTTAGGATAACATAATGGAAATAAAAGGTTCCAAATCTATTCATTTATATGGTAATGGAAAAGTCCTAAAATGTCTTTTGTTTAACCCCTTCACCCCGAGCGATTTTCCGTTTTTGTTTTTTGCTCCCCTTTTTCCGAGAGCCGTCACTTTTTTATTGTTCCTTTAATCTTGCCATATAAGAGCGTACGTTTGAGGGACGAGTTGTACTTTTAAATGAATCCATTAGTTTTACCATATAATGTACTGGAAAACGGCAAAAAAATTCCAAGTGCAGAACAATTGCAAAAAAAAGTGTGATTGCACAATTGTTTTTGGGATATTTTATTCACTGTGTTTACTATATGGTAAAACTGATATGGCGATGTGCAGGTGTGATTAGTACAGTGAAACATAGCACATGCAGTGTACAGATTAGTCTATGACATACTGATAGGTAGATTATAATAAGGGCAAGTGAGATTACCCTCACTATAATGTTTGCACCATTAACAGCTGTGCACATCTCTGAATTGGGAGCTTTCCTGGAGCTCCACTGCTGGCAATACAGAATGGTAGAGTGGAGTAGGAAACTGGCTAGTGGGAGCAATGCCTAGTAGAAGACTACATAAGCAAGGATGGTTGACCTTAGGGAGATCAACATCCAACACCACGGAGACACCATCACGTGTTTCACAACGCAGTAATTCTAGAGCAATGTCCCCTGGGAAATATTTAAAACAAGAAAGCCTGCGGAGACACCATCACATGTTTCTCAACGCTAGCAGGAAACTAGCCAAGTCTTTCACCGGGAAGGAACAACCACGGGAAGGGCAGTCTCCAGTCAAGGAGACCACCTATGCCAAACATGGTATCCATCCACAGACAGCTGGTTCGGGATATTTGCCCCTCATCAGGAAACTGGCTAGTGGGAGCAATGCCTAGTAGAAGACTACTCCACACTGATGAGGGGCAAATACCCGGAAACAGCTGTCTGGTGTGGAGTAGGAATCAGTGTGGAGTAGGAATCTGGCTAGTGGGAGCATTGCCTAGTAAAAGACTACACTTTTTGCTCCCACTAGCCAGATTCCTACTCCACACTGATGAGGGGCAAATACCCCGAAACAGCTGTCTGTGGATGGATACCATGTTTGACATAGGTGGTCTCCTTGACTGGAGACTGCCCTTCCCGTGGTTGTTCCTTCCCAGTGAAAGACCTGGTTAGTTTCCTGTCAGTGTTGAGAAACATGTGATGGTGTCTCCGCAGGCTTTCTTGTTTTGTATATAGAGCTATATGACGGCTCATCCTTTATATAGAGAGCTATGTGGGTGCTCATCCTGTACGACGGTCTGCTGATAAATCTTTGGCTTTGTGATCTTTTTTGTTTTTATGGTAACACATATTACATCACATGAAAGCCTTATGTGTCTAATATATGTTTTCAAGATTTCACATTTGAATCTTATGGAAACGGTGTTCTATGCACGTGGGAAATCAAAATGGCAGAGTTTAATGCAATATTCACAGCAACTGAGAGCAGAGGAGTGATAAAATTCTTGTTTCTGCAAGGAAAGTCCGCAAAGGATATTCATGGTGATATGCCACAGACATTATTCCACAGTTAAGAACTGGGTTGCCAAATTTAAAACAGGCCACTTCAGCACCAGTGATGAGGAACGTCCTGGACGACCGAGAGTGGTTGTTCCGGAGATCGTCGATGCTGTGCACAACCGCATACTAAGAATCAATGAATTTCAGCTAAAGCAATAGCAGACATCATAGGGATTTCCCGTGAATGATTTTGTGTTCTTATCCATGAACATTTGGATATTTTGGAGGAAGCTATCTGCAAAGTGGGACCCTAAACTTCCAGGTCCATTTGTCAGCGTTTCCGGACTGATAACTTCCTGGATCACTATGGATGAGACCTGGATTTATTTGTATGACCCTGAAAACAAGGAGCAATGAAAAGAGTGGAGGCACAGTGGTTCTCTTCTCCCAAAAAAGTTCAGGAAGCAAAAATCACCCATTAAGGTGATGGCATCTGTATTCTGGGATAAGGAGGGTGTGCTGCAAGTGGAGTACCTTCAAAAGGGTTCCACCATCAATGCAAGCTATTACAATGAACATTTGGAACAACTGAAGGCAGCTCTGAAGGCCAAAAGCTGCGGCAAGCTGTCCAAAGGAATCTTGTTCCTGTAAGACAATGCCTCCACTCACACTGCACAAGTGACCACGGCAAAACTGGCAGAACTGGGCTTCCAGCTGGTTGACCACCCACCTTATTCACCAGATCTAGCTCACTCCGACTATCATCTGTTTGGAAACTTGAAGAAAAAACTCAAGGGTACCAAATTTCACACCATTTCTGATTCCATGGCTGCTACAGATGCCTGGTTTGAGGCACAACCGAAATCCTTTTTGCTAGGCTTACAGAAAGAACTTGGAATACCCATGTAAGAAGTGTGTTGACATCAGTGGAGAGTATGTGGAATAAATGTAAAGTTTTATCATCCTATCTCGTTTCTTACTGGATAAACTCAGACTTATCAGCAGCCCCTTGTATATTGAGAGCTTACAGTGCCTTGCGAAAGTATTAGGCTGGGTTCACACATAGCGACAACAACGTTGCTGTTATGTCACCATTTTCTGTGACGTAGCAGCGACCTTGTAAGTCACTGTTATGATCGCTGCTTCGCTGTCAAACACAGCAGAAGCAGCAGCGATCATAACGTCGCTACATGTGCAGAGAGCAGGGAGCCGCGCACACTGCTTAGCGCTGGCTCTCTGCTCTCTTAGCTACAGTACACATCGGGTTAATTAACCCGATGTGTACTGCAGCTGCATGTGCAGAGAGCAGCACACACTGCTTAGCGCTGGCTCCCTGCACTCCTAGCTACAGTACACATCGGGTTAATTAACCCAATGTGTGCTGCAGCTACATGTGCAGAGAGCAGGGAGCCGGCACTGGCAGCGTGAGAGCGGCGGAGTCTGGTAACGAAGGTAAATATCGGGTAACCACCACTCCAAAGACATACAGATAGGGACTCTAGATTGTGAGCCCCAGTGGGGACAGTGTTGCCAATGTATGTAAAGCGCTGTGGAAATAATAGCGCTATATAAATGAATAAAATTATTATTATTATTATTATGTTTACCCTGGTTACAGCTTACCGCAGCTGCCAGACGCCGGCTCCTGCTCTCTGCTCGCTTCATTTCGTCGCTCTCTCGCTGTCACACACAGCGATCTGTGCGTCACAGCGTGAGGGCAACAATAAAAAAACGAACCAGGGCTGTGTGTAACGAGCAGCGATCTCACAGCAGGGGCCAGATCGCTGCTCAGTGTCACACACAGCGAGATCGCTAATGAGATCACTGCTGCGTCACAAAAACCGTGACGTAGCAGCGATTTCGGTAGCGATCTCGCTATGTGTGAAGCACCCCTTAGGCTCTCTTGAATTTTTCAACCTTTTCCCACATTTCAGGCTTCAAACATAAAGATAAAAATTTTAATGTTCTGGTGAAGAATCAACAACAATTGGGACACAATTGTGAAGTTAAACTAAATTTATTGCTTATTTTAAACTTTTTTTAAAAAATAAATAACTGAAAAGTGGGGCGTGCAATATTATTCGGCCCCTTTAAGTTAATATTTTGTAGCGCCGCCTTTTGCTGCGACTACAGCTGCAAGACGCTTGGGGTATGTCTCTATCAGTTTTGCACATCAAGAAACTGAAATTCTTGCCCATTCTTCCTTTGCAAACAGCTCGAGCTGAGTGAGGTTGGTTGGAGAGCATTTGTGAACAGCAGTTTTCAGCTCTTTCCACAGATTCTTGATGGGATTCAGGTCTGGACTTTGACTTGGCCATTCTAACACCTGGATACATTTATTTGTGAACCATTCCATTGTAGATTTTCCTTTTATGTTTGGGATCATTGTCTTTTTGGAATACAAATCTCCGTCCCAGTCTCAGGTCTTTTGCAAACTCCAAGAGGTTTTCTTCAATAATGGTCCTGTATTTGGCTCCATCCATCTTCCCATAAAGTTTAACCATCTTCCCTGTCCCTGCTGAAGAAAAGCAGGCCCAAACCATGATGCTGCCACCACCATTTTGACAGTGGGGATGGTGTGTTCAGGGTGATGAGCTGTGTTGCCTTTACGTCAAACATATCGTTTGGCATTGTGCCCAAATAGTTTCATCTGACCAGCGCACCTTCTTAAACATGTTTGGTGTGTGTCCCAGGTGGCTTGTGGCAAACTTTAAACAACACTTTTTATGGATATCTTTGAGAAATGGCTTTCTCCTTGCCACGCTTCCATAAAGGCCAGATTTGTGCAGCGTGTGACTGATCATTGTCCTATGGACAGACTCTCCCACCTCAGCTGTAGATCTCTGCAGTTCATCCAGAGTGATCATGTGCCTCTTGGCTGCATCTCTGGTCAGTCTTCTCCTTGGTGAGATGAAAGTTTAGATGGATGGCCTTGTCTTGGTAGATTTGCAGTGGTATGATACTCCTTCCATTTCAATAAGATCGCTTGCACAGTGCTGCTTGGGATGTTTAAAGTTTTGGAAATATTCTTGTAACCAAATCCGGCTTTAAACTTTTCCACAACAGTATCATGGACCTGCCTGTTGTGTTCCTAGGTCTTCATAATGCTATCTGTGCTTTAAACAGAACACTGAGACTATCACAGAGCAGGTGCATTTATACGAAGGAGACTTGATTACACACAGGTGGCTTATATTTATCATCAGTCATTTAGGACAAAATTGGATCATTCAGAGATCCTCAATTAACTTCTGGAGTGAGTTTGCTGCACTGAAAGTAAAGGGGACGAATAATATTGCACGCCCCACTTTTCAGTTATATTTTAAAAAAGTTAAAAATAAGCAATACATTTTGTTCAACTTCACAATTGAGTCCCACTTGTTGATTCTTCACCATAACATTAAAATTGTAATCTTTATATTTGGAGCCTGAAATGTGGAAAAAGGTTGAAAAATTCAAGGGGCCGAATACTTTCACAAGGCACTGTATGTGAGCTCCCACATAGCATCCTCTATACTATGTGAGAGCTCATACTGTATATAGTGCTACTTTGTGTAGGCTCATACTGTTTATAGCGAGCTATGTGAGGGCTCATTCTGTATATTTAGGGATGTCGTCATACTTAGTTTATTTATTTCACTCACTTATACAGTGCTATTAATTCCTCAGTCCTTTTACAGACGTGATTATCACTTTCCCCATTGAGGCTCACAATCTAAGTTCACTATCAGTTTGTTTTGGATATAATTAATGTTAGTATCAAATAACTATAATTGACATGTTATTAATATTAAGCAGAATACATTTCAGCCTATTGGTTCAGCCTCCACAACATTCACAATCTCATGTGGCCCCTCGGAATAATGAATTTTCCACCCAAGGTCCAATATGTATACCGCTATGTTATGCATAGTGTGGAACATAAAGGAAAACTTTGTGAGGCGCTCTATGCAGCCTACTGTCTCTTGTTTTGTATCTACAGATGTGCACCAGAGGACCTGAATGTTAATCCCATGACCTGTCACATGATCTTTCAAAGGGGAGATCATTTAACATGTTACATCGGATTTTGGGGGTTTGGTCATGCCTTCTCAACTGCTTAGGGCCCTTGCCACTCTTAATCCGCCCCTGGAATTACCATGAGCAGACATCAGATTTTATATACAGGATAATATGTGGCTGGTGTACTATCTGTAGTCACAGTATATCCAGCAGGTGAAATAACTATTGTGCATGTCACCAATTTTCTAAGTTAACATATTTATTAAGGTGATAATGACATGAATTTCTCATCAGATGTTGGTAACAACTTATCCAGTCCACATAGGAAAGAGAAATCAAACCGTAGATGTCCATAAATTAAGTGATGTGTAATAATGAGAAATAACAGGAAAAATGTATTGAATGCATAAAGAAAGAGGTGCAAAAAGCCATGGAAAGTCATGACACCAGCTGAAATCTTATCAGTAATTAGAAAGCAATCCTGCAACTTATTGAAAAATAGCAGCTGGTTCAACTGATGTCCTATAAAAACAAGTGACTCATTACCAAGGTGCCACACAAGAAACATTGCCTGATGGGTAAAATCAATGAGCTGTCTCACGACTTTTGCAGCTATGTTGTGCAAAACATATTGGTGGCATTGAATACAGAATATTACTACACTACAGAAAATTCCAGTGACCACTTTTGTGGCCATAATCCAGAAGTGAAAAGAACAACATTTCACCATAAACCGGCTACACCTAGGTGCTTCTCTCAAGATTTCGACAGAGGAGTGAAGAAAAATGATCAGAAGAGGTGTCCAAGAGCAAAGGACTAAAGGCCCCGTTACACGCAACGACGTATCTAACGATATATCGGCGGGGTCACGGATTCCGTGACGCACATCTGGCATCGTTAGCGACGTCGTTGCGTTTGACACCAACAAGTGGCCGTTAACAATGGAAAATACTCACCAAATCGTCCATCGTTGACACGTCATTCATTTTCAAAAAATCGTTGATTGTTGAGGACGCAAGTTGTTTGTCGTTTCCGAGGCAGCACACATCGCTATCTGTGACACCTCGGGAACGACGAACTACAGCTTACCTGCGGCCGCCGGCAGTGAGGAAGGAAGGAGGTGGGTGGGATATTACGGCTGTTCATCTCCGCCCCTCCGCTTCTTATTGGGCGGCCGTTTAGTGATGCCGCTGTGACGCCGCACGAACCGCCCCCTTAGAAAGGAGGCGGTTCGCCGGCCTCAGCGACGTTGCTAGGCAGGTAAGTCCGTGTGACGGCTCCTAACAATATTTTGCGCCACGGGCAGCGATTTGCCCGTGATGCACAAACGACGGGGGCGGGTACGCTCGCGATATCGCTAGCAATATCGCTGCGTGTAGAGCCCCCTTAACTGTGGAGAGCTAGAGAAAGACATGGAATCAGTAGGTAGAATTAAGGTGTGTGCGCAGGCTGCGCTCTGTAATTGTGAAAAAAACATGCACCCTCTGGCAGACTTTGATAACTGTAAACACTGCGTTTGACAAAAATAAATGCATTTTACATGCATTTTGGATGCATTTTTGAAAGTGCGGTTCCATGGCAATTAAGCTCTGCTACATGCCCGGTGACAGTAGACAGAGCCGCGGGATGAGAATGAACTCGGATGAACTTCACACGACTTCTTTGTCATCCCGTGACTGTGTGCTGTCATGAACTCAGATGAACCTCTGAGGTCAGTGGCCGGACACAGGGGTCCGCAGCAGTGATGTCAGAGCTTCACCCAAGTTCATTGTCATCGTGCGGCTCTCTGTGTCGCGGCCTCATTTGTGATCACAAGTGAAGGACTCACCTGTGAACGCAAATCACCTGAGTGACTGAAGTGAGCCGCGCGATCAGTGGTGCCGTCACTCAGGTTATCCGCGGCCACAGCTGAATTCCTCCACCTGAGACAGTTGGAGGATCCAGATGTGGCCGTGGGTAACCTGAGTCACGTCACCGCTGACAGCGTGACTCACTTCAGTTGCTCCGTGAAGCTCAGAGAGAGCAGTCGTGCTCTACAGCCACTCCTGTCAGCTTCCGATGTAGGAGAGCCAAAAGCTTTGTGGGACCTCGTGTGGATTACATCGGACCTGGAGGGGTGTTTGGGGTTTATTAAAGTGGTGAAAGATGGTGTTGTTTTGTCTTTTATTTCAAATAAAGGATTTTTCACTGTTTGTGTTTATTTATTTCACTACAGTTTAGTGATGGGGGTGTCTCATAGACGCCTGCCATCACTAAGCTAGGACTTAGTGGTAGCTATGGGCTGTCATTAACTCCTTATTACCCCGACTGCCACCGCAACAGAACAATCGGGATGAGTTGGGTAGAGTACCTGGACTGTCTCATCTAATGGATGCGGCCTTTCTGGGCGGCTGCTGGCTGATATTTTTAGGCTGGGGGCTCCACATAACGTGGGTCTTCCCATCCTGAGAATACCAGCCCTCAGCCATGTGACTTTACCTTGACTGGTATCAAAATTAGGGGTGACCGCAGCCGTTTTTTTTTTTTAATTATTATTTATTTATTTATTCATTCATTCATTCATTCGTTTATTTATTTTGCTGCACAATATAGACCCGCCCACTGGCGGCTGTGATTGGTTGCAGTGAGACAGCTGTCACTCAGCGTGGGGTTTCTTCTGACTGCAAATAATCATAGGCACCGGTGGGCGAGGCGAAGCAGTGAATATGAGATGGAATAATGAGCGGCCGGCATTTTCAAAAGCAGGAGAAGCCGCTGGAGCAGTGTGACATCTGTGCAGCGTCGCGCCGCGCCGCGCCGGTGATCAGTGAGTATGAGAAAGGGGGTGAGAGGGAGAAACCAACCGACCGACAGAGAGAGTGAGTGAGATCGACAGAGAGAGGGAGAGTCCAACCGACAGAGAGAGTGAGTGAGATCGACAGACAGAGAAACCGATACGGACAGAGAGAAAGACCGAAAGACCTGTGTTTTGTTTGTCAAAAAAACATGCAGAATGCAACAAAAATGTAGTGCAAGTGCACAGCTAAACATTTTGGTTGCGTTTTGACACACCTCATTCATTTCAATGGGGAGAAAATGCAACCAAAATGCACAAAAGAAGTGACATACTGCTTTTTTATACGCATCGATTTTGTCAAATATTTGGCATCCAAAACGCTGCCTAAAAAAAAGCAACGTGCGCATGGAAATGTGCACACTTCTCATTTGCTGGGGAAGCACAACGCATGCATTTTGTCATTGAGGTGCTGCAGTTTTAAACGCAGCCAAAATGCAGGACAAATGCACATGTGCGCACACAGCCTTATTGCAAAGAAAACAATACGCAATACACCCCCCTCCATGGCCTGTATGCACGCTCACCACGAAAGACTCAATTTCTGACCAAAGTGTATATTCAAGCATGTTTAAAGTTTGCAGAATCCAACTGAGAGAAGGGACGGCACTCACCGGAATCAAGCAAAATTCTTTATTGAAGTGCGGTGCAATAAAAAGGCAGGAGCAGAGCTGACAGCGGGCCCCCTCACGGACGACGGCCGTTTCGCGTATGGATACGCTTCCTCGGGTCCATGTGGACAGGCATAGACCATCGCCTTATGAGAGAGCTGTGTCAGGTCTATGTCACTGCCAATTAAAAACAGATGATAAGTGCAACAAGTAACAAAATAGTGCATGATACTGACAATGTTATACAAAATACAATTAAAATCAACATGGTAAAAAACCATTACAAACAGACACATACAAAAATATGCGGACACATAGAGATGTGCAGAAAACCGAGAGATCATTTTTGTCATTTAACCCCAAATCCCCATGGGCTCTATATTTATCCCATTCAGCCCCCGGGTGTTTTCCGTTTTTTGCTTTTTGCTCCCCTTCTTCCGAGAGCCGTAACTTTTTTATTTTTCTGTCAATCTTGCCATGTGAGGGATTGTTTTTTGTGGGACGAGTTGTACTTTTAAATAAAACCATAAGTTGTACTTTATAATGTACTAGAAAACAGCAAAAAAATCCAAGTGGGGAAAAACTGCAACAAAAGTGTGATCGCACAATAGTTTTTGGGATGTTTTATTCATCGTGTTCACTATATGGTAAAACTGATATGTCATTATCATGCCTGAGGTCGGTCCGAGTTTGCAGACACCAAACATGTATAGGTTTACTTGTATCTAAGGGGTTAAAAAAAATTCACAAGCTTGTCCATAAAAAGTGGCGTACGTTTTGCGCCTTTTTCCGAAACCCGTAGCTTTCTCATTTTTTGGGATCTATGGCTCAGTGATGGCTTATTTTTTGCGTCTCGCGCAGACATTTTTAATGATACCATTTTTGCCCTGATCCTACATTTTTATCACCTGTTATTACACTATGCGTAAAACTTGCGGCGACCAAAAAACATAATTTTGGCGTTTGGAATTTTTTTGCCGCTACGCCATTTACCACTCAGATTAATTGATTTTATATTTTGATAGATCGGGCATTTATGAACGCGGTGATACCAAATATGTGTACATTTTTTATTTTTTTAACGCCTTAATTTTCAATGGGGTGAAAGGGGGGTGATTTGAACTTTTAGGGTTTTTTTTATTTTTTTATTTTTTAAAACTTTTTTTTTTTTACTTTTTTTTATTTTACTAGTCCCCCTAGGGGGCTATATGGATCAACAATGCGATCGCTCTGCCCTATCTGCTGATCATAGCTACACAGCTGTAAACAGTAGATATGGTCACTTCCTGATTCATTCGGTTCCCGGCCGAGTGAAACCGAAAGTGACTCATGATAGCTATAGGTGTCATCACATGACCCTGTGCTACCATGGCAACCACCGAAAGTCACGTGATCACGCACGTGACTTCCGGTGGGGGCGGCAGTAAGTGAAAATAATGGCCACAAGCATATACATCTCACTGCCAGACTTTGGCAGCGAGATGTAAGGGGTTAAATGTTCTGGGTGAAATGCGATTCCACTCAGAACATGCAAGCACACATGTCAGCTGTTGAAAACAGCTGATATTTACGCGGGTCGCTGCGACCTGCCAATGGCAGGGGGCGGGGATTAACCTCACACGATCCATGACGGAAAGATCCGTCAAGGGTCATGAAGGGGTTTATAATAAGTCTTGCCTCAGTTTGTAGGAGCAATTTATGTACATCACCTCCTTGAGGGGGGAGAAATACTCTCTCTAAGGGCTGCTTCTCACTTGCGAGTTTCTCGCAGTAGAGCAATGCGAGAAAATCTCGCATTGGAATCGGACACATGTTAGTGAATGATTCAGCTCTCATCAGCGATTTTTTTCTCAGTCCAAATCGGACTGGGAAAAAAATCGCAGCATGCTGCTTTTTTGCGAGTTTCTACTGCGAGTCTCTCCAATGCAAGTCTATGGGAGCGTGTAAATAATCGGATGTCACGGGACGGCACTCACACCATCCTAGTGACATGCGATTTTCTAAATACATTTCTCGCATGTTTCCTAAAAATCTGGAAACGAGTGATGTGTCACAATGTCTGTCAATCACTATTCTCTGTCAGTCGGTGTCTCCCTCTCGGACTCTATTCTCTCTGCGTCGGTCACTATCTCTCTGTCGGTCTGTCGGTCGGTCACTATCTCTGTCCCTCACTCTCTGTCCATGTCGGTCTATCCCTCTCCGTCCCTCTCTCATACTCACCGATCCCCGATCACCAGCGCGGCGCTGCACGGCGTTCACACTGCTCCGGCGGCTTCTCCTCTTTTGAAAAAGCCGGCCGCTCATTAAACAATCTCGTATTCCCTGCTTTACCCACCCACCGGCGCCTATGATTGGTTGCAGTGAGACACGCCTCCACGCTGAGTGACAGGTGTCTCACTGCAACCAATCACAGCAGCCGGTGGGCGGGTCTATACTGTGCAGTGAAATAAATAAATAAATAATTAAAAAAATGGCGTGCGGTCCCCCCAATTTTAATACCAGCCAGATACACCCATACGGCTGAAGGCTGGTATTCTCAGGATGGGGAGCTCCACGTTATGGGGAGCCCCCCAGCCTAACAATATCAGTCAGCAGCCGCCCAGAATTGCCGCATACATTAGATGCGACAGTTCTGGGACTGTACCCGGCTCTTCCCGATTTGCCCTGGTGCGTTGGCAAATCGGGGTAATAAGGAGTTAATGGCAGCCCACAGCTGCCACTAAATCCTAGATTAATCATGTCAGGCGTCTATGAGATACCTTCCATGATTAATCTGTAAGTTACAGTAAATAAACACACACACACGAAAAAATCCTTTATTAGAAATTAAAAACACTAACAAATTCCCTGGTTCAGCAATTTAATAAGTCCCAAAAAGCCCTCCATGTCCGGCGTAATCCACGGACCTCCAACGTCGCTTCAAGCTCTGCTGCATGCAGGTGACAGGAGCTGCAGCAGACACCGCCGCTCCTGTCACCTCCACACAGCAACTGAGGTGAGTATCGCGATCAGCTGAGCTGTCACTGAGGTTAATCGCGGCCACCGCTGGATCCAGGTAACCTCAGTGACAGCTCAGCTGATCGCGATACTCACCTCAGTTGCTGTGTGGAGGTGACAGGAGCGACGGTGTCTGCTGCAGCTCCTGTCACCTGCATGCAGCAGAGCTGGAAGCGACGCTGGAGGTCCGTGGATTACGCCTGTGGGCGGGGAAAGCAGGGAATACGAGATTGTTTAATGAGCGGCTGGCTTTTTCAAAATAGTAAAAGCCGCCGCAGCAGTGTGAATGCCATGCAGTGCCGCGCTGGGGATCGGGGATCGGTGAGTATGAGAGAGGGCTGCTAACTTCAGTCACTCAGGGGATTAGCGGTCACCGGTGAGTCCTTCACTGGTGACCGCTAATCAGGACGCGGCACACAGACAGAGCCGCAGCATGACAATGAAGTCGGGTGAAGTTCACCCGAGTTCATTCTGACAGTGTGGCTCTGTCTGTGTCTGCTGTCATCTGCCATTCAGCTCTGCTACATGGCTGTCTGTGTCTGCTGTCAGCGGCCATGTAGCAGCGCTGAATGGCAGATGACATAGTAAAAAATATGTATTACACACGCATTACACACGCTAGTAAAATCATTAATTTATTCAGAAAAAGCATCGCACTTGCGTTGCACTCGGACCTAACGTGAACTAAAATCAGCCGAGTTTTTTTCAGCCCAGTCGGACCGATTTTACTCGCATAGATGTGTTTCCAGCCTAAGCCTGCGAACCGCAGTACATTCGGATCACCATTATGTGCATTACAAATATGCTCAATTAACTGAGGAGAGCCTTTACCAGACATCACAGAGCTAAAATGTTCTTTGAACCTCACATACATCGGTCTGATGGTCTTACCGATGTAAAAATGACCGCAACTGCAAAATACAATGTAAACAACAAATTTTGTCCTGCATGATGTAAAACGCCTGACATGATGCACAAAAGAACCGATTTTTATCGGATTAACCGTAAAATGCAGTTGACAAAATCTGCAATTACCGCACCTGTAGTTACCGACCGGGCTACTCCTCTCTAGCCACGTAGACGGCTGAGTTAATCTGTTTTTTACCAACACATCTTTTAGGTTATTACCCCTCCGGTAGGTAACTAAAGGTTTAGCAGCAGTCATTTCTTTTAGGTTACTATCTTGTTGTAAAATGTGGCAATTTTTGTACAGGGTGTTTTTTATTACTGATTCCAGTGGGCCGAATTTAAAATTGAAAATAAACCTACGGGGCTGCATCCTCCTAGTGGATCGGTCAACGAAGCGAGAATCCCTTATTTGAGCATAATTTGATATACATTTATTAAAGGAGGTCTCTATCACCTGTTCTGGGTACCCTCTCTCTCTTAATCTCAGTTTCAAATCTGCAGATTGTTGCAGAAAAACCGCATCATCACTGTTAATACGTCTTAACCTCACAAATTGACTGTATGGCAACGCATTTTTGGTAAGAGCACTATCAAAGTGCAGCAAAGTATTGGAACCGGTAGGCTTGCGGAACACCTTAGTTTGAATCGCCCCTTCTACAATCGTCACTGCGACATCCAAAAAATTCAAGGATTGCCCTCCAAAATACATACATGAATACATGTAACACAATGAATATGTCATTCACTTATGATTTTGGAGGTCAATCCTTGAATTTTTTGGATGTCGCAGTGACGATTGTAGAAGGGGTGATTCAAACTAAGGTGTTCCGCAAGCCTACTGCTTCATATACTTTTCTGCACTTTGATAGTGCTCATACGGCTCATACCAAAAATGTGTTGCCATACAGTCAATTTGTGAGGTTAAGACGTATTAACAGTGATGATGCGGGTTTTCTGCAACAATCTGCAGATTTGAAACTGAGATTAAGAGAGAGAGGGTACCCAGAACAGGTGATAGAGACCTCCTTTAACCCCTTCACGACCGGCCGATTTTTCACTTTCCGGGTTTTTTTTCGACATTCTTTTTCTGAGAGACGTAACTTTTTTTTAGTCAATATGGTCATGTGAGGGCTCATTTTTTGCGGAACGAGCTGTATTTTTAAATTAAACCATAAGTTTTACCATATAGTGTACTGGAAAACGGCAAAAAAAATCCAAATGCAGAAAAATTGCAAAAAAAGTTCGATAGCACTATTGTTTTTGAGATTTTTTATTCACTGTGTTCACTATATGGTAAAACGGATGTGTGGGTGTGATGCCTCAGGTCAGTGCGAGTTCGTAGACACCAAACATGTATAGGTTTACTTTTATTTAAGGGGTTAAAAAAAAATCGGAAGTTTGTCTGAAAAAAGTGGCGCACGTTTTACGCCATATTCCGTGACCCGTAGCATTCTCATTTTTCGTGATCTATGGCTCAGTGACGGCTTATTTTTTGTCTCGAACTGACGTTTTTAACGGTACCACTTTTGCGCAGATGCTACGTTTTGATCGCCTCTTATTGCATTTTGCGCAAAAGTTGTGGCGACAAAAAAAACGTCATTTTGGCGTTTGGAATTTTTTTGCCGCTACGTTGTATGCTGATCAGAATAATTGATTTTTTATTTTGATAGATCGGGCGTTTCTGAACGCGGCGATACCAAATGTGTGTATATTTTTAATTTTTTTAACCCTTTAATTTTCCATGGGGCGAATGGGGGGTGATATGAACTTTTAGGGTTTTTTTTAATTTTTTTTTTTTTACTTTTTCTTTTTTGCTCCTAATTGGGAGACCCAGACAATTGGGTGTATAGCTACTGCCTCCGGAGGCCGCACAAAGTACTACACTTAAAAGTGTAAGGCCCCTCCCCTTCTGGCTATACACCCCCCCGTGGGAGCACGGGTCCTTCAGTTTTTTGCTTTGTGCGAAGGAGGTCAGACACGCACGCATAGCTCCACTGTTTAGTCAGCAGCAGCTGCTGACTATGTCGGATGGAAGAAAAGAGGACCCATACAAGGGTCCCCAGCATGCTCCCTTCTCACCCCACTTTCTGTCGGTGGTGCTTGTTAAGGTTGAGGTACCCATTGCGGGTACGGAGGCTGGAGCCCACATGCTGATTCCTTCCCCATCCCCATTGGGGCTCTGGGCGAAGTGGGATTTTACCGGTCTCCAGGCACTGAGACCGTGCTCCATCCGCAGCCCCTGGAGAAGCCGCTGGATATGGAGCTGAGTATCACAGGGACATGGCCCTGCTCCGTCAAGGTACTCTGTGTCCCCGTGCATACGCGCGCACACCGCAGCATTGCTGGGTGTGTTAGTGCGCCGGGGACAACAGCGCTGCTGCGCTTGTGCCATTTCCTCACTTCAGCTTAGCTGAGTGGGTAGACTCAGGGAGAACGGTCGCGCCGGCCGCTGGGACTGCGACGCGGCTGGGACTTGTGGTGCGCCGGGGACTTCCGCGCTGGCAGTGCATATATCACGGCCGCGCTTATTACTACAGTCCCCGGCTTTTGCGGCCTAGTTCGTTCGTTCCCGCCTCCGCACCTGCCAGTCAGGAGGAGGGCGGGACGCTGTACAGAGCATCAGCGCTGAGGGCTGGAGTCATTTTTACATACTCCAGCCCTCACACCAGGCACAGTAGGACGCAGTTTCCCGCTCTTTGTTTGTGGCACGCCCACGGTCCGCCCCTCTTCACAGAACGCCGGCAGCCATTCCTGCCTGCACGCTGAGCTGCAGAGGGGAGACGGGGAGACCCAGACACGGGATTCTACGGCCTCATACCCGCTGTTCAGCGGGCGGTAAGCAGCCTCAAGGGCTCACCCCCACTTGTGCCGTTTGTATACTGAGTATTTTGTGTTTGCAAATACTTTGTACTGTACGGTCGCTGGTGATTCTCGGCTATACCCCCTCCTAGATTACAAGGAGGCAACAGCATGTCGTCCGCAAAACGCAAGGGTGCCAAGGCACAGACATTATATGCTGCCTGTACCGCATGTGGGGCTGCTCTACCGGCAGGTTCCACTGACCCCCATTGTGTGCAGTGCTCGGCCCCTGTGCAACTTGCACAGCCGGGGCCTCTGCTGGACGTGACCCAGGGGGTACCACCTGTGAATGCTGTCCAGGTGACAGGAACGGAGTTTGCAGCTTTTGCTGACAGATTGTCTATGACCATGTCAAAGATTCTTGAAACATTGCAGTCTAGACCAGTAACTCAGACCATGGACACTGTGGCATCATTGCTCCCTGGTCCCCCTCAGCTGGAACACTTCCAAGCTCCGGGGGTGTCACATGCACCCCAGGGTGACGATTCTGACTCGGACGACAGTCCCAGACAACCTAAGCGGGCTCGTTATGAGGGGCCCTCAACTTCGTCTCACTGGTCAGGATCCCAGCGGGACGAATCTATGGGTGATGAGGCGGATGTAACTGATCAAGATTCTGATCCTGGGTCCGCTCTCAATCTGGATACACCGGATGGTGACGCCATAGTGAATGATCTTATAGCGTCCATCAATAGGATGTTAGATATTTCTCCGCCAGCTCCTACTGAGGAGGAGGCAGCTTCACAGCAGGAGAAATTCCATTTCAGATATCCCAAGCGTAAATTAAGCACTTTTCTGGACCACGCTGACTTTAGAGATGCAATCCAGAAACACCACGCTTATCCTGAGAAGCGGTTTTCTAAACGGCTTAAAGATACACGCTATCCTTTTCCCCCTGACGTGGTCAAGGGTTGGACCCAGTGTCCCAAGGTGGACCCTCCAATCTCCAGGCTTGCAGCTAGATCCTTAGTTGCAGTAGAAGATGGAGCGGCACTTAAAGATGCCACTGACAGGCAGATGGAGCTCTGGCTGAAATCCATCTATGAAGCTATTGGAGCGTCGTTGGCGCCAGCTTTTGCAGCCGTATGGGCACTCCAAGCTATTTCAGCTGGGCTTATACAAGTCGACTCGGTCACACGTACATCTGCCCCGCAGGTGGCACCATTGACCTCTCAAATGTCTGCATTCGCGTCTTACGCGATTAATGCTGTCCTGGACTCTACGAGCCGTACGGCGGTGGCGTCAACCAACTCCGTGGTTTTGCGCAGAGCCCTGTGGTTGAGAGAATGGAAAGCAGATTCTGCTTCCAAGAAATGCTTAACCAGTTTGCCCTTTTCTCGTGACCGATTGTTTGGGGAGCGTTTGGATGAAATCATTAAACACTCCAAGGGTAAGGACTCATCCTTACCTCAACACAGACAAAACAAGCCCCAACAAAGGAGGGGTCAGTCTGGTTTTCGGTCCTTTCGAGGCTCAGGCAGGTCCCAATTCTCCTCGTCCAAGAGGACTCAAAAGGATCAGAGAGGCTCAGATTCTTGGCGGACTCAGTCACGCCCAAAAAAGACAGCAGGAAGAACCGTTAGCAAGACGGCTTCCTCATGACTTTCAGCCTCCTCTCTCCGCATCCTCGGTCGGTGGCAGGCTCTCCCGCTTTGGCGGCATTTGGCTGTCACAGGTCAAAGACCGTTGGGTGAGGGACATTCTGTCTCACGGGTACAGGATAGAGTTCAGCTCTCGTCCTCCAACTCGTTTCTTCAGAACTTCCCCACCGCCCGACCGAGCCGATGCTCTGCTGCAGGCGGTGGCCGCTCTAAAGGCGGAAGGAGTGGTGACTTCCGTTCCTCTTCAGGAACAAGGTCACGGTTTTTACTCCAATCTGTTTGTGGTGCCAAAGAAGGACGGGTCCTTTCGGCCCGTCCTGGATCTAAAGTTGCTCAACAAACACGTAAAAACCAGGAGGTTCCGGATGGAATCTCTCCGCTCTGTCATAGCCTCAATGTCTCAAGGAGATTTCTTAGCATCAATAGACATCAAAGATGCTTATCTTCACGTGCCGATTGCGCCAGAGCATCAGCGTTTTCTACGCTTCGTTATAGAAAGCGAACACCTGCAGTTCGTAGCGTTACCTTTCGGGCTGGCAACAGCCCCTCGGGTCTTCACCAAGGTCATGGCAGCAGTAGTAGCTGTCCTGCACTCGCAGGGTCACTCCGTGATCCCGTATTTGGACGATCTACTTATAAAGGCACCCTCTCAAGAGGCATGCCAACACAGTCTGAACGTGGCACTGAAGACTCTCCAGAGTTTCGGGTGGATTATCAACTTTTCAAAGTCAAATCTAACCCCGACCCAATCACTAACATATCTTGGCATGGAGTTTCATACTCTCTCAGCGATAGTGAAGCTTCCACTGGACAAGCAGTGCTCTCTGCAGACAGGGGTGCAATCTCTCCTGCAGAACCAGTCCCACTCCTTGAGGCGCCTCATGCATTTCCTAGGGAAGATGGTGGCAGCAATGGAAGCAGTCCCTTTCGCGCAGTTTCATCTGCGCCCTCTACAATGGGACATTCTCCGCCAATGGGACGGGAAGTCGACGTCCCTCGACAGGGATGTCTCCCTCTCTCAGGCAACCAAGGACTCTCTCCGATGGTGGCTTCTTCCCACCTCATTGTCAAAAGGAAAGTCGTTCCTACCCCCATCCTGGGCGGTGGTCACGACAGATGCGAGCCTATCAGGGTGGGGAGCAGTGTTTCTTCACCACAGGGCTCAGGGTACGTGGACTCAGAGAGAGTCCACCCTTCAGATCAATGTTCTGGAAATCAGAGCAGTCTATCTTGCTCTGCGAGCCTTCCAACAGTGGCTGGAGGGCAAGCAGATCCGGATTCAGTCGGACAATTCCACAGCGGTGGCGTACATCAACCACCAAGGGGGAACACGCAGTCGACAAGCCTTTCAAGAAGTCCGGCGGATTCTGACGTGGGTGGAAAACACAGCATCCACCATATCCGCAGTTCACATCCCAGGCGTGGAAAACTGGGAAGCAGACTTTCTCAGTCGCCAGGGCATGGACGCAGGGGAATGGTCCCTTCACCCGGACGTGTTTCAGGAGATCTGTCGCCGCTGGGGGATGCCGGACGTCGACCTGATGGCGTCACGGCACAACAACAAGGTCCCGGTTTTCATGGCACGGTCTCACGATCACCGAGCTCTGGCGGCAGACGCCTTAGTTCAGGATTGGTCGCAGTTCCGACTACCTTATGTGTTCCCACCTCTGGCATTGTTGCCCAGAGTGCTCCGCAAAATCAGGTCCGACTGCCGTTGCGCCATTCTCGTCGCTCCAGACTGGCCAAGGAGGTCGTGGTACCCGGATCTGTGGCATCTCACGGTAGGACAACCGTGGGCGCTACCAGACCGTCCAGACTTGCTGTCTCAAGGGCCGTTTTTCCATCTGAATTCTGCGGCCCTGAACCTGACTGTGTGGCCATTGAGTCCTGGATCCTAGGGACCTCAGGTTTATCTCATGATGTTGTTGCCACCATGAGACAGGCTAGGAAACCATCCTCCGCCAAGATCTACCACAGAACGTGGAAGATATTCTTATCTTGGTGCTCTGCTCAGGGAGTTTCTCCCTGGCCATTTGCATTGCCTATTTTTCTTTCCTTCCTGCAGTCTGGGTTGGAAAAAGGTTTGTCGCTTAGCTCCCTTAAAGGACAAGTCTCTGCGCTATCCGTATTCTTTCAGAAGCGCCTGGCGCGACTTCCTAAGGTACGCACATTCCTGCAAGGGGTTTGTCATATCATTCCCCCTTACAAGCGGCCATTGGAACCCTGGGATCTGAACAAGGTTCTGATTGCTCTCCAGAAGCCACCTTTCGAGCCTATGAAGGAGATTTCCTTTTCTCGGCTTTCACAGAAAGTGGCTTTTCTGGTGGCGGTCACGTCTCTTCGGAGAGTGTCAGAGCTGGCGGCGTTATCTTGCAAATCTCCCTTCCTGGTGTTTCACCAAGACAAGGTAGTACTGCGTCCAATTCCAGAGTTTCTTCCCAAGGTGGTATCTTCCTTTCATCTCAATCAGGATATCACTTTACCATCTTTGTGTCCGCATCCAGTTCACCAATTTGAAAAGGGTTTGCATCTGTTGGACCTGGTGAGAGCACTCAGGATCTACATTTCCCGCACGGCGCCTCTGCGCCGTTCGGATGCACTCTTTATCCTGGTCGCTGGTCAGCATAAAGGGTCGCAAGCTTCCAAATCCACCCTTGCGCGGTGGATCAAGGAACCAATTCTTCACGCCTACCGTTCTGCTGGGCTTCCGACTCCTTCTGGACTGAAGGCCCATTCTACCAGAGCCGTGGGTGCGTCCTGGGCATTACGGCATCAGGCTACGGCTCAGCAGGTGTGCCAGGCGGCTACCTGGTCGAGTCTGCACACTTTCACCAAGCATTATCAGGTGCATACCTACGCTTCGGCGGATGCCAGCCTAGGTAGACAAGTCCTGCAGGCGGCGGTGGCCCACCTGTAAGAAAGGGCTGCCTGACAGCCCGATCGCGAGGTATTATTTTACCCACCCAGGGACTGCTTTTGGACGTCCCAATTGTCTGGGTCTCCCAATTAGGAGCGAAAAAGAAGAAGGGAATTTTGTTTACTTACCGTAAATTCCTTTTCTTCTAGCTCCAATTGGGAGACCCAGCACCCGCCCTGTTTTTTCTGAGGGTATTTGTTTTTCGGGTGCACATGTTGTTCATGTTAATAACTTACGTTCTCCGATATTGTTTATCGGATTGAATTTGTTTTTGAAACAGTTATTGGCTTTCCTCCTTCTTGCTTTTGCACTAAAACTGAAGGACCCGTGCTCCCACGGGGGGGTGTATAGCCAGAAGGGGAGGGGCCTTACACTTTTAAGTGTAGTACTTTGTGCGGCCTCCGGAGGCAGTAGCTATACACCCAATTGTCTGGGTCTCCCAATTGGAGCTAGAAGAAAAGGAATTTACGGTAAGTAAACAAAATTCCCTTCTTTTTTAAATTTTACTAGTCCCCCTAGGGGGCTATAGCGATCAGCAATCCGATCGCTCTGCACTATCTGCTGATCACAGCTACACCGCTGTAAACGGCAGATATGCTCAGTTTCTCTTTCACTGAGCTGCGGGCACAGTGAAAGTGAAAGCAATTCATGTGCAGTACAGAAGTCACCACATGACCCTGTGCTACCATGACAACTACCGAAAGTCACGTGATCACGTAACGTGACTTCCGGTATCGGGCGGTAAGTAAAAGTTTACCGCAATCGCGCTTATAATGGCGCTGTAACATATTGACAGCACCATTTAAGGGGTTAAACGGCACGAGCAGATAACGATTCTGCTGGTGCCTAGCAGGCACACATCTCAGCTGTGAAAATCAGCTGAGATATGTGCCGACCGCTAGGACGTAATTTTACTGCCCGCGGTCGTTAAGAGGTTAATAAATGTATATCAAATTATGCTCCAATAAGGGATTCTGGCTTCGTTGACCGATCGACTAGGAGGATGCAGCTCCGTAGGTTTATTTTCAATTTTAAATTCGGCCCACTGGAATCAGTAATAAAAAACACCCTGTACAAAAATTGACACATCTTAGAACAAGATAGTGACCTAAAAGAAATGACTGCTGCTAAACCTTTAGTTACCTACTGGGGGTAATAACCTAAAAGATGTGTTGGTAAAAAACAGATTAACTCAGCTGTCTACGTGGCTAGAGAGGAGTAGCCCGGTCGGTAACTACAGGTGCGGTAATTGCAGATTTTGTCAACTGCATTTTACGGGTAATCCGATAACAATCGGTTCTTTTGTGCATCATGTCAGGCGTTTTATATCATGCAGGACAAAATTTGTTGTTTACATTGTATTTTGCAGTTGCGGTGATTTTTGCATCGGTTAGACCAGGGGTGGGCAATTAATTTTTACATGGGGCCGCATAAGAAATTGTGATGGTTTTAGAGGGCCGGACTACTATAATTAACTGGGTTCTACATCATTATATATCTAATATATAAAGCTGAATGTGTGTGTGTATGTGTGTGTGTATATCCGGGATTGGCATCCGCACCGTCGCAGCTACAGCCACAAAATTTTGCACACTCACACTTCTGAACCCCGAGAGCATCATAGGCTATGTTTTGAGGGGAAATTTTAACCCCGCTCTTTACAGTTATTCGCCAAAAAACCTGCCTCCATTAAAGCGAATTGAGCTGGGAGCCACAGTGCAGCCAGAACTTCAGAAGAATGCGCAGCCATGCCCTTATATGGAATGTTGGCGTGTCACAATGCAGTCAGGGAAAGAGACAGACACAAACAGGGAAAGAGGCAGACACAGACAGGGAAAGAAACAGACATAGACAGGGTAAGAAACAGACATAGACAAGGTAAGAGACAGACACAAAGAGACAGACACAGACAATGAGACAGACTGATAGGGAAAGAGACAGACGGAAAGAGAGGGAAAGAGAGAGACAGGTTAAGAGACAAAGAGACAGACACGGGGAAAGAGAAAGAGGGAAAGAGACAGACAGGGAAAGAGAGGGAAAGAGACAGACAGGGAAAGTGACAGACAGACAGGGAAAGAGATAGACAGACAGGGAAAGAGATTGAGACAGATGGAGAAAGAGACAGACAGTCAGAGACAGACAGGGAAAGAGACAGACAGACAGACAAAGAGAGAGAGAGAAACAGAGAGATATATACAGAGGGGGAGACAGACATTATAATTACATTTCTATCTATTTGTTTTGTGGTTTTTGTGTGCAGAATAAATTTTTGTTAATACATTCTATTTTGTTAACAGCAGTTATTAACCCGGGTGAAGCCGGGTAATACAGCTAGTATATATATATATATATATATATATATATATATATATATATATATATAAAAAAGATGTAGAACCGAGTTAATGATAGTAGTCCGGCATTATATATATGTGTGTGTGTGTATACATATGTATATTTACCTTCAAAAAAAGTGTCTCTACAAGCAGTGGAGGGCCTCAGCGGAGAGCAGAAACAGTGCAGGAAGTCAGGAATCAGCTTCTTTGAAGTGAAGCTCCGGCCTCGCCCCCAGGTCTGCTCCGTGTGAGTGGCTGAATGCAGCTTCCGTAGAGCAGTGTGTGCGGCTGCCGGCCTCCTGTCACTGCAGACAGGGAGCTTCAGGGCCGGAGCGGCCGCACACACCAATGAGACAGATAGTCGGGCTTCCCGAAACTGCTGCTCATAGACCGGCCCGGCCCCCCTGCGTCAATGATCAGTCTGCCCCTGTACATCACTACACCCCAAATATTTGTCAACAGTTACCTCCTCCCCCAATTCCCCACCGCACCCCATTGTCACTGCAGGTTACTAGTAACCACTCACCTCTCCCTTCTTACTGTCCCTCCTCAGGCACATCCGTATGTGCCCCCCCCGCTGAGCTGCTTCTCTTTTACATGCCCTGGCTGCGCCGATGCTGTATTCCTAGGAGCCCCTGCCGCTGCTTCTCTCCGTACCGGCCCCGGCTGCTGCAGCTTCTTCTTCTGCCGGGCGGGAACTTTTCAAATGACACATGCGCGCCGTACTGACGACATCAGGGCGCGCGTGTGTCACAGAGAAAGGTGCTGGGCAGGGAACAGAGGAGAGATTCCTGCGTTCCGCTGCCTACACTGTGCGGTGCTGCAGGATCGCTCCCTGCCCGGCACGCAGCGTGTGATGACGGCGATCTGATCACTGACCGGCCAGCAAGGACGCCCTGAACCAGGCGGGCCGGTCACAGAGAGTAGGCGATCCGGATGTCGCCCGCGGGCCGCCCCTTGCCCAGGTCTGGGTTAGACCATCAGACCGACAATGTATGTGAGATTCAAAGAACATTTTAACTCTGTGATGTCTGGTAAAGGCTCTCCTCAGTTAATTGAGCATATTTGTAATGTGCATAATGGTGATCCGAATATACTGCGGTTTGCAGGCTTAGAGAGAGTATCTCTCCCCCTCAAGGAGGTGATTTACACAAATTGCTCCTACAAACCGAGGCAAGACTTATTATTAAATATAGAGCCCAAGGGGATTTGGGGTTAAATGACAAAAATGATCTCTCGGTTTTCTGCACATCTCTATGTGTCCGCATATTTTTGTATGTGTCTGTTTGTAATGGTTTTTTACCATGTTGAATTTAATTGTATTTTGTATAACATTGTCAGTATCATGCACTATGCTGTTACTTGTTGCACTCCTCATCTGTTTTTAATTGGCAGTGACGTAGTCCTGACACAGCCCTCTCATAAGGCGCCGGTCTATGCCTGTCCACATGGACCCGATGAAGCGTATCCATATGCGAAACGGCCATCGTTCGTGAGAAGGCTCGCTGTCAGCTCTGCTCCTGTCTTTTTATTGCACCGCACTTCAATAAAGAATTTTTGCTAGATTCCGGTGAGTGCCGTCCCTTCTCTGAGTTGGATTCTGCCTATGAACTATAAGTCACTTTGGACGTGCTCCTCCCAGCCAGTTACGTGGAGGATCCCTGTCCATATTCCGTTTTGTATATTAAGGCTGATGCTAGTGGGTCAGTAGATGCGGCAATTCTTTTCTGTGGAAATGTTTAAAGTTTGCTCAACAACATTTAGACAAGTCTGTGAAATAATGGGCGAACATAGTCTGGTCAGATGAGACCAACACTTTGGAAGCAAATAATAAAAGGCTTTTGTGCAAAATATTAATTACATTTCATGTGTGCAACATCTGGTAAGAAATGCATTTCAGTAGCATTTACTAAAATCAGTTACATGTTCAATACTTATTTCACCCCTGTATGTATGCTAGAAATGTATTATACTGTAAACTCTATGTAATATACTGTATGTACAGATATCTCAGGTTATATACAGGTAATATGTGACTGGTAGAATATCTAGACATCATATGGTATACACAGGATAAGTGACTGGTACATCATATACTATAACCACTATTTGTTGATGTGGTGTTGAAGTTTACATTGGTGACTTGGTTGATCAAGCATCTGAAAAAATACACAAAAAAATATTCATAGGCGCATGTGTGGCGCCCCTGAGGCTTCAGAGTATTGCACCTAACATTGGGTGTAATGCTAAACCCAGTTCCCTTTTACATAGTTACATAGGTTAAAAAAATGACCTACGTCCATCTAGTTTAAAGGGGTGGTTCACCCATTTTTTTTTTTCCCCAATGATTGCCACTTACCATTGTCTGCAGCTTCTGCATTGGCTTCAGTTTCCAGTTCTGGCACTGAGCGGCGCTATCCTGCACGCTCAGTGCCGGTCACATGACCCCCTGGAGCTGTGGCCGCCTGCATCCTCTGACGTCCCGGCATTTCCGGGCTCTCAAACTGGACGGGTACGTCAGAGGATGCCGGCGCCACTCACAGTGATTGACTGGGCTGTGGGCGGTCACTGCCTGACGTCACAGCCCAGCATCGAGGGGAGGATCCGGAGGACGCCAGTGTGTGGAGCGGTGAAGGCAGAGCGCGCGCTTACCATCATTCAGCTGTGGGAGGTATGGGCTCCAGTGTGGAGTACAGGGGGGGTTTCCTCCACTGAAATCCCCCCTGTCACGCAAGTATGTGATCACACTGTCCACCCGCCCGCTGTGCTCAGCTGTCAGGAGAGCGGGCGGTGTCGGCAGTGTGATCATATACTCCCACCAGCAGCACAGGTGACCGGACGCTGCATGGGACCAATCTGCTCCACTCTGTCACCTGCACAACAAGTCCCACAGTGGAGACAGTGACATGTAGCATCCGGTCACCTGCACAACAAGTCCCAGAGTGGAGACAGTGACATGCTCTGCTCTGACACATAGTGTGCTGCATGTCACTGTCTCCATTCTGGGACTTGTTGTGCAGGTGACCGGATGCTACATGTCACTAACTGTATCCACTCTGGGACTTGTGCAGGTGACCGGATGCTACATGTCACTATCTGTCTCCACTCTGTGATTTCTGCTGCATAGTACCAACTGTATACACTCTCACCTGCAGAACAAGTACCACAGTGGAGACAGTTAGTGACATGTAGCATCCGGTCACCTGCACAACAAGTCTCAGAGTGGATACAGTGACATGCAGCACACTATGTGTCAGAGCAGAGCATGTCACCAACTTGCTCTGCTCTGTCACCTGCGATGCTGCATGTCACCAACTAAGGGTAAGCTCACACAGTGCGTTTTTCGTGGCGTTCTTGCGCGTTTTTCTGGTGCGTTTTAACTCAGAAAACTGCATGACTTTGTTTCCCGAGTAAAGTCTATGCCCTTGTGCGCACTAGTCGTTTTTGCTTCGTTTTTTGCGGCGTTTTTTACAACATTTTTGTGCTGAAAACGCAGTGACATTGCTTCCCCAGCAATGTCTATGGGTTTTCATAAGTGCTGTCCGCAGACAGCGTTTTTTTGTAGCTGCGTTTTTGTGTTGACCGCAAAAATGCAGCATGTCAATTATTTCTGCGTTTTTCACTGCGTTTTTCACCCATTGAGTTCAATGAGATGTTCAACAACGCAATGAAAAACGCATATAGCTGCATTTCTATGACTAAAAACACAGCTATAAACGCAAGTGGTGGGTACTACAGTGACGTGTACAGGAAGAGGATTCCTTCTGTTGTTAAACACAGAAGCATGAATCCTCCCGGTACCGTCACCGCTGCGTCCACAACCCGCCCGGTGCCATGTCAGCTCCGTGCGGCGCCATGTCTGGGCGGGAGGTGGAGGCAGCGGCGAAAACCAAAGTGAACAGTAGAAAAAAAGAATGTCATACTCACCTGTCTGCAGGGTCACGGTGCCATATCCGCTCCCAGCCCCTGTCTCGGTACCGCCGCTCTGGCTGTGTGCAGTCTCACCGGGGCAAGTACGAAGCTTGCAGGACCTGGCGGTGGATCACCTGATGCAGTCACCTGACGCATCAGCTCATCGATTCTCGCGGTGTTGCCGGCTTTTTCGCGCCCGTCCGGCTATCAGCTGCTCCTGCCGTCAGGGGACTTCATCAGCTGATTACCGTCAGCTCCTGCAGCGATGGGACAGGATCATTCTCCTGTCCAATCGATCGCTCCAGGAGCTGCCAGTAATCAGCACATAAGTGAGTATGTATTTATTTATTTTTTTTTTCAACTGATGCATCAGCTGATTGTATAAAAGCAGATTATACAATCAGCTGATGTGTCATGTGATTCACGTAGTTTAACCTGACACATCATCTGATCGCTTTGCCTTCCAGCAAAACGATCAGATGATATTGGATCCGGATTGGACGGCGCGGGACCCTTACCCCGGATTACTGCGGAGTGGGGTGCTTTATTTCAATAAAGATGGAGTCTCTAATTGTGTTGTGTTTTATTTCTAATAAAAATATTTTTCTGTGTGTTGTTTTTTTTTTTTTTTATCATTACTAGAAATTCATGGTGGCCATGTCTAATATTGGCGTGACACCATGAATTTCGGGCTTAGGGCTAGCTGATAATATACAGCTAGCCCTAACTCCATTATTACCCAGCTAGCCACCCGGCATCAGGGCAGCTGGAAGAGTTGGATACAGCGCCAGAAGATGGCGCTTCTATGAAAGCGCCATTTTCTGGGGTGGCTGCGGACTGCAATTCGCATTGGGGGTGCCCAGAAAGCTTGGGCACCCTGCACTGTGGATTCCAATCCCCAGCTGCCTAGTTGTGCCCGGCTGGACACAAAAATTAGGCGAAGCTCACGTCATTTTTTTTTTAATTATTTCATGAAATAAAAAAAAAAAGGGCTTCTCTATATTTTTGGTTCCCAGCCGGGTACAAATAGGCAGCTGGGGGTTGGGGGCAGCCCGTACCTGCCTGCTGTACCCGGCTAGCATACAAAAATATGGCGAAGCCCATGTCATTTTTTTTTTCTTTTTTGGCAAAAAACTGCATACAGTCCGGGATGGAGTATGCTGAGCCTTGTAGTTCTGCAGCTGCTGTCTTCTCTCCTGCATACACTAGTGAATGGAGGATGCTGAGCCTTGTAGTTCTGCAGCTGCTGTCTGCTCTCCTGCATACACTAGTGAATGGAGGATGCTGAGCCTTGTAGTTCTGCAGCTGCTGTCTGATCTCCTGCATACACTATTGGATGGAGGATGCTGAGCCTTGTAGTTCTGCAGCTGCTGTCTGCTCTCCTGCATACACTATTGGATGGAGGATGCTGAGCCTTGTAGTTCTGCAGCTACTGTCTGCTCTCCTGCATACACTAGTGAATGGAGGATGCTGAGCCTTGTAGTTCTGCTCCCCCTGCCTCTCCCTCCAGCATACAGTCCTGGATAGAGCATGCTGAGCCCTGTAGTTCTGCAGCTATATGCTCTCCTGCATACACCAGTGGAGAATGAAGAACATATTGAAGAAGGAAATTACTTCAGACCTTTTTTATTTTTTTTTTCTTTCAACAATCTTTCTCTGATAAAAAAAGCATAAAAACACAGAGAGCAAAAAACGCACCAAAACACGATAAAAACGCGTCTGTTGTTTGCCACGGATGCTTTTTTGTGCGTTTTTTGACGCAAAAAAACTCACAAAAACGCCGCTTAAATAAAACGACGCAGTGTGTGAACTTAGCCGAAATCCACACTGTTACTTGTGATGCATGGGACACACTTTCTCCACTCTCAACTGCACAACAAGTCCCAGAGTGGCTCAAGTTGTGATAATCCCTGCAATCATTAGAGGATTGGAGATTAGATTCTGTAACAATAAATGTTTAGAGCAATATTGTTATATTGATGGTGTATCCTTAGTATAATACATCATTATGTGATCGTAGGGATCTGATACACGGCCATGTTCGCCACTGAGATTTTCATGGCCACACACCGGAAAAAGTATTGTGTTCCTTGAGACTGTATACGTGTTCCTTGAGTATGTATAAGGAAAAAAAATTCTTGTGTGTATATCAGGGATCACATTCCACGCACAGGGGTACAAAAGGTGAGGGGGCCACTTATACCTCCAAAACAGGAGGAATTATGTAGTATGAGGGGCTACTAAAATATTCTTCCAGGACAGGTGCATCTTCTGGCTGACACAACCCATCATGTAAAAAACACACACATATATAATATTATAAGCACGCATACAAGTATATGTAGAAAGATATAGCTACACACACATGTACTGTCTATATTTGTGTGTGTGTATATACATTATATATAAACACACATATACACAAGCATATATAGCCATAGAGAAACATGTGTGGAGTTAGATAACTCTCTCTCTCTCTCTCTCTCTCTCTCTCTCTCTCTCTCTCTCTCTCTCTATATATATATATATATAGCTTATAAATATATCCTGAAATAGATACTATGAAATAGATCAGAAAGACCAAATGATAAAAGCTCTATTACCATGATTAGGCAGTGCACACAGGAAGGAGGGGAGGGAACTGTTGTGGTGGAGATCTGAGGGGAGGGAACAGTCAGAGAGGGTTGGGAGATAGATTGCTAGTTACTGCAAAGGATTATGGAAATTGTAGTAACTGAACCCAGGAAGTCAGAGGAGAGATTAACCCCATCAGAGCTGGAGCCAGCAAGGAGCATGTGCTGCTAGTGCACAATAAAAGGTAATTTTGCGGAAAAAACATAATAGATGTGTTGAGGGGCACATATTAGCAAGATTTATCAGAAAAAAAAAAAATCAGTTTTGGTAACTGGACAACTTCTTTAACCTTCCTCCACCAATTCTACATTTAAGTTACATTAAGTCACTTATAACCAACAATGTTGTGTGTACTGAGGAAATCATCCAGCCCTTTTTTAAAAGCTGTTATAGTATCTGCCATTACCTCCTGAGGAGGTCAGTCCTGGTTTCACTACATTACACTACAAGATGACCCTCGGATTGTCACAATTCGAAGTAATGCTGACTACTGGTTGCCACACTGTTAGATCCCCGGTACAAGACAAAATTTGGCGAAATAAGCCCTTCCATAGAAAGGGACGCACGTATGCAGGAGTATCCGCAGAAGCTGGTACTCAATCTTTGATCTGCTTTTACATTAAACACCAGTGCTGCACAGAGTGAATCTCAACGCTTTGTCATGGCTAAGAGGAAATGGTATTTTACTTGTCCACATCTAAGGGACCGAGGGCTGGCTGCTGTGCTGAGACGGCGTTGAGTAGGGTGTCCCTGCAGAGTTGCAAATTTGGTCAAAAAGGTGGAAAAAGGACAGATGCTGGTGGAAAGGGGAACACGTGTGTTGGAAAGGGGAAAAAAGTTTGTGTCCGTGGGTTTGGTGGTTAAGCAACAGTAACATCTTCTGAAGAAACACCATCTGTTACGGGGGGACTAACAGATTTGGATAAGGTGGTATATATCCCAATTGCCAGTCGGGGTCCACCGTGCTCCCAGATGGAGAAGGAGATGCTGGCAACCCGAAGGTTAGGCGGAGGATACAGAGCTGGGTGGCTCTCAAACTAATAGTAGCCTGAACTGAGTTAGACGACACTCGGTTCTGGAGACTGTGAACCCTGTTAGCGTCACAGGGTCCACACACCCAGCCCAGGAACTCCCTGTTAACAACACAGGGGCTATTGGGTACGTTGTCTGTGTGCGTAGGGGGCACACCTCTGGACAGCAGGCGCAGCAGCAGCCCAGTTAATGCCACTGAGCTGCACTAGCAGGATTGGTAGGACAGGAGCTGGTCGTAACCGTTCTGCGTTACCAAGTGTGGTGGCGTCCTGCACCGACGCCCTATCCCTGCCTACCTCTGGCCTAAAGCCGCAATGGGTTCAACACATGGACGTGTGCTCTGTCTCAGCATAATAGAAGAATGCGCACCTCCTTGTTGTCTACAGCTCCTTTTATAACCTGGGTCCGCCCCAACGCAGGGTGGACCACAAGGCACCTCCAGGAGCCAATAGCAGAGTGCCACATCATCAGTGACATAACCAGCAGCTTATCCGGAACCGCCACTTCAATGATGACTTCATGTCAGCCACGCCCCAAACACCTCACCAGTCATCGTCTGACGAACAATGATGAGGTGCAAAATCATAGGGGCGGGCCTCTGCGAGCCAGTCCGGAGTGGCCACATCATCAGGACACCTGATGTCCTCTGGACTAGCATGGACTGCCACCTCATGGACATGGCCAGTGAGTTCCTTAATGTACCTAGCCTCTGATGCACTAAGTGCCTGAGCATGCTCAGGAGCCTGAACAACAGTCTCAGAAAACAGACTATCAGCTTCTGCATGCTCTGTAGACACAACACAGGACTTAGACACGGCACGGAGTCCAAGTACCTGTGCAAAGAGGCTTTTCTCATTAAGTGTGGGAGCATGCTCTGTAGCACGAACTGAGGACTTAGGCTCAGGAATGGCACAGTCATGCTAAGCATGCTCACTAGGCGAAACACTGGACTTAGGCTGTGTCTGGGGTAAATCGGCACACGCATCCGCACTAGCCGTCTCTCCACACTTAGACGTGGAGGAGGAAGCAGCCAGCTGGACGACCAAAGGCATGGCCAAAAATGGCAGCTGACGCTTGGGCGCAACTGGAACCGCAGCAGGCTGCTTGCGTCAACGGCGGTACCGATTCGTAATACCAACTACCAGCCAAAATAAGAGGTGTATTTCTTCCCATGGATAATCTGATATGATCCCTTTCTTACGGACACGACCATCGCTACCAAATGTAGATGAGGCACCAAAAGAGCAGGTGCTTCAATGGATCTCAAGTGCTCCATCAAGTGGCCTCTCCACCTCAACTTCAATATCCAAAATACTCCATTCCTCTGTGGTGTCAACCCAATCGCACTTGCTTCCTAACAGCTCTCAAGTTTCCACCAGCCCTGCTGAGTATGGGGTGACAGAGATGGTTGAGTCTGCAGAGCTGTCCAGTCACACTATAGCCTGGGAATCAGAGGTCTGCTCCAAAGCTGCAGTGAGTCCAGACAAGGAAATGATCTGCACTGATGCCCAGAAGCTTTGTGAGTCGGATCCAGGCCCCGATGAAGAAGGTTCTGAGCATAATGTACACCCTCATTCCCAAACTATAAATCCTCCTGGTGGAGACAATGGAGAACATGCTGATGAGACTCCGATACCTGATTGGAACGTCAACTTTACTATTCGGTCAGGGCAGGAAGAGGTTGGCTCGGAGGAGTCTGGACGAGGGGAATGAAAACACACAGGGTGATAATGAGGTTGGAGACCCCACTTACTGTCAAACCACAGTCAGCCAGTCGATGAGGTCAGCAGAGGAGTTGGAGGAGGATGCTACTGACGACGAGGTTAGGTTGCGTCTTCCTGGACAGAGACAAAGTACTGGAAGCACGTCAACAACTGAATTCTCAGCCATAACTCTGCCTCTGAGCAGAAGTCATGGTGGCTCTGCAGGTCGCATGGGCTGTAAGCCTTGCCTAGCCTGGTGCTTTTTTTACATCGCAAAAGATCACCCAAGTCACGTCATCTGTAAGATTTGTCACCAATCTCTAAGTAGAGGCCAAAAACTCACTACTTTGAGTACTTCGTCCATGAACTGTCACATGGATATGAAGTGATAGTGTGAGGGTGTATTGATGAGCTTTATCCACTGTGAATGCAACATGCTTATTTGCCGTTCATTGTATGCATTGTTGCAGACTACCCACAAGGGGCGGCTGTTTTTTTGCATCTGCCTTTGACTGTTTGGTCACTATAGCAATAGCAAAACGGTCTTCGGCTGTGGACTTGGAGACCGGACTAGGTGTTGTCTGTGAACTTAAGAAAACGCTAAAGGTGTGCGTTACAGCAAGTAGCCACCGCGGAAACACTATGGTGGATTGTGAGGAGACTCGTGTTGGAGTTTGGTGAGGAGGACCGTAATGCATGTGAGCAGCATCCTGTGCCGGAGACCGACATTCTTCCGGTGCTGTCTATACTGTTTACCGTGAAAGGATTGTAAACTCTGTATTTATGGCAACTGGACACCACAGTACCCGGGTACGGTAGGCTGGGCCCAGACAGTAATGCGTGCACGCAACACTTTTGTTAACAAAACACATCTGTTCTGCTTAGGCAGACTATATAGACAATAAGATTTGCTGCTTCTGCTCTGTCAATTTGTCAGTTACAGTTAAAATTCTAGAGGGACAGCAACACATGTTTGCACTGACTGTTGCTTTACAAGATTTCCAGGACTGTGTTGCTGAGCTGTGTGGTTTGACTCACCACTGTTATCATCTGCCTTATCTGTGAGGCTTCAGCTAACAAGGGTATTCAGGGGGGTTAATGGGTTTTGTCTATGTTTAGGTAGATAAGTTGTAAGCTCTTGTGATGCGCCACTGGTAAGTCGTGTTCACACACACACACACACACACAATTACTACTGCTACGCAGAGGGATTACCAGGTAGGCGGCAACAGTTTAGACAGTCCCTTGGTTAGGCAAAGGTTGGTGAGAAGGGGCTATAAATTGCCATTACGAGTGTTGCAGCATAGGGGTGTAGGCTTTTGGACTTGTGAATAGATTGTTCTATTCTTTCAGTTTTATGCATGGTCCTTATTGTTTGTTTTGGGAGAGTTAAACAATCATTTATCAACCCAACTGCCTAGAGTCCTTTTCCTGTTGCGTGGTTTTGCTGTATACTGGGGAGCCCACCCTATACACTACTTTAAATGAAGCATAAGTCTATGTGGAAGGGTCACTATGCTACAATGCGGCCTAGCGGGGCGGTGCAACCACCGTCTGCCCCATCAATGGCATCTGTGTGCTCTTCATCCTCTGGGACTGTGGGGACAGCAGTCACATATGCTTTTTGACGCTGACCTTCCACCCCTTTACCCGCAACAAGCAGTGTCATTGGCAGGTCATCAGTTGTTTTTGAAGTGGAAACAGCTGCTGGTGTTGAGCTCTCTCAGACATTGAGAGAACCACCTTTTGGATGAAGGCAACATTATATCCACGCCTGTACCTTCGTCACAGATTGATGGACTACCTGCAGTTAAAAATTGCGTTGCAGAAATGGAGAGGTGGTGTACAATACAGAGTTGGTCTAGCTTTATTGACAGCTGAAGAACCAACACTGAATATCACAGACAATGAAACTATGCCCCTTAAAGTGTCAGCACTTTTTGAAATTAAAATTGCGTAGCAAAAATGGACAGGTGTGTAGAATGCACAGTTGGTGTACCTTGCTTGACAGCAGAGGAACCCTAAGTTAGTATCCCAGACAATTTTAGTATGCCCCTAAAAGTGGCAGCAATTTTTGCAATTAAAATTGCAAAGCAAAAATGGAGAGGTGTGTAGAATGCACAGGTGCTGTAGCTAGCTTGTCAGCAGAGGAAGCCTCAATTTCTATCCCTGCCAATGAAACAATGCCCCAAGGAATTGCCTGAGCTGATTTAGCCAGACGCTGTGATATAAACCCCTGCACAGCGCTGGCACAAACCTGCCTAGCAAAAATTGTTATGAACGGCTGTAATGTAGCCCTGAAAAGGACTGAAATTACAAGTAGTCCCTAATCCCTTAAGCGATGCGTAGATTGCACTGTATGTCTATAGCGCACACAGCAGCAGCGGGAGCGGTGACTGACACCCACCCGCAGCAGAGAGATAATGGTGGCGACGGGGAAAATGACCAGGTCTTATAGGGCAAAGATATGTGACATGCACAGCCAATGACGCATGCCCTTGCTTGTTTGGCAAAAATCCTCTTTGCTGTGTGTGTGTCTGTGATTGGCTGACAGCCTGGCCCGCCCCACTGTACGCACGGTTAGGAAAAAAAAAATGGTGATCACCTTTCTTTCAGCACTCAGCAGCAGCACTGATCTAAACCCTGCCCCCCCCCCGCACACTATACGCTGAATTTTGATAATATCATGATTCACAGTGACTCACAGTAATACAGTGAAAAGCCAGCTAGTAACTAGCTACGCTTTATGGTGATCGAACCATTATCGAATGTAACTCGAACTGCCGAATTTGAAGCAAATCGTTTGAGTTCGTCGAACACCGCCCCAAATCATTTGAATTTGAAATTGGCGAACCGTTTGAATCGAACATCGCTCAACTCTACACAACAGTTAGAGAGTTCTCCAGCAGGAGAGGAAGGGAGCAGTCGCATCTTACAGGTGCTCCGGTGGGAAGGAGGAGAGAGCTCACACGGTTGCCATGGGGAGAGTGAACCTGCTCCCCACGGAGTCAGTGCCACACAGGGCGGCAGGACCCTAGGGAATATCATACTTCACGTTGGATTTCCAGAATCTGTCCGGTCGGGGAAAGTTTCAAGCTTCCTTGCCCACACAGCACCCGACAGCACAGTGCCATATAGGATCCGGGGCCTCGCTTCAAGCCGGACCCCACATCGGAACTGCGGCACCTGCAGATAGGGACAAGAGTGCATCTTGTGAAACCCAGGGTCCCCTCGTAGCTTCAAGCCAGGGGATCCACAGACAGCCGTTACAAGGAGAAACCAACCAAACACCAAACCGGACTAATCTCTAAAGGGATTCAGGTTAGACTGAGCCCATCATAGCACATGACCGATATTATCTGAGTGAGCGGCATTGTACAAAAGTGAGTAAACAACGTGGAACCACAGCTATAGACTCTGACTCCTTATTAACCGTACTGCTGCTCCCTGCTGCCATTACTAGTCCCCTCATCATCCTCCCTGGGGCCCGTTCTACCTGTGGAGAGCAATCCCATCCCTGGCTGCTACTACCATCTGCTCCAGAGGACAGTGACAGCAGCGGTGGCCCATTCCCTGGCCGCATACCCCAGGTGGCGTCACGACAACCACCTCACAAGTACACCCATCATCTTTCCCTGCCATCTTCTGTACACCACGGGGCAACGGAAGCGGGCTAGGCCGCCCGTGACCGTCCCAGTCGACGGCCCGGCGATGAGTAGGTTAATCCGCCTGCCCCATGGGGTGCTACATATGCTTATGTGTGACCACTGTTACTCAGGATATGTTTTTTTGAGGAGTGTAGAAAAGCACAGTGTACATTGCTTTACTGCATATTTGAAAGCGTATATCTGGCTTAAAGATTGTAATACGTACCCATGTATGACACCTGAGAAGTGCAAGAGCTCATAGGAACCGGTCCAAGTGCTGTCAGTTTTTTCCACAGGCCGTACTCACAGACAATATGGCTGAGTGAATACAGCCTATGAAGCAGCTGAACATAAACCTGTCACAAGGTTTTTCCTAATATAAAGTACGGCCACTACCTTTAAATCCGCTTTTACAGCATTATAGTAAGCTGCGTGTATGACCCCAAGCATAGCACAAATAAGGGATTTTTTTTTTTTTATATCCACAGCTGGCGACCAAGTCCGATGGGGACCTTTGGTCTTGATCTGGAGCCTTTTTTCTTCCTACAATAGCCATTGCCTTTCCCTGCGTTGTGTAGCGGATGTGTCCTACGTCATCCACATGTGTTTCCCGACCTCGCTCCTGCACAGGCATACTTCTCTTTGATGTGGCAAGGGCTGGGTAAGGCTAAAGAGTGCTGATTACCCAGAAAAAAAGCCGCCACATGCACACTGCAATACTTTCCTCAGCCTAATGGCGATGGCGATTGTAAGAAGAAGCTGCACTGGATCAAGACCAGAGATGCCCATCGGACCGGACCGCAATGGCGGTGGGTATAATAAAAGCTCTTTTTCTGTACTATGCAGAGGGGCTTGGGGAAATACATGCAGCTTACTAGATTACTGTAAAAGAAGTCTTAAAGGCGGTGGCTGTACTTTATATATCAGTAAAACCTAATGACAGATTCCTATTAAGAATGGGTTGCTATTCATGGGCCACTCCTGTGTACTTTCCCCCCAGGCCAAAATCTGGCAGCCAGCCGCTGGCATGCAGTAATTGTTCTGAATGTAAATGTAAATAAAGGGTGGGCCATAAGTATGGATACACCCTGATGATATCACCTTACCGTTTGTGGCTTATTAGTACATGGGAGGGGCAAAACATTTGAGGCCGGGTCATGCCCATGGTGGCCATCTGCAAAGCAGCCATTTTTAATTCAACTTTATTTTTTTTTATCAGAGTGTATCCATCCATACTTATGGCCCACCTTATACATGGTCAGAACATTCTCTTTTTCTGACTCAAAAGGTTTGAAGAGATATAGAATTGTGCATAATCTTACTTGCAATGCCACGTCAGTCATCTACTTAGCAACCTGTCCCTGCAACCTTGCATATGCAGGCATAACGACTCAATAGCTAAAAGTCTGTGCCCTTGAACATGTTAAAAATATAAAAGCAGTGATAAATAACATCCAATTCCACTACATTTTCATGACTTCCATCATTGTAATCTCAAAAGTTTCCATATTGGAGGAACAGACGACATAAGGCTAGGTTCACACACTGCGTTTTTTTGACGCTGCGTTTTTGTGCGTTTTTTGCGGCAAAAACGCACCCGCGGCAAAAAAACGCGGCAAAAAACGCACGTGTTTTGCCGCGATTTGGTGCGTTTTTTTGCTGCGTTTTGCTGCGTTTTTGCTCACTGCGTCTTTATGCGTTTTTTATCAGTGAACAAAAAAAAAAGGTCTGATGTCATTTCCTTCTTCAATGTGTTCTTCATTCTCCACTAGTGTATGCAGAAGAGCAGACAGCTGCAGAACTACAAGGCTCATCATGCTCCATCCAATAGTGTATGCAGGAGAGCAGACAGCAGCTGCAGAACTACAAGGCTCAGCATGCTCCATCCAGGACTGTATGCTTGAGGGAGAGTCAGGGGGAGCAGACCTACAAGGCTCAGCATCCTCCATCCAATAGTGTATGCAGGAGAGCAGACAGCAGCTGTCGAACTACAAGGCTCAGCATCCTCCATCCAATAGTGTATGCAGGAGAGCAGACAGCAGCTGTCGAACTACAAGGCTCAGCATCCTCCTTCCAGGACTGTATGCAGGATTTCTTTTCCCCCCCCCCAAACAAAAAAAATAACGTGGGCTTCGCCATATTTTTGTATGCTAGCCGGGTACAGCAGGCAGGTGCGGGCTGCCCCCAACCCCCAGCTGCCTATTTGTACCCGGCTGGGAACCAAAAATATAGGGAAACCCTTTTTTTTTTAATTATTTCATGAATTTCATGAAATAATTTTAAAAAAAAAATGACGTGAGCTTCGCCCAATTTTTGAGTCCAGCCGGGTACAACTAGGCAGCTGGGGATTGGAATCCACAGTGCAGGGTGCCCATGCTTTCTGGGCACCCCCGCTGTGAATTGCAGTCCCGCAGCCACCCCATAAAATGGCGCTTTCATAGAAGCGCCATCTTCTGGCGCTGTATCCAACTCTTCCAGCTGCCCTGATGCCGGGTGGCTCGCTGGGTAATAATGGGGTTAGGGCTAGCTGTATAGCTGGCCCTAAGCCCGAAATTCATGGTGTCATGCCAATATTAGACATGGCCACCATGAATTTCTAGTAAAGATAAAAAAAAAACACAACACACAGAAAAATATTTTTATTAGAAATAAAACACAACACAATTAGTGACTCCATCTTTATTGAAATAATGAACCCCCCTCCGCAGTAATCCTGGGTCAAGGGTCTCGCGCCGTCCAATCCGGATCCAATATCATCTGATCGGTTTGCTGGAAGGCAAAGCGATCAGATGATGTGTCAGGTTCTACGGGCTGAAGCACATCACACAGCAGCTGATTGTATAAAAGCCGTTTATGCAATCAGCAGATGCATCGGTGCAAAAAAAAAAAAAAAAAAAAATACTCACTTATGTGCTGATTACCGGCAGCTCCTGGAGCGATGGGGCGGGAGTCTGATCCTGTCCGATCGCTGCAGCAGCTGCCGGTAATCAGGGATGAAGTCTCCTGACGCATCCGCTGATAGCTTAAACCGGCTGGGCGCCCGCGTCACCGCGATACTTACGATTACCTGATGCGTCAGGTGACTGCATCAGGTGATCCATCGCCAGGTCCTGCATCTATCGGAGATGTCCCGGCTGTCTGCACACAGCCGGAGCGGTGATACCGTGAGAGGAGATGGGAGCGGGCATGGCACCGGGAGGCTGCAAGCAGGTGAGTATAACTTTTTTTTTTTTTTTCTACTGTTTACTTTTGTTTTCGCAGCCGCTTCCACCTCCCGCCCAGACATGGCGCCGCACGGCAGCATACATGCACAGGACTGGAGGTGGACGCGACGATGACGGTACCGGGAGGATTCACGCTTCTGTGTTTACTGACAGAAGGAATCCTCTTCCTGTACATGTCACTTTACTACCCACCTCCTGCGTTTATAGCTGCGTTTTTGGTCTTGGAAACGCACCAAAACGCAGCTATTTGCGTTTCTCATTGCGTCTTTCAACATCCCATTGCACTCAATGGATGAAAAGCGCAGTGAAAAACGCGAGAATAATTAACATGCTGCGTTTTTGTGGCACCACAAAAACGCAGCTGAAAAAAAAACGCTGTGTGCAGACAGCAAAAATGAAAACTCATAGACTTTGCTGGGGAAGCAAAGTCATGCAGTTTTCTGAGCAAAAACGCACCCGAAAACTGCGCAAAAACGCAGCGAAAAACGCACTGTGTGAACTTACCCTAAATGTTTATATCTGTGGAGGAGACATTAAAAAAAATCTTTTCTAAAGATAGAAACTAAATAGATCATGCTGTTAGATCTAAAATTCTCGAATAAACTCATTGAGTACATTAGTTATAATTAGTGATGAGGGATTTTTGTTACTTGCACAAATAGTACAGTATTCACGTTATTCGTTACTCGAGTCATTCGGTCCCTGCCTCGTGATTTTTGTTACTCGCACGAATAGTACAGTGTTCACGTTATTCGTTACTCGTTGAGTATTTTGGTCCTTAGCAAGGCAATACTGATATGTGTCTGCCAAAAAGTAAAATATAACTTTTATTAATGACTAACAATAAAAAGCACACTGACAGACAAACAAATAAGGCTAGGTTCACATTTCCGTCAATTTGTATCAGTCACAATCCGCGGCTCTGGTAAACAACAGAATCCGTTTGGCGGATTCCGTTGTTCCCATAGACTTGTATTAGCGGTGGATTGTGACTGATGACACTGCGTTGCATCCTCCGCCCGACTGATCAGTCATGGAACGACTGACCGTCGGGCGGCAGGAATGCAGCCTGTAAAGTTTTTTGAGCAGTGCAATCCGTAGGCTTTCGCTGCGCATGCTCTCTCTGGCTCCCTGCACACATAACCGGGGTACACGTCGGGTTACTAAGCAAAGCGCTTTGCTCAGTTACCCGATATTTACCCTGGCTACGTGTGCAGGGAGCCAGCGCTAAGCGGTGTACGCTGGTAACCAAGGTAAATATCGGGTAACCAAGCAAAGTGCTTAGCTTAGTTACCCGATATTTACCCTGGCTACGTGTGCAGGGAGCCCGACACTTCCCCGCTCAGCTCTGCCCCCTCACGCACTCCGCATGTACACAGACACACACACACACACACACACACACACACCTCTCACCTGTCCCCAGCCATGCAGTCCCCGACACTGACGTCCTCAACGCCATGGCCCTGCTCGGCTCCACCCACCCCGCACTCCACCCCCCGGAACCATACTCAGCGGCCAAACGATCAGCTGATCACCCGGCGGCCGGCTTCTGTGAGCTATCAGCTGATCACCCAGCGGCCGGCTGCTGTGAGCGATCAGCTGATCACCTGGCGGCCGGCTGCTGTGAGCAATCATCTGATCGCTCTCATTAGCCGGCCGCCGGGAGATCATCTATTCGCTCTCAAAAGTCGGTGGCTGGCTATTGTGAACGATCAGCTGATCGTTCTCTCTTTTACAACAGAGTCCGACAATTCAATTCTTGTCATCCATTGTACAACGCATCAGTCACATGCGTCAAGCAATGCATGTGACTGATGCAAAACAACGGAAATGTGAACCTAGCCTAAGCTGTAATGAAACAGGCAGTGTCCCAAAGTGAATTCTCATAAGAGAAATAACCGGGGGGTGGGGGGACCAATTACAGTTATTAATCAATAAACTGTTATTATGCAGTCATAAACCTCCCAAAAGAATTCAGGGGGAGATATAGCTTAATTCAAAGCACACATAGCAGAGAAAAACACGTTCATGAGTATAGCCTAAACAACCCATCCCACTCAAAGCCTGGATAAAGGCAGTCTGTAGGCAGGAACCATGTATGAGTGAGAAGGTCAAATGAAGAGCTATACACATAGAATGTATCCTATGGTTAATAAAATACACCGCCCGGATGTTTCTGTATTTGCCCAGCATTATTCATGAGTAAGGCTGGTTTCACACTACGTCTTTTTAACATCCGTTGAAAACGTTTTTTTAACGGAAGTACGGATCCTGTGCAAATCCGTTTTCATGTCAATGCATTTTCAATGGACTCGCGTCCACCTGCGTTTGCGTGCGTTTGCGTCCGTTAGACGCAGGATCCGTCCTTTTGCGTTATTTTAACATGTTTCAAAAACGCAACATGTAGCGTTTTTGAGCTCCGTCCAAATACTGCAAATTGCTGGATCCTGACTATAACGCACGCAAACGCAGGTGAACGCTGCATGCTGATAGACAGGATCCTGCTTTTGGACTGAGCATGCCCAGAACCAGAGTGTGTCTCTCTCTCTCTCTCTCTCTCTCTCTCTCTCTCTCTCTCTCTCTCCCTCTCCCTCTCTCCCTCCTCGTAACCAAGATAAATATCGGGTATCCAAGGCCGATGTTTACCTTGCTTACCAGCGTCTGCAGCTGTCAGAAGCCTCCTCCCAGTCTAGTTACCCTCACTCCCGATCACATGACTCCAATGCCCGCCCCTAAACATCCAGTGCAGGATCCTGCAAAATAACATATGCGTTTGCATACGTTATTTGCTGTAAAAGCAGGATCCGTACTTCCGTTAAAAAAACGTTTTCAACGGATGTTAAAAAGACGTAGTGTGAAACCAGCCTTAGATCTAACTGCTCTACTGGCTACTGTCTCTCCCCTGATGAGTGTAACAAATTGTGTCGGGAGGTCCAGGAGCTTTGATGACTGAAGTCAAAGGGTTGCCACCAAGGAGAGTATGGTGTGGTAATAATATTTGAACTCCCCCTCTATTTTATGGTGACCTTTTTCTCTTACTGCTTTTTGTTCATATCATCCCTATGGTTGTGATAAAGATACGACTGTCCCCCCCCTCCTATATCCTAGATGGACATTTTAAGTATTTAATTGGATTTTTTTTTTTTCCCATTGGATCTTTCTCCTATGTGAATTCTTTTTGGGACTCTGCCTGTTTCATTACAGCTTATTTGTTTGTCTGTCAGTGTGTTTTTTATTGTTATTCATTAATAAAAGTTATATTTTACTTTGTTTTTGGCACCCACATATCAGTATTGCCCTGCTATTTCTATCATAAATTTTGGGTAATCTTACACCATATTGATTATTTTTGTATTTTTCTCCTTGCCTCGTGATTTTCGAGTCTCCTCACCACATATTTGTTGCCTGATTTTCAGCCTCTACACATGCGATGATTGCTTCCCAATCACAGTAATGCTGTAGCCATCTTAACTACTGGCATTATGGGAGGCGCAGTGGAAAAAAAATGACTTGTAGTCATTAAAGCAGTAGAATTATGCTTAGTGAGTTTCCCCATTGCTGTCACACTGCGTCCGGTCCGATCATTAAAGTTCATGAATATGCACTATTTCCCCGCCCACTCTCTGTAACAGTGTTGGTGATTTGTTGCAGTCTTGCTACCCCCACCCACCCTCTGTGCCAGCGTCTGTGATTGGTTGCCATCACACTAGCTGTCTGGGTCCCTAGCGTGGACTAAAAATAAGTAAATAATTTAAAAAAAAATTATGTATGGTCCCTCGTATTTTGGTACCCGGCACAAATAAAGCAGATGCTTTAATATAATATAATATAAATAAAGCACATGCTGCAGCACCCAGCTGTGTGCGTTTATCTTGGCAGTATATGATAATATGAGGAACACCATGCGTTTTTTAATTATTTAAATATATACATTAAAAAATCGTTGTGACATTTCCCCAATTTTGATACCCAGCCAAGATAAAGTGGCTAGTATTCTCAGGCAGGGGAGTTCCATGGTTATTGGGCCCCCTCAGGATAAAAATAGCAGCCCGCAATCGCCCAAGAATTGGTGTGTCCATTAGAGTAATTTGTGGGCGGTTTCCATTGCTTAGGCAAATACGCGACTCTCCAAGCATGACATGGCGTCTGATAATTATTCCAGTCAGTTTTGCATTCAAGAAGTCAAATGGCACTCATTCCCTTCCAAGCCCTGCCATGTGCCATAACAGTAGTTTTCCATCACATATTAGGTATTGGTTTATTTAGGAGAAATTGAACAACAAACTGAACATTGCATTTTCTCCTGTTACCCTTGTGAAAGTGCAAAATTTTGGTGCTATAGTAACATTTTTGTGGGAAAAAGTTAGATTCATTTTTTCCTTCCATATTGCTTTTTTTTTTTTTCCTGTGAAGCATGTAAAAGGTTATAAACTGGTGGAAACGGGCTTGAGTGGTGAACGAGCTAAAATAGTCTCTTTCTATGAGGCCTGCAGTATCAAATTGGATTCCTGATGAAGCCACAAAACCGGGAATCAGAGACTCCTAATTGCCAGGGTGTGAGGACCATTGGGGATCACTATCTGTCGGCATTCCTCATCGGAAGTCCGGGGGCGTCTAGGTGGGGGTTCATTCTCACTAGAGGAGTTAGAAGAGGAGGTGGAAACACAGAGGAATATTGAATCCTCTCCCTCACTCTGTCAGATGCATGCGTGTGCCTCAGCTGAATACACTGTTTGGGATGAATGGCACTTTTTTTTTCATGGCTTCTTTGTGTGTTTGTAGCGTTTTCACGTGTGTTGTGTAACCAAATTTTATTCAGATGTGTTTATATAGTAAACGAAAAATAAAAGAAGAAAAAAATTAGAAGAAAGGAAGAGAACTGAAAAATATATAAGAACATTAAAGTGTATAATGCTGTAATTGAATGTTAATAAAGACCGTTATTGAACTCCTGCAACTGACCTGCTGTAACAGTATATCTATAGAGCAGTAGGAAAATATCGGTAATAAAATAATGCCTACAATAATTGTCCAGTACATTTCTAAACTAAATTAAAATGTAAAAATGACTAACCATGGTAGGAAAAACGTGTTATAATTGCTCTAGAAACCTACACAAATTATAGGGAAGAAGACAGACTTCAGTAAAAGCAGTTACTGAGCGCCCACAACTTACAAAAAGGGGAGGTTTACGCCATTGTTTTCTCCACACTCGAGAAAACCAGTCCAATGAGTATGAACAGGGTTGCATCAGTTTTTCCTCAGAGTTGGAGAGGAAAAAAATCTCCATGTTTTACATTCTGCCAGACCGCGAAAATCGGTCAGATGTCATCAAAATGCAGTTCTGATTATTGCCACGGACACACAGACTTAGGCCTGTTTCACACGTCAGTGAAAATCACGGATGTTTTTCACTGACGTGTAAAAAATGCATATGTCCCTCCATGTTCGGTGTTCGGTGATGCATTCAACGTGGGTTGTCCGTGTGCAATCCGTGATCCGTGCTCCGTCATCCGTGATTGCACATGGAGATATACTCACCTGTCCTGTTGCTGCTGTCCATGGTGCTGAAGTCTCCAGCTCTGTAGCATCTGCCTGCCACTGTCTCTAGTTTCTGCAGCTTCTTCTGGGTCCGTCTCTGGCTGCATAAATGAATATGCATACCATAATGAGCCAGCCAGGAAAAAGCTGAAAGCATAGGCTGAACACAGCGTCGCTGGAGAAGGTGAGTTGAAAATGTTTTTTATTTTCAATGTCCATGTTTTTCTGGTACGTGTTTCACGGATCATACCACTGTGTGGTCCGTGGAACATCAGTGATGCCAGAAAAACGGACATGTCTCCTTGCGGCAATCACAGACATGCGTGTACACCGCACGGAGACACGGTCAGTGAGAAATCACTGATGTGTGCGCAGACTAATTGATTATAATGGGTCTGCGTATGCCCATGATTCTGGTACGTATAAACACTAGCACATACGTACCAGAATCACTGATGTCTGAAATAGGCCTTACATTGCCTATTTTGATCCCACACTTGGATCAAAATCTGACATGTCACCGATTTTTTTTTTCCATGCTGACCACTCGTTATGAGGAAAAAAAATCAGACATGTGCATAGCCCCATAGAACATCAAAAATACGAGTGCTGTATGTGAAAGCAGTTCTGTGAAAGTTTTTTTATTGTAGTTGATAAGTTTTACATGCATGTAGTAATGTGTTGTGTTTTTCTTTTTTTTTTAATCTGCAGTGAGGTGTTTCCTTCGGATTCTTCTACATCTGGTATGATTACATCTGTGACTTTATATTTTATTCACAATTTGTTTTATAGATTTTGGAAAAGGTACATGTAAAAATGTTCTAACATTAGCAATAAAATCATAAAAGAGCATGGATCAGGGGTGAGCAATTATTTTTCCAAAGGGCCTATATGAGAGACTAGCATTGCGTTATATTTGCAGACCACCACATGTATGGTTTTAGCATATAAAGATCTCTAAATTATGGATAAAAGAAAATATTAAAAAATAATTCTAACATAAACAGTCCCATTCTCACACCACATAAAAATACCCAATTAAAGGGCCAAAGCTCTCATTGAGCCCAATAGGAGTCCTTGTGTCCAATCTATAAATCCAGTGACTCAAGTTGCGCAAGGGCCTTAAATAGGTTACCACCTCTAACCTCTGATCTATGGCTATGTGCGCACGTTGCGTACTGTCCCTGCAGAAATTTCTGCAGCGATCTGAAGAGCACATGTGCGCTTTAAATCGCTGCAGAAATGTCCGTAGTGAAAAAAAAAAAAGCCGATTCCATGCGCTCTGCCTGCAGCTCCTCCCATAGACAGAGCAGGGGCTGCCGGCAAAGCGCACGGAAGAAGTGACATGTCGCTTCTTAGAACACAGCGCTTCGGCAGCAGCCGAAGCGCTGCGCTCTAAAACGCCATGTGCACACGGCCCCTGCACAATCTCCATAGACTGTGCAGGGGACGCAGGACGCATGCAGTTACGCTGCGCTACAAAGCGCAGCGTAACTGCATGAATTACGCACACGTGTGCACATAGCCTTTAATAGGTTACCACCTCTAACCTCTGATCTATGGCCTTTATAATTAATTTGCTTAAGTCAGATTTATGGTACAATTGGAAAAGCAGAGTGAAGGCAGATAGCCGTAACGTACATGATGGGTAAGTCATTGTCACAATTTCAATTCACAGCAGTTCTTAAAAAATGCCTGACAATATTGGGAGAGTCTCCAAATGCATTCACTTCACACTCATTTAGGATAGGAGCAGCAACAGAAGCTGCTAGATGGGGCTTAGGGCCAGACATAGTTAAAAAAATCGGGAGATGGGAATCGAGCAGATTTAAGAGCTACATTAGATTGCATTTATTATAAATGGCGTACATGTATATATATGTGTACATTTTGGTAATCTTATAGTAGTTGTGTCTTCATTTAGATAATTGTGTGATAATTGTGTTTTTTGTTTTTGTTTTTAGCTGAACAGCAATGCCTGGTTTGGATCATGGGACATTCATTTGTTTTTTGGGGGGCCTTACGTGCAGCAGTCAGGCCTAATGGCAAACAGTTGGGGTTGCCCAGTTCCTTGGCACGGGTGACATGGATAGGAAAGAGGGGAATGCAGTGGCATCAGCTGTTAAAAGAAATCCAGTATCATGTGGAGTTCTACCGCCTCCCGGACGTCTTACTTATCCATTTAGGTGGTAATGATTTAGCAATAAGAACATCAAGACATTTAGTTAGGAACATAAAGCTCGATATGTTGAATTTATGGAGGTCTTACCCAGAAACAGTGGTGGTCTGGTCGGATATAGTAGCTAGACAAATGTGGAGAACAGCGCGATCAGTGGCTCGCATCAATAATACAAGGATAAAGGTTAATAAAAAAATAACAAAATTTGTGTTGGAAAATGGAGGGGTGGCCATACGTCACCAGATGCTTGAAAATACAAAGGAACATTTTTGCAGAGATGATAAGGTACATCTTAATGACATTGGCATTGATATATGGATGTTGGGAATACAAGAAGGAGTAGAACGAGCCATTAAGTTGTGGAGGAACTCACTCTTGTAAGGTGTCACAAGAGCGAGTCTTGGCGGGATGTGGTTGTTTAAACCCCCTCTTTGTTGGTTGGAGAATTATGTTTTTAATGGGGTCCCTGGGCCAGAGCTCAGCGGACAGTGGAATATGGGTCCCTGGGGAGGAGCTCAGTGGACAGTGGAATAGATGGGTCCCTGGGGAGTAGCTCAGCGGACACAAGGAAAATGATCAAGGGGTATACCCAGATTCCCCCTTGAGCTAGGTGTACACGGCGGAGGGGGATATGGGGCTGGGACTTATAACAACCACATCTCTGGGCCGATAATCTTGTTTTTTCTTGTTGATGTTTTTCTTATAAAATAAAGGGCTGCTGTGGCCAAAAATTTTAATCCATGTCACGCAGTGTGTGGTGTCTTATTTATTAGGTTACCAGGAGCGCAATTCACTAATCCATCAGTCATGTTTTGGTAGGGTTTTTAGGTGTTCCGTCTCATGCAGAGTCTTTGTTTTCTCAATGTCCCTGATGTGCTCACGGACTCCCACCTTTAAATCCCTTGTGGTCATCCCTATGTAGACTTTCTGGCATGGACACTGGGAGTAATATATCACGCCCTTAGAAGCACAAGTATGTTGGTGATTTTTTGTAAGTTTGTGTTCCTTCTGATTTTTTTTAAAGGGAACCTGTCACCAGATTTGGCGACTATAAGCTGTGGACACTATCACTGAGTCCTTTTTTGCAGCATTCCACAATACTGTATATAAGAGCCCAGAGACCTCTGTATAATGTAAAAAATATTTTTTTAATAACTGGAGGGAGGGGGGGGCGGTCTGGTCTGATGAGTGTTGCTGCTGTCCAAGCCCGGCACTTCCTTTCTCCGATCCGACGCCTGCTCTCTGCTGCGATCTCTGTCCTTCTTCCCAGCCAGTTTGGATGACGCGTCTACATCATCCACAAAAGACGACATTGCGGTCCTGCCCAGGTGCACTTTGATCTGCCCTACTGAGGCAGATCAAAGTACTGTAATGCGTAGGTGTGAGGGAAGGTTAATGACTGCTGTTATTAACCCCTTATTGCCCCAATTGCTACCGCACCAGGGCATTCGGAAAGAGTTGGATAAAGTGTCGGGATTGTCACATCTAATGGATGTGACAGTCCTGGATGGCTGCGGACTGCTTTTTTTAGGCTGGGGGGGCACAATAACCATGGACCGACCCATCCTGAGAATACCAGCTCCAAGCTGTCGGTTAATCATGACTGGGTATCAAAATGGGCGGGGAAAGGACCGCAGAACATTTTTTAAAAAAATTATTTATTTAAATATTTTTTATTTTTAAAAGCTGCATGCGGTTCCTTTAATTTTGATACACAGCCAAGATAACGTGCAAAGTTGGGGACTGCAGCCTGCAGCTGTATGCCTTGTCCTTGTTGGGACGACCCTACGCCATTTTTTTTAATTTATTTTTACACCAATCTAGATGTAGACAGCATGTGCATCTAGATTGAAAGTTATCTTTTAAGGGTGCTTTACATGCTGCGACATCGCTAGCGATCTCGTTAGCGATGTAACACACCAGATCGCACATACGATCTGCTGAGATCGCACATAGGTCGTTTTTGTAGCGCCGGTCACATGTGCGATCTCGGCAGATCGTATGTGATCTGGCGTGTTACATCGCTAACGAGATCGCTAGCGATGTCGCAGCGTGTAAAGCAGCCTTTACAGTACGAGTCCGTCCATCACTAATCCATAGACAAACAAAAAGTGCATAGTGCTCATATTGTTGTGTAAACAGAAATATGATATGTAAAATTAAACATGACATGCCATAAGGCAAGCAAAATCAAGAAATACAAAAAACTAAATTATTGAGTAAATGTATTAAATATTAGTTGTATCCTAACTATAATTAAATTGTTGTACAATGTTGTTCTCCACTTTTCTTAGATAATAATCTTTTTTCTTATTTTCTCATAGGCACTTCATTCAGGAAAAATACCCAATCAAAGTCAACATCTAAGTCACTGAGCGGGTCGAGTGAAGTACCTCAAAATTTGCAGACCACCACAGGTATGGTTTTAGCATATACAGATCTCTAAATTATGAATAAAAAAAACAATTAAAAATAATTGTAACACAAACAGTCCCATTCTCACACCACATAAAAATACCCAATTAAAGAAAGCAGCCAAAGCTCTCATTGAGCCCAATAGGAGTCCTTGTGTCCAATCTATAAATCCAGTGACTCAAGTTGCGCAAGGGCCTTAAATAGGTTACCACCTCTAACCTCTGATCTATGGCCTTTATAATTAATTTGCTTGAGTCAGATTTATGGTACAATTGGAAATGTTTTGGTAGGGTTTTTAGGTGTTCCGTCTCATGCAGAGTCTATGTTTTCTCAATGTCCCTGATGTGCTCACGGACTCACACCTTTAACCCCCCAACCCCTGGACGATTTTTCCGTTTTTGTTTTTTGCTCCCCTTTTTCCGAGTCGTAACTTTTTTATTTTTCCCCTCAATCTTGCCATAAGAGGGCTTGTTTTTTGCGGGACGTATTGGTCTTTTAAGTGAAACCATGAGTTTTACCATATATGGTACTGGAAAACAGCAAAAAATTTCCACATGCGGAAAAATTACAAAAAAGTGTGATTGGACAATGGTTTATGGGTTCTTTATTCACCGTGTTCACTTTATGGTAAAACTGATGGGTGGGTGTGATACTTCAGGTTGGTTTGAGTTCGTTGATACCAAACATATTTAGGTTTACTTTTATCTAAGGGGTTAAAAAAAGGTTTGTCCAAAAAATTGGAGCACTTTCAGCGCCATTTTCTGCAACTTGTAGTGTTCTTATTTGTCGGGATATGGGGCTCACTGATGGCTTATTTGTTTGCATTTTTAGCTGAACCATTTTTGCGCAGATGCTACGTTTTGACTCCCTGGTATTGCATTTTGTTCAAAATTTGCGAAGACCAAAAAAACTTAACTTTGCCGGTTGGAATTTTTTTTTCGGCTACACCGTCTACCGATCATATTAATTCATTTTATATTTTGATAGACTGGGCATTTCTGAACTCTGTGATACCAAATGAGTGTATATTTATTATTTTTTTAACCCTTTGATTTTTAGTGGGGCGAATGGGGAGTGATTTAAACTTTTAGTTGTATTTTTTTAATTCTTTACAACTTTTTTTAAACTTTTTTTATTTTAATAGTCCCTCTAGGGGTAAGGATTAGCTGTCTGATCGCTTGTTCATTTCTGCTGATCAGAGCGGCAGAGCTCTGATCAGCTGAAATGCTGCTGTCCTGTTACAACCAGCTGGCTGTAACAGGATGTGAGTCATGATAGCGACATGAGTCATGACATAACCCTGTGCTACCATGGCAACCATCGGCTTCCCGTGATCGCGTCACGGGGACTCCGATGGCGTCGAGGAAAGGAAATTTCCCTGCCATGGCCATTTACATTGCGCTGTCAGTATTTGACAGCACGGTCTAAGGGATTAAAAGGCATGGGTGAATCGTGGATCCACCCTTGCTTGTAAGCTACACATGTCTGCTGTTCAGATCAGCATATACGTGCGGGAATCGGTGCCGGTTTACTGCAGCAGCCGACGGTGATTACACCGCCATTATCTACGATGTACCCAGTACGTCCAATGTCTGTAAGAGGTTAAGTCTCTTGTGGTCATTCCTATGTAGATTTTCTGGCATGGATACTGGGCGTAATAAATCACGCCCTTAGAAGCACAAATATGTTGGTGATTTATTGTGTAAGTTTGTGTTCCTTCCGATTTTTTAATGGGAATCTGTCACCAGATTTGGGGACTACAAGCTGTGTCCAATACCACTGAGTTCTTATATACAGCATTCCAAAATACTGTATATAAGAGCCTAGGCCGCTCTGTAAAACGGAAAAAGTACTTTTATAATACTCACCTAGGGTGGGTCCAGTCCAATGGGTGTCGCAGCTCTCCAGTGCGGTGCCTCCTCTTTCAGGTCTTACTCATCCTCTCTGCTGCGATCTTCGGCCTCCTTCTTCCTAGTCCGGTGTGGATTATGTGTCTACGTCATCCACACGAGCCGACATTGCGGTCCTGCGCAGGTGTATTCATCTGCGCTGCTGAGGGCAGATCAAAGTACTGTAATGTGCAGGCGCGAGGAAAGGTTAACCCCTTCACGATCGGCCGACTTTACACTTTCCGGTATTTGGGGGGGGAGGTTTGCCATTCTTCTGACAGACGCAACTTTTTTTATTTTTCAGTCAATATGGTCATGTGAGGGCTTATTTTTTGCACAATGAGCTGTAATTTTAAATGAAACCATAATTTTACCATGCAGTGTACGTAAAATGGCAAAAAAATTCCAAATGTGGAGAAATTGAAAAAAACAAGTGTGATTGCTCTATTGTTTTTGAGACATTTTATTCACTGTGTTTACTATATGGTAAAACTGATGTGCTGCTGTGATGCCTGAGGTTACTGCAAGTTTGTAGACACCAAACATGAATAGGTTTACTTTTATCTAAGGGGTTAAAAAAAAAAATAATCAGAAGTTTGTCCGAAAAAAGTGACGGACGTTTTGCGCCATTTTCTGAGACCCATAGCGTTCTCATTTTTTTAAATCTATGGCTCAGTGATGGCTTTTTTTGTATCTCGAGCTGACGTTTTTAACAGTATCATTTTTGCGCAGATGCTATGTTTTCATTGCCTGTTATTGCATTTTGCTTAAAATTTGTGGCAACCAAAAAGCGTAATTTTGGCATTTGGAATTTTTTTGCTGCTACGCCGTTTATCAATCAGAACAAATGATTTTATATTTTGATAGATCGGGCATTTCTGAAGACAGCGATACCAAATGTGTGAATATATTTTTTTTAACCCTTTATTTTTCAGTGGGGCAAAAGAGGGGTGATTTGAACTTTTAGGTGTTTTCACTTTTTTTTTTACTTTTTCAAAACTTTTTCTTAAATGTTTTTTTAAATTTGACTAGTACCCCTAGGGGGCTATTAGGATCAGCTGTCTGATCAGTCATTTATTTATCCCGATCAGAGCAGCACCATTTAGACTGGGAGAAATTATCATCTCTTGTAACAGCCAGTATTTGGCTTTTTCTTACAGGACCTGAGTCATGTGAGCTACAGGAGTCATCACATGACCCTGTGCTATCATCAGGGGCGGACTGGCCCACCAGGAGGTCGGAAGAACCCCCGGTGGGCCCCTGCTATTGATGGTCACGCCCCCTAGGTCCCGCCCCCCTACCCCCCTGGGCCCCTATGGATATGTGTGAGAGGGCCCCCCCCCGCCGGTAATTTCACTAATCATATTGGCACATTGCTGATATGATTAGTGACAATCCCATTTCCTCTGCAGCGGCAAGCAGGGAGAGCGATCTCCCTGCTCTGCCTGCTGTCACTGTCAGTGCCGCGTGGCTCTGACTCATCTGCGCAGCGACACTGCAGGAGGAGGCAGTCTCAGAGGGTTGACTGCTTCCTTCCTGTGCAGGTGCTGGCAGCTGCAGGAGTGCGTGAGTATAGAAGGTGGGGGCCCGGGGGGAGGGGGAGGTGCGGGGGCCCAGGGGGGCAAGCAGGGGCCCCGGGGGGGTGTGCAGGGGCGTGTGTGGGGGCCGGGGGGGGGGGTGCGGGGGCCCCGGGGAGCGAGGAGGGGCCCCGGGGGTATGTGCGGGGGGGCTCTTCTTCTTACCAGTCACCTGCCTGTATCTATCAGTGTGTGCATGCCGGGCACACTAGCAGGAGGCAGCGCGCTGTGCTGTTCCGGCCCTGCTGTGTGCCCAACATGCACACACTGATGAGGAACGCGCCGGTGCCGGTGACCGCAGCTTCTTCCTATTGAAATGTATTTGCGTCTTTCAGATGTAAATACATTTGAACAGCGCGCCGGGACTGGGCCCCGCCCCCGACGTGTAGCAACGTGAAGAGATCAGTACATTGCCGACGTCATCACAGTGCTGCGGGCGCCACACTGGATTCATCAGGAAGCGAGCGCTCCATGGAGGAGCCGAAGAGACAGGTGTAATTAATGGAGATGTGTGGGGAGGGGCTGAGAACACATAACGGGGAACATTTGTGAAGGAGACACAGCTTTGTGACAGGCAGAGGAGGAGTACTGTATTACGAGGGAGGGGGGGAGGCAGGAGTGTGTAGTGATGGGGTAGTGTAATTTGTGTCTGCAGGGAGTGGTGATGTGGGGTGCAATTTATTATGTCTGGGGAGGGGTAATGGAGGGTGTATTGTATTGTATGGGCGGGAGGGGTAATGGAGGGTGCACTGTATTGTGTGTGTGTAGGGAGTGATGGGGGGCTGCATTGTGTGTGTGTGTGTAGGGGGTGATGGGGGGTGCATTGTATTGTGTGTGTGTGTAGGGGGTGATGCATTGTGTGTGTGTGTGTGTGTGTAGGGTGATGGGGGGTGCATTGTGTGTGTGTGTGTTTGTAGCGTGTGATGGGGGATGCATTGTATTGTGTGTGTAGGGTGTGATGGGGGATGCATTGTATTGTGTGTGTAGGGTGTGATGGGGATGCATTGTATTGTGTGTGTGCGTGTGTGTATGTAGGGGGTGATGGAGGGGTGCATTGTGTGTGTGGGGGGTTATGGGGGTGCATTGTGTGTGTGTGTGTGTGTTGGAGGGGGTGATGGGGAGGTGCATTGTATTGTGTGCGTTGGGAGATGGTAATGGGGGGTGCATGGTATTGTGTGTGTGTGTGTGTGTGTGTGTAGTGGGTGATGGGGGGATGTATTGTGTGTGTGTGTGTGTGTGTGTGTGTAGGGGGTCATGCATTGTATTGTGTGTGTGTAGGGGGTCATGCATTGTTTTGTGTGTGTGTGTGTGTATGTAGGGGGTGATTGGGGGGTGCATTGTGTGTGTGTGTGTAGGGGGTGATGGAGGGGTGCATTGTGTGTGTGTATGTGTGTGTGTGTAGGGGGTGATGGGGGGGTGCATTGTGTGTGTGTGTGTAGGGGGTAATGCGGGGTGCATTGTGTGTGTGTGTAGGGGCTGATGGACGGTGCATTATGTGTGTGTGTGTGTGTGTAGGGAGTAATGGGGATGCATTGTGTGTGTAGGGAGTAGTGGGTGTGCATTGTATTGTGGGTGGGTGTGTGTAGGGGGTGATGGGGGGTGCATTGTGTGTGTGTAGGGGCTTATGGACGGTGCATTATGTGTGTGTGTGTGTGTGTGTGTAGGGAGTAATGGGGGTGCATTGTGTGTGTGTGTGTGTGGGGAGTAGTGGGGGTGCATTGTATTGTGGGTGTGTGTGTGTAGGGGGTGATGGGGGTGCATTGTATTTGTGTGTGTAGCGGGTGAAGGGGGGGATGTATTGTGTGTGTGTGTGTGGGGTAATGGAGCGTGTATTGTGTGTGTGTGTGTGTGTGTGAGGGTAATGGGGGTGCATTGTAGTGTGTGTGTGTGTAGGGGGTGATCGGGGGTGCATTGTGTGTGCGTAGGGGGTGATGGGGGGTGAATTGTACTGTGTGCGTGGGGAGATGGTAATGGGGGGTACATGGTATTTGGGTGTGTGTATGTAGTGGGTGATGGGGGGATGTATTGTATTGTGTGTGTGTGTGTGTGTGTGTGTGTGTGTGGAGAGGGGCGCGGAGTCATTAATCGAGCTATAGTTACATTTAATTCTCAAAATTTTCGTTTCATTCACCTTTTCCGTTCTAATATTTTACAGTGTGAACGACCATGGCTTGCCCCCCCCCCCCCCCCCCCAGTTTTGATCCTGGGTACGCCCATGCACAGGCCTGAGTGGGCCCCGGCACCCAGCCTTTCAATCGTAAACTTCAGTGATCGTACAAGTTCTGTATGATCACTGAAGTTTTCGCAGTTGCAGGACCTTTAGTGACATCACATGTGTCATGTGACTCACCAAAGGTCCTAGCGGTGCACTGCGGGAGTCCCCAGGCCTTCACCGACCGCGTCGGTATTCAGATGTATGCGCGTCTTTCAGGCGCGCAATACATTTGTACAGTGCTGCCGGTGACAGGAGGGAGAGCAGCTCTGCTCAGCCCCGCAACGTACCGTCATCGCCAGGGCTGCAGAGGAGCGCGCCTCAGTCCTGCACCGACATCATCATCACCGAGGCCGCAGCTGCAGGGATGAAGAGGAGGACGCGCAGGCACAGGTAAGCGCTCCAGAGGAGCCGAAGATGTACTTTTATATGAGGGGCTGCGGGTGGGGGAGGAGCAGTGTTATTTTACAAGTGGCATTAAGAAGCGGTGGGGGACTTTATGAAGCATATTATGGGGCAGTGGGGGACATAATAGGGCAGTGGGGGACATAATAGGGCAGTGGGGACATTATAGGGCAGTGGGGGACATTATAGGGCAGTGGGGGACATAATAGGGCAGTGGGGGACATAATAGGGCAGTGGGGGACACAATAGGGCAGTGGGGGACACAATAGGGCAGTGGGGGACTTTATAGGGCAGTGGGGGACATTATAGGGCAGTGGGTGACATTATAGGGCAGTGGGGGACATTATAGGCAGTGGGGGACATTATAGGGCAGTGGGGGACATAATAGGGCAGTGGGGGACATAATAGGGCAGTGGGGGACATTATAGGGCAGTGGGGGACATGATAGGGCAGTGGGGGACATGATAGGGCAGTGGGGGACATGATAGGGCAGTGGGGGACATGATAGGGCAGTGGGGGACATGATAGGGCAGTGGGTGACATCATAGGGCAGCGGGGGACATCATAGGGCAGCGGGGGACATAATAGGGCAGCGGGGGACATTATAGGGCAGTGGAAGGACATTATAGGGTAATGGGGGCCATTATGAAGCAAATTGGGGCATTATAGGTCAGTGGGGGACATTGTGAAAGAAATTGGAACATTATAGGGAAATGGGGGACATTATGAGGCATCAAAGATTTTGGAAGGCAGCATAGTATAATGAGGAGGGGGGGGATTTATACAGGGATGTAGTTGGGAGAGATATTATAGAAAGGGCAATTTTTGGGGGGACATTTTGGAAAGGGGCACTTTGTGGGGCTATTCTGGAGAGCAGGATTGTGGGGTGATATTTTGTGCAGGAAGCAATTAACAACCCCTTCTGATTCCACTTGTTTCCCCAGACATTATTAAATAAAAGGGGCCAGGATGAGGGACATAATTACTATATGGGGCCAGGATGAGGGACATAATTACTATATGGGGCCAGAATGAGGGACATACATTATTAGTTTATGGTGGCACGTGGGGCATAATTACTGTAGGGGCAAATTAGGGGACATTATTACTGATGAAATATAAGTTCATTTTGAGGATACTGTCTCCAATGGGGGAACAAGAGTCTGACGTGGTGTAGAAATTGGGGAAATAGTGAAGAATGTACTCTGGGAGTGATCGGCTATAGGTGACTGTTATTTTCTGCAGAGTCGCGTCTTGGCAGGAAGAAGTGATGACGGTCAGCGCCGGATGAAGAGAAAAAGCGAAGATGAATAAAGTCAGCTAGAGACGTCACTGGTAAGTCAGTCACGGTATTTCTCCCTTGTATGTTGTTGTATTCGGTCACTATGTGGTCTGGTCACGGTGTGGTGGTATTTCTCCCTTGTATGTGGCTGTATTTGTTCACTGTTTGGTGGTAATATGTGGTCTGGTCACGGTGTGGTGGTATTTCTCCCTTGTATGTGGCTGTATTTGGTCACTGTTTGGTGGTAATATGTTGTCTGATCACTGTGTGGTGGTATTTATCCCTTGTATGTGGTTGTATTTGGTCACTATGTGGTGGTAATATGTTGTCTGGTCGCGGTGTGGCGGTATTTCCCCCTTGTATATGGTATTATTGATTTTGGTATAGTGGATTGTGTTGTGTATGGAGGTTACTTTTTCTCTCTATAAGGGGGAGATTTTTTCCAGTAGAAATTAAATACTTAAACATTTAACCCCTCCCCTCCCTGTCCTGCCCTGTCCTGTGACTATTACACTGCAGTAAATATGCACTTACAGAGATTCTCCAGTGAAAACAAGTAATCACCTTTACTAAGGCCACGTGCACACACTGAGTATTCAGTGAGTTTTTTTACCTCAGTATTTGAAGCCAAAACCAGGAGCAGTAAAATCAGAGAAAAAGTGTGTGAACGTAGCCTAAAGATAAGTGATAACTTATTCATCTGTGTGGACCGATTGCTGGGACCTGCACCGATCGTGCAACTTTTATCCCCCATTACACTGGAGCTCGTGTCCGACTCGACCCCTGATCCATTCATTCCCTCAGTGGCTGCGAGCGCTGCGCTTGTTATTATCTGGCTGCTCCACAGAGGATGAATGGAGCTGCGGTCACACATCCCACCCCACAGAGGATGAATGGAGCTGCGGTCACACACCCCACCCCACAGAGGATGAATGGAACTGCGGTCACACATCCCACCCCACAGAGGATGAATGGAGCTGCTGTCACACACCCCACCCCACAGAGGATGAGTGGAACTGCGGTCACACATCCCACCCCACAGAGGATGAATGGAGCTGCGGTCACACACTCCACCTGCTGCTGCAAAAAGTTCCCCAATCTTCCTATCGGTGCGGTTTCCACTGGTCTGGTTCCACCGATCAATAAGTTATCACCAACCTACCCTGTGGATCGGTGATAACTTGTTTTCACTAAAGACCTCATTACTGCAAACTACTATAATTGTACATCCCAGTTATGGTGCACAATATAGATGTGCAGGAGCCGTTTGTGTATACAGTCAAAGCAACACAATAATGGCAATAACACTAATGGGTGTTTATATTTAGCTGTAGGGTGGGCCCCTAGAGTCAATTCTCCTGGTGGGCCCCAGACAGCCCAGTCCGCCCCTGGCTATCATGATAGCCACCAGATCGTTAAGGGGTTAAAGATCTCTTACGCATATGCACTACAATACATGGATCTGCTTTGAGCAGGGCAGATCAAAGTGCGCCTGCGCAGGACCTCAATGCCAGCTAGTGAGCATGATGTAGGACTCGTCATGCACATGGGCCTCAGAAAAAGGAGGATGGCGATCGCCGCAGAGAGGAAATGCCGGACTAGAGAGAGGAGGCAATGGGTTTGAGATAATGATCAATAACTTTGCTAGCTATTTCATCATCAGCTGACGGTCTCCTTTTTTTCTCAGCCCCAGATCCCCTTGAGTGGAGCCCCAAAAATTGGTCTGTGCGATTTCTTCCTGTAAGCTCCCAAAGTAAGTCTGCCATCTTGTCTTTCTTCTTCCTGCTCCAGCTGTAAGGCTACTTTCACATTTGACAGGATGCAAACCGCATATGACCGGATCCTGTGGATTGAATGTGCAACGCATGCAACCGCAATTGTTATTTTATTGTTATTTTATTGTATGCTTCTACTTCTACTTGTGATGGATGAAGGGGAACACAGAATTTATCGGCTTGCACTGGAGTCAGCTGATCGGGAATAAGCTGAACTCCTGATCTCACAGCCCGCCCACGCTGTGATGGATGCAGGTTAACAGCAATCACTGCCTGCTGCCGATCACGTGTGACCATGTTCGGGCTGTGTGGTCATGAGTTCAGCTGAGTTCAGATCAGCTGACCCCAGTGTCGGCCGATTACTTGTTCTGTGTCCCCCTGCATCCATCGCAGAGTGTGCGGGCTGGAGTTCAACAGAGTTCAGATCAGCTGACCCCAGTGTCGGACGAATTCAGCTGACCTCAAAGGCAGCACACGCTGCGATGGATGCAGGGGGACCCAGAACAAGTAATCGGCCAACACTGGAGTCAGCTGATCAGATTACTTGATCTGCTGGCTGTATGGTTAGAAGTAGGGATGAGTGAGCACTAAAATGCTCGGGTTCTCGGTAGCCCATGAGTATTTTTTTTTTTAAATTCATTAAAAAATAAACAAAAACCCCAAACACATAACCCTAACTCTAGGGTTAGGGGGTAAAAAAATAAAATGTGTGGACTGCCGCTGCATTTTCTATTGCTAAGGTAACCCAAGCAGCTACTGGCTGCTAACCCCCACTGCTTATATGACCTTCACTGGCAATGGAAAATCCAGGGAAACCCTTTTTTTAACGTTTTTTGCCCAAAAACTAAAAAAAAAAAGACAGCTTCACCCTGTTTTTGTATGCTAGCCAGGTACAGCAAGCAGGTACGCGCTGCCCCCAACCCCCAGCTGCCTATTTGTACCCGGTTGGGAACCAAAAATACAGGGAAGCCCTTTTTTAATTATTTCATGAATTTCATGAAATAATTAAAAAAAAACAAAAAACGACATGGGCTTCGCCCAATTATTGTGATGAGCCAGGTACAAGTAGGCAGCTGGGGATGGGAATATGCAGTGCAGGGTGGCCCAAGCTTTCTTGGCCCCCCCGCTGCGAATTGCAGTCAACAGTCACCCCAGAATATGGCGCTTTCTTAAAAGCGCTATCTGGCGTTGTGTCCAACATCTCTCCCAGCGGCCATGGTGCCGGGTGGCACGTTGGGTAATAAGGGGTTAATACCAGCTTTTTTTTACCTGCTGGTATAAAGCCTGAGATTGCTAATGTCAGACCAAGTTTGACCCGGCCATTAAGAATCTCCAATAAAGGGTTAAAAAAAAGACATCACACAGAAAAAATACTTTATTAGAAAAAAATACACAGACACTTTATTAGAAATAAATACACAGACACACTTAGGGACTCCATCTTTATTACTCCCTCTCACCCCTTCACGATCCTGGTCTTCTGTCTGAGAGAGAGGGAGATTTCTGTATTGACCATGCCAAGCTGCTTTCTGGGCATGCTCAGTACAAAAAACAGGATTCTGTCTATCAGGATCCGGCGACTTCCGGTACAGCAGGATCGGGGTCATTGAAATACATTGCAGGTACCACTGCATGTACTAATACAGATGGCCACCTGGTGGCGCTATAACAACACAAAAATCTAATATCACCCATGTAACGCAGCCTAAGCCTCAAAGGCTACCATTACTATTACCGATAGAGCTAACAGCCATGAATCATCGTGATCAGGACTCACCTATAAAGTGCACTTATAACTGGATGTTTTGAGTAGCCCTGACACGCGTTTCTCACCTGGATTCCTTGCTTGAGGAAAGTGTAATGTGCATGTTTTTATATGTGGTGTCTTGGGCGAGATCGTCGCTGTTTGGGCGCGTGCAGGGGGTGGGACGCCGCACATAGAGTCCGCCTCATCCGGTCATTCCAGGGGAAGCAGTTAACCCATGCATCCTTCTAAGGAAGCTCCCTCGGCGGGGACTCATGCTGAGGCAGCCACGCACATGCGCATCCAACGAGACCATATTACTACTGCCACCTACTACTGGCAAGTGAAAGGGCACGACCAGGGTGGTAAGAAAATCATCCAAAGATAAGGAGAATCAGTGTTAGCCTAAAGAATATGACCATGTATAGTCCTTAAAAGATTTTCTAATGTCCCTATATCATGCAGAGACAAAATTCATATAGTAATATGTGTATATATATATATATATATATATATATATATATATATACACCCCTAGATTCTAAATAGACCTTTTCAATACCACAAATTTTCAATCCTGTGGGACCACAGTCATGGCGCAGCTTGTAATGTCTCTGGATCATCCTCAGGGAATCAAGATCCACAACATCACACACTGCAATTATTCCCTAACATGTTCCCTCGTGCGGATGCGTTTTTCCCTTGATGTAACCCAATATAAATTAGGCTACAGTCACATACTGCATAATAGATAACGTGACTTTTACTGCATGATTTGTAACTTTTTATTTTATACTCTTTAGGTCCATCCCAAGCTGACAACATCTCTGGGCAGACAAAAGGAAAACAACCAAATTTGGGACTCCCTTTCTCAAAGCGAGATACCACCCTAGGTACGTAATGGTTCTTCACCAGCATATCCTTTAGGCTTTTCCACCTTCTAACAGGTAAGAGTGGGCGATGAGTAAAACGTCGTTCAAACTCTGGTCGGTCTTCAGTAACGACCAGTGTTTGTTCAAGATCTGCCTGATCGCCCCCCTCTGACTGTTAACTTGGAGATGAAATGTATCTGTGAGGAAAAGAAGGATTTTTGTGTACTCACCGTAAAATCTCTTTCTCTGAGTTTTCATTGGGGGACACAGGACCGTGGGTTATGCTGCTGCTGTCACTAGGAGGCTGACACTAGGTAAACAAAAAAATTTAGCTCCTCCCTAGCAGTATACACCCTGAGCCGGAGGCGTACTCAAATCAGTTTGGTGCACAAGCAGTAGGAGAAATACAAACACAACCATACCCAAATCCAGGTAACTACTACAATAAAGTCGCCATGCTAAGAGTGGCCGAGGAACATGGACCACTGAAACATTGCAGGCAATAAGTAAATGACAAAAAAACAAAACCATAAACCAAAACCAAGCAGGGTGGGTGCTGTGTCCCCCAGTGAAGACTCAGAGAAAGAGATTTTACAGTGAGTACACAAAAATCCTTCTTTCTCTTTCGTTTTATTGGGGGACACAGGACCGTGGGACGTCCAAAAGCAGTCCCTGGGTGGGAAGAGGCAAGCCCCACGGATAGGATGGAAACGGCCTCCCTCGGCGGGCTTGCCCAAGATGTGAATGCACCTACCTTGTTCAGGTGTGCTACTGCCGCCTGCAAAACCTATTTCCCAAGACTGGCCTCTGCCGATGCTTGGGTGTGAACCTGGTTGAACCTGGTAAAGGAATGCAGACTAGACCAGGTGGCGGTTCCACGGACCTGGTCGGCCGACGTCTGATGCGTAAACGGCCAAGAGATTCCCACCGCACAGGTAGAGTGCGCCTTTACTCTCCGAGACGGAGAGCTGTCCTTTATCCCAGAGGTCTTGGAAATGGCGGAACGGATCCATCTGGCAATTGAGGCCCTGGGTACCAGCATGCCCCTCTTGGGTACGGATGGAATGAAGAACAGACCGACCGTCTTACGGGAAGGTGCGGTCCTGGAGGTATAGAGTCTGAGGGCTCGCACCAGGTCCAGAGTATGCAAGGCCCTTTCAAGGCTGTGAGAAGGACCAGGATCGGAGGACAGAGAAGACAATCTCCTCATTTGGCTGGAACGGCGAGACCGCCCTGGGCAGAAGGGAGGGATCTGGCCGGAGCACCACCTTGTCCTGGTGGAAGACCCGAAAAGGGGTAAGGACCGAAAGATCTTTTAGCTCTGATGATCTTCGTATAGAAGAGATGTCAACGAGGAACACCACTCTCCACAACAGGTGAGAAGGAAAGAATCTCGAAAGGTGCAAATGGTGGACCTTGAAGCGAACCCAGCACTAGCATAAGGTCCCACTGTTCAAGTGGACGACGATACGGCGGAGCTGGATGGACAACGCAGCGGGAAGAAGTACGGGAGCCTGCACTGGGTCCACTCGTCGACCCCTAGTGCCAGGTGGTCGCGGTAGCCCGCGATGAACCATGGAAACTGACAGTCGAATCAAGAGGCCATTAGGACCACCTTCGGAGTCCTTTATCTGCCACCGATCTGGTTGAAGCTTTCCCTGTTGAGGGACCATTCGCCTGAAGCGAGACCTTCCTTGCTAGGTAGGCATCTTGAATGTACAGCAACGGCAGAACTTCGCCGACTTCCATGGAGGTGATCACAGAGCGGGGGGACTCCATGCAAAATGCTCGAGGGCTCACCGACCTGCTGAGAAAGCTCCGGGTCGAGGACGGGGCGGACCGAGCCGACCTTCTTGGGGACCACAAAGAGGCTGCAGTAAAAACGCTGGAAGAGTTCTGATGAAGGGACTGGTACCGCAACTCCAGAGTGGAGGAGAGATTCCATGAAGGGGAGGAATACGCGAACACGCACGGGAGAACCAGGAGGGAGAGAATGAAAAAACGTCTAATGTAGATCTGATGTAGATGTAGAAAATGTATCTCACTTGGTTATGAGTTTTATGATCCTGTTAGCATGCCAGCCTGTTTGTTATTACAAGTCATTGCCTCTTTCTTTATCGTTCCTATGGGAGACCCAAACCATGGGTGTATAGCTTCTGCCTCCGGAGGACACACAAAGTACTACACTCAAACGTGTAGCTCCTCCCTCTTAGCATATACACCCCCTGCTAGCCAGTCCTAGCCAGTTCAATGCTTTGTGTTTCAGGAGGTCACACACACATGCATTCTCTGATTTTTGATTTTTGATTTTTTTCTTTGGATCAAAGATTTGGAAGAAAAGCGGGTCCAGTCTGGACTCCCGGCAAGTCCCTTCTCACCCCACTGTGTCGGCGGTGCTGTTAAGGTTGATTTTCCAAGGCTGGAGCCTTCCCATGCCGCGCTCCTTCGCCATCCCCTGGGGCTCTGGCTTGAAGTGGGAGCCAACACGGTTCTCACTGATTTGCAGGAGACCGGTCTCCATCCGCAGACCTTTTCAGGACCCTGTCGGACGGAGCGATCACCCCCCAGGGACCTGGCACCTGCGTCTCACAAGCTAAGTACATGAGACGTTATTACCACAGAAAGTGGTCTTTCCAGGGGTCCTTTATACTTTATTTTGTGGGGAGAGTGTGTTTTATGTTTGTGTTAACATTTCCGGCCGGTTCTCCAGTTTTCACTGGAGAACCGCGCCGATGGTGCCTGCACGCCGGCCGCATGTTTAAATCTAGGCCCCGGCTTCGCCTTAGGCCTAGTTTCGGTTTCCACTGCCTCTGCTTGTCAGTCACGCAGAGGGACAGGATGGCTCCGCCCAGCGGCTGTGCAGCACAGGGAAGGGACACTCCTCACTGAGGAAGGATTCCCTCCCCTGTCTACCTCATTTGCCGCTCTCAGAGTAGGCCCCACCCCCTCTCCTCGCTCCGGTCGCCATTTTCTCAGCGTTCTCTGTGCCTGCATAGGCACAGAGATTCCACATTGTGACAAGTGGGGGCCTGGGCTGAGGGACTGGGGGCACAAAAATGTCTATTAAACGGCCTGGCAGCCACAACCTCCGGTTTGTGCAGCTGCTTATTTATCTGTTATATACTCTGCTGGGGGCCACTCTGGTCAGAGCCCCCACCTCTGCAGCATGTCTCACATCAGAGCAAGGCTGCAGGGCTGTTTTTAATTTGCACTGTATGAAGACTCGTACGGCCTGTACCGAGCACATAAACACAGGAGACGCAGAGTTAGCCTGGAGGCTCATCAGTGGTCCCTCCAGCTGCTCCGGCTTCGGTGGCTGAACCCCCGGTTTGGGCAGAATCCGCTCTTTCCAGGGGATGACTGTCCCGGACTCTGCGGAGCATGCATTAGCCCCCTTCTCAGGGTGTTTCTGCTGCTACTCGCTCAGCAAAGCTCACGGAGGACTCTCCTTCTGGTCTCAGACCCCGTCCTCCTAAAATGGAGACGCAGGGTCCCCTGTCCTTCCCCGTCCCGCAGCTCTGATTCACGAGCTGACTCACTGGACGAGTAGGATGTCTCTACCAGGGGCTCGGACGCTACTTTATGTACCATTGATCTGTCCGAAGGTGACGCAGATGCTAATGATTGGATTGCGTCCATTATACTTGTACTGGACCTCCATCCGCCTGTATCAGGGGAGCACTCCCCGCTGGCAGAAAGGCATCAGTATACCTTAAACAGAAGAAGGAGTGTGTTCCTTACCACTCTAGTTTTCAGCCCACTGTGTCCAGGCCCACAGCCTGTCCTGTCAGACCCCAAAGCGGAGTTCTGATGACTGTTTCTCCCTCCCACCAGTGGTGGTCAAGGAGTGAGCTAATTCGCCAAGGGTGGTCCCTCCGGTGTCTAGACTTTCAGCCCGGATAGTTGTATCAGTGGCTGACGGCACCTCTATAGGGATCCCACTGTACATTACTTTTGTACTGGACCTTAATCCGCCGGAGTTACCTTGCCTAAGAGAACAAGGAGTGTGTTCCTTAACCACTCCAGTTTTTCAGGCCTCTGTGACCAAGCCCAGAGTCTGCTCTGACAGACGCTTCCCATGAAGCGTGGTTCTGATGACTGTTTCCCTTTCCACCAGTGGTGGTCAAGGAGTGGGCTCATTCACCAAGGGTGGCTCAGCCCGGACCGTTATAACAGTGGCTGATGGCTCCTCATTTATAGTTTTGCTGTCCACCAGGTTGTCCTTCTGGCCAAATCTGTTTAGGGGCGGCAGGAGCTTCGTTCTCCTCAGCTTTATAGCAGTGCGGGCTTTCGTAGCCTTCTCTGCTTCTTTAGAGGAGATGCGTTCCCTCACAGGGACTCTATGCCCGAAATGGTTGCCTGAACTTCCAGATTCAGCCTTTTGATCCTATGCCATGTCTGCCATGCCGGAGACTCTCACCGCACCGCGGTGGCCTCGGCTAATTTCCTCGCTATCCGCAGGCTCCTGTGGCTTCGGAAGTGGAAGGCAGATGCTTCTATAGAAGTTCCTTGCTGGGCTCCCTTTTGTTGGGACCAGTCTTTCGAAAACAACTGGATGAAATTGTTAAGGAAGCTTTTGGCGGGAAGAGTTCTTCCATGCCACAATCCCAAATCAGGAAACCTGTCCAGGGCAGGATTCAGCGGAGGTTTTCGTTCTTGCATTCCTCCATCTGAGCGTTTTCTAAGCCCTCGGCCTCGTCCACTAGTTCGGCCAAGGATCGTAAAACCCAAATGGCGCTCGAAGCCGCGTCTTCAGAAACCGCAGGAGATGCTGCCACTAAGTCAGCTTCCTCTGGGCTATCTGGCCACGCCAGCAACGTCCTTGGTCGGTGGCAGGCTCTTCCACTTTGGCGACGTATGATTTTATCACGTCTCCGATCAGTGGGGGCGGGATTACATCTCCATGGCTACAGGATAGATTTCTATCCACCCGCCAAACAGATTTTTTCTGTCAACTCCCCCCTGTTCCAAGTCCGCCGCCTTCTCACAGGCCGTGGCATTCTTGCAGGCCAATGGAGTAATTGTACCGGTTCCCAATTGGGAACGGTTCTGAGATTTCTGCTTAAATCTATTCCTAGTCCCCGTAGAGGGCAGGTACTTCCGACCTGGATCTCAAGCTTTTCAAGCATGTTCAGGTGCGGCGTTTTCACATGGAGTCTCGGTCTTGTTCCGGGTGTTTTCACCGGATCAATTGATAACCCAAGGACATTCCCTAGCATCCATCGACATCAGAGATGTCTATCTGCATGTGCCAATCGCAGCTTCTCACCAGCGTTGGCTACGTTTTGCAATCGGAGTGGTCCAATTCGTGGCTCTTCCCTTGGGGTTAGCCACGGCCCCTCGAGTACTCTCAAGGTTGGGGCAGCTGTGATTAGGGTCCTGCACCCCTAGAGGTTGGCAGTGATCTTTTGCCCTGAACGGCCTTCTTGTCGGGGCTTCATCCAGTGCAGACTCTTAGCAGAGTGCCTCGCTCACTCTCGCCACGCTAACCAATTCGGGTGGCTTGTCATTCTGTCCAAGACCACTCTGACTTCGAACCAGAAGTTCACGTACCCAGGGACGCAATTCGAGACTCTGTCGGCACTTGTGAAGCTGCCCTTAGTCAAACAGTAGTCCCTCTGCTGGCGGTCGACGTCGTTCCATCAGGCACCGAATACAGGTACTGGATCATATGGTGGCGTCAATGGAAGCGATTCCCTTGCCCAGTTTCTCCTCCTCGGAGGCTGGATATTTTCCGCTGTTGGAACAAGCGAACTTCCTCCTTCCACGGGGTGGTGGCTTCGCCACAGACCAGGGGCTCGTTTCAGTGGTATCTTCGGCCACTCTGTCTCAGGGACGCTCCTTCCTGGCCCCGTCCCGGGTGATCCTCACCAGGATACTAGTCCATCCGACTGGGGAGCAGTGTTTCTCCACCATGGAGCGCAGGGCGCTTGGACTCTGTCCGAATCAGCCCTCTGGATCAATGTGCTGGAAATCAGAGCTGTGTTTCTAGCTCTCTAAGCCTTTCACCATCTGTTGGCGGCTGGGCACATTCGAGTCCAGTCAGACGGCGTGACAGCGTTTACCTACATCAACCTCCAGGGCGGCACACTCAGCCGCCTGGTAATGTTGGAGGCTCAACGCATTCTTCAGTGGACGAAGGACTCCTAGTCCACCATATCCGCAGCCCACATCCCAGACGTGAAGACTGCGAGGCAGATTATCTCAGCTGTCCATCCGCGGTCCACGATCCTCAGGTTTTTGCGGCAGACGCACTGGTGCATGTTTGGTCCCAGCTTCGTCTGTCTTACGTGTTTCACCCTCTAGCTCTTGCCCAGAATCCTGCGCAAGATCAGTAAGGAGGGCCGTCGGGTCATTCTCATACTCCAGACTGGCCCAGGCAAGCTTGGTACCCTGACCTGCTCCATCTGTCCGTAGTGTTGCCATGGCATCTTCCGGACCGTCCAGACCTTCTCTCAAAGGGTCCGTTTTTTCCGCCAGAATTCTGGATTCTCAGATTGACGGCGTGGCTCTTGAGTCCTGGATCTTGACGACTTCTGGTATCCCTCCTGAAGTCATCTCCACTATGACTCGAGCTCCGAAGTGTCCTTGGCCTTTTGGCCTTGCCGACCCTCCTGTCCCTTCTACAGTCCGGTCTACAGCTTAGGACTATCCCTCTTTAAGGGACAGCTCTTGGCTCTGTCAGTGTGTGCCAGCGGCGTATCATCCGGCTGGCTCAGGTGCGCTCCTTCAAGGGCGCATCTCACATTATTCCGCCTTACCGGCGGCCTATGGAGCCCTGGGACCTTAATCCGGTCCTCACGGTTTCCGGAAACCCCCCTTTGAGCCTCTCAGGGAGGTTTCTTTGTTTCGTTTTTCACAGAAAGTGGTCTTTCTAGTGGCCATAATTTCCCTCAAGAGAGTCTCTGTTTTGGCTGCACTCTCTTCTGAGTCACCCCCTTTTTTGGTTTTTCATCAAGACAAGGTGGTCTCCGTCCGACTCCGGACTTTCTCCCTAAGGTGGTTGCTGCTTCCACCTTAACCGGGGCATTTTCCCTGCCTTCCTTTTGTCCGGCTCCTGTTCATCGCTTTGAAAAAGCGTTGCATATCCTAGATCTGGTGCGGGCGCTTCGGATCTTTGTGTCTCGTTGTGTCTTGTGTCTTTGTGTCTGTTATTAGGCGGTGCACCTCTCTCTGGTGCTGACCACTAGTCAGCGTAGCGGTCTCTCGGCATCTACGCCGACCCTGGTTCGTCTTAGGTCGGCCATTTCCGATGCCTACCAGTGTACTCAAGTGCCTTCCCCGCCTGGGATCAGGGCACACTTGACCAGAGCTGTCGGTGCCTCTTGGGCTTTCAAGCACCAGGCTACGGCTCACCAGGTCTGTCAGACTGCCACTTGGATTAGTCTGCATACCTTTTCGAAGCACTACCCAATGCAGGCTCATGCTTCGGCAGACGCGGGCTTGGGCAGACGCTTTTTTCAGGCGGCTGTCGCCCATTTGTGAAGTTAGGTTTCGCCTACTTCTCAGTTTGTCTGTTTATTCCCACCCATGGACTGCTTTAGAACGTCCCATGGTTTGGGTCTCCCATAGGAACGATAAAGAAAAAGAGAATTTTGTTACTTACCGTAAATTCTTTTTCTTATAGTTCCGTCATGGGAGACCCAGCACCCTCCCTATTGCCTGTTGGCAGGTTTCTTGTTCCGTGTGTCTTCACCGGCTGTTGTTGTTGCAGACAGAGGTTCCGGTTGTTCCGGGTTTTACTCTGTCTCTACTTGTGGGTGGATGTCCTCCTTCAGCTTTTGCACTAAACTGGCTAGGACTGGCTAGCAGGGGGTGTATATGCTAAGAGGGAGGAGCTACACGTTTGAGTGTAGTACTTTGTGTGTCCTCCGGAGGCAGAAGCTATACACCCATGGTTTGGGTCTCCCATGACGGAACTATAAGAAAAAGAATTTACGGTAAGTAACAAAATTCTCTTTTTCTGTCTCAAGATAGCTGATTGATAGCATAATGAGCTAAATTGACCCACATCTAAGCACAAACCTTCCTATATAAGTAAACCTTGCTAAGGGGAAGCATTTATCATTATTATTATAAGACAATGTACACTCTGCCTTGCATCCACATAAAGTGACAGATTAAAGCTAATCTACCTGTGTAACAAAGCTTATAGTTCTCAAGACCTCATCATACAAAATGAGGCCATTGCAAAAGTACCTAGAAGCAACTCTGCTAATAGATAAGCTGGGCTACACAGGCAGACTGGGAGGCAGAACAAGATGGTGAAGAGAAGCTGGAGTTGGCTGGGGGAGGGGCCGTATGAGGGCGGGAAACAGGGCATCCACCGCCCACACTGTGATGCCTGGAGGCTGAGCGGTGGGCGGAGTCGGGGGCGGAACGGCCGGCAAGCCAATACCGTTGCAGCGGGGGGCGTGGCTGGGATGCAGGGAGACTAGGCCGAGACCGGGGCTTAAATTTTCAGCCGCCCGAGGGGGAGAAGGTAGGGGAGAGACTGTCCTACCTGACATCTGCGGTGCCGCTCCAGGGATGGTCCGGTGTGCAGGCAGTGGGCTCTGCACTTGCCTGTGTGCAGCGCACACCTGAAGGTAAGGCTGTGGGCTTCAGGGACGCGGGGAGAGGCGTCTAGAGAGGCAGAGAGGTGGACGCCTGATGGAGGGAAGAAGCTCTTCTGCGACTGTAGGCAGCGATGTGGGCCCCATCCGAAAAGGTGAAAACGCTGCGGGGGTCCAACCTCTTTAGCTTGTCCCTGTGCGCCCTTTGGAGTAATACCGCACGGTGGATCAGGGGTGCCCATGTAGGATCTGCCCCACATGCACTCCCGGGAGTGGTACCACGGGAATGGACGGGGGAGAGGGCCCGACACCTCAAACCTCTGCGACCCTGGGGAGTAGTACCCACAGGGCTGGAGGGAATGAGGGTGAACATAGGCGACACCTGCAGAAACAGAGAAAAAGGAGAATGAGAGCGATGAGCATCGCCGAAAAAAATGACAAATACGCAAGAAAAATGTAGCTGAGGGGGGCCGAGATGGCCCACATCAGCCTCCTACGACACTAAGCAAAAACTGATTTGAGTCCGCCTCCGGCTCAGGGTGTATACTGCTAGGGAGGAGCTAACTTTTTTTGTCTACTTAGTGTCAGCCTCCTAGTGACAGCAGCAGCATAACCCACGGTCCTGTGTCCCCCAATGAAACGAAAGAGAAAAGATTCTTCCCTCTTACTTGTTGATAATAATTGTACCCGTGGAGTACCCTTTTCTGTCTGGTACCCCATTTTTATATTATAGTCCAGAAAATCAATTGCCTCCCGATCTGCCTTATAGGTTAGTTTGATGTTATATGGGTTATTGTTCAACCAAGTCATGAAGCTCTGCAGTTCAGGACCGGTACTTCTCAAGATAATAAAGATGTCATCTATCTTACCACCTAGATGTAAAATTAATAGATTAGGGATAAGCCAAATGGACGACAATGTTTTAATTTTGTTACATACATTTTTCCTTCCTGAGTCCTCTGATACCATACCAAAAAAATATTCAATGCACATGGTTCAAAAGATAGATTTTCAGCTTAGTTTCTCCTTGATGAAAAATGAACCTTGAAATGGTAGCCTCATTTTAACCAAAACCTGGTATTAATAATTGGACAAATTGAAGGACATGGCATTTGATTTACGAGTAATGCAACAACCTTTTCCTAGTTGATCAGTTTTAGACATCCTTAAAATTATCATTAGTGATGACTAGATATGGGCGAATGCTAAAATATTCGGGTTCGGATTGTTCAAATCCAATCATTTCTACATTTGTGTATTCATACCGAATAACAAACCCAACCCAGTAGTGGTCACTCAGTTCAATGAGGTCAGGTTACCTGCGATCATAGGTGGATGACAATGGGCACCTCCAGCTGTGACCGCAAATAACCTACGTTACGTCACCACACATCGCTGCGACTCATTCTCTGCCTTAAGATCACAGCGGGTGGTCATATTCTATGCGCTGTCACTTCAGATGTAGCAGAGCTGGAATCGTTATGGGACCTCGTGTGGATTACATCAGACCTGGGTGTTTTTGGGGTTAATAAAGGAGTGAAAGAGGGTGTTGTTTTTATCTTATTTTGTGTTTGTGTTTATTTCTTTTCACTTACAGATTAGTAATGGGGGTAGGGTTTTCATAGACCCTGCCATTGCTAATCTAGGGCTTAGTGGCAGATGTGAGCTGTTATTAACCCCTTATTAGCCTGATTGCCACCGCACCAGGGGAATCGGGAAGAATCGGGTAAAGTGCCAGGATTGTCACATCTAATGGATGTGACAATCCTGAGTGGCTGTGGGCTGTTATTGTTATAACGCGCATGCTTTATTCTTATTTTCTTTATTTCTTCATCGTTCCTTATGGGAGACCCAGACCATGGGTGTATAGCTTCTGCCTGCGGAGGACACACAAAGTACTACACTAAAAAGTGTAGCTCCTCCCTCCGAGCATATACACCCCCTGGATGACAGAATCCAACCAGTTCAATGCTTTGTGTTCAGGAGGTCACACACACACATGCATCCTCTTTTGATTTTTAATTAAAGAATTGGAAGAAAAGCGGGTCCATCCTGGACTCCCGGCATGTCCCTTCTCACCCCACTGTGTCGGCGGTGCTGTTAAGGTTGATCTCAAGGCGGGAGCCTTCCATGCCGCGCTCCTTCACCATCCCCTCTGGCTCTGGCTTGAAGTGGGAGCCTTCACGGTTCTCACTGCTCTGCAGGAGACCGGTCTCCATCCGCAGCCCTTTCAGGCCCCTGCTGGACGGAGCGCTCATCCCTCAGGGACATGGCCCTGCGTCTCAAAAAGCTAAGTATATGAGACGTTATTCAGGGGTCCCTTGTGTGGGGAGAGTGTGTTATTTGAGCATGGCGGCACCAGGGGTTCCTTTGCTGTGATTTCCGGCCGGTTCTCTGGTTTTTTCCTGAGAACCGCGCCGAGGGTGCCTGCTCGTCGGCCGCATGGATAAATTTAGGCCCCGGCTTCGGCCGCGGCCTACTTTCGTTCCTCTTCCCCTGCATGTCAGTCATGCAGGGGGACAGTGCGGCGCCGCCCACCGGCCGTTCAGCAGAGGGGAGGACACTCCTCTCTGGGGAGATGTTTCCCTCCCCTGTATTTCTCCTTAGCCCTCCGGTTCCCGCTCTTGGATTAACCCCCGCCCCCCCTCCTCACTCCAGCGCCATTTTCTCAGCGTTTTCACACTGATCGGCGCTGGCTGCTGCAGCTCTGCAAGCTGTCTGGGGGTCCAAGCTGGGAATCCGGAGGGCACACAAAAACGGCCTGGTAAGCCACAACCTCTGGTTGTGGACTTTTATACACTCTCTGGGGGTCTTTCTGAAGGAGTGAATTCTTTACTACAGAGCCTCCACCTCAGCAGCATGTCTGTCACTAGGAGCAAGGCTGCAAAGCTTTACTCTATATGCACTGCATGTAAGCTCATACTGCCCGAACCGAGCACATATCCACACTGTGATGCCTGCTCTACCGTGGTGGTGCCTCAGCCTGGAGTCTCCCCAGTGGTCCCTTCGGCTGCTCCAGCCCCGGTGGCTGAACCCCCGGCTTGGGTAGCATCGTTTTCTAAAGCTATCTCCCAGTCCTTTGCCGACTCCATGGGACAGCTGTCACGGACTCTGCTAACCATGCATCAGCCCCCTTCTCAGGGTGCCTCTGCTGCTCCGACTCGCTCTGCAGAGCTCACAGAGTATGTTTCATCTGATCCCAGACCCCGTCCTCCTAAACGGAGACGCAGGGACTCTTCTCCTTCCTCGTCCCACGGCTCTGATTCACGTGCTGAATCGCAAGGCGAGGAGGATGCCTTTACTGTGGGCTCAGACGCTACGTCTATGTACCCCATTGATCTACCTGAAGGTGATGCGGATGTTAGTGACTTGATTGCGTCCATTAACTCCGTACTGGACCTTAATCCACCAGTGTCAGACGAACAAGCTTCTTTGGTAGAAAAACACCAGTTTACCTCACCTAAGAGAGCAAGGAGTACGTTTTTTAACCACTCCAGTTTTCAGGCCACTGTGACCAAACCCAGGGCCTGCCCTGACAAACGCTTTCCTAAGCGTACCTCTGATGACCGTTTTCCTTTTCCACCTGAGGTGGTCAAGGAGTGGGCTCAGTCACCAAAGGTAGATCCTCCGGTGTCTAGAATCTCAGCCCGGACAGTTGTGTCTGTGGCGGATGGCACCTCTCTTAAGGACTCCACTGACCGCCAGGTTAACCTTCTGGCCAAATCTGTATATGAAGCGGCAGGGGCCTCTTTCTCCCCGTCCTTTGCAGCAGTGTGGGCTCTTCAGGCCATCTCTGCTTCTCTGGCGGAGATGCACTCCCTCACTAGGGACTCTATGCCCGAAATGGTTGCCTTAACTTCCCAAGCTTCGGCTTTTTCATCCTATGCTATGTCTGCCATTTTGGAGGCGTCTCACCGCACAGCGGTAGCCTCCGCTAATTCCCTCGCGATCCGCAGGATCTTGTGGCTTCGTGAGTGGAAAGCAGACGCTGCTTCCAAGAAGTTTCTAGCTGGGCTCCCTTTTTCTGGGACCCGGCTGTTCGGTGAACAACTGGATGAAATCATTAAGAAAGCTACTGGCGGGAAGAGTACTTCCTTGCCACAAACTAAAACCAGGAAACCTGTCCAGGGCAGGAACCAGTCGAGATTTCGGTCCTTTTGTTCCTCTAACTGGTCCTCCTCTAAGCCCTCAGCCTCGTCCACTAACTCAGCTAAGGATCGAAAACCCAACTGGCGCACGAAGCCTCGTCCTCCGAAGAACGGAGGAGCCGCTGCCACCAAGGCAGCCTCCTCTTGACTATCGGGCTGCGCCAGAAACGTCATTAGTCGGTGGCAGGCTCTCCCACTTTGGCGACGTGTGGTTTCAACACGTCTCCGACCAGTGGGTGCGGGATATCATCTCGCACGGCTACAGGATAGAATTTTCTTCCAGCCCGCCAAACAGATTTTTTCTGTCCACTCCCCCCTGCTCCAAGGCCGCCGCCTTCTCACAGGCCGTGGCATCCTTGCAGGCCAACAGAGTGATTGCACCGGTTCCCGCTCGGGAACGGTTCAGAGGTTTCTACTCAAACCTCTTCCTAGTCCCCAAAAAGAACGGTTTCTTCCGGCCCATCCTGGATCTCAAGCTTCTCAACAAGCATGTTCAGGTGCGGCACTTTCGCATGGAATCTCTGCGATCAGTCATTGCCTCAATGACCCAGGGAGATTTTCTTGCATCCATCGACATCAAAGATGCCTATTTGCATGTGCCAATTGCAGTTTCACACCAGCGTTGGCTCCGTTTTGTAATCGGGGAGGAACACTTCCAATTCGTGGCTCTCCCCTTCGGGCTAGCCACGGCACCTCGAGTATTCACCAAGGTCATGGCAGCAGTGGTTGCGGTTCTGCACCTCCAGGGGTTGGCAGTGATTCCTTACCTGGACGACCTTCTAGTCAAGGCTTCATCCAGTGCAGACTGTCAGCGGAGTGTCTCGCTCACTCTTGCCACGTTTGTCCAATTCGGGTGGCTTGTCAATCTGCCAAAGTCCACTCTGACCCCGACCCAGAAACTCACGTACCTAGGGATGCAATTCGAGACTCTGCCGGCACTTGTCAAGCTGCCCTTAGTCAAACAGCAGTCCCTTCATTGGGCGGTGCGCTCTCTGTTGCGGGCCCACCGTCATTCCATCAGGCACCTCATGCAGGTACTGGGTCAGATGGTGGCGTCAATGGAAGCGGTTCCCTTTGCCCAGTTACATCTGCGTCCTCTGCAGCTGGACATTCTCCGCTGTTGGGACAAGCGGACCTCTTCCTTGCACAGGCTAGTGACTCTGTCACCACAGACCAAGAGCTCTCTTCAGTGGTGGCTTCGGCCCCTCTCTCTATCCCAGGAACGCTCTTTTCTGATCCCGTCTTGGGTAATTCTCACCACGGACGCCAGTCTGTCCGGCTGGGGAGCAGTGTTTCTCCACCACCGAGCACAGGGCACTTGGACTCCGTCCGAATCAGCCCTCTCGATCAATGTTCTGGAAATCAGAGCTGTGCTCCTAGCTCTCGAAGCCTTTCACCACCTGTTGGCGGGCAAGAACATTCGAGTCCAGTCAGACAACGCGACAGCGGTTGCCTACATCAATCACCAGGGCGGGACTCGCAGCCGCCTGGCAATGTTGGAGGTACAACGCATCCTTCAGTCGACGGAGGACTCCAAGTCCACCATATCCGCAGTCCACATCCCAGGCGTAGAAAACTGGGAGGCAGATTATCTCAGCCGTCAAACCGTGGACAGCGGTGAGTGTGCCCTGCATCCGGCGGTGTTTCGGTCAATCTGCCGCAAGTGGGGCACTCCGGAAGTGGATCTCATGGCATCCCGGCACAACAACAAGGTCCCGGTTTACGTGGCTCGCTCCCACAATCCTCAGGCCTTGGCAGCGGACGCGCTGGTTCAGGATTGGTCCCAGTTCCGTCTAGCCTATGTGTTTCCTCCCCTAGCTCTCTTGCCCAGAGTCCTGCGCAAGATCAGAATCAGGGCCGTCGGGTCATAATCATTGCTCCAGACTGGCCCAGACGAGCTTGGTACCCAGACATGTTCCGTCTGTCCGTGGAAGTGCCGTGGCATCTCCCGGACCGCCCAGACCTTCTCTCACAAGGTCCGTTTTTCCGCCAGAATTCTGCGGCCCTCAGGTTGACGGCGTGGCTCTTGAGTCCTGGATCCTGACGGCTTCAGGCATTCCTTCCGAGGTCATCTCCACTATGACTCAGGCTCGGAAGTCTTCCTCGGCCAGGATTTACCACAGGACTTGGAGAATTTTCCTGTCCTGGTGTCGTTCGTCCGGCCATGCTCCTTGGCCTTTTTCCTTGCCGACCATCCTGTCTTTTCTACAGTCCGGTCTGCAGCTAGGACTATCCCTCAATTCCCTCAAGGGACAGGTCTCGGCTCTTTCAGTGTTGTTCCAGCGGCGTATCGCGGCTGGCTCAGGTGCGCACCTTCATGCAGGGCGCATCTCACATCATTCCTCCTTATCGGAGGCCCTTGGATCCCTGGGACCTTAATCTGGTCCTCACGGCCTTACAGAAACCCCCCTTTGAGCCTCTTAGGGAGGTTCCCTTGTTTCGACTTTCCCAGAAAGTGGTTTTTCTGGTGGCCATAACTTCTCTCAGGAGAGTCTCTGATTTGGCTGCGCTCTCTTCGGAGTCACCCTTTTTGGTTTTTCACCAAGACAAGGTGGTTCTCCGTCCGACGCAGGATTTTCTCCCTAAGGTGGTATCTCCTTTCCACCTTAACCAGGACATTTCATTGCCTTCCCTTTGTCCGGCCCCTGTGCATCGCTTTGAGAAAGCATTGCATACTTTAGATTTGGTGCGGGCGCTCCGGATCTATGTGTCACGCACCGCTGCTCTTAGGCGGTGCACCTCTTTTTGTGCTGACCACAGGTCAGCGCAAGGGTCTCTCGGCTTCCAAACCGACCCTAGCTCGTTGGATTAGGTCGGCCATATCCGATGCCTACCAATGTGCTCAGGTGCCTCCCCCGCCGGGGATTAAAGCGCACTCGACCAGAGCTGTCGGTGCCTCTTGGGCTTTTAGGCACCAGGCTACGGTTCAGCAGGTCTGTCAGGCTGCCACTTGGTCCAGTCTGCATACCTTTTCGAAGCACTACCAAGTGCATGCTCATGCTTCGGCAGATGCGAGCTTGGGCAGACACATCCTTCAGGCGGCTGTCGCCCATTTGTGAAGTTAGGTTTTGCCTACTTCTCAGCTTTCTGTTTATTCCCACCCATGGACTGCTTTGAGACGTCCCATGGTCTGGGTCTCCCATAAGGAACGATGAAGAAAAAGAGAATTTTGTTTACTTACCGTAAATTCTTTTTCTTATAGTTCCGACATGGGAGACCCAGCACCCTCCCTGTTGCCTGTTGGCAGTTCTTGTTCCGTGTGTTTTCACCAGCTGTTGTTGTAGACAGAGGTTCCGGTTATTCCGGGTTTTACTCTATATCTACTTATGGGTGGATGTCCTCCTTCAGCTTTTGCACTAAACTGGTTGGATTCTGTCATCCAGGGGGTGTATATGCTCGGAGGGAGGAGCTACACTTTTTAGTGTAGTACTTTGTGTGTCCTCCGGAGGCAGAAGCTATACACCCATGGTCTGGGTCTCCCATGTCGGAACTATAAGAAAAAGAATTTACGGTAAGTAAACAAAATTCTCTTTTTTTCCTTTTTTTATTTTTTATTTCCAAAGGTTCCGGAACATTATCCGGAGTTCCCTGAGAACTCCAGGCCCAGGTCCGGTACTAGGGTATTTTTAAAACCTCTCGGATTCTAAATTTTAGAGTCCGGGTCTGTCCATCACTAATCAATAGACAAACAAAAAAAGTGCATAGTGTTCATGTTGTTGTGTAAACAGAAATATTATATGCAAAATTAAAAATGACATGCCATACGGCAAGCAAAATCAAGAAATGCAAAAAACTAAATTATTGAGTAAATGTATTAAATAATAGTTGTATCCTAACTATAATTAAATTGTTGTACAATGTTTTTCTCCACTTTTCTTAGATAATAATCTTTTTTCTTATTTTCTCATAGGCACTTCATTCAGGGAAAAAACCCAATCAAAGTCAACATCTAAGTCACTGAGCGGGTCGAGTGAAGTACCTCAAAATTTGCAGACTACCACGGGTATGGTTTTAGCATATACAGATCTCTAAATTATGGATAAATAGAAAAAGAAACAATTAAAAATAATTTAACACAAACAGTCCCATTCTCACACCACATAAAAATACCCAATTAAAGAAAGCTGTCAAAGCTCTCATTGAGCCCAATAGGAGTCCTTGTGTCCAATCTATAAATCCAATGACTCAAGTTGTGCAAGGGCCTTAAATAGGTTACCACCTCTAACCTCTGATCTATGGCCTTTATAATTAAAGGGGTTATCCGGCTTATTTTGACTTTTCTTCATTATTACCCTATTGGGCTACATTGGGGCAGGTAAGTAGCTAGTGACCACTTACCTGCCCTGCTGTCAGCCTTTCTCCCCCGGCTCAGAGCGGTCATGTGACCGCTCCTGCCACGATTTTGCTGCTTCGGTCATTTCATGTCAACATGGGCAGGACCATGTTGACATGCAAATTTGGAACAGCATGTTGCCGCCCTGCTGGGCGGGTACAGTGTGTGGAGTCCCCGCCCCTCTTCCCTGCACCCTCCCACACATTCCTCCGCACCCCGTACTCTCCCCGCCCACGGTGTTACCGCCAGCACCAGGCCCCCTGCTCAGGATAGCAGGAGTGCCCGTGCAGTCTGTGTCCCGCTCCAGCCCCGCGGCTGCCTTCATTGCAGGCTCAGCAGCCTCTCACATTGCAGCGCAGGCAGGGATGTTAGATGACATCATTGCCTGCTGTGACGATCTTCGCTTCACTCCTGTCAGCGCTGTCAGTGCCTTCTATGCCGCTGCGTTCTCACGTCACTAGCGGTGACGTCTCGGGCGATACTGCTGAGAACGCGGCGGGCATAGAAGTCAGGGACAGATCTGACAGGAGTGAAGCGAAGATCGTCACCGCAGGTAATGATTTCATCTAACCTCCTGATAGCAGCGCTCGGCATCCCCTGCAGTGACCTGGGCTATTGATGTTAGCTCAGGTCACTGCATTACTCTCCCAGCCAATGAGGAACATTCTGTTCTTCATTGACTGGTACATTGACTATGGTATGGATCGTCATGGGACCCCCTTATTGGATTATGCCGGACCTGGATTTGTTTTTCTTTTGAATAAATTGGTGAATGAGGGAATGTTTTGAGTAGTGTTTTTTCAAATAAAACTATTTTTTTTGTTGTCTATTTTTTTCTATTACTGACTGGGTTTGTGATGTCGGATATCTGATAGACGCGTGACATCACTAACCCCAGGGCTTGATGCCAGGTGACATTACACATTTGGCATCAACCCCATATATTATCCCGTTTGCCACCGCACCAGGGCACGGGATGAGTTGGGGCGAAGCACCAGGATTGGCACATCTAATGGATGTACCACTTCTGGGGCGGCTGTGGCCTGCTATTTTTAGGCTGGGGAGTGTCCAATAACAGTAGGCCTCCCTAGTCTGAGAATACCAGACCACAGCTGTCTGCTTTACCTTGGCTGGTGATCCAATTTGGGGGGACCCCATGTTTTTTGTTTTAAACTATTTATTTAATTTAAAATAACAGCGTGGGGTGCCCTCTGTTTTGGATTACCAGCCAAGGTGAAGCTGCCAGCTGTGGTTTGCAGGCTGCAACCATCTGCTTTACCCTAGCTGGCTACAAAAGTATGTTTTTTTTTTAATTATTTTTTATTTATTTTTTGGATAAATACAAGGCTAAGCACACTTTAGTGCCACATGAAAGTCACTAAAGGGTGCCAGCTTAGAATATGCAGGGGGGTAGGACATTATATGTCTTTCTCATCTATCTATCTATCTATCTAGCTATCTATCTATCTATCTATCTATCTATCTATCTATCTATCTATCTATCTGTCTAACCCTCTGTTCATTCATTCATCCCTCTATCTCTCTGTCTCTATATCTATCTATTCATCTCTATATCTACTCATCTATTTATCTTTCTTGCTGCTTCCGTTTTTTGCAGTCCGCAAAAAAACGGAAGACACGGATGTATCCGTGAAAAAATTGGCCATTTTTTGCGGACCGCAAAAACGGAACGGTCATGTGAATGTAGCCTACATGTGTTCCCTATGGGGGTAGGGGTCGGTACAGAACGATGGTGAGGGGGAGGTCGCTACAGAGCGCCGTGTGTGTGTGTGTGTGTGTGTGTGGGGGGGAGGGTTGCAGAGCCTGATGTGTGTGGCGCAGAGCCCGATGTGTGTGTGTTTGTGTGTGTGTGTGTATGTGTGTGGCGCAGAGCCCTATGTGTGTGTGTGTGTGTGTGGCGCAGAGCCCGATGTGTGCGTGCGTGCGTTGTGTGTGTGTGTGTGTGTGTGTGTGTGTGTGTGTGGCGCAGAGCCCGATGTGGGGCTGTTATTTTCATTGCTAGAGTGATAACAGATCAGGTGCTGGGGTAGAATACTGACAGGGAATGTGTGTGCAGGGGGCGGGCAGGGGACGGGGCTGGACACTGAGGCCGGGCAGTGCCAGCTCTAACTGAGGTTTTGCACAGGAAGTGGTCAGTTTGCTAGAGCAAAATGTAAACAAAGAACTGCAGAGAATAAAGGGATAATTCAATAGGAACAAAAGTTAGAAAACAAAAATAACAATGTAGGGGTGTTTTATATGACAATACAGCACAGATAAATTCAACATTTTTTGGTAAGCTAATGTCGGACAACTCCTTTAATTTGCTTCAGTCAGATTTATGGTACAATTGGAAATGTTTTGGTAGGGTTTTTAGGTCTTCCACCTCATGCAGAGTCTTTGTTTTCTCAATGTCCCTGATGGGCTCACGGAATCCCACCTTTAACCCCCTAACCCCTGGACGATTTTTCCGTTTTTGTTTTTTGCTCCCCTTTTTCCAAGAGTCGTAACTTTTTTATTTTTCCCGTCAATCTTGCCATAAGAGGGCTTGTTTTTTGCGGGACGTATTGGTCTTTTAAGTGAAACCATGAGTTTTACCATATATGGTACTGGAAAACAGCACAAAATTTCCATGTGCGGAAAAATTACAAAAAAGTGTGATTGGACAATGGTTTATGGGGTACTTTATTCACCGTGTTCACTGTATGGTAAAACTGATGGGTGGGTGTGATACTTCAGGTTGGTATGAGTTCGTTGATACCAAACATGTTTAGGTTTGCTTTTATATAAGGGGTTAAAAAAAGGTTTGTCCAAAAAATTGGAGCACTTTCTGCGGCATTTTCTGCAACTTGTAGTGTTCTCATTTTCTTTGTCGCTCCATTGGGAGACCCAGACAATTGGGTGTATAGCTACTGCCTCCGGAGGCCACACAAAGTATTACACTTAAAAGTGTAAAGCCCCTCCCCTTCTGCCTATACACCCCCCGTGGGATCACGGGCTCCTCAGTTTTCATGCTTTGTGCGAAGGAGGTCAGACATCCACGCATAGCTCCACTGTTTAGTCAGCAGCAGCTGCTGACTATGTCGGATGGAAGAAAAGAGGGCCCATACTAGGGCCCCCAGCATGCTCCCTTCTCACCCCACTTTTGTCGGCGGTGTTTGTTAAGGTTGAGGTACCCATTGCGGGTACGGAGGCTGGAGCCCACATGCTGCTTTCCTTCCCCATCCCCCTTAGGGCTCTGGGTGAAGTGGGATCTTACCGGTCTCCAGGCACTGAGGCCGTGCTCCATCCACAGCCCCTGGGAATCTGCTGGACATGGAGCTGAGTATCTTCAGGGACATGGCCCTGCTACTTCAAGGTACTCTGTGTCCCCGTACAGACCGCGCACAGTCACACTACAGCATTGCTGGGTGTGTTAGTGCGCCGGGGACAACAGCGCTGCGCGCTTGTGCCATGACTAACTACAGCTTGCTGAGTGTGTCAATGTATTGGGAACTGCCGCGCCGGCCGCTGCTGTCAGTTTTACACTGCGGCGCGGCTGGGACTTGTGGTGCGCCGGGGACTTCCGCGCTGGCCGTGCATATATGACGGCCGCGCTTACTACTCGAGTCCCCGGCTTTTGCGGCCTAGTTTCGTTTCGTTCCCGCCCCCAGGCCTGCCAGTCAGGGGAAGGGCGGGACGCTGTACAGAACGTCAGCGCCGAGGGCTGGAGTCTACTTTACATACTCCAGCCCTCACACTGGGCACAGTGGGACGCCACTTTCCCGCACTTTGTCTGAGGCACGCCCACGGCCTGCCCCTCTCCACAGGACGCCGGCAGCCATTCCTGTGTGCAGTCTGAGCTGGAGAAGGGAGACAAGTTCTGGGAGACCCAGACACGGGATTCTGGCGACCACACACCCGCTTTTGAGCGGGCGGTAAGCAGCACCTGTGGTGCTGACCCCAATAGTGCCGAAGTGTACATTTGTATTTTTATGCTTGCATGCTATACATTGCACTGTACGGTCGTTATTGATTCTTGGCTATATACCCTCCTAGATTGCTCAGAGGAGACAACAGCATGTCGTCCGCAAAAAGCAAGGGTGCCAAGGCACAGGCTTTCTATGCTGCTTGTACCGCATGTGAGGCTATTCTACCGGCAGGTTCCACTGACCCCCATTGTGTGCAGTGCTCGGCTCCTGTGGCACTTGCTCGGCCGGGGCCTCTGCTAGAGGTGACCCAGGGAGAACCACCTGTGAATACTGTCCAGGTGACGGGGACGGAGTTTGCAGTTTTTGCTGATAGATTGTCTGTGACTATGACTAAAATTCTAGAAACTTTGCAGTCTAGACCGGTAACTCAGACCATGGGCACTGTTGAATCATTGCTCCCTGGTCCCCCTCAGTTGGAACAACTCCGGGCTCCGGGGGTGTCCCATGCATCCCAGGGTGAAGGCTCTGACACGGACGACAGTCCCAGACAGCCTAAGCGAGCTCGCTGGGAGCGGCCCTCGACTTCATCACACTGGTCAGGGTCCCAGCAGGAGGACTCTCTGTATGATGAGGCGGAGGTAGCTGATCAGGATTCTGATCCTGAGACCGCTCTCAATCTGGATACACCTGATGGTGACGCCATAGTGAATGATCTTATAGCGTCCATCAATAGAATGTTGGATATTTCTCCCCCAGCTCCTCCAGTGGAGGAGTCAGCTTCACAGCAGGAGAAATTCCATTTCAGGTATCCCAAGCGTAAATTCAGTACTTTTCTGGACCACTCCGACTTTAGAGAGGCAGTCCAGAAACACCACGCTTATCCAGATAAGCGTTTCTCCAAACGACTTAAGGATACACGTTATCCCTTTCCCCCTGACGTGGTCAAGGGCTGGACCCAGTGTCCCAAGGTGGATCCTCCAATCTCCAGGCTTGCGGCTAGATCCATAGTTGCAGTGGAGGATGGGGCTGCACTTAAAGATGCCACTGACAGACAGATGGAGCTCTGGTTGAAATCCATCTATGAAGCTATCGGCGCGTCGTTTGCTCCAGCATTCGCAGCCGTATGGGCACTCCAAGCTATTTCAGCTGGTCTTACACAGATTGACACGGTCACACGTACATCTGTTCCGCAGGTGGCGTCCTTAACCTCTCAAATGTCTGCATTTGCGTCTTACGCGATTAATGCTGTCCTGGACTCTACGAGCCGTACGGCAGTGGCGTCCGCCAACTCCGTGGTTTTACGCAGAGCCTTGTGGTTAAGGGAATGGAAGGCAGATTCTGCTTCCAAAAAGTGCTTAACCAGTTTGCCATTTTCTGGTGACCGACTGTTTGGTGAGCGATTGGATGAAATCATTAAACAGTCCAAGGGTAAGGATTCATCCTTACCCCAGCACAATTCAAACAAACCTCAACAGAGGAGGGGACAGTCGGGGTTTCGGTCCTTTCGAGGCTCGGGCAGGTCCCAATTCTCCTCGTCCAAAAGGACTCAAAAGGATCAGAGGCGCTCAGATTCTTGGCGGGCTCAGTCACGCCCAAAAAAGACAGCCGGAAGAACCGCTCCCAAGGCGGCTTCCTCATAACTTTCGGCCTCCTCTCTCCGCATCCTCGGTCGGTGGCAGGCTCTCCCGCTTTGGCGACATTTGGCTGCCACAGGTCAAAGACCGTTGGGTGAGAGACATTCTGTCTCACGGGTACAGGATAGAGTTCAGTTCTCGTCCTCCAACTCGATTCTTCAGAACTTCTCCACCTCCCGACCGAGCCGATGCTCTTCTGCAAGCGGTGTGCACTCTAAAGGCAGAAGGAGTGGTGATCCCTGTTCCTCTTCAGGAGCAAGGTCACGGTTTTTACTCCAATTTGTTTGTGGTGCCAAAGAAGGACGGGTCTTTCCGTCCCGTTCTGGACCTAAAACTGCTCAACAAGCACGTGAAAACCAGGCGGTTCCGGATGGAATCCCTCCGCTCCGTCATCGCCTCAATGTCTCAAGGAGATTTCCTAGCATCAATAGACATCAAGGATGCTTATCTCCACGTGCCGATTGCTCCAGAGCACCAGCGTTTTCTACGCTTCGTTATAGGAGACGAACACCTTCAGTTCGTAGCTCTGCCTTTCGGGCTGGCGACAGCCCCACGGGTCTTCACCAAGGTCATGGCAGCAGTAGTAGCAGTCCTGCACTCTCAGGGTCACTCTGTGATCCCTTACTTGGACGATCTACTTGTCAAGGCACCCTCTCAAGAGGCATGCCAACACAGCCTGACCGTTGCGCTGGAGACTCTCCAGAGTTTCGGGTGGATCATCAACTTTTCAAAGTCAAATCTGACCCCGACCCAATCGCTAACATATCTTGGCATGGAGTTTCATACTCTCTCAGCGATAGTGAAGCTTCCGCTGGACAAACAGCGTTCACTACAGACAGGGGTACAATCTCTCCTTCAAGGACAGTCGCATCCCCTGAGGCGCCTCATGCACTTCCTAGGGAAGATGGTAGCAGCAATGGAGGCAGTCCCTTTCGCGCAGTTTCATCTGCGTCCACTACAATGGGACATTCTCCGCCAATGGGACGGGAAGTCGACGTCCCTCGACAGGAACGTCTCCCTTTCTCAGGCGGCCAAGGAATCTCTTCGGTGGTGGCTTCTTCCCACCTCATTGTCAAAAGGAAAGTCCTTCCTACCCCCATCCTGGGCGGTGGTCACGACAGACGCGAGTCTATCAGGGTGGGGAGCAGTGTTTCTCCACCACAGGGCTCAAGGTACGTGGACTCAGCAAGAGTCCACCCTTCAGATCAATGTTCTGGAAATCAGAGCAGTGTATCTTGCCCTACAAGCCTTCCAGCAGTGGCTGGAAGGCAAGCAGATCCGAATTCAGTCGGACAACTCCACAGCGGTGGCATACATCAACCACCAAGGAGGAACACGCAGTCGGCAAGCCTTCCAGGAAGTCCGGCGGATTCTGAGGTGGGTGGAAGACACGGCATCCACCATATCCGCAGTTCACATCCCGGGCGTAGAAAACTGGGAAGCAGACTTCCTCAGTCGCCAGGGTATGGACGCAGGGGAATGGTCTCTTCACCCGGACGTGTTTCAGGAGATCTGTCGCCGCTGGGGGATGCCGGACGTCGACCTAATGGCGTCCCGGCACAACAACAAGGTCCCGGCTTTCATGGCACGGTCTCACGATCACAGAGCTCTGGCGGCGGACGCCTTAGTTCAAGATTGGTCGCAGTTCCGGCTGCCTTATGTGTTTCCACCTCTGGCACTGTTGCCCAGAGTGCTACGCAAGATCAGGTCCGACTGCCGCCGCGCCATCCTCGTCGCTCCAGACTGGCCGAGGAGGTCGTGGTACCCGGATCTGTGGCATCTCACGGTAGGCCAACCGTGGACACTACCAGACCGACCAGACTTGCTGTCTCAAGGGCCGTTTTTCCATCTGAATTCTGCGGCCCTGAACCTGACTGTGTGGCCATTGAGTCCTGGATCCTAGCGTCTTCAGGATTATCTCAAGGGGTCATTGCCACCATGAGACAGGCTAGGAAACCAACCTCTGCCAAGATCTACCACAGGACGTGGAAGATATTCTTATCTTGGTGCTCTGCTCAGGGAGTTTCTCCCTGGCCATTTGCATTGCCTACTTTTCTTTCCTTCCTGCAATCCGGTTTGGAAAAAGGTTTGTCGCTCGGCTCCCTTAAAGGACAAGTCTCAGCGCTATCTGTATTTTTTCAGAAGCGCCTAGCACGACTTCCTCAGGTACGCACGTTCCTGCAAGGGGTTGGTCATATCGTCCCTCCTTACAAGCGGCCGTTAGAGCCCTGGGATCTGAACAGGGTTCTAATTGCTCTCCAGAAGCTGCCTTTCGAGCCTATGAGGGATGTTTCTCTTTCTCGCCTTTCACAGAAAGTGGCCTTTCTAGTAGCGGTCACGTCTCTTCGGAGAGTGTCCGAGCTAGCAGCGCTGTCATGCAAATCTCCCTTCCTGGTGTTTCACCAGGACAAGGTGGTTCTGCGCCCGATTCCGGAGTTTCTCCCTAAGGTGGTATCCCCCTTTCATCTCAATCAGGATATCTCCTTACCTTCTTTGTGTCCTCATCCAGTTCATCAATGTGAAAAGGATTTGCATTTGTTGGATCTGGTGAGAGCGCTCAGAATCTACATTTCCCGCACGGCGCCCCTGCGCCGCTCGGATGCTCTCTTTGTCCTGGTCGCTGGTCAGCGTAAAGGGTCGCAAGCTTCCAAATCCACCCTGGCTCGGTGGATCAAGGAACCAATTCTTGAAGCCTACCGTTCTGCTGGGCTTCCGGTTCCCTCAGGGCTGAAGGCCCATTCTACCAGAGCCGTGGGTGCGTCCTGGGCATTACGGCACCAGGCTACGGCTCAGCAGGTGTGCCAGGCGGCTACCTGGTCGAGTCTGCACACTTTTACCAAGCATTATCAGGTGCATACCTACGCTTCGGCGGACGCCAGCCTAGGTAGACGAGTCCTTCAGGCGGCGATTGCCCCCATGTAGGAAAGGGCCGTTTTACGGCCCTATCACGAGGTATTATTTTACCCACCCAGGGACTGCTTTTGGACGTCCCAATTGTCTGGGTCTCCCAATGGAGCGACAAAGAAGAAGGGAATTTTGTTTACTTACCGTAAATTCCTTTTCTTCTAGCTCCAATTGGGAGACCCAGCACCCGCCCTGTTTCCTTCGGGCTTTTTGTTTTTTCGGGTACACATGCTGTTCATGTTCAATGGTTTCAGTTCTCCGATATTCCTTCGGATTGAATTTGTTTTTAAACCAGTTATTGGCTTTCCTCCTTCTTGCTTTGGCACTAAAACTGAGCAGCCCGTGATCCCACGGGGGGTGTATAGGCAGAAGGGGAGGGGCTTTACACTTTTAAGTGTAATACTTTGTGTGGCCTCCGGAGGCAGTAGCTATACACCCAATTGTCTGGGTCTCCCAATTGGAGCTAGAAGAAAAGGAATTTACGGTAAGTAAACAAAATTCCCTTCTTCATTATCGTTCCTATGGGAGACCCAGACATTGGGTGTATAGCTTCTGCCTCCGGAGGACACACAAAGTACTACACTAAAAAGTGTAGCTCCTCCCTCTGAGCCTATACACCCCCTGGAGAGCCAGATCTAGCCAGTTCATTGCTTTGTGTTCAGGAGGCATACATCCACACATGCATTCTCATCTGATTTTTCATTTTTGGAAAGAGTTTGAAGAAAAGCGGGTCCAACTCTGGACCCCCGGCATGTCCCTTCTCACCCCACTGTGTCGGCGGTGCTGTTAAGGTTGATTCCACGGCTGGAGCCTTACATGCCGCGCTCCTTCACCATCCCTCGGGCTCTGGCTTGAAGTGGGAGCCAGCACGGTTCTCCATGCTTGGCAGGAGACCGGTCTCCATCCGCAGCCCTTCAGGATCCTGCTGGACGGAGCACTCATCCCCAGGGACCTGGAACCCTGCGTCTCAGCAAGCTAAGTACCTGAGACGTTTACATTCGGGGTCCCTGTACTTTATTATGTTGGGAGAGTGTGCTGAGTGAGTTTTCTGACTTTTCCGGCCGGTTCTCTGGCTGTCGCCTGAGAACTGCGCCGATGGTGCCTGCGCGCCGGCCGCACTGCTCAAATTTAGGTCCCGGCTTCGCCGGAGGCCTACTTTCGGTTTCACTGCCCTCGCATGTCATTCATGCAGAGGGACAGTGCGGCTCCGCCCAGCGGCCGTTCTGCACAGGGGAGGGACACTCCTCACTGGGTTCATGTCTCCTCCCCTGTAAGTCTCTTTGGCCCTCCAGATCCCGCTCTCAGAGCAGGTCCCGCCCCCTCTCCTTGCTCCGGCGCCATTTTATCAGCGTTTTCTCTGCGATCAGCACTGGCTGCAGCATCCCTGCTGAGGTGCTTGGGGGTCCGGGCTTAGGGATCTGGAGGGCACACAACACCGCTCCAGCGGTCTGGTAAGCCACAACCTCTGGTTGTGGGCCTCTGTAATACTCTCTGGGGGTCACTCTGGCAAGAGCCCCCACTTCAGCAGCACGTCTCACACGAGGAGCAAGGCTCCAAGGCTATATTCAGCATGCACTGCATGTAAGCTCGTGCTGCATGAACCGAGCACATATCCACATTGTGATGCCTGCTCTAACCTGACAATGCCTCAGCCTGGAATCGCACCCACAGTGGTCTCTCCGGCTGCTCCGGCTCCTGTGTCTGAACCCCCGGCTTGGGTAGAATCCTTATCTAGGTCTATCTCCCAGTCTTTTGCCGACTCCATGGGACAGCTGTCCCGGACTTTGCTGAACATGCATCAGCCCCCTTCACAGGGCGCCTCTGCTGCTAGGGCTCTCTCAGCGGAGCTCACAGAGGATTCCTCATCTGGTCCCAGACCCCGTCCTCCTAAGAGGAGACGCAGGGCTACCTCCCCTTCCTCGTCCCGCGGCTCTGTTTCAGAAGCTGACTCGCAGGAAGAGGAGGATACCTTCACAGGGGGCTCGGAGGCTACCTCCATGTGCCCCATTGATCTGTCCGAAAGTGACTCAGATGTTAGTGATTTGATTGCGTCCATTAATTCTGTACTGGACCTCAATCCGCCAGTATCAGAGGAGCAACCCTCTCTGGCAGAAAAGCACCAGTTTACCTTGCCTAAGAGGACAAAGAGTGTGTTCTTTAACCACTCCAGTTTTCAGGCCGCTGTGACCAAGCCTTGGGCCTGTCCTGACAAACGCTTCCCAAAGCGTGGTTCTGATGACCGTTTTCCCTTTCCACCTGAGGTGGTCAAGGAATGGGCTCATTCACCAAAGGTAGACCCCCCGGTGTCTAGACTCTCAGCCTGGACCGTTGTATCAGTGGCTGATGGCACCTCTCTTAAGGATTCCACTGACCGCCAGGTTGACCTTCTGGCCAAATCTGTATATGAGGCGGCAGGGGCCTCGTTCTCCCCATCTTTTGCGGCAGTGTGGGCTCTCAAAGCCATCTCTGCTTCTCTAGAGGAGATGCATTCCCTCGCCAGGGAATCTATGCCCGAAATGGTTGCCTTAACTTGCCAAGCTTCCGCTTTTTCATCCTATGCCATGTCTGCCATGCTGGAGGCTTCTCACCGCACTGCGGTGGCTTCGGCTAATTCCCTCGCTATCCGCAGGATCTTGTGGCTTCGAGAGTGGAAGGCAGATGCTTCTTTAAAGAAGTACCTTGCTGGGCTCCCTTTTGCTGTGTCCAGGCTATTCGGTGAACAACTGGATGAAATTATTCAGGAAGCTACTGGCGGGAAGAGTACTTCCATTCCACAAACCAAAACCAGGAAACCTGTCCAGGGTAGGAACCAGTCGAGGTTTCGTTCCTTTCGTTCCTCCAACTGGTCGTCCTCTAAGCCCTCGGCCTCGTCCACTAACTCAGCCAAGAACCAAAAATCCAACTGGCGCACAAAGGCGCGTCCACAGAAGGCCGCAGGAGCTGCTGCCGCTAAGGCAGCCTCCTCTTGACTATCTGTCAACACGTCTCCGATCAGTGGGTGCGGGATGTCATCTCCCACGGCTACAGGATAGAATTCTCTTCCAGCCCGCCAAACAGATTTTTTCTGTCAACTCCCCCCTGCTCCAAGGCCGCCGCCTTCTCTCAGGCCATGGCATCCTTGCAGGCCAACGAAGTAATTGTACCGGTTCCCGCCCGGGAACGGTTCAGAGGTTTCTACTCAAATCTCTTCCTAGTTCCAAAAAAGAACGGTACCTTCCGGCCCATCCTGGATCTCAAGCTTCTCAACAAGCATGTTCAGGTGCGGCATTTTCGCATGGAATCTCTGCGGTCAGTCATTGCCTCAATGACCCAAGGGGATTTCCTGGCATCCATCGACATCAGAGATGCCTATCTGCATGTGCCAATTGCAGTTTCTCACCAGCGTTGGCTACGTTTTGCAATCGGAGAGGAACATTTCCAATTCGTGGCTCTCCCCTTCGGGTTAGCCACGGCCCCTCGGGTATTCACCAAGGTCATGGCAGCAGTGATTGCGGTTCTGCACCTCCAGGGGTTGGCAGTGATTCCTTACCTGGACGACCTTCTAGTCAAGGCTTCATCCAGCGCAGACTGTCAGCGGAGTGTCTCGCTCACTCTTGCCACTCTAGCCAAATTCGGGTGGCTGGTCAATCTGCCCAAATCCACTCTGACTCCGACCCAGAGGCTCACGTACCTAGGGATGCAGTTCGAGACTTTGCCGGCACTTGTGAAGTTGCCCTTGATCAAACAGCAGTCCCTCCAACTGGCGGTGCGCTCTCTCCTGAGGCCCCGCCGTTATTCCATCAGGCACCTGATGCAGGTGCTGGGTCAAATGGTGGCGTCAATGGAGGCTGTTCCCTTTGCCCAGTTCCATCTGCGTCCTCTGCAGCTGGACATTCTCCGCTGTTGGGACAAGCGGCCTTCCTCCTTGCACAGGTTAGTGGCTCTGTCGCCACGGACCAGGAGCTCTCTTCAGTGGTGGCTTCGGCCCCTCTCTCTGTCTCAGGGACGCTCCTTCCTGGCTCCGTCCTGAGTGATCCTCACCACGGATGCCAGTCTATCCGGCTGGGGAGCGGTATGTCTCCACCACCGAGCACAGAGCACTTGGACTCCGTCCGAGTCAGCCCTCTCGATCAATGTGCTGGAAACCAGAGCCGTGCTCCTGGCTCTCCTAGCTTTTCACCACCTATTGGCGGGCAAGCACATCCGAGTCCAGTCAGACAACGCGACAGCGGTTGCCTACATCAATCACCAGGGCGGGACACGCAGCCGCCTGGCAATGTTGGAGGTACAACGTATCCTTCAATGGACGGAGGACTCCAAGTCCACCATATCCGCAGTCCACATACCAGGCGTGGAAAACTGGGAGGCAGATTATCTCAGCCGTCAGACCGTGGACAGTGGCGAGTGGTCCCTGCATCCGGCAGTGTTTCAGTCAATATGTCGCAAGTGGGGCACTCCGGACGTGGACCTAATGGCATCCCGTCACAACAACAAGGTTCCGGTTTACGTGGCTCGCTCCCACGATCCTCAGGCATTCTCCGCGGATGCACTGGTTCAAGACTGGTCCCAGTTTCGTCTGTCCTACGTGTTTCCCCCTCTAGCTCTCTTGCCCAGAGTCCTGCGCAAGATCAGAATGGAGGGCCGTCGGGTCATCCTCATTGCTCCAGACTGGCCCAGGCGAGCTTGGTACCCAGACCTGCTCCATCTGTCCGTGGAGGTGCCGTGGCATCTTCCGGACCGTCCAGACCTTCTCTCACAAGGTCCGTTTTTCCGCCAGAATTCTGCGGCTCTCAGATTGACGGCGTGGCTCTTGAGTCCTGGATCTTGACGGCTTCTGGCATTCCTCCTGAAGTCATTTCCACTATGACTCGGGCCCGGAAGTCTTCCTCGGCCAAAATCTATCACAGGACTTGGAAAATTTTCCTGTCCTGGTGTCGCTCTTCCAGCCATGCTCCTTGGCCTTTTTCCTTGCTGACCCTTCTGTCCTTTCTACAGTCCGGTCTGCAGCTAGGACTGTCCCTCAATTCTCTCAAGGGACAAGTCTCGGCTCTGTCAGTGCTTTTCCAGCGGCGTATCGCCCGGCTGGCTCAGGTCCGCACCTTCATGCAGGGCGCGTCACATCATTCCGCCTTACCGGCGGCCCTTGGATCCCTGGGACCTCAATTTGGTCCTCACGGCCTTGCAGAAACCCCCCTTTGAGCCTCTTAGGGAGGTTTCTTTGTTTCGTCTTTCACAGAAAGTGGTCTTTCTAGTGGCCATAACTTCCCTCAGGAGAGTCTCTGATTTGGCTGCGCTCTCTTCGGAGTCACCTTTTTTGGTTTTTCATCAAGATAATGTGGTTCTCCGTCCGACTCCGGACTTTCTTCCTAAGGTGGTCTCTCCTTTCCACCTTAACCAGGACATTACGCTGCCTTCCTTTTGTCCGGCTCCTGTTCATCGCTTTGAAAAAGCGTTGCATACTCTGGATCTGGTGCGAGCGCTCCGGATCTATGTGTCACGCACCGCTGCTCTTAGGCGGTGCACCTCTCTTTTTGTGCTAACCACAGGTCGGCGTAAGGGCCTCTCTGCTTCTAAGCCGACCTTAGCCCGTTGGATTAGGTCGACCATTTCGGATGCCTACTAGTGTTCTCAGGTGCCTCCCCCGCCGGGGATCAATGCACACTCGACCAGAGCTGTCGGTGCCTCTTGGGCTTTCAGGCACCAGGCTACGGCTCAGCAAGTCTGTCAGGCTGCCACTTGGACTAGCCTGCATACCTTTTCAAGGCACTATCAAGTGCATGCTCATGCTTCGGCAGATGCGAGCTTGGGCAGACGCATCCTTCAGGCGGCTGTCGCCCATTTGTGAAGTTTGGTTCTGCCTACTTCTCAGTTTTTTCTGTTTATTCCCACCCATGGACTGCTTTGAGACGTCCCAATGTCTGGGTCTCCCATAGGAACGATAAAGAAAAAGAGAATTTTGTTTACTTACCGTAAATTCTTTTTCTTATAGTTCCGTATTGGGAGACCCAGCACTCTCTCTGTTGCCTGTTGGCAGTTTCTTGTTCCGCGTGTTATCACCGGCTGTTGTCGTGGACAGAGTCTCCGGTTGTTCCGGTTCTTGCTCTGTTTTACTTGTGGGTGGCTATTCTCCTTCAGCTTTTGCACTAAACTGGCTAGATCTGGCTCTCCAGGGGGTGTATAGGCTCAGAGGGAGGAGCTACACTTTTTAGTGTAGTACTTTGTGTGTCCTCCGGAGGCAGAAGCTATACACCCAATGTCTGGGTCTCCCAATACGGAACTATAAGAAAAAGAATTTACGGTAAGTAAACAAAATTCTCTTTTTTCGGGATATGGGGCTCACTGATGGCTTATTTGTTTGCATTTTTAGCTGTACCATTTTTGCACAGATGCTACGTTTTGACTCCCTGGTATTGCATTTTGCTGAAAATTTGCGAAGACCAAAAAACGTAACTTTGCCAGTTGGATTTTTTTTTACGGCTACGCCATCTACCGATCTAATTGATTCATTTTATATTTTGATAGACTGGGCAATTCTGAACTCTGCGATACCAAATGAGTGTATATTTTTTATTTTTTTAACCCTTTGATTTTTAGTGGGGCGAATGGAGAATAATTTAAACTTTTAGTTGTTTTTTTAATTCTATAAAACTTTTTTTTTACTTTTTTTATTTTAATAGTCTCTCTAGGGGTAAGGATTAGCCGTCTGATCGCTTGTTCATTTCTGCTGATCAGAGCGGCAGAGCTCTGAACAGCTGAAATGCTGCTGTCCTGTTAAAGCCAGCCGGCTGTAACAGGATGTGAGTCATGATAGCGACAGGAGTCATCACATAACCCTGTGCTACCATGGCAACCATCGGCTTCCCATGATCGCATTACGGGGCCTCCGATGGCGATGTAGAAAGGCAATTGGAATAGTCATGGGCCCTCGTGTGGATTACCACAGACCTGCGTGTTTTTGGAGTTAATAAAGGAGTGAAATAGGGTATTGTTTTTATCTTATTTTTTGTTTGTGTTTATTTCTTTTCACTTCCAGATTAGTAATGGGGGTAGGGTTTTCATAGACCCTGCCATTACTAATCTAGAGCTTAGTGGCAGCTGTGAGCTGTTATTAACCCCTTATTAGCCTGATTGCCACCGCACCAGTGCAATCGGGAAGAGCCGGGTAAAGTGCCAGGATTGTCACATATAATGGATGTGACAATCCTGGGTGGCTGTGGGCTGCTATTGTTATAACGCGCCTGCTTTAATCTTATTTTATTTAATTTTCCTTTATTTATTTTTTATTTTCTCATAGGCACTTCATTCAGGGAAAAGACCCAATCAAAGTCAACATCTAAGTCACTGAGCGGGTCGAGTGAAGTACCTCAAAATTTGCAGACCACCACGGGTATGGTTTTAGCATATACAGACCTCTAAATTATGGATAAAAAACTATTAAAAGAAGGATTTTTGTGTACTCACCGTCAAATCTCTTTCTCTGAGTCTTCATTGGGGGACACAGGACCATGGGTGTATGCTGCTGTGACTAGGAGGCTGAGACTAAGTAAACATAAAAAAAGTTAGCTCCTCCCTAGCAGTGTACACCCTGAGCCAGAGGCGGATCTATGCCAGTTAAGTGTACAAGCAGTAGTAGGAGAAACCTGAACAACCATAACTAATCAAAGTAATAACAAGAAACACACAGTATCTTATCTAAACCTATACTGTATATAAATATCTATATATATATATATATATATATATATATATATATATATATATATATATATATATATATATATATATATATATATATAAAAACATAAATAAAAACATAAATAAGCCGGGTACAGAAGAACGTGTTTCCATAAAGAACCAGTAACACCCGGCAACTAAGAGCAACCCCATATCCAAACAGGGTGGGTGCTGTGTCCCCCAATGAAGACTCAGAGAAAGAGATTTTACGGTGGGTACACAAAAATCCTTCTTTATCGCTTTCATTGGGGGACACAGGACCATGGGACGTCCAAAAGCAGTCCCTGGGTGGGTACAGGAGTAATCATACAGATTCAAAATATACCCAAAACTCTGTAAGAATGCTCGGTGCAAACGTAAACCGGCTTATCATAGGTGTGCCAAAGCCGCTTGCTGTATCCTGGAAAACCTGGAAAAGGTAGAAAAGCTTGACTACGCGGCAGCTCTGAAGACTTGCTTGGCTGACGCCTGGCGTCTGACTGTCCTAGACGCCCCAATTGCACCGGTGGAAAGGCCTTTACACTCCTCGGAGAAAACCTGACTCTAATCCTGTAGGCCTCTGATATGGTCGGCCTGACCTAACTTGCAGTGATAGCCTTGGACGCCGGCATGCCCCTCCTGGGTCCCGTAGACAGGACGAATAGGCCGTCCAAGATGCAGAGGGGTGCGGATCTCGAAACGTAACTCCTCCGAGCTCGCACTAGATCCGGTGTAAGCCGTGACCTCTCCAAGAATCGAATGGAGGCTGGACCGAAGGATGGAGCCACCATCACCTCATTCAGATACTACATCCGGTAGGAAAAAACCTGAGACGGGTGCCGAACAATCTCGTCTTGGTGAAAAAAACAAGAAAAAGTGACCCGCATGAGAGGGATTACAGAGCAGACCTTCTTCTGATTGAAGTGACTGTCCCCAACAAAGGCACCTTCCCGGATAGGCGTGAGATTGAGGATCGAACGGGGCTAATTGAAGAGACCCTAGAGCCAGCTGGAGGTCCCATGGTTCTAGCAGGGAACGATCTAGCGGTGCCAGATGGACGACTCCTTGGATGAACGTCCTGACTTGCGGCCGAGATGCAAGATTTCTTTGGAAAAGAGATATAGAGCCGACACCTGATTTCTCTGGAAAAGAGAGATATAGCCGACACCTGCCCTTTGAAGCTTGCTGGCGAGAGACCCGCCTGTAAGCCTGACTGTAGGAAGGCCAGTAACACTGGGAGTGACAGATCCAGTGGAGATGCGTTGACGTTGACCTCACCCTCTTGAAAGGAGGCCTTTGTTTGAAGACGGAGGCTTCTGAGTTTTGACCATGGTCTGTAACACCTGTGGGATAACGCCTTCCTGGGCTAGTAGCCATGGTTCCACAGCCATGCGGTCAAATTGAGAACCTCTGAATATTGATGTAAAAGAGGACTTTGCGACAGGAAGTTCAGACGATCTGGAAGCCACCATGGGGTGTCTGATGAGCTGCGTGAGCTCTGCGAACAACGCTTGCCTGGGTCAATCCATGGCAATGAGAGCCACTAGGATGCCCTCTGCTCTGAGTTTCTTGAGGACTCTTGTGACTTGATTGTTGAATCGAGAAGCCATCAGGTCAACATTCGGAATATCTCATCTGAGGCAGATCCATTCGAAAGCCTCTCTGTTTAGGGATCATTCGCCTGCCACCAGACCTTGCTGATATAGTCCGCTGCCCAATTCTCCACGGCGGGGAAAAATGAATGTGGACAAAATCTGGAGTGGTGAGGCTATGCCCACTGTACGATCTTCTTCACCTATGTCATCACCATGACGCTCCTTGTTTCGCCCAGGTGATGCCCGACTGGATTCTGGATGGCGATTCTTGTATGAAGGGCTGAAAAAAATCTGTAGGGCTCGCAGAAAATACTCTGATCCCTAAAACAAAATTGATAGGCAGACGGCTCTCCTGGGAGGACCACCGATCGTGAGCCGTGTGCTTCGGAACACCGCTCTCCAGTCGGAAGACTGGTATCGATGGTGACTGCCTGCCAGTGTACTGGTATGAAAGACATTCCACTGGACCGATGAGGGCCGCTGGTCCACCATAAAAACGAGCGGCGGTATCCCGGAGTCAAATGGATCCTGCGATTCAAGGTGAACAGAGAATTGTCCCATCTGTTCGGCCAAGTCAGCTGAAGGAGACGAAGGTGGAAGCGGCAAACGGAACCGCCTCTATTGCCGCCACCATCCGACTGAAGACTCTCCGCTCGAGTGACGGAGGATCTGGAGGTCTCTTTGGAGGGACAACGCGTCCTTGGATGGTATCGAACTCCATGCCTAGAAAGGTAATCCTGCTGGCCGGGGTCAGAGAGGGCTTCTTCCAAATGATGCGCTAGCCTAGTCGGGACAGGATATCGATGGTGACCTAAACACTTAGGAGACCGTCGTCAAAAAGAAGAACCCCTGATCGACAAGGCGACCAGGTACAGAATCACCAAAATGATCATCTGCTATTGCTAGACGCAGGAACATCTGTGCTGTGCGACCTGTATGTCCGACGATAGACTTGCTGGAGAAAACTATTATGTCCCCTGAGTCCAGCAACTCGCCGACCCAGGGGTCCGTGATCCAAGTCCGCCAGACGTGATTGAGATGAGACAGGCGCCTCCCCCCTGGTCCTGCGCCCGCGCGCAACGACCAAGAGTCATCTAGCGGGGTAGCGCTGTGATCCGGATGTCGTTGTCGATGGCTGGCGTGGCTGAGAAAACGCCAGAAAGGGCATGGATTGAGGTACGGAATCTTCCTGTTCCTCTGCGGGGACCTGGTTTTCTTGTGTGTGTGGAACCGAAGCTCCCGTGATCTCGTCGATGAACTGATCAAGCCAGTCCCCAAACAAACGACCTCCTGTAAAGAGGAGGACTGTAAGTGATATCCTAGAAACCGCGTCCGCATACCAGTCTCTGAGCCAGATCGCCCGACAGATGGCCCCCGTGCTGCTAGCCGCTTTCACTGGGCAGTAAGCTGCTGACGGAGATGCGATGAGTATGTACTCACCTGCTAGAGCAAACTGTGTGCCAAGTGTGAATTCCGGATTGCTCGATCCTGCGCGAAAAACCGTTGTGGAGGTTATCGGACCCGGACATCATGGATGCTGCCAGCTAGATGGCGGCGAGGGCAGAAGGAGTACTGTGTCTGTCGTCTGAAGAAAAACCGGAGCGATGGCCCGTGCGGGAGAGCTGAAAGATGACCGCCGGAAAAAAAGCAGCAGGGCGACCATAGGCGAGCCTGTCCATTCCTTCCTGAGAGACTCAGGAAGGGAGAAAAAGAGGAGATCAAACGACTTACCCTTGTTGAATATCTTGACTGGTTGTCTGTGCTTGTATAGAATTTCAGCAACGACTGGATGGTCACCAAATTGCCTGTGTGCCCGCTTAACCTGTGTTAAAGGAGACATGCAAGCACTGGGTAGCCACAGAGTCCGTCTGGGGCTCTAGCATATGACTTACCGCTTTGGCCGGACTAACCACCCTACCTCTGACCTCAGTCCTCTGATCTGGAATCAGCATCAAGGCTGCATCCGACTCTTCTCCTGAAAAAAGGGTCGGCCGGTCTCGGAGACGAGGAACACTCGGGGCCTGGAGGTGATGGAAATCTCCGGGAGGGCTTGAGAGGAGGCCCAGCAGGTCCCCTTCTGCGATCCAGTGGTAGGGTCTGGATCAGACCGACTGTTGTCCAGAGTCAGCTGGACCGGGGGAGCATGGCCGAGTGTAGGGAGCGACTGCAACGCCTGCGCGATGGTCCTAGACGCCCTTGAGAGAGAGTCCACAGACTGGGATAGAGGGTCTACCCCTCCGGATAAGGGAGCGCAGCGGAGCTCGGGTGCTGGCGGTGGCATGGGGCGCAAGCCGAGCGGGGGGCGTAGCCTGGATTGGGAGGATTATACCTAGCCGGCTGTGCGTGCATAAAAAGCTATAGGGTGCTTAGGAAAAAAACACTAGTGACGCTAGTGGGGAGACAGGAGAAAAGGGGGAAAAAACAAAAAAAAATTAAAGAGATATAGTCTGTTCCTAAGCAGGAGCAGCACTCACCCAGGTCCTGTCTCCCACCCAGGTCCGCGGAGGTCTCAGAAACTGCAGGGACAGCCTTGCTAAAGAAGAAAAACCGTCCTTCATTTTTTTTTTTTTTTTGCAGTAGGGGGCTGCCCGGATAGGGACCGGGCAGGACCTGCAGGGGTCATGCTTGGGACAAAAAAACACGAGCGCGCAACACGGGGAGGCGGAGATCTGATGGTCTGAGGTAGGCCGAAGCAGGGGACTAGATTAGTGGGTGGCCCGCCGGGAGCGCAGCGCTGAGAGCAGAGAAGTCCTACCTGCGTTCTGCCGACGTCTCTGAGATGCTCGGTCCCATCCTGCCTGCTGGAGAGTTGCCAAGCTGCTGAGCGCTCCTGCGCTGTGTAACCACGATCCCCTGTGAACGCTGGGGAGGCCTGTTGTAGCTGAGCGCTCCTGCGCTGCAGATGTGATCCTCTCCCTGTATGATAGGGGACGCTGGGAGGAATGGGGGCGTGCTGCAGCACTGAGCTGGCTGTCTCCGGGCAGAAGTCGAGGGGGGCGTGGCCGGAAAAAAACGCGCGCGCGCGCAAACAGGGGGGCGGAGCGCACCGGCCTGATGTAGGCCGGAAGCCGGAAGCTAAATTAGTGAGCGGCCGCCGGGAGCGCAGCGCTGCTAGCGGAGAAGATCCTACCTGCGTCCTGGCGGCGTCGCTCTGATCCACGGCACCAATCTGTGATGCTGCGCCTGCCGGTGAGTCCAGTCTGCCCCTGGGAGACACCGGGGGAAAACGCTGGGGAGCTTGGGGAAAAATGCAGAGCGCTCCTGCGCTGCATGAAGAGATCCACTGCCTGGGCCCAGGGTAGGAGGAAGAACGCTGGGGGAGGCCTGGTGCTGTGAGCGCTCCTGCGCTGCAGTCTGCGATCCTGACATCGGGTCCTGGAGCAGAGATCCCTCGTCGCCTCCACCAGAAGTACCCCTTGGGATGGTACCATAGGGGCCGACGGGGAGTGTGCCCTTACAAAAATTAAAAATATCGGTCCCCAAGCAGCCCCTGGGGTGGTACCATGGGGCAGGAGGGGGATAGGGCCTGGCGTCTCGAGCCCCAGACAACCCTGGGGACGGTTCCCGGAGGGGAGGAGAAGGTGAGGGACTCCAACCCTGCAGAAGAGACAAAAAACCTAGAAGAGATGAGAAGGCTGAGCGGCGCCGTATTAGCACGAAAAAACGGAAAAAAGCAATAGCCTAAGCTGAGGTTGGCCCACAGAGATATGGGCCCACTTCAGCCTCCTACGACACTAAGCAAAAAACTGGCATAGATCCGCCTCCGGCTCAGGGTGTGCACTGCTAGGGAGGAGCTAACTTTTTTTATGTCTACTTAGTGTCAGCCTCCTAGTCACAGCAGCATACACCCATGGTCCTGTGTCCCCCAATGAAAGCGATAGAGAAAAATATTTTAACACAAACAGTCCCATTCTCACACCACATAAAAATACCCAATTAAAGAAAGCAGCCAAAGCTCTCATTGAGCCCAATAGGAGTCCTTGTGTCCAATCTATAAATAAAGTGACTCAAGTTGCGCAAGGGCCTTAAATAGGTTACCACCTCTAACCTCAGATCTATGGCCTTTATAATTAATTTGCTTGAGTCAGATTTATGGTACAATTGGAAATGTTTTGGTAGGGTTTTTAGGTGTTCCATCTCATGTAGAGTCTTTGTTTTCTCAATGTCCCTGATGTGCTCACGGACTCACACCTTTAACCCCCTAACCCGTGGACGATTTTTCTGTTTTTGTTTTTTGCTCCCCTTTTTCCGAGAGTCGTAACTTTTTTATTTTTCCCGTCAATCTTGCCATAAGAGGGCTTGTTTTTTGCGGGACGTATTGGTCTTTTAAGTGAAACCATGAGTTTTAACATATATAGTACTGGAAAACAGCAAAAAATTTCCACGTGCGGAAAAATTACAAAAAAGTGTGATTGGACAATGGTTTATGGGGTACTTTATTCACCGTGTTCACTGTATGGTAAAACTGATGGGTGTGATACTTCAGGTTGGTATGAGTTCGTTGATACTAAACATGTTTAGGTTTACTTTTATCTAAGGGGTTAAAAAAAGGTTTGTCCAAAAAATTGGAGCACTTTCAGCGCCATTTTCTGCAACTTGTAGTGTTCTCATTTTTCGGGAAATGGGGCTCACTGATGGCTTATTTGTTTGCATGTTTAGCTGAACCATTTTTGCGCAGATGCTACGTTTTGACTCCCTGGAATTGCATTTTGCTCAAAATTTGCGAAGACCAAAAAACTTAACTTTGCCGGTTGGAATTTTTTTTTACGGCTACGCCGTCTACCGATCATATCAATTCATTTTAGATTTTGATAGACTGGGCATTTCTGAACTCTGTGATACCAAATGAGTGTATATTTATTATTTTTTTAACCCTTTGATTTTTAGTGGGGCGAATGGGGAGTGATTTAAATTTTTAGTTGTTTTTTTAATTCTTTAAAACTTTTTTTTAAACTTTTTTTATTTTAATAGTCCCCCTAGGGGTAAGGATTAGCTGTCTGATCGCTTGTTCATTTCTGCTGATCAGAGCGGCAGAGCTCTGACCAGCTGAAATGCTGCTGCCCTGTTACAACCAGCCGGCTGTAACAGGATGTGAGTCATGATAGCGACATGAGTCATGACATAACCCTGTGCTACCATGGCAACCATCGGCTTCCCGTGATCGCGTCACGGGGACTCCGATGGCGTAGAGGAAAGGAAATTTCCCTGCCATGGACAATTACATTGCGCTGTCAGTATTTGACAGCGCGGTCTAAGGGATTAAAAGGCATGGGTGAATCGTGGATCCACCCTTGCTTGTAAGCTACACATGTCTGCTGTTCAGATCAGCATATATGTGCGGAAATCGGTGCCGGTTTACTGCAGCAGCCGACGATGATTACACCGCCATTATCTACGATGTACCCAGTACGTCCAATGTCTGTAAGAGGTTAAGTCCCTTGTGGTCATTCCTATGTAGATTTTCTGGCATGGATACTGGGCGTAATAAATCATGCCCTTAGAAGCACAAATATGTTGGTGATTTATTGTGTAAGTTTGTGTTCCTTCCGATTTTTTAATGGGAATCTGTCACCAGATTTGGGAACTACAAGCTGTGTCCAATACCACTGAGTTCTTATATACAGCATTCCAAAATACTGTATATAAGAGCCTAGGCCGCTCTGTAAAACGAAAAAAGTACTTTTATAATACTCACCTAGGGTGGGTCCAGTCCAATGGGTGTCGCAGCTCTCCAGTGCGGTGCCTCCTCTTTTAGGTCTGACGCATCCTCTCTGCTGCGATCTTCGGCCTCCTTCTTCCCAGTCCGGTGTGGATGATGTGTCTACGTCATCCACACGAGCCGACATTGCGGTCCTGCGCAGGCGCATTCATCTGCCCTGCTGATCAAAGTACTGTAATGTGCAGGCGCGAGGAAAGGTTAACCCCTTCACGACCGGCCGACTTTACACTTTCCGGTATTTGTGGGGGTTTGCCATTCTTCTGACAGACGTAACTTTTTTATTTTTCAGTCAATATGGTCATGTGAGGGCTCATTTTTTGCAGAATGAGCTGTAATTTTAAATGAAACTGTGAGTTTTACCATGCAGTGTACTGTAAAATGGTAAAAAAAATTCCAAATGTGGAGAAATTGCAAAAAAAAGTGTTATTGCTCTATTGTTTTTGAGAGATTTTATTCACTGTGTTCACTATATGGTAAACCTGATGTGCTGCTGTGATGCCTGAGGTTACTGCAAGTTTGTAGACACCAAACATGAATAGGTTTACTTTAATCTAAGGGGTTAAAAAAATAATCAGAAGTTTGTCCGAAAAAAGTGACGGACGTTTTGCGCCATTTTCTGAGACCCATAGCGTTCTCATTTTTTTAAATCTATGGCTCAGTGATGGCTTTTTTTTGTATCTCGAGCTGACGTTTTTAACAGTATCATTTTTGCGCAGATGCTATGTTTTCATTGCCTGTTATTGCATTTTGCTTAAAATTTGTGGCAACCAAAAAGCGTAATTTTGGCATTTGGAATTTTTTTGCTGCTACGCCGTTTACCAAACAGAACAAATGATTTTATATTTTGATATATATCCGGGCTAAAGACAGCGATACCAAATGTGTGAATATATTTTTTTTTAACCCTTTATTTTTCAGTGGGGCAAAAGAGGGATGATTTGAACTTTTAGGTGTTTTTACTTTTTTTTTACTTTTTCAAAACTTTTTCTTAAATTTTTTTTAAATTTGACTAGTACCCCTAGGGGGCTATTAGGATCAGCTGTCTGATCACTCATTTATTTATCCCAATCAGAGCAGCACAATTTAGACTGGGAGAAATTATCATCTCTTGTAACAGCCAGTATTTGGCTTTTTCTTACAGGACCTGAGTCATATGAGCTACAGGAGTCATCACATGACCCTGTGCTATCATTTTAGCCACCAGATTGTTAAGGGGTTAAAGATCTCTTACGCATATGCACTACAATACATGGATCTGCTTTGAGCAGGGCAGATCAAAGTGCGCCTGCGCAGGACCTCAATGCCAGCTAGTGAGCATGATGTAGGACGCGTCATGCACATGGGCCTCAGAAGAAGGAGGATGGCGATCGCCGCAGAGAGGAAATGCCGGACTAGAAAGAGGAGGCAATGGGTTTGAGATAATGATCAATAACTTTTCTAGCTATTTCATCATCAGCTGACAGTCTCCTTTTTTTCTCAGCCCCAGATCCCCTTGAGTGGAGCCCCAAAAATTGGTCTGTGCGATTTCTTCCTGTAAGCTCCCAAAGTAAGTCTGCCATCTTATCTTTCTTCTTCCTGCTCCAGCTGTAAGGCTACTTTCACATTTGACAGGATGCAAACCGCATATGACCGGATCCTGTGGATTGAATGTGCAACGCATGCAACCGCAATTGTTATTTTATTGTATGCTTCTACTTCTACTTGTGATGGATGAAGGGGAACACAGAATATATTATTATTATTATTATTATTTATTATTATAGCGCCATTTATTCCATGGCGCTTTACAAGTGAAAGAGGGTATACGTACAACAATCATTAACAGTACAAGACAGACTGGTATAGGAGGAGAGAGGACCCTGCCCGCGAGGGCTCACAGTCTACAGGGAATGGGTGATGGTACAATAGGTGAGGACAGAGCTGGTTGCGCAGTGGCTATATCGGCTGGCACTGGAGTCAGCTGATCGGGAATAAGCTGAACTCCTGATCTCACAGCCCGCACACGCTGTGATGGATGCAGGTTAACAGCAATCACTGCCTGCTGCCGATCACGTGTGACCATGTTCGGGTTGTGTGGTCATGAGTTCAGCTGAGTTCAGATCAGCTGACTCCAGTGTTGGCCGATTACTTTCTGTGTCCCCCTGCATCCATCGCAGAGTGTTCGGGCTGGAGTTCAACAGAGTTCAGATCAGCTGACTCCAGTGTCGGCCGAATTCAGCTGACCTCACAGGCAGCACACGCTGCGATAGATGCAGGGGGACCCAGAACAAGTAATCGGCCAACACTGGAGTCAGCTGATCAGATTAGTTGATCTGCTGGCTGTATGGTTAGAAGTAGGAATGAGTGAGCACTAAAATGCTCGGGTTCTCGGTAGCCCATGAGTATTTTTTTGTTTTAAATTCATTAAAAAATAAACAAAAACCCCAAACACATAACCCTAACTCTAGGGTTAGGGAGTAAAAAAATAAAATGTGTGGACTGCCGCTGCATTTTCTATTGCTAAGGTAACCCAAGCAGCTACTGGCTGCTAACCCCCACTGCTTATATGACCTTCACTGGCAATGGAAAATCCAGGGAAGCCCTTTTTTAACGTTTTTTGCCCAAAAACTAAAAAAAAAAGACATCTTCACCCTGTTTTTGTATGCTAGCCAGGTACAGCAAGCAGGTACGCGCTGCCCCCAACCCCCAGCTGCCTATTTGTACCCGGTTGGGAACCAAAAATACAGGGAAGCCCTTTTTTAAGTATTTCATGAATTTCATGAAATAATTAAAAAAAACAAAAAACGACATGGGCTTCGGCCAATTTTTCTGACGAGCCAGGTACAACTAGGCAGCTGGGGATGGGAATACGCAGTGCAGGGTGGCCCAAGCTTTCTTGGCCCCCCCCCCGCTGCGAATTGCAGTCAACAGTCGCCACAGAATATGGCGCTTTCTTAAAAGCGCTATCTTCTGGCGTTGTGTCCAACATCTCTCCCAGCGGCCCTGGTGCCGGGTGGCACGTTGGGTAATAAGGGGTTAATACCAGCTTTGTTTTACCTGCTGGTATAAAGCCTGAGATTGCTAATGTCAGGCCAAGTTTGACCCGGCCATTAAGAATCTCCAATAAAGGGTTAAAAAAAAGACATCACACAGAAAAAATACTTTATTAGAAATAAATACACAGACACACTTAGGGACTCCATCTTTATTACTCCCTCTCACCCCTTCACGATCCTGGTCTTCTGTCTGAGAGAGAGGGAGATTTCTGTATTGACCATGCCAAGCTGCTTTCTGGGCATGCTCAGTACAAAAAACAGGATTCTGTCTATCAGGATCCGGCGACTTCCGGTACAGCAGGATCGGGGTCATTCAAATACATTGCAGGTACCACTGCATGTACTAATACAGATGGCCACCTGGTGGCGCTATAACAACACAAAAATCTAATATCACCCATGTAACGCAGCCTAAGCCTCAAAGGCTACCATTACTATTACCGATAGAGCTAACAGCCATGAATCATCGTGATCCGGACTCACCTATAAAGTGCACTTATAACTGGATGTTTTGAGTAGCCCTGACACGCGTTTCTCACCTGGCTTACTCGCTTGAGGAAAGTGTAATGTGCATGTTTTATTATGTGGTGTCTTGGGCGAGATCGTCGCTGTTTGGGCGCATGCAGGGGGTGGGACGCCGCACATAGAGTCCGCCTCATCCAGTCATTCCAGGGGAAGCGTGGATCGGAAGAATACTTCCACTAACGTCAGTTAACCCATGCATCCTTCTAAGGAAGCTCCCTTGGCGGGGACTCATGCTGAGGCAGCCCCGCACATGCGCACCCAACGAGACCATATCTACTACTGGCAAGTGAAAGGGCACGACCAGGGTGGTAAGAAAATCATCCAAACATAAGGAGAATCAGCCTTAGCCTAAAGAATATGACCATGTATAGTCCTTAAAAGATTTTCTAATGTCCCTATATCATGCAGAGACAAAATTCTTATAGTAATATGTGTGTATATATATATACCCCTAGATTCTAAATGGACCTTGCGATACCACAAAGTGGGACCACAGTCATGGCGCAGCTTGAAATGTCTCTGGATCATCCTCAGGGAATCAAGATCCACAACATCACACACCGCAATTATGTCCCTAACATGTTCCCTCGTGCGGACGCGTTGTTCCCTTGATGTTAACCCAATATAAATTAGGCTACAGCCACATACTGCATAATAGATAACGTGACTTTTACTGCATGATTTGTAACTTTTTATTTTATACTCTTTAGGTCCATCCCAAGCTGACAACATCTCTGGGCAGACAAAAGGAAAACAACCAAATTTGGGACTCCCTTTCTCAAAGCGAGATACCACCCTAGGTACGTAATGGTTCTTCACCAGCATATCCTTTAGGCTTTTCCCCCTTCTAACAGGTAAGAGTGGGCGATGAGTAAAACGTCGTTCAAACTCTGGTCGGTCTTCAGTAACGACCAGTGTTTGTTCAAGATCTGCCTGATCGCCCCCCTCTGACTGTTAACTTGGAGATGAAATGTATCTGTGAGGCAAAAGATTCTTCCCTCTTACTTGTTGATAATAATTGTACCCGTGGAGAACCCTTTTCTGTCTGGTACCCCATTTTTATATTATAGTCCAGAAAATCAATTGCCTCCCGATCTGTCTTATAGGTTAGTTTGATGTTATATGGGTTATTGTTCAACCAAGTCATGAAGCTCTGCAGTTCAGGACCGGTACCCCTCCAGATAATAAAGATGTCATCTATCTAGGTGGTAACCTAGTGTAAAATTAATAGATTTTGGATAAGCCAAATGGACGACAATGTTTTAATTTTGTTACATACATTTTTCCTTCTGAGTCTTCTGATACCATACCAAAAAAATATTCAATGCACATGATTCAAAAGATAGATTTTCAGCGTAGTTTCTCCTTGATGAAAAATGAACCTTGAAATGGTAGCCTCATTTTAACCAAAACCTGGTATTAATAATTGGACAAATTGAAGAAGGACATGGCATTTGATTTACGAGTAATGCAACAACCTTTTCCCAGTTGATCAGTTTTAGACATCCTTAAAATTATCATTAGTGATGACTAGATATGGGCGAATGCTAAAATATTCGGGTTCGGATTGTTCAAATCCAATAATTTCTACATTTGTGTATTTGTGGCGCCCCTGACCTGGTCAGGCACCACTGAGTACTGCACCCATGCTGGGGACAGTACAATACAGGTAATCCAGAAGGCTGACCGGGGTGTGGAACACAGGCGCATAGTGATCAGGTCTCACACATGTACCTTTGAGAGGACCCCTGGGGGTCCCAGGAGGGGGCAAAGCCTTGACCTTCACTGGAATAGTGGAGGGGGCCAAAAGCCTCCATCTCCTCTCAAGGGGTGTGGTGGAGAGTCTGGTTGCTAGGTGGCGTAGGCAAGAACAGGAGAGGAGGAGCAGTGAGTCAGTTAGAGGAGAACTCCATAGGGCTCAGTGAGGGCAGACCTGTGGGGCTGTTGCTGTCTAACAGCGCCCGCGCAGTGGCTACTGACGGGGGAGAACGGTCAACTAGGAGTGCTGCCTGAAAGCCAGCTTCAGCTAGAGAGAAAGCACGGAGTGGGAAGTAAGGAGACTGCTAGAGAGCACCAGGCCCAACCGGGCGGCAGATCCCGAAGCGAAGATAGATCCAGCTTTCTTCTGCTAAACCTGCCGGTGTGGGGCTCTCAAAGCCCACACCACAACACCACAAAAGCCGCAGCCACGTAACCGCAGTGAGGGCCCATAGGTCACAGGAGGCAAGCAGCTGGAGTGGCCTGGTCCGGGGAACAAGCAAACGGCAAACAAAAGGGGGAGAGAGGCTGCAGCATCTTCCCTGGGTGACCCCCATAGGGACTCAAAGTCGGGGTCACCCCAAACCACCAAGGGCTAAGGAAGGCGAGTCAGTAGTCACCCTCATAAAGTCAGCCTGAAGGATACCTGGTTCCCACCTGGTTCATCTCAGCTACGCCCGGGCTACTCACCCTGCCATCAAATGTGAGTAAAGCCCTTGAAAGACAGTTCTGCCTGTGTGAGTCATTCTGCGACTTGTGGTACTACAAACCTACACAGGGCCCTGGGGCTTGCCTCACTCTCAGGAGGCTACTACATCCGACTGCACCCACCATCAGCCCCAGGCGTCCCCTAACCTGCAGTGGCGGTCCCCACTGACCGCAATACTGAGAGTGGCGTCACGATCAAAACCGAAGATTCCCTACCTGTGACCAGCACCAGCTACGTGGAGTCCCTGAAGGTATGCACCGATACAACACCTGTGGGGCTTCACATCTTCATACTGAATAACGAACCCAATCCAAGTCAATGGGAAACTCGAATAATTTTCTAGAGGACCTTGGAAATAGGCCTGCGAGGGCTGTAAAAATATTGCAATTGATGGAAATTTGTTGAAACTGAATGGCAACAGCATGCGGAAGATGCCTGAATGTATTTCTGACTCACATTTTATTTCTGGGAGTAATTTTGCCAAAGTATTATGCCACTTTTATGGATAGTAGTGGTCACTCAGTTCAATGAGGTCACCTGAGGTCAGGTTACCTGCGATCATAGGTGGATGACAATGGGCAGCTCCAGCTGTGACCGCAAATAACCTAATTTACGTCACCACACATCGCTGCGACTCATTCTCTGCCTTAAGATCACAGCGGGTGGTCATATTCTATGCCCACGCGCTGTCACTTCAGATGTAGCAGAGCTGGAATCGTTATGGGACCTCGTGTGGATTACATCAGACCTGGGTGTTTTTGGGGTTAATAAAGGAGTGAAAGAGGGTGTTGTTTTTATCTTATTTTGTGTTTGTGTTTATTTCTTTTCACTTACAGATTAGTAATGGGGGTAGGGTTTTCATAGACCCTGCCATTGCTAATCTAGGGCTTAGTGGCAGATGTGAGCTGTTATTAACCCCTTATTAGCCTGATTGCCACCGCACCAGGGGAATCGGGAAGAATCGGGTAGAGTGCCAGGATTGTCACATCTAATGGATGTAACAATCCTGAGTGGCTGTGGGCTGCTATTGTTATAACGCGCCTGCTTTATTCTAATTTTCTTTATTTTTCCTTTTTTTATTTTTTATTTCCAAAGGTTCCGGATCATTATCCGGAGTTCCCTGAGAATTCCAGGCCCGGGTCCGGTACTCGGGTATTTTTAAAACCTCTCGGATTCTAAATTTTACAGTTCGGGTCTGTCCATCACTAATCAATAGACAAACAAAAAAAGTGCATAGTGTTTATGTAGTTGTGTAAACAGAAATATTATATGCAAAATTAAAAATGACATGCCATAAGGCAAACAAAATCAAGAAATGCAAAAAACTAAATTATTGAGTAAATGTATTAAATATTAGTTGTATCCTAACTATAATTAAATTGTTGTACAATGTTTTTCTCCACTTTTCTTAGGTAATAATCGTTTTTCTTATTTTCTCATAGGCACTTCATTCAGGGAAAAGACCCATTCAAAGTCAACATCTAAGTCACTGAGCGGGTCGCGTGAAGTACCTCAAAATTTGCAGACCACCACAGGTATTTTAGCATATACAGATCTCTAAATTATGGATAAAAAGAAACAATTAAAAAATAATTTAACACAAACAGTCCCATTCTCACACCACATAAAAATACCCAATTAAAGAAAGCAGTCAAAGCTCTCATTGAGCCCAATAGTAGTCCTTGTGTCCAATCTATAAATCCAATAACTCAAGTTGTGCAAGGGCCTTAAATAGGTTACCACATCTAACCTCTGATCTATGGCCTTTATAATTAAAGGGGTTATCCGGCTTATTTTGACTTTTCTTCATTATTACCCTATTGGGCTACATTGGGGCAGGTAAGTAGCTGGTGATCACTTACCTGCCCTGCTGTCAACCTTTTTTCCCCGGCTCAGAGCGGTCATGTGATCGCTCCTGCCGCAATTTTGCTGCTTCCAGTCATTTCATGTCAACATGGGCAGGACCATGTTGACATGCAAATCTAGAACAGCATGTTGCCGCCCTGCTGGGCGAGTACAGTGCGTGGGGTCCCCGCACCTCTTCCCTGCACCCTCCTACACATTCCTCCGCACCCAGTACTCTCCCCGCCCACGGTGTCAACGCCAGCACCAGGCCCCCTGCTCAGGATAGCAGGAGTGCCCGTGCAGTCTGTGTCCCGCTCCAGCCCCGCGGCTGCCTTCATTGCAGGCTCAGCAGCCTCTCACATTGCAGCGCAGGCAGCCGCGGGGATAACGAGCGCTGCCATCAGGATGTTAGATGACATCATTGCCTGCTGTGACAATCTTCGCTTCACTCCTGTCAGCGCTGTCACTGCCTTCTATGCCGCTGCGTTCTCACGTCACTAGCGGTGATACTGCTGAGAACGCGGCGGGCATAGAAGTCAGGGACAGCGCTGACAGGAGTGAAGCGAAGATCGTCACCGCAGGTAATGATTTCATTTAACCTCCTGACAGCAGCGCTCGGCATCCCCTGCAGTGACCTGGGCTATTGATGTTAGCTCAGGTCACTGCATTACTCTCCCAGCCAATGAGGAACATTCTGTTCTTCATTGACTGGGACATTGACTATGGTATGGATTGTCATGGGACCCCCTTATTGGATTATGCTGGACCTGGATTTGTTTTTCTTTTGAATAAATTGGTGAATGAGGGAATGTTTTGAGGAGTGTTTTTTCAGATAAAACTTTTTTTTTTGTTGTCTATTTTTTTTTATTACTGACTGGGTTTGTGATGTCGGATATCTGATAGACGCGTGACATCACTAATCCCAGGGCTTGATGCCAGGTGACATTACACATTTGGCATCAACCCCTTATATTACCCCGTTTTCCACCGCACCAGGGCACGGGATGAGTTGGGGCGAAGCACCAGGATTGGCACATCTAATGGATGTGCCACTTCTGGGGCGGCTGTGGCCTGCTATTTTTAGGCTGGGGAGTGTCCAATAACAGTGGGCCTCCCTAGTCTGAGAATACTAGACCACAGCTGTCTGCTTTACCTTGGCTGGTGATCCAATTTGGGGGGACCCCATGTTTTTTGTTTTAAATTATTTATTTAATTTAAAATAACAGCGTGGGGTGCCCTCTGTTTTAGATTACCAGCCAAGCTGAAGCTGCCAGCTGTGGTTTGCAGGCTGCAGCCATCTGCTTTACCCTAGCTGGCTACAAAAGTATGGGGGACCCATTGTCGTTTGTTTTTTTTTTAATTATTTTTTATTTAATTTTTGGATAAATACAAGGCTAAGCACACTTTAGTGCCACATGAAAGTTACTAAAGGGTGCCAGCTTAGAATATGCAGGGGGGGTAGGACATTATATGTCTTTCTCATCTATCTATCTATCTATCTATCTATCTATCTATCTATCTATCTATCCCTCTGTTCATTCATTCATCCCTCTATCTCTCTGTCTCTATATCTATCTAGTCATCTCTATATCTACTCTTCTATTTATCTTTCTTGCTGCTTCCGTTTTTTGCGGTACGCAAAAAAAAACGGAAGGCACACGGATGACACACGGATGTATTCGTGAAAAAATTGGGCATTTTTTTCGGACCGCAAAAACGGAACGGTCATGGGAATGTAGCCTACATGTTTTCCCTATGGGGGTAGGGGTTGGTACAGAACGATGGTGAGGGGGAGGTCGGTACAGAGCGCCGTGTGTGTGTGTGTGTGGGGGAGGGTTGCAGAGCCTGATATGTGTGGCGCAGAGCCCGATGTGTGTGTGTGTGTGTGTGTGTGTGTGGCACAGAGCCCGATGTGGGGCTGTTATTTTCATTGCTAGAGTGAGAACAGATCAGGTGCTGGGGTAGAATACTGACAGGGAATGTGTGTGCAGGGGGCGGGCATTGGACGGGGCTGGACACTGAGGCCGGGCGGTGCCAGCTCTAACTGAGGTTTTGCACAGGAAGTGGTCAGTTTGCTAGAGCAAAATGTAAACAAAGAACTGCAGAGAATAAAGGGATAATTCAACTGGAACAAAAGTTAGAAAACAAAAAATAACAATGTAGGGGTGTTTTATATTTCAAATCTGTTTTATTATTAAGTTTATAAATCAAGCATACATCTTGAACATTTATAAAGATTATAATACATAAACAGTGATCTCTCAGTTTCGGAATGACAAAAATAACATCACATTGTAGATTTCATTGGAACTCTATAAGCTATCCTTATGCTAACACTCCATGGCAAACCATACACTAGAAATCAGAGTTCCAGCTAAACATGTCTTCCTGATAATTGACAAGACCACTCTCAGCATAAAACAATCCCCTTTTAAGTTATTGAATAAAAATTTAAGAAAAAGTAGAAAACTAGAAAAAAAAAAAAAAAAGAACAGATATAAGCTTAGAAAAGAAGGAATCAAATAGAGTGAAGAAAGTAGGGTAAAGAGGGGGTGGGGGAAAAAAGTGTGTGGGGAGAGGGGAAGACAAGGTATGTCACCATTTCTCATCCCAAATAACCTGCCAGACTCACCGTGAACTCAGGAGACTCCATGAACGTAATCCACGGTCCCCACACTGTGATAAATTTTTCCGTGAGCCCATTAAGTTCAGCTGTGAGTTCCTCCATTCTCTGGAGGTTTGCCATCTCCTCTACCCAGTCAGCTAACGTGGGGCATCTAGTCTGTTTCCAGTATCTGGGAATAATTATACGGGCTGCCGCTAAACAAAATCGCAGCAGGTCCCTCTTTTGTGACTTGAATGAACCTGGGAGGATAGAGAGGAGGGCCACCTGGGGAGATCTCTCCACCTCACCCCCACTCATCTTTTTATACAGAGAAAACACTGAGTCCCAGAATGGTTGCAATTTAGCACAGCTCCACCATATATGTAACATAGACCCTTTTTCTGTACCACATCTCCAGCACATGTCGGACACTGAGGGAAAGATAGCATGCAATTTGGTCGGGTATTGGTACCACCTTGTGAGAATTTTATAGTTTTTCTCTTGGGCGGCACAAGCCAGAGAAAGTTTGTGGGTCCACAGAAACGCCCTGCTCCATCTGTCCTCCGAAATGTCCTCTCCCAGTTCCTCTCCCCATCTATAGACAAATTTGGGTTTGTCCGACATGTCTCTCTGGTTCAGCATTTTATAAATAAGAGAGATGACATGCCCAGGTGACGAACCCTGCAAGAACAATTTCTCAAATGGAGTAGGGGGGGTCCTCAACTTCCTCTCCCTGTCCTGGTTGGATAGAAACGATTTCAGCTGCATATATTCTATCCAGGAAACCTCTCTCCCTGTGGCCCGTAGAGATGCATAAGGGGGCAGGGTATTTCCCTGGAGCACATGAAAAAAACGAGTTTCCTCCACCCGAGTATATCCCAGAAATTTATTGGAATGAAGCCCCGGAGGGAACTCCTGGTTGCAAAAGAGGGGGGTAAGTGGACCCCTCCCCTGTGAGAGAGAACCCCTCTTAACCTCACCGTCCCACGTCCCCATCACTGTCCAAATAAACTCCATTCCCTTCTCTATCTGTGACCTACTCTCCTTTCCCATCCATGAGAGGAAGTGCAAAGGGACTCCCAATCCGTCCTGTTCGATCGCGACCCATTGTTTCGAGTTCCTATGGAAGTGCCAATCCATTATCCTCGTTAGAATAGTTGCCCTGTAGTATAACTGGAAATTTGGGAGCCCTGCCCCTCCATTATTTTTGTGTCTGGTAAGAGTTTTTATGCTTGTCCGAGGTCTCCTATTCCCCCAAACGAACCTTGACAAAGCCGTCCGAATTTTGGAAAAGTAACTCCCCGGCAGCTGAATAGGTACCGTTTGGAACAAGAAAAGAAACCTAGGAAGAACATCCATTTTAATAGCGTTGATACGCCCAAACCACGATAGTCTTTTTTTGTCGTACTTCTTTAAATCCCTAATTGTCCTCTCTAACAGGGGTAGAAAATTATGATGCATAATTTTTGTTGGATCCCGAGGTACAACTACCCCCAGATATTTTATAGCTGACGGTTGCCACTTAAAGGGAAAATTTTTGGTTGTACGGGCTAGATCTTCCGCCGACAGGGTCACATTCATAGCCTCTGATTTAGAGAAGTTCACTTTAAAATTACTTAAGTTACCAAACTCCTCGAACTCTTTGAGCAAAGACGGGAAGGATATGTGTGGCTGGGAAATAAACATGAGAAGGTCGTCAGCAAATAAAGCTAACTTGCGATTCCCTCCCCCGGCCTCTATCCCATGGATACTAGCATTATTTCTTATGGCGACCGCTAGATGCTCCATGACAATGACGTAGAGCAGAGGTGACAATGGACATCCTTGCCTTGTTCCATTGTGGACCTGAAATGATGACGACAGAAACCCATTCGTCCTAACTTTTGCTGAGGGTCTCGAATAAAGGGACGCAATCCTATCTAAAAATTTTTTGCCCAAACCCACCTGCTTTAGAGCGGCCATCATGAAATTCCAACTGACCCGGTCAAAGGCCTTCTCCGCATCCACTGAGAGTAAACACATGGGAAGAGAATGAGCCCTCGACCGGGTCATCAGGAGGAACAGTTTGTTGGTATTGTCACGCGCCTCCCGACCTTGTACGAACCCCACTTGATCTGTGTGTATTATCCCGGGCAAGGAAGGAGCAAGTCTGTTGGCTAAGGCTTTGGAAAAAAGTTTTAGGTCTAGATTGATCAGTGAAATGGGTCTGTAATTTGTAACTAACATGTGATCCTTCCCCGGTTTGGGGATAACACATATATGGGCTTCGAGAGATTGCGCCACCCATTGGGAATTTTCTGAGATGGAATTAAATACTTTAGTCAAGAACGGGGATAGCTGAGTTTGGAATATTTTATAAAATTTAGGGGTGAACCCATCTGGACCCGGACTTTTGCCTGAGGGAGATTCTTTAATGATAGATGCCACTTCTGCTTCTGTAAAGTCCGTCTCTAAATTTTCAACCTCAGCACTGGGTATAACCGGTAGGGCCGTTCTGGATACGTAGTCATTTATTTTATTTTCTAATGCGTCATGTGGCATGTCTCCAAATTTGCCCTTTATGTTATATAGGTCTCTATAATACTTTTGGAACTGTTCCGCGATGAGAGTTGGGTTCTGAGTCGAAGAGCCGTCTGCTTGTTTAATCATGGGAATGTGGCTGGGGTCTCCCCTAGGGTGTAGAATCCTAGCTAGTGGTCTACCACATTTATCTGCATACTCATAGAGGAATCTTTTTATTCTAGTCCTATGTCGCTCATACTGTCGGTCGAGAATCGATTTAAGCTCCTCTCTATTTTTGACTAGCTCCGCCAGTGTCAAAGGTGATAATGTCTTCTTATGGGCCCTTTCCAGATCTGAAATATTCTGAAGTAGGGACAAAATGGTTTGGGCTCTCTCTCTCTTAAGCCTAGCCCCATGTTTGATCAAAACCCCTCTCAACACACATTTAAGTGCCTCCCACTGCACGGGAAGGGCTGTGGGGTCTTCTGAGTGTATTTCTAAAAATTCATCAATCGTGTTCTGTAGATCCTTCATGCACCCCTGATCCCCAAGCAGACTATCGTTCAGCCGCCAAGACCACGGCCTCCCTGCCCCATCTGGGATAGTAAGGCTCAGGAATATAGGAGCGTGGTCAGACCAGGATATACTGCCTATAGAGGCCTGTATCTGCCAAGTCAGAGCCTTTTGGCTCACAAGAAACAGGTCTATGCGGCTGTACGAGGAGTGAGCCGGGGAGAAGTATGTGTAGTCACGCTCCACTGGGTGTAACGTTCTCCACACATCTACCAATCGAAGCTCTTGTATTGAGCGTTTAACTTTTGTTAGCTTTCTGAGAGAGAGAAAATTGTGTCCCGAAGTTGTATCTACCTTAGGGTCCAAAGTGAAGTTTAAATCGCCACCCACGATCACGGTCCCTTCTGCGAATTCATCCAATGATGACAGGAGAGAGGAGCAGGACGTCGCCGGATCTCTGTTTGGTAAATACAATTGACAATGGTAAAGATAGATGAATTAACATTAATTTTCAGAAAAATGAATCTTCCCTCAGTGTCCACTCTCGTGTCCAGAACCGTGTGCACCAGGGCTTTATGGATGCCTATAGACACCCCTTTTGATTTTGACTCTGGGTTGGTGCTATGGACCCATTTGGTGTAATATCTGTCTTTAAAGTTAGGGAGGTGACCAGTTTTGAAATGTGTTTCCTGAATCAATAATATATGGACTCGTTTCTTATGCATGTCAAAGAATACCTGAGACCGTTTTTGCGGGACATTGAGGCCTCTCACATTCAATGAGCCAAAGGTAATCTGCGTCATTCTGAGGAGGAGGAACGGTGAGGAACCGGGAAGATGGGGATGGGAAGAGAGGTGTGGGTGGAGAGAATAGAGAAGGTTAGGAGAGGGGAAGAGAAAAAAAAAAAAAAAAAAGGAGGAGGGGGGTAGAAGGATTAAGTATATGAAGGAAACTACAAACAAAGAGAGAGTACCGTAGGCAAAAAGGTCAAAGCACCTCTTGCCTGTAGGGTCGTAACGTGACCCTTATACTTGGTCAAATAGACTAGAGGTAAATGCAGAAAAATAAGAATCTCTATATACCAGGGATGTTAATCTTACGCCACTACCCTGTGGCGTGTTATCCCAATCAGGGAGGGAACTTTCCACAAAGGAGCCCCCTGCCCTGGACTAAAAAACAGCTTTTAACTATATATATTTTGATTTGCAACTAAAGCTCTGTATAAAGAAGGGAGAAGGGGCTTTGAGAGGGTATTGTACCTTATAATGTTGAGGGGCGCCCCCCATTACACCCAGGATGGAAGGAGGGAACCCCCCACCCCCCTGTCCAGGGCGATACAATAACCCCACAACGCGAAATTCCCATCAGGACCAGAGGATAGACTCCATCGTACTGTGATCCTATAACCAAAAACATACTAGAACAATTTAATCCACCATTCTCTTATACATCAGACCGGCCTCCCTCCTCTTTCTCTATGAGAGCCACGCATCCGATCACCGGCTGGGACAGTGACTCCCCCCCCCATTGGAAAGTCCGGCCAGTCCTCTATAGGCACTAATGGAATGTCCAAGGCCGCGGTGAACGAGGGTAAATCCGCCGGAGACCGAAGAACATGCATTCGTCCCGCGTGCCGAACCTGCAGGCGGAAGGGGAACCCCCAGCTATATGGAAACTCGTATGAGCGGAGAATGTCCAGCAGAGGTTTAAGAGCTCTTCTCCTTTGTAAGGTAAAACGGGATAGATCTTGTAGAATCTGGATTTGGCTCCCCTCATACGATGGTGATACTCCACTGCGGAGCTTAAACAGAATGGCCTCCTTAATAACATAGCGGTGGACCCTACAGATCACATCCCGAGGTCGGTCGTTCTGGGCTGGTTTGGGGCCCAACGCTCTATGCGCTCTATCCAATTCCAGGGGTTGGCTTGATGGTTCACCCAGAATATTATTGAAGATCACTTGAAGGGTACCATGTAAGTCCTTGGACTCGACAGACTCAGGCAGGCCGCGCACTCTGAGATTGTTTCTTCGGCCCCTATTTTCAGCATCATCCATTGCTTCAACCACGTATTGTATTTGGCGGGAGTGTTGTTCTAATAGTGCCCCGTGGGCCTGTGAAGTGTCCTCCATATTCTGAATTTTAGCTGCCTGCACTTGACTCTGGGTGTCCACTCTCTCCACCTCCCCCTTCAGGGCTGACAGCTCTGTGCAGTACGCCTGCTCCAGCCTGGTTATATATGCCTCCATATCTTCCCTGGTGGGTATAGCTGAGAAACGTGCCCGCATCTCATTAAGCTCTGTCAGAACTCCTGACTCTTGTGTTGTTGTTATGGCTGGCCCAGACCCTGCATGCTTGTCTGCATCTGGTAACTTTAGATTTATGTTGTGCTTCTCCCTGGGTACAGTCTCACTTCTGTCAGGGACCTGTAACTCATTTGCAGTGCAGTGTCCCCCCTCCTGAAATTCCTCACACTCCTGCATGTGTGTTATAAGAGAGGACGTTACTTCCCCCTCCAGAGGCCTCCAGGCTTCAGGGCTACTGTTTGTATCAGCAGGCACTTCCCCCGTGCTTCTCACTCCGGGTTTCCCCTGTACCTGTAATCTTGGGCTGTCTGGCCTTATCTTCTGTATCTCCTCTTCACTCCGAGTGGTCTCTCCTCTCAGTCCCGTCAGCTGCTGAGCCTTTCCCTGCATCTCCATAGCTGCCATCTCACTGCTGCACGCTGAGCTCACCTCGTGTGTAGCCTTAGCAGCCATCTTGGGTGCCACCTGTGAAGCTTCTCTCTGCCCCGGCCTGGATAAAAAGTGCTTGATCCCTCTCTCCTCCGATTGTGAAGCTCTGCTGCTGCACCCCTGGGATCTCCCTCGTCTCCTCCGCTGCATAGCCTGTGTTACAGAGTCCTCAGTTGCGTGGATCATCAGTTATAAAGTCCAGTGGCAGGAGCTAAGACAAGTCACGTCCTCACTCCTTCATAGCCAGGACACGCCCCCCTAGGGGTGTTTTATATGACAATACAGCACAGATAAACTCAAATTTTTTTGGTAAGCTAATGTCGGACAACTTCTTTAATTTGCTTGAGTCAGATTTATGGTACAATTGGAAATGTTTTGGTAGGGTTTTTAGGTGTTCCGCCTCATGCAGAGTCTTTGTTTTCTCAATGTCCCTGATGTGCTCACGGACTCCCACCTTTAACCCCCTAACCACTGGACGATTTTTCCGTTTTTGTTTTTTGCTCCCCTTTTTCCGAGAGTCGTAACTTTTTTATTTTTCTCGTCAATCTTGCCATAAGAGGGCTTGTTTTTTGCAGGACGTATTGGTCTTTTAAGTGAAACCATGAGTTTTACCATATATGGTACTGGAAAACAGCACAAAATTTCCACGTGTGGAAAAATTACAAAAAAGTGTGATTGGACAATGGTTTATGGGGTACTTTATTCACCGTGTTCACTGTATGGTAAAACTGATGGGTGGGTGTGATACTTCAGGTTGGTATGAGTTCGTTGATACCAAACATGTTTAGGTTTACTTTTATCTAAGGGGTTAAAAAAAGGTTTGTCCAAAAAATTGGAGCACTTTCAGCGCCATTTTCTGCAACTTGTAGTGTTCTCATTTTTCGGGATATGGGGCTCACTGATGGCTTATTTGTTTGCATTTTGCAATTTGTGAAGACCAAAAAACTTAACTTTGCCAGTTGGAATTTTTTTTTACGGCTACGCCGTCTACCGATCATGTTCATTCGTTTTAGATTTTGATAGACTGGGCATTTCTGAACTCTGTGATACCAAATGAGTGTATATTTATTATTTCTTTGTCGCTCCATTGGGAGACCCAGACAATTGGGTGTATAGCTTCTGCCTCCGGAGGCCACACAAAGTATTACACTTTTAAAAAAGTGTAACCCCTCCCCTCTGCCTATACACCCTCCCGTGGATCACGGGCTCCTCAGTTTTATGCTTTGTGTGGAAGGAGGCACACATCCACTCATAGAAAAAAAAAAAAAAAAGATTTATCATACATAGTATGACAGAAGAAAAGAGGTCCCCTATGGGGTCCCCGGCATGCTCCCTTCTCACCCCACTATGTCGGCGGTGTTGTTAAGGTTGAGGTACCCATTGCGGGTACAAAGGCTGGAGCCACATGCCGTCTCCTTCACCATCCCTTATGCGGCTCTGGGAGAAGTGGGAGCTTCATCGGTCATTCACCTGCTGAGACCGTGCTCCATCCGCAGCCCCTGGTGGAACCTGCTGGACCGGAGCGTTTTCATCCCCAGGGACCGGGCCCTGCACCTTCATGGTACTCTGTGTCCCCATGGGGGGACGGTACGGGGAGAGAGGTCGCCTCTCTCCCCAGTAGCGCCGTCCGTTGTTTTTTCATCGGACTTCCGCGCCGGCCGTGCCTGCTTGTCGGGCATGGCCTTAAATTTAGTCCCCGGCTTCATCGCGGCCTAGTCGCGAAAAATCCCGCCCCCGGGCCTGCTTGTCAGGGGGAAGGGCGGTATTACCGACAGAGGGCTGGAGCATCGTTGCATGCCTCCCCTCCCCTCTTATGGACCACTATGGGGCCTCCAGATTCCCGCCTTTTGCTGGCGCCGCCCATGGCTCCACTCCCTCCTTGAGAGCTCCGGCGGCCATGTTTGGCATTCTGCCGGTGTATGCTGCAGCTGCACATCTCTACAGCTCTGGGGGACCCACGACAGGGAATCTGGAGGACACCAGCGGTTGGTAAGCCACACCGGTCACCCGGTGCTGGTTCCCCTAGGGTGCCGTGATATATATATCTACATATATTATATATATTCGGAACGGCTGTTTAACCCTTTCCCATATACGCTCAGTGGTCGCTCTCCTAAGGGACACTTATTGCTTGCAGCATGTCGTCCACAAGGAGCAAAGCCCTTAAGACACAGGTTTTTTTCGCAGCCTGTACCTCTTGTGGGGCTATGTTGCCTGCGGGATCCACCTACCCTCACTGTGATCAATGCTCGACTCCTGCCACGCTTGCTCAGCCGGAGCCCGGGGCACTTGTGGGCCCCTCGGCTCATGTAGATCCCCCTGCTCCTCCTGAGCAGGCTGCAGGGACAGAGTCACCGTCATTGGCCTCTTTCGCTGAGAAACTCTCTGTCACTTTCTCAATCCATTGCACAGTTTATGGACAAATGGTCATCTAAGCTCCTTGAGGCTTTGCAATCCATACCGGGCTCTTCACAGGCCCCGGCCCCTGTTAGTTTGTCTCCTCCAGGGCCTTCTCGGTCCGCGCCGCAGCGCGCTCCCAGGATAGCCCCCAGGTCCCAGGCGGAGGACTCCTGCCTGGATCGCAGTCCCAGACCGGCTAAGCGGCCTCGCTGGGACTCTTCCCCGGCTTCCTCACGCTGCTCTGGATCTCAGCTGGAGGACTCTCAGGATGACGAGGCGGACGTGGGAGCTCAGGGCTCTGACCCTGACTTCGCCCTCAACCTTGATACCCCTGAGGGGGACGCCTTAGTAAATGATCTTATTTCGTCCATCAACCAGGTGTTGGATCTCTCTCCCCCGCCTCCAACGGTAGAGGAGTCGGTTTCTCAGCAGGAGAAACACCAATTTCGATTCCCCAAACGTACGCGCAATACGTTCTTTGATCACTCTAACTTCAGGGACGCTGTCCAGAAGCCCAGAGCGGTCCCGTAAAAGCGTTTTGCTAAAAGGCACTCTGACACGCGTTATCCCTTTTCACCTTAGGTCGTTAAGGGCTGGGCGCACTCACCCAAGGTGGATCCGCCAGTCTCTAGATTGGCTGCTAGGTCCGTTGTGTCTGTTGCCGATGGCTCATCCCTGAAGGATGCCACTGACAGACAGATAGAGCTCTTGGTGAAGTCTATTTATGAGGCCACGGGCGCGTCTTTTGCCCCGGCCTTTGCGGCTGTGTGGGCTCTCCAAGAAATCTCGGCATGTCTGACTGAGATTAATGCTGTCACGCGGAATTCTGCTCCGCATGTGTCTTCCTTGACCTCTCAGGCATCAGCATTTTCGTCCTAAGCCATGAACGCCGTCCTGGACTCTGCTAGCCGTACGGCTGTAGCATCCGCTAACTCCGTGGCAGTCCGCAGGGCCATGTGGCTGCGCGAATGGAAAGCAGACTCTGCTTCCAAAAGGTTCTTAACTGGTTTGCCTTTTTCTGGCGAACGTTTGTTTGGCGAACGGTTGGATGAGATTATTAAGGAATCCTCGGGAAAGGACTCCTCCTTACCCCAGTCCAAACCTAAGAGACCTCAGCAGAGAAAAATCCAATCGAGGTTTCGGTCCTTTCGTCCCTCCGTCAAACCCCAATCCTCTTCGTCCAACCGGCCGGAGAAAGGCCAGAGGAACTCCTATGGGTGGCGGTCCAAGTCACGCCCCCAAAAGGCCGCAGGAGGCACTGCCTCCAAGACGGCCTCCTCATGACTCTCGGCCTCATCTAGCCACATCCTCGGTCGGTGGCAGGCTCTCCCGCTTTGGCGACGCCTGGTGGCCACACGTTCAAGACCGATGGGTGAGAGACATTCTGTCTCATGGTTACAGGATAGAGTTCAGCTCTCGACCTACGGCTCGTTTTTTCAGAACCTCCCCACCCCCCGCACAGGCAGACGCACTGTTTCAGGCAGTGGACGCTCTAAAGATGGAAGGAGTTGTGATTCCCGTTCCCCTTCAGGAACGTGGTCGCGGATTTTACTCCAACTTGTTCGTGGTGCCAAAAAAGGACGGGTCTTTCCGTCCCGTTCTGGACCTCAAGCTGCTCAACAGACATGTGAGAACCAGACGGTTTCGGATGGAATCTCTCCGCTCGGTCATCGCCTCGATGTCACAAGGAGACTTCCTAGCATCGATCGACATCAAGGATGCTTATCTCCATGTGCCGATCGCACCCGAACACCAACGTTTCCTGCGTTTCGCCATCGGGGACGAACACCTCCAGTTCGTCGCATTGCCCTTCGGCCTGGCGACAGCCCCACGGGTCTTCACCAAAGTCATGGCATCCGTCGTGGTGGTCCTGCACTCTCAGGGCCACTCGGTAATCCCATACTTGAACGATCTCCTAGTCAGGGCCCCTTCTCGGGTGGCGTGTCAACGAAGTCTTACCGTCACTCTGGCGACTCTCCAGCAGTTCGGGTGGATCATCAATTTCCCGAAATCCAAGTTGACGCCGACCCAATCACTGACTTACCTCGGGATGGAGTTTCATACCCTTCCAGCGTTAGTCAAGCTACCGCGGGACAAACAGCTTTCTCTGCAGGCGGGGGTGCAGTCACTTCTTCGGAGTCAGTCACACCCCTTAAGGCGCCTCATGCACTTCCTGGGGAAGATGGTTGCAGCTATGGAGGCAGTGCCGTTCGCGCAATTCCATCTACGGCCACTCCAATGGGACATTCTTCGCAAATGGGACAAGAGTTCGTCTTCCCTCGACAAGAACATCTCTCTTTCACTTGCAACCAAAACATCACTTCAGTGGTGGCTCCTACCCACATCTCTGTCTCGGGGAAAATCCTTCCTCCCCCCAACCTGGGCCGTGGTCACCACGGACGCGAGCCTGTCAGGTTGGGGAGCGGTTTTTCTCCACCACAGGGCTCAAGGAACCTGGACTCCAATAGAATCGTCCCTTCATATCAATATTCTGGAGATAAGGGCAGTATATCTAGCCCTATTGGCTTTCCATCGGTGGCTGGAGGGCAGGCAGATCCAAATCCAGTCGGACAACGCCACTGCCGTCCCCTACATCAACCACCAAGGCGGCACTCGCAGTCGTCAAGCCTTCCAGGAAGTCGAGCGGATTCTGCAGTGGGTGGAAGTCACAGGCTCCACCATCTCCGCAGTTCACATCCCGGGCGTGGAAAACTGGGAAGCAGATTTTCTCAGTCGTCAGGGCATGGACGCGGGGGAATGGTCTCTTCACCCAGACGTGTTTCGAGAGATCTGTCGCCGCTGGGGAATGCCGGACGTCGATCTCATGGCATCGAGACACAACAACAAGGTCCCGGCCTTCATGGCACGGTCTCAGGATCACAGAGCTCTGGCAGCGGACGCTCTGGTCCAGGATTTGTCGCAGTTTCGACTGCCATATGTGTTTCCCCCTCTGGCAATGCTGCCCAGAGTACTACACAAGATCCGGTCCGACTGCCGTCGCGCCATTCTCGTCGCTCCAGACTGGCCGAGGCGGTCGTGGTATCCGGATCTGTGGCATCTCACGGTGGGTCAACCGTGGGCGCTTCCAGACCGTCCAGACTTGCTGTCACAAGGGCCGTTTTTCCATCTGAATTCTGTGGCCCTCAACCTGACTGTGTGGCCATTGAGTCCTGGCTCCTAGCGTCTTCAGGGTTATCTCAGGATGTCATTGCCACCATGAGACAAGCCAGGAAGCCAACGTCCGCCAAAATCTATTACAGGTCTTGGCAACTTTTCTTATCCTGGTGCTCTGATAACGGTTTGTCTCCATGGCCGTTTGCTTTACCCACATTTCTTTCATTCCGACAATCTGGAATGGACAAGGGTTTGTCCCTCGGCTCTCTCAAGGGCCAAGTGTCGGCGCTCTCCGTGTTTTTTTTTCAAAAGCGTCTAGCCAGGCTTCTGCAGGTCCGCACGTTCCTGCAGGGGGTTTGCCACATGGTCCCACCTTACAAACGTCCGTTGGATCCTTGGGATCTTAACAGGGTTCTGACGGCTCTTCAAAAGCCGCCTTTTGAGCCGCTGCGGGATGTTTCTCTTTCCCGTCTTTCTCAGAAGGTGGCCTTCCTGGTGGCGGTCACATCACTTCGGAGAGTGTCTGAGCTTGCAGCGCTGTCATGCAAAGCCCCCTTCCTGGTTTTTCACCAGGATAAGGTGGTTCTGCGTCCTGTCCCGGAATTTCTTCCTAAGGTGGTATCCCCCTTTCATCTAAATCAGGATATCTCCTTGCCTTCCTTTTTCCCTAATCCAATTCACCAGTGTGAAAAGGATTTGCACTCTTTGGATCTAGTGAGAGCACTCCGGTTCTACGTGTCTCGCACGGCGCCCCTGCGCCGTTCAGACGCGCTCTTTGTCCTTGTCGCTGGCCAGCGTAAGGGCTCTCAGGCCTCCAAGTCAACCTTGGCTCGGTGGATCAAGGAACCGATTCTCAAGGCCTACCGTTCTTCTGGGCTTCCACTTCCTTCAGGGTTGAAAGCCCATTCTACCAGAGCCGTAGGAGCGTCCTGGGCTTTGCGGCACCGGGCGACGGCTCAGCAGGTGTGTCAGGCAGCTACGTGGTCTAGTCTGCACACTTTCACGAAGCACTATCAAGTGCATGCCTATGCTTCGGCAGACGCCAGTCTAGGTAGGAGAGTCCTCCAGGCGGCGGTTGCCCACCTGTAAGAGGGGACCGTTTTCGGCTCCTTTTATTGAGGTATTCTTTTACCCACCCAGGGACTACTCTTGGACGTCCCAATTGTCTGGGTCTCCCAATGGAGCGACAAAGAAAAAGGGAATTTTGTTTACTTACCGTAAATTCCTTTTCTTCTAGCTCCTATTGGGAGACCCAGCACCCGCCCCTGTGCCCTTCGGGCTGGTTGTTCTTTTGTGTACACATGTTGTTGATGTTGATTTGTTCTTATGGTTCATGGTCTTCAGTTCTCCGAACATCCTTCGGATTGAATTTACCCTAGACCAATTTATAAGTTTTCTCCTTCCTGCTTTTGCACCAAAACTGAGGAGCCCGTGATCCACGGGAGGGTGTATAGGCAGAGGGGAGGGGTTACACTTTTTTAAAAGTGTAATACTTTGTGTGGCCTCCGGAGGCAGAAGCTATACACCCAATTGTCTGGGTCTCCCAATAGGAGCTAGAAGAAAAGGAATTTACGGTAAGTAAACAAAATTCCCTTTTTTTTAACCCTCTTATTTTTAGTGGGGCGAATGGGGAGTGATTTAAATTTTTAGTTGTTTTTTTTAATTCTTTAAAACTTTTTTTTAAACTTTTTTTATTTTAATAGTCCCCCTCGGGGTAAGGATTAGCTGTCTGATCGCTTGTTCATTTCTGCTGATCAGAGCGGCAGAGCTCTGATCAGCTGAAATGCTGCTGTCCTGTTACAACCAGCCGGCTGTGACAGGATGTGAGTCATGAGTCATGACATAACCCTGTGCTACCATGGCAACCATCGGCTTCCCGTGATCGCGTCATGGGGACTCCGATAGCGTCGAGGAAAGGAAATTTCCCTGCCATGGCCATTTACATTGCGCTGTCAGTAATTGACAGCGCGGTCTAAGGGATTAAAAGGCATGGGTGAATCGTGGATCCACCCTTTCTTGTAAGCTACACATGTCTGCTGTTCAGATCAGCATATATGTGCAGAAATCGGTGCCGGTTTACTGCAGCAGCCGACGATGATTACACCGCCATTATCTACGATGTACCCAGTACGTCCAATGTCTGTAAGAGGTTAAGTCCCTTGTGGTCATTCCTATGTAGATTTTCTGGCATGGATACTGGGCGTAATAAATCACGCCCTTAGAAGCACAAATATGTTGGTGATTTATTGTGTAAGTTTGTGTTCCTTCCGATTTTTTAATGGGAATCTGTCACCAGATTTGGGGACTACAAGCTGTGTCCAATACCACTGAGTTCTTATATACAGCATTCCAAAATACTGTATATAAGAGCCTAGGCCGCTCTGTAAAACGGAAAAAGTACTTTTATAATACTCACCTAGGGTGGGTCCAGTCCAATGGGTGTCGCAGCTCTCCAGTGCGGTGCCTCCTCTTTCAGGTCTGACGCATCCTCTCTGCTGCGATCTTCGGCCTCCTTCTTCCCAGTCCGGTGTGGATGATGTGTCTACGTCATCCACACGAGCCGACATTGCGGTCCTGCGCAGGCGCATTCATCTGCCCTGCTGATCAAAGTACTGTAATGTGCAGGCGCGAGGAAAGGTTAACCCTTTCACGACCGGCCGACTTTACACTTTCCGGTATTTTTGGGGGGTTTGCCATTCTTCTGACAGACGTAACTTTTTTTATTTTTCAGTCAATATGGTCATGTGAGGGCTCATTTTTTGCAGAATGAGCTGTAATTTTGAATGAAACCGTGAGTTTTACCATGCAGTGTACTGTAAAATGGCAAAAAAATTCCAAATGTGGAGAAATTGCAAAAAAAAGTGTGATTGCTCTATTGTTTTTGAGACATTTTATTCACTGTGTTCACTATATGGTAAACCTGATGTGCTGCTGTGATGCCTGAGGTTACTGCAAGTTTGTAGACACCAAACATGAATAGGTTTATTTTAATCTAAGGGGTTAAAAAAATAATCAGAAGTTTGTCCGAAAAAAGTGACGGACGTTTTGCGCCATTTTCTGAGACCCATAGCGTTCTCATTTTTTTAAATCTATGGCTCAGTGATGGCTTTTTTTAGTATCTCGAGCTGACGTTTTTAACAGTATCATTTTCTTTATCGTTCCTTTGGGAGACCCAGACCTTGGGTGTTTAGCTTCTGCCTCCGGAGGACACACAAAGTACTACACTTGAAAGTGTAGCTCCTCCCTCTGAGCTTATACACCCCTTGGTGAGCAGACCCAGCCAGTTTATCGCTTTGTGTTCAGGAGGCATACATCCACACATGCATTCTCATATGATTTTTTCCTTTTTGGAATGAGATTGAAGAAGTGCGGGTCCACGTCTGGACCCCCGGCATGCCCCTTCTCACCCCACTGTGTCGGCGGTGTTGTAAAGTTGATTTCCAAGGCTGGAGCCTTACATGCCGTGCTCCTTCACCATCCCTCCTGGGCTCTGGCTTGAAGTGGGAGCCAGCACGGTCTCCATGCCTGGCAGGAGACCGGTCTCCATCCGCAGCCCTTCAGGACCCTGCTGGACCGGAGCACTCATCCCCAGGGACCTGGCCCTGCGTCTCAGCAGCTAAGTACCTGAGACGTTTATATATTGGGGGTCCCTGTGCTTTATTGTTTGGGGAGAGTGTGCTTACTGTATTTATTGGCATTTCCGGCGGATTCTCTAGCTGTCGCCCGAGAACCGGTCTCTGGTTGTGGACCACTGTATATACTCTCTGGGGTTCATTCTCTTGCAGAGCCCCCACTCCAGCAGCATGTCTCACATGAGGAGCAAGGCTCCAAAGCTTTATACTGTATGCGCTGCATGTAAGCTCCAGCTGCCTGAACCGAGCACCTATCCACATTGTGATGTCTGCTCTAACTTGGTGGTGCCACAGCATGGAGTCTCACCCCCAGTGGTCTCTCAGGCTGCTCCTGCACCTGTGGCTGAACCCCCGGCTTGGGTAGAATCCTTTTCTAGGTCTATCTCCCAGTCTTTTGCTGAGTCCATGGGACTTCTGTCCAGGACTTTGATGAATATGCATCAGCCCCCTTCACAGGGTGCCTCTACTGCTAAGGGTCCCTTAGGACCGGAGCTCACAGAGGATTCATCATCAGGGCCCAGACCCCGTCCTCCTAAGAGGAGACGCAGGGTTTCCTCTCCCTCCTCCTCCCGCGGCTCTGATTCAAGAGCTGACTCGCAGGATGAGGAGGATGCCTTTACAGGGGGCTCGGAGGCTAACTCCATGTACCCCATTGATCTGTCCGAGGGTGACTCAGATCTTAGTGACTTGATTGCTTCCATTAATTCTGTACTGGATCTCAATCCGCCAGTATCAGAGGAACAACCCTCTCTGGCAGAAAAACACCAGTTTACCTAGCCTAAGAGAGCAAAGAGTGTGTTCTTTAACCACTCCAGTTTTCAGGCTGCTGTGACCAAGCCCAGGGCCTGTGCTGACAAACGCTTCCCAAAGCGTGGTTCTGATGACCGTTTTCCCTTTCCACCTGAGGTGGTCAAGGAGTGGGCTCATTCCCCAAAGGTAGATCCTTCGGTGTCTAGGCTCTCAGCCCGGACCGTTGTGTCGGTGGCTGATGGCACCTCCCTTAAGGATTCCACTGACTGTCAGATTGACCTTCTGGCCAAATCCGTGTATGAAGCGGCGGGGGCCGCGTTTTCCCCGACTTTTGCAGCAGGAGATGCATTCCCTCACCAGGGAATCTATGCCCGAAATGGTTGCCTTAACTTCTCAAGCTTCAGCTTTTTCATATTACGCCATGTCTGCCATGCTGGAGGCTTCTCACCGCACTGCGGTGGCTTCGGCTAATTCCCTCATTATCCGCAGGATCTTGTGGCTTCGAGAGTGGAAGGCAGATGCTTCTTCTAAGAAGTACCTTGCTGGGCTCCCTTTTGCTGGGTCCCGGCTGTTCGGAGAACAGCTGGATGAAATTATTAAGGAAGCTACTTTCGGGAAGAGTACTTCCATGCCACAAACCAAAACCAGGAAACCTGCCCAGGGTAGGAGTCAGTCGAGGTTTCGCTCCTTTCGTTCCTCCAACTGGTCGTCCTCTAAGCCCTCGGCCTTGTCCGCTAACTCAGCCAAGGACCAGAAATCCAACTGGCGCCCAAAAGCGCGTCCACAGAAGACCGCAGGAGGTGCTGCCACTAAGGCAGCCTCCTCGTGACTCTCTGCCCGCTCCGGCGACGTCCTTAGTCGGTGGCAGGCTCTCCCACTTTGGCGACGCTTGGTTTCAACACGTCTCCGATCAGTGGGTGAGAGATATCATCTCCCACGGCTACAGGATAGAATTCTCTTCCAGCCCGCCAAACAGATTTTTTCTCTCAACTCCCCCTTGCTCCAAGGCCGCCGCCTTCTCACAGGCCGTGGCAGCCTTGCAGGCCAACGGAGTAATTGTACCAGTTCCCGCCCGGGAACGGTTCAGAGGTTTCTACTCAAATCTCTTCCTAGTTCCCAAAAAGGACGGTACCTTCCGGCCCATCCTGGATCTCAAGCTTCTCAACAAGCATGTTCAAGTGCGGCACTTTCGCATGGAGTCTCTGCGATCAGTCATTGCCTCAATGACCCAAGGGGATTTCCTGGCATCCATCGACATCAGAGATGCCTATCTGCATGTTCCAATTGCAGTTTCACACCAGCGTTGGCTACGTTTTGCAATAGGAGAAGATCATTTCCAATTCGTGGCTCTTCCCTTCGGGTTAGCCACGGCCCCTCGGGTATTCACCAAGGTCATGGCAGCAGTGATTGCAGTTCTGCACCTCCAGGGGTTGGCAGTGATTCCTTACCTGGACGACCTTCTAGTCAAGGCTTCATCCAGCGCAGACTGTCATCGGAGTGTCTCGCTCACTCTCGCCACTCTAGCCCAATTCGGGTGGCTTGTCAATCTTCCCAAATCCTCTCTGACTCCGACCCAGAGTCTCACGTACCTAGGGATGCAGTTCGAGACTTTGCCGGCACTTTTGAAGTTGCCCTTAGTCAAACAGCAGTCACTCCAGCTAGCGGTGCGCTCTCTGCTGAGGCCCCGCCGTTATACCCTCAGGCGTCTGATGCAGGTGCTGGGTCAAATGGTAGCGTCCATGGAGGCTGTTCCCTTTGCCCAGTTCCATCTGCGCCCCCTGCAGCTGGACATTCTCCGCTGTTGGGACAAGCGGCCTTCCTCCTTACACAGGTTAGTGGCTCTGTCGCCACGGACCAGGAGCTCTCTTCAGTGGTGGCTTCGGCCCCTCTCCCTGTCCCAAGGGCGCTCCTTCCTGACCCCGTCCTGGGTGATTCTCACCACGGATGCCAGTCTATCCGGCTGGGGAGCGGTATGTCTCCACCACAGAGCGCAGGGCACTTGGACTCCGTCCGAGTCAGCCCTTTCAATCAATGTGCTGGAAACCAGAGCCGTGCTTCTAGCTCTCCTAGCTTCTCACCACCTGCTGGCGGGCAGGCACATTCGAGTCCAGTCAAACAACGCGACCGCGGTTGCCTACATCAATCACCAGGGCGGGACACGAAGCCGCCTGGCAATGATGGAGGTACAACGCATCCTTCAATGGGCGGAGGACTCCAAGTCCACCATATCCGCAGTCCACATCCCAGGCGTGGAAAACTGGGAGGCAGATTATCTCAGCCGTCAAACCGTGGACGGTGGCGAGTGGTCCCTGCACCCGGCAGTGTTTCAGTCAATCTGCCGCAAATGGGGCACTCCGGACGTGGACCTAATGGCATCCCGTCACAACAACAAAGTTCCTGTTTACGTGGCTCGCTCCCACGATCCTCAGGCCTTCGCCGCGGACGCTCTGGTTCAAGACTGGTCCCAGTTTCGTCTGTCCTACGTGTTTCCCCCTCTAGCTCTCTTGCCCAGAGTCCTGCGCAAGATCAGAATGGAGGGCCGTCGGGTCATCCTCATTGCACCGGACTGGCCCAGGCGAGCTTGGTATCCAGACTTGCTCCATCTGTCCATAGAGATGCCGTGGCATCTCCCGGACCGTCCAGACCTACTCTCGCAAGGTCCGTTTTTCCGCCCGAATTCTGCGGCTCTCAAATTGACGGCGTGGCTCTTGAGTCCTGGATTTTGACGGCTTCTGGTATCCCTCCTGAAGTCATCTCCACTATGACTCGGGCCCGTAAGTCTTCCTCCGCTAAGATCTATCACAGGACTTGGAAAATTTTCCTGTCCTGGTGTCGCTCTACCGACCATCCTCCTTGGCCATTCTCCTTGCCGACCCTTCTGTCTTTTCTACAGTCCGGTCTGCAGCTAGGACTGTCCCTCAACTCTCTCAAGGGACAAGTCTCAGCTCTGTCAGTTCTGTTCCAGCGGCGTCTCGCTCGGCTGGCTCAGGTTAGCACCTTCATGCAAGGCGCGTCTCACATCATTCCGCCTTACCGGCGGCCCTTGGATCCCTGGGACCTTAACTTGGTTCTCACGGTTTTGCAGAAACCCCCTTTTGAGCCTCTTGGGGAGGTTTCTTTGTATCGTCTTTCTCAGAAGGTGGCCTTTCTGGTGGCCATAACTTCCCTCAGGAGAGTCTCTGATTTGGCTGCGCTCTCTTCGGAGTCACCTTTTTTAGTTTTTCATCAAGACAAGGTGGTTCTCCGTCCGACTCCGGACTTTCTTCCTAAGGTGGTCTCTCCTTTCCACCTTAACCAGGACATTACCCTACCTTCCTTCTGTCCGGCTCCTGTTCATCGCTTTGAAAAAGCGCTGCATACTCTGGATCTGGTGCGTGCTCTCCGGATCTATGTGTCTTGCACCGCTGCGCTTAGGCGGTGCACCTCTCTTTTTGTGCTAACCACAGGTCGGCGCAAGGGCCTCCCTGCTTCTAAGCCGACCTTAGCCCGTTGGATTAGATCGACCATTTCGGACGCCTACCAGAGTACTCAGGTGCCTCCCCCGCCGGGGATCAAGGCACATTCGACCAGAGCTGTCGGTGCCTCTTGGGCTTTCAGGCACCAGGCTACGGCTCAACAAGTCTGTCAGGCTGCCACTTGGACTAGCCTGCATACCTTCTCGAAGCACTACCAAGTGCATGCTCATGCTTCGGCAGATGCGAGCTTGGGCAGACGCATCCTTCAGGCGGCTGTCGCCCATTTGTGAAGTTAGGTTCTGCCTACTTCTTAGTTTTTCTGTTTATTCCCACCCAGGGACTGCTTTGGAACGTCCCATGGTCTGGGTCTCCCAAAGGAACGATAAAGAAAAAGAGAATTTTGTTTACTTACCGTAAATTCTTTTTCTTATAGTTCCGTATTGGAAGACCCAGCACCCTCCCTGTTGCCTGTTGGCAATTTCTTGTTCCGCGTGTTATCACCGGCTGTTGTCGTGGACAGAGTCTCCGGTTGTTCCGGCTCTTGCTCTGTTCTACTTGTGGGTGGCTATTCTCCTTCAGCTTTTGCACTAAACTGGCTGGGTCTGCTCACCAGGGCGTGTATAAGCTCAGAGGGAGGAGCTACACTTTTAAGTGTAGTACTTTGTGTGTCCTTCAGAGGCAGAAGCTAAACACCCAAGGTCTGGGTCTCCCAATACGGAACTATAAGAAAAAGAATTTATTGTAAGTAAACAAAATTCTCTTTTTTGCGCAGATGCTATGTTTTGATTGCCTGTTATTGCATTTTGCTTAAGATTTGTGGCAACCAAAAAGCGTAATTTTGGCATTTGGAATTTTTTTGCTGCTACGCCGTTTAAAAATCAGAACAAATGATTTTATATTTTGATAGATCGGGCTGAAGACAGCAATACCAAATGTGTGAATATATTTTTTTTAACCCTTTATTTTTCAGTGGGGCAAAAGAGGGATGATTTGAACTTTTAGGTGTTTTTACTTTTTTTTTTACTTTTTCAAAAAATTTTCTTAAATTATTTTTTAAATTTGACTAGTACCCCTAGGGGGCTATTAGGATCAGCTGTCTGATCACTCATTTATTTATCCCAATCAGAGCAGCACAATTTAGACTGGGAGAAATTATCATCTCTTGTAACAGCCAGTATTTGGCTTTTTCTTACAGGACCTGAGTCATGTGAGCTACAGGAGTCATCGCATGACCCTGTGCTATCATGATAGCCACCAGATCGTTAAGGGGTTAAAGATCTCTTGTGCATATGCACTACAATACATGGATCTGCTTTGAGCAGGGCAGATCAAAGTGCGCCTGCGCAGGACCTCAATGCCAGCTAGTGAGCATGATGTAGGACGCGTCATGCACATGGGCCTCAGAAGAAGGAGGATGGCGATCGCCGCAGAGAGGAAATGCCGGACTAGAGAGAGGAGGCAATGGGTTTGAGATAATGATCAATAACTTTGCTAGCTATTTCATCATCAGCTGACGGTCTCCTTTTTTTCTCAGCCCCAGATCCCCTTGAGTGGAGCCCCAAAAATTGGTCTGTGCGATTTCTTCCTGTAAGCTCCCAAAGTAAGTCTGCCATCTTGTCTTTCTTCTTCCTGCTCCAGCTGTAAGGCTACTTTCACATTTGACAGGATGCAAACCGCATATGACCGGATCCTGTGGATTGAATGTGCAACGCATGCAACCGCAATTGTTATTTTATTGTATGCTTCTACTTCTACTTGTGATGGATGAAGGGGAAACAGAATTTATCGGCTGGCACTGGAGTCAGCTGATCGGGAATAAGCTGAACTCCTGATCTCACAGCCCACACACGCTGTGATGGATGCAGGTTAACAGCAATCACTGCCTGCTGCCGATCACGTGTGACCATGTTCGGGCTGTGTGGTCATGAGTTCAGCTGAGTTCAGATCAGCTGACTCCAGTGTTGGCCGATTACTTGTTCTGTGTCCCCCTGCATCCATCGCAGAGTGTTCGTGCTGGAGTTCAACAGAGTTCAGATCAGCTGACTCCAGTGTCGGCCGAATTCAGCTGACCTCACAGGCAGCACACGCTGCGATGGATGCAGGGGGACCCAGAACAAGTAATCGGCCAACACTGGAGTCAGCTGATCAGATTACTTGATCTTCTGGCTGTATGGTTAGAAGTAGGGATGAGTGAGTGTCATGATGTATTTTACCTTCTCACTGTATTTGCTGTAATACTATGTCAGGATGTGATGTCACTTTCCTTTGGTTGTACTTACTGAACACTTTGAAATGTCTTGGGATGTAAGTAACCATACCTTCCCCCCATCTCCTGTGTCTCTGGGCCCATAATGCAATTATCTCTTGTCCACACAGCCAGGGGAACTTCTCATTGTTTCGTAAGCAGTGGATAACGCCAACTACACAAACCTGTAGACATCTCGGAGCCAACCTTCTAGAATCTTCTAGTGGGCCCAACCATTGCATAGACCCCTACCCTTGAGGGGCGGGCCCACGAGCTCAAACAATTCACTCCTGTTTCTAAATGCAGTTGGGAGTTGAGTTTTTGAAGAGGAAGGGAGCGAGATCTGAATCTGCGGACAGACCTCGCCGTCCAGTGGATTGTGTGGGATTTCTGGGACTCTGAAAAGGACTATTACGTTGTGATCTGGCACTTTGGATTATCGGGAGGTGCCCCCGAATCTGTTTTATTTGGACTTGTCGTGTGCTGTTCCTGTATTCCTGTTAGTAAACCTGTTGGATCATCCTCGGCCTGTTGTCTCTCTTTGCTCTGATGTACACCCCGTCACAAACTGGTGGCAGCGGCGGGATCAGAGCAGAAGAAATGGAGGACAACAGCCAATCGACGTCTGAAACCAGAACCTCAGGATACAGGAACTGGACTGTGGCGAGTCTACAAACAAAGGCCCGTGAATTAGGTGTCGGCTACAAAGGACTCTCTAAGGAGCAACTAATTGAGGCATTGGAACACGCTTGCCTGCAAGATGGCACCGAGGAACAATTTCCACTGCAAGGGGAGCAAAGACGGGAGCCGGAGGTGAATACCCAAAAAAGTCAATGGGTTGTGTGGTACAAGGAAAAGATGGCACTGCTTGGAGATGAGGCCACCATAGAAGATAAGAGGGAGGCCATGCGTGGAGCTGAAGAGAAGGAGCGCAGGATGGAGGAGATGGCATTGCTGGATAAGCAGCTCGCTGTGGAAGCCGCGAGAGGTTCCAGACAGACTGTAACCCCAGCACCCATCATGAGGGAACTTCCCAAAGTGTCCCGCAAAGACTTCAAGCAGTTTAATGAGGCTGCTGGTGACATTGAGGGCTTCTTCCAGGACTTTGAGCATCAGTGTCGATTAATGGAAGTCCCAGAAAGGGAGCGCGTCCGGCATCTGGTTGGGCTCTTAGAGGGTGGAGCTGCTGCAGCCTATAGAGCTATGGACCCTCGGTGGAACTGTGAGTATGCGGATATTAAACAGACTATTCTAGAACATTATGCTGTAACGCCAGACACTTACAGGACTCAGTTCCGTACTCTAGCATGTGATGAGGAAGTGTCCTTCAAGATGTATGCCCACAAACTCAAACATCTGTGGCATCGTTGGTTGGAGGCAGAGGAGGCCTTAACCTTGGAGACCGTCCTCCAGGTCCTCCTAAAAGAGCAGTTTTACTTCAAGTGCCCCGCTGAGATCCGGGAATGGGTGCGTGAAAGGAGACCAGCCACTGTGGAGGAAGCTGCAGCTCTAGCTGATGAGGCTCTCACCATCAAGCCTCAGTGGAAAAAACTACTACCCAGTGAGAAAAAAAACACCAACCCCCCAACGCTGGTGGCCCCTGGTCCTTCTGGCCCCAATGTTCACCATCACCCTAGACCGTCAACTCATGGGGACCTTCGTGTGACTGTGCCTCGCATTACTCATGCTCCACCTTTGGGAATACGACGCGGAGGAAGAATCCCAGAGCGCAGATGTTATGGATGTGGGCAGCCTGGGCACATGCAATTCCAATGTCCAGGTGTTCGTAGACAGAACAGCTACAGACCGCCTTTGCCTGTTCATTACCTACAGACACCTTCACCAGGAGAAGAGCTGGATTCTGTGCCTGATGACTTGCCAAGTGACTCAGATATCCTGGCTCCCCTACCCGGAGTCTATGGGGTGCGAGCTCCAGCCACCTGTTCTTCTGATCTTCAGGACAAACATCTACAGGAGGTCGTGCTGGATGGCCAAAAAGTTGTTGGCTTCCGTGACACTGGGGCTTTCCTCACCATAGCCGATCCCCGAGTAATTCAACCACAAGCAATTCAAAAGGGACCAGGAATTGCCATTGAACTGGCAGGAGGTACCCAGAGATATATTCCAAGAGCGAGTGTGACCCTTGATTATGGCTTTGGGGCAAAACAATGTGTGGTCGGTGTGATGAACGGCCTCCCTGCAGACGTTCTTCTAGGAAATGATGTGGGGAATCTTCATTGCCACTTTGTCGGTGCGGTAACCAGAAGTCAAGCCAAGAGAGCAGCCCATGTGGACGTGTACAACCCATCCATGGAAATGAGGCCACCAGAACTGCCATTACAGCCGGTGAGTGATTCTTCTTGTGGGGATAATAGGAATGTTACTTGGGATAAAGTTCAGTTTAGACAAGAAGTAGAGACTGACCCCACCCTTGCTAGTTTTAGAACTCGGGCTGAAATAGGGCAGCTAGGGGAGAACGGAGAAAGAATTATCAGAGAAAATGGACTTCTGTATCGGGTTGCCAATGCCGACTCCCTAGATAAGCCCTGGACTTATAGCAAACAGCTGATTGTTCCTCAGAAGTACAGAATTCCCCTATTACACCTGGCTCATGACATTCCTACGGCTGGCCATCAAGGCAAAACCCGCACCGAGAGACGATTGACTCAAACTTTTTATTGGCCGGGGATTTCCCAAGCAGTGGCGCATTTCTGCCGAACTTGTGACATATGTCAGCGTAGAGGGCGACCCGGAGATCACCCAAAGGCACCCCTGCAACCGCTCCCTATAATAGAAGAACCCTTTCAAAGAGTAGCTGTTGATATCATTGGACCTCTGGCTAAACCAAGTAAATCTGGAAAGCAGTACATTCTCACTGTTGTGGACTACGCCACCCGATATCCAGAAGCCGTGGCCTTGTCAAGTATCTCTGCAGCCAAGGTGGCCGAGGCCTTGGTTATTATTTTTACCAGAGTAGGATTCCCCAGTGAGATCTTGTCGGACCAAGGCTCCCAGTTTATGTCAGAGTTGGTCCAGTGTCTGTGGCGCACCTGTGGAGTACGAGCGATCCGAACGACCCCGTATCATCCCCAAACAAATGGACTTTGTGAACGATTCAACGGCACTCTGAAGAATATGCTGAGGGCCTTCACGGACCGAGATTCAGACTGGGAGAAGTACCTACCCCATCTCTTGTTTGCCTATCGGGAAGTTCCCCAGGAGTCCACTGGGTTCTCCCCCTTTGAACTACTCTATGGAAGAAAGGTCCGAGGACCCTTAACCCTGCTCAAGGAATACTGGGAGGGGCAAGTTGAAGATACAGGAACCCCTGTTGTCCCTTATGTCCTAAAGCTGCGAGAAACCTTGGCCCAACTTGCTAGTTTTGCACAGAGTCATTTGCGTATGGCTCAAACCAGACAGAAGACATGGTATGACCGTAACGCACGCTATCGGGAGTTTGTAGAAGGACAACAAGTCTTAATGATTGTTCCCCATCGGCAGAATAAACTGCAGACCACATGGGAGGGTCCCTTCCGGGTTCTCAGAAAACTGAATGATACCAATTACCTTCTTGCTTTAGATGATCAGGGGCTAAGGCAAAAGACTGTCCATGTGAATATGATTAAGGAGTACCATGACCGGAACATTCCAATGATAGCAAGCTGTCGGTTGGCTTCAGAAGATGGTCAAGAGGATGAGGACTCTCTACCTGATCTCGTGGAAGCAGCGAGAGCCCCATCCACTGTGGAACAGGTTCCCCTGGGAGATTACCTGGACTCCTTACAGAAAATCCAGATGCTGGAAGTGCTTCAACAGAGACGGGCTGCTTTCTCATCCCAACCAGGTCGAACCACCGTCACCCAACATCATGTGGACACTCAGGGCATCCGTCCCATACAACTGGCTCCTTACCGGGTACCTGAATCAGTTCGAAACACCATGCAGCACGAACTGGAGGAGATGTTACAGCTTGGGGTAATCCAGGCCTCCCATAGCCCTTGGGCCTCCCCTGTGGTGTTAGTACCCAAGAAGGATGGGAGTACTCGATTTTGTGTGGACTATCGGCGACTAAACGACCATACCGTCAGCGATCCTTACCCAATGCCTCGTATTGACGAACTTCTAGACCGACTGGCTGGGTCCCGATATGTCACTACCTTGGATCTCAGTAAGGGATACTGGCAGATCCCTCTAACGGATGAAGGGAGAGAACGGTCCACTTTTATAACCCCCTTTGGTCTGTATGAATTTCTAAGCATGCCTTTTGGAATGAAAAATGCCCCGGCCACCTTCCAGAGAATGGTGGATCAGATCCTCCGGGGATGTGATGACTTTGCTTGTGCCTACTTGGATGATATCGCCGTCTTCAGCCACACATGGGAGGAACATCTGAATCAAGTAGCCATTATTTTGGACCTGATTCTTGCAGCCGGCCTAACTATTCGACCCGATAAATGCCAATTGGGGATGGGGGAAGTCCAGTACCTAGGACATAGAGTGGGAGGAGGTAAGCTCCGACCTGAGCCTGCCAAAATCCAGGCTATTAGAGACTGGCCTGTACCCCAAACTAAGAAACAAGTTATGGCTTTTCTGGGCACTGCCAGTTATTACCGAAAATTTGTTTCTCATTTCAGTACTGTGGCCAAGCCTCTTACCGACCTGACCAAGAAAACAATGCCCCGGCTGGTGATCTGGACTCCAGCCTGTGATGAGGCTTTTAACCGGCTGAAGGATGCTTTGATCTGCGATCCTGTCCTGGCTGCTCCAGACTACAAGAGGAGATTCATTGTGCAAACGGATGCCTCTGCTTATGGACTGGGAGCTGTCCTCAGCCAGGTGAATGCAGCTGGGGACGAGCACCCCATCGCCTATCTCAGCCGGAAACTGCTGGACCGAGAAGTGGCCTATGCAACTGTTGAGAAGGAATGTCTGGCTGTAGTGTGGGCCCTTAAGAAACTACGGCCATATCTGTATGGACGGGAATTCACTGTGGTTACTGATCACAATCCCCTCACCTGGCTGAACAGAGTCTCTGGGGACAATGGACGCTTACTGCGATGGAGCCTGGCTCTGCAGCCCTATAACTTTACCATACAATATAGAAGGGGCAGCCAACACCAAAATGCAGATGGACTGTCCAGGCAAGAGGAGCCTTGAGTCCTGTCAGCCATGCCTGCGTGTACTTAACCAGCGACCTGTAGAGGTCCCTAGTACGTACACAAGTTGGGAGGGGAAGGAATTGTCATGATGTATTTTACCTTCTCACTGTATTTGCTGTAATACTATGTCAGGATGTGATGTCACTTTCCTTTGGTTGTACTTACTGAACACTTTGAAATGTCTTGGGATGTAAGTAACCATACCTTCCCCCCATCTCCTGTGTCTCTGGGCCCATAATGCAATTATCTCTTGTCCACACAGCCAGGGGAACTTCTCATTGTTTCGTAAGCAGTGGATAACGCCAACTACACAAACCTGTAGACATCTCGGAGCCAACCTTCTAGAATCTTCTAGTGGGCCCAACCATTGCATAGACCCCTACCCTTGAGGGGCGGGCCCACGAGCTCAAACAATTCACTCCTGTTTCTAAATGCAGTTGGGAGTTGAGTTTTTGAAGAGGAAGGGAGCGAGATCTGAATCTGCGGACAGACCTCGCCGTCCAGTGGATTGTGTGGGATTTCTGGGACTCTGAAAAGGACTATTACGTTGTGATCTGGCACTTTGGATTATCGGGAGGTGCCCCCGAATCTGTTTTATTTGGACTTGTCGTGTGCTGTTCCTGTATTCCTGTTAGTAAACCTGTTGGATCATCCTCGGCCTGTTGTCTCTCTTTGCTCTGATGTACACCCCGTCACAGTGAGCACTAAAATGCTCGGGTTCTCGGTAGCCCATGAGTATTTTTTTTTTTAAATTCATTAAAAAATAAACAAAAACCCCAAACACATAACCCTAACTCTAGGGTTAGGGGGTAAAAAAAATAAAATGTGTGGACTCCCGCTGCATTTTCTATTGCTAAGGTAACCCAAGCAGCTACTGGCTGCTAACCCCCACTGCTTATATGACCTAAATATAAATATATATATAAAGCCTGAGATTGCTAATGTAAGGCCAAGTTTGACCCGGCCATTAAGAATCTCCAATAAAGGGTTAAAGAAAAGACATCACACAGAAAAAATACTTTATTAGAAAAAAATACACAGACACTTTATTAGAAATAAATACACAGACACACTTAGGGACTCCATCTTTATTACTCCCTCTCACCCCTTCACGATCCTGGTCTTCTGTCTGAGAGAGAGGGAGATTTCTGTATTGACCATGCCAAGCTGCTTTCTGGGCATGCTCAGTACAAAAAACAGGATTCTGTCTATCAGGATCCGGCGACTTCCGGTACAGCAGGATCGGGGTCATTGAAATACATTGCAGGTACCACTGCATGTACTAATACAGATGGCCACCTGGTGGCGCTATAACAACACAAAAATCTAATATCACCCATGTAACGCAGCCTAAGCCTCAAAGGCTACCATTACTATTACCGATAGAGCTAACAGCCATGAATCATCGTGATCCGGACTCACCTATAAAGTGCACTTATAACTGGATGTTTTGAGTAGCCCTGACACGCGTTTCTCACCTGGCTTACTCGCTTGAGGAAAGTGTAATGTGCATGTTTTATTATGTGGTGTCTTGGGCGAGATCGTCGCTGTTTGGGCGCGTGCAGGGGGTGGGACGCCGCACATAGAGTCCACCTCATCCAGTCATTCCTGGGGAAGCGTGGATCAGAAGAATACTTCTACTAACATCAGTTAACCCATGCATCCTTCTAAGGAAGCTCCCTTGGCGGGGACTCATGCTGAGGCAGCCCCGCACATGCGCACCCAACGAGACCATATCTACTACTGGCAAGTGAAAGGGCACGACCAGCGTGGTAAGAAAATCATCCAAACATAAGGAGAATCAGCCTTAGCCTAGAGAATATGACCATGTATAGTCCTTAAAAGATTTTCTAATGTCCCTATATCATGCAGAGACAAAATTCATATAGTAATATGTGTGTATATATATATATATATATATACCCCTAGATTCTAAATGGACCTTGCGATACCACAAATTGTCAATCCTGTGGGACCACAGTCATGGCGCAGCTTGAAATGTCTCTGGATCATCCTCAGGGAATCAAGATCCACAACATCACACACCGCAATTATGTCCCTAACATGTTCCCTCGTGCGGACGCGTTGTTCCCTTGATGTTAACCCAATATAAATTAGGCTACAGCCACATACTGCATAATAGATAACGTGACTTTTACTGCATGATTTGTAACTTTTTATTTTATACTCTTTAGGTCCATCCCAAGCTGACAACATCTCTGGGCAGACAAAAGGAAAACAACCAAATTTGGGACTCCCTTTCTCAATGCGAGATACCACCCTAGGTACGTAATGGTTCTTCACCAGCATATCCTTTAGGCTTTTCCCCCTTCTAACAGGTAAGAGTGGGCGATGAGTAAAACGTCGTTCAAACTCTAGTCGGTCTTCAGTAACGACCAGTGTTTGTTCAAGATCTGCCTGATCGCCCCCCTCTGACTGTTAACTTGGAGATGAAATGTATCTGTGAGGAAAAAGATTCTTCCCTCTTACTTGTTGATAATAATTGTACCCGTGGAGAACCCTTTTCTGTCTGGTACCCCATTTTTATATTATAGTCCAGAAAAACAATTGCCTCCCGATCTGCCTTATAGGTTAGTTTGATGTTATATGGGTTATTGTTCAACCAAGTCATGAAGCTCTGCAGTTCAGGACCGGTACTTCTCCAGATAATAAAGATGTCATCTATCTTACCACCTAGTGTAAAATTAATAGATTAGGGATAAGCCAAATGGACGACAATGTTTTAATTTTGTTACATACATTTTTCCTTCCTGAGTCCTCTGATACCATACCAAAAAAATATTCAATGCACATGGTTCAAAAGATAGATTTTCAGCGTAGTTTCTCCTTGATGAAAAATTAACCTTGAAATGGTAGCCTCATTTTAACCAAAACCTGGTATTAATAATTGGACAAATTGAAGAAGGACATGGCATTTGATTTACGAGTAATGCAACAACCTTTTCCCAGTTGATCAGTTTTAGACATCCTTAAAATTATCATTAGTGATGACTAGAACTGGGCGAATGCTAAAATATTCGGGTTCGGATTGTTCAAATCCAATAATTTCTACATTTGTGTATTCATACCGAATAACGAACCCAATCCAAGTCAATGGGAAACTCGAATAATTTTCTAGAGGACCTTGGAAATAGGCCTGCGAGGGCTGTAAAAATATTGCAATTGATGGAAAATTATTGAAACTGAATGATAACAGCATGCGGAAGATGCCTGAATGTATTTCTGACTCTCATTTTATTTCTGGGAGTAATTTTGCCAAAGTATTACGCCACTTTTATGGATAGTAGTGGTCACTCAGTTCAATGAGGTCACCTGAGGTCAGGTTACCTGCGATCATAGGTGGATGACAATGGGCAGCTCCAGCTGTGACCGCAAATAACCTAAGTTACGTCACCACACATCGCTGCGACTCATTCTCTGCCTTAAGATCACAGCGGGTGGTCATATTCTATGCCCACGCGCTGTCACTTCAGATGTAGCAGAGCTGGAATCGTTATGGGACCTCGTGTGGATTACATCAGACCTGGGTGTTTTTGGGGTTAATAAAGGAGTGAAAGAGGGTGTTGTTTTTATCTTATTTTGTGTTTGTGTTTATTTATTTTCACTTACAGATTAGTAATGGGGGTAGGGTTTTCATAGACCCTGCCATTGCTAATCTAGGGCTTAGTGGCAGATGTGAGCTGTTATTAACCCCTTATTAGCCTGATTGCCACCGCACCAGGGGAATCGGGAAGAATCGGGTAGAGTGCCAGGATTGTCACATCTAATGGATGTAACAATCCTGAGTGGCTGTGGGCTGCTATTGTTATAACGCGCCTGCTTTATTCTTATTTTCTTTATTTTTCCTTTTTTTATTTTTTATTTCCATAGGTTCCGGATCATTATCCGGAGTTCCCTGAGAAGTCCAGGCCCGGCTCTAACCTCTGATCTATGGCCTTTATAATTAATTTGCTTGAGTCAGATTTATGGTACAATTGGAAATGTTTTGGTAGGGTTTTCAGCTGAAATGCTGCTGTCCTGTTACAACCAGCCGGCTGTAACAGGATGTGAGTCATGATAGCGACATGAGTCATGACATAATCCTGTGCTACCATGGCAAGCATCGGCTTCCCGTGATCGCGTCACGGGGACTCCGATGGCGTCGAGGAAAGGAAATTTCCCTGCCATGGCCATTTATATTGCGCTGTCAGTATTTGACAGCGCGGTCTAAGGGATTAAAAGGCATGGGTGAATCGTGGATCCACCCTTGCTTGTAAGCTACACATGTCTGCTGTTCAGATCAGCATATATGTGCGGAAATCGGTGCCGGTTTACTGCAGCAGCCGACGATGATTACACCGCCATTATCTACGATGTACCCAGTACGTCCGATGTCTGTAAGAGGTTAAGTCTCTTGTGGTCATTCCTATGTAGATTTTCTGGCATGGATACTGGGCGTAATAAATCACGCCCTTAGAAGCACAAATATGTTGGTGATTTATTGTGTAAGTTTGTGTTCCTTCCGATTTTTTAATGGGAATCTGTCACCAGATTTGGGGACTACAAGCTGTGTCCAATACCACTGAGTTCTTATATACAGCATTCCAAAATACTGTATATAAGAGCCTAGGCCGCTCTGTAAAACGGAAAAAGTACTTTTATAATACTCACCTAGGGTGGGTCCAGTCCAATGGGTGTCGCAGCTCTCCAGTGCGGTGCCTCCTCTTTCAGGTCTTACTCATCCTCTCTGCTGCGATCTTCGGCCTCCTTCTTCCTAGTCCGGTGTGGATGATGTGTCTACGTCATCCACACGAGCCAACATTGCGGTCCTGCGCAGGCGCATTCATCTGCGCTGCTGAGGGCAGATCAGAGTACTGTAATGTGCAGGCGCGAGGAAAGGTTAACCCCTTCACGACCGGCCCACTTTCCGGTATTTGGGGGGGTTTGCCATTCTTCTGACAGACGTAACTTTTTTATTTTTCAGTCAATATGGTCATGTGAGGGCTCGTTTTGTGCAGAATGAGCTGTAATTTTAAATGAAACCATGAGTTTTACCATGCAGTGTACTGTAAAATGGCAAAAAAATTCCAAATGTGGAGAAATTGCAAAAAAAAGTGTGATTGCTCTATTGTTTTTGAGACATTTTATTCACTGTGTTCACTATATGGTAAACCTGATGTGTTGCTGTGATGCCTGAGGTTACTGCAAGTTTGTAGACACCAAACATGAATAGGTTTACTTTTGTCTAAGGGGCTATAAAAATAATCAGAAGTTTGTCCGAAAAAAGTGACGAACGTTTTGCGCCATTTTCTGAGACCCATAGCGTTCTCATTTTTTTAAATCTATGGCTCAGTGATGGCTTTTTTTTGTATCTCGAGCTGACGTTTTTAAGAGTATCATTTTTGCACAGATGCTATGTTTTCATTGCCTGTTATTGCATTTTGCTTAAAATTTGTGGCAACCAAAAAGCGTAATTTTGGCATTTTTTAATTTTTTTGCTGCTACGCCATTTACTAATCAGAACAAATGATTTTATATTTTGATAGATCGGGCATTTCTGAAGACAGCGATACCAAATGTGTGAATATATTTTTTTTTAACCCTTTATTTTTCAGTGGGGCAAAAGAGGGGTGATTTAGGTGTTTTCAGTTTTTTTTTTTACTTTTTCAAAACTTTTTCTTAAATGTTTTTTTAAATTTGACTAGTACCCCTAGGGGGCTATTAGGATCAGCTGTGTGATCACTCATTTATTTATCCCGATCAGAGCAGCACCATTTAGACTGGGAGAAATTATCATCTCTTGTAACAGCCAGTATTTGGCTTTTTCTTACAGGACCTGAGTCATGTGAGCTACAGGAGTCATCACATGACCCTGTGCTATCATCAGGGGCGGACTGGCCCACCAGGATGTTGGGAGAACCCCCGGTGGGCCCCTGCTATTGATGGCCACGCCCCCTAGGCCCCGCCCCCTACCCCCCCTGGGCCCCTATGGATATGTGTGAGAGGGCCCCCCCCGCCGGTAATTTCACTAATCATATTGGCACATTGCCGATATGATTAGTGACAATCCCATTTCCTCTGCAGCGGCAAGCAGGGAGAGCGATCTCCCTGCTCTGCCTGCTGTCACTCTCAGTGCCGCGTGGCTCTGACTCATCTGCGCAGCGACACTGCAGGAGGAGGCAGTCTCAGAGGGATGACTGCTTCCTTCCTGTGCAGGTGCTGGCAGCTGCAGGAGTGCGTCAGTATAGAAGGTGGGGGCCCGGGGGGAGGGGGGGTGTGGGGGCCCAGGGGGGCAAGCAGGGGCCCCGGGGGGGGTGTGCAGGGGCGTGTGAGGGGGCCCGGGGGGGGGGGTGCGGGGGCCCCGGGGAGCGAGCAGGGGCCCCGGGGGTATGTGCGGGGGGTTCTTCTTCTCACCAGTCACCTGCCTGTATCTATCAGTGTGTGCATGCCGGGCACATTAGCAGGAGGCAGCGCGCTGTGCTGTTCCGGCCCTGCTGTGTGCCTGAGGAATGCGCCAGTGGCGGTGACCGCAGCTTCTTCCTATTCAAATGTATTTGCGTCTTTCAGACGTAAATACATTTGAACAGCGCGCCGGGACTGGGCCCCGCCCCCGACGTGTAGCAACGTGAAGAGATCAGCACATTGCCGACGTCATCACAGTGCTGCGGGCGCCACACTGGATTCACCAGGAAGCGAGCGCTCCATGGAGGAGCCGAAGAGACAGCTGTAATTAATGGAGATGTGTGGGGAGGGGCTGAGGACACATAACGGGGAACATTTGTGAAGGAGACACAGCTTTGTGACAGGCAGAGGAGGAGTACTGTATTCCGAGGGAGGGGGGGAGGCAGGAGTGTGTAGTGATGGGGTAGTGTAATTTGTGTCTGCAGGGAGTGGTGATGTGGGGTGCAATGTATTATATCTGGGGAGGGGGTAATGGAGGGTGCATTGTATTGTATGGGGGGGAGGGGTAATGGAGGGTGCACTGTATTGTGTGTGTGTAAAGAGTGATGGGAGGCTGCATTGTGTGTGTGTGTGTGTGTAGGGGGTGATGGGGGGGTGCATTGTATTGTGTGTGTGTGTAGGGGGTGATGCATTGTGTGTGTGTGTGTGTGTGTGTAGGGTGATGGGGGGTGCATTGTGTGTGTGTGTGCGTGTGTGTGTGTGTGTAGGGTGTGATGGGGGATGCATTGTATTGTGTGTGTAGGGTGTGATGGGGGATGCATTGTATTGTGTGTGTAGGGTGTGATGGGGATGCATTGTATTGTGTGTGTGTGTGTGTGTGTATGTAGGGGGTGATGGAGGGGTGCATTGTGTGTGTGTGTTGGAGGGGGTGATGGGGAGGTGCATTGTATTGTGTGCGTTGGGAGATGGTAATGGGGGGTGCATGGTATTGTGTGTGTGTGTGTGTTGTAACGTTGCGCCCTGCAACGTGGGGGGTTTCACTCGCTTGCAGCGGTGTGAGGTAGCTTCAGCAACACACGTACACAGTCTCTTCATAGAAATTCTGGCAGTTTATTAAAAACACTCAGCATAAACTGCCCTCAAACATAAACAATAAGTCCATAATGGAAGTTTAGCAACTTCCCCACTCTCTGGCTCCTGCCAGCGTACAACTCTAGCCAAGGTTCCTTCCAGCACCCAGGGCCCTCTGCAGACCCCTGTCTGTCTCTCCTCCTGGAGAGATTCGGCCCTACAGCCCTGGCCTGGCTGCACTCACCTCAGACTCAATATCAGAGCCTTGTGATCAGCCTCCATGCAGGCTGATACACCCAAAGCTCCTGGCTCTGCTCTCACTTGTTTCCAGTCCACACACTGGACATCTAGAGCCAGTCTCTCTCTAGACTGCCCTAGACACACTTCATGCAGAACTCTCGGCTCTGCTCTCACTCTCTCCCAGCATACACACTGGAAGTCTAGAGCTAGTCTCTAACTAGACTGCCCTAGACACACTCCACCCAGGTTCAGAGACAGGATTGCTTTAACCCCTGGAGCCACACCCACAGGTGGTAAGGAGTGTGTAATCAGCATCACACACCCTTCCATGGCTCTGCATGTAATGCAATCCTGTGGAACCACAGGTCCCAGCCAGCTTCACATTGCAGAGCACCCACGCTTCTGCAAAACATACCGGCCCTTTGTAATACAGCCGGTTGATACCTCACATACCCTCCCCCTCTGTTCAAACCCGTAGGGTAGAACACTTGCCAATGACCTGGGGCCGCGAGACAGGGCATCCCTGCTGCCATGCCCCACCAGTTGAGAGGGCCGTCCAAGAGCAGTAGTCCCTGAGGCATCGCCCGACACTGTCACCAAACCCTGTCTGGTCAACCTAGGGTTAAAGGACGTCCCATTTCCAGACCGTTCTCTCCCTGACCCCCTCCCAGGGTCACCGTAGTAGAGAGACATGTCCCCAGTCAAACCTACAGTTTTGTCCGAACCTAGGCTTTCTCGAGTACCCCCAAGGCTACTGTCGGGAACTCTAAGCTCATAGCGGCCACTATCTACAGTACATCGTAGGTTACCACTCTGTCGGCGATTCCTTTTATCGCACGTCTGAACTACTGGACCGACACGCCATCTTCCACTTCTTTCCCCTGAACAACGGGTGGAAGACGGCTGCTGTCCCCCACACAGTTGGCGAAGCTGATCCTTAATTTTCAGGTTTTCTTGACACAACTGCTCCATGTCACGTACATGGTGTACCCGATATTCAATAAGGCTTCGAATGTCTCCAAGACTCTCTACAGTCCCGACACAGATGAACGGAACCATACCAGCTTCCCTGGGTATCTTGCTCTCATTAGAAGCAGGGATTCTTAATCTCACCAATCCCGACTTATTCACCATGTCTTGCATGACTCGTCCGGTTTTTCCAATGACTCTCCCCACCAGAGCCCGGGGTACTTGGACGATATCTTCCGCCAGACTCTGCGCTTTCCTTTTATACTCTAGCTGTCTAGTGGTTTCTTCCTTTTGCAGTTGGACCTGCCACTTCATACGAACACATCTGAAGTGCATGTCCTTTAGAATAGCCACCCGCTGCCCAGTAATTTCACTGGTGGACAATATCACTAACTGTTCAGCCCCTGGGGTACAGTAGACCTCACACGCTTCCACAGCTCTCTTAAAGTCGTCATGCATGCACTCGATGGCACACGCTTCTCTTAAGTCCTTAGGTATATCCACCATGCACTTGACTACAGAAGTCTCATTCATCCCTGCCACATGCTTGTCCAGTTTAGCTTCCAAAGTCAGCTCTCTTTGGGCCTCCCCTGTTTCAACATGTTTGGTCAGGATTGACACTCGCTGCTCCATCTGCTCCAAGGCTACCTGGGACCTGGACTGGTACTCTGCCAAGTGACTTCGGAGCGCTGCCACTTCTTTCTCCAGCTCCCTTACTCGACTCTCAGTAGCCTGCCTAAGAAGTATCTCTTGTTGCAGATGGTCTTTGCTCATCCTCTTGAATGAGTCTTCACTTGCGGACCTCTCTGGTCTACGACACACTATTTCTGAGGCTTCTTCCATCTCAGCTTCAGAACGTTTGGGTTTCTTACACTCCTTACCCACGACCTTCTCTATATCCTCCATCGTAGTTTTACCAAGCAGGTCAGGCAGGCTCCCAGTCCTGGATGAGACCTCTGGTCCAGACTTCACCTCCTCAGAGGCTCTCTTCACTTCAGCGCCAGCTGTTTCTTGTTTCTTCACTGCATTATCTTCCACTTCCTCTGGGGTCTCTGCAGTGTCACCCTCAGCCTGGGTGTCACACCCTTCAACATGGCACTCTGTTCCTTTTAGAGATTTGGGGCTAAATTCGCTGTCATCCACCCCAGCACTTGGTAGTTCACCAGTCTGCTCACCACGACTGTTGGGGATTATTCCTTCCCCCACACTCTCCAGGATTCCATTTCCTATACCACTCTCGCCTGACAGACTATCAACTTCACACTTTGAAGTCATAGGGACCACCACCATTACGTCCTTGGTTGGCTCCTTCTCTGCACTTGCAGCCCGCTGATTTCTGTCGTCACAATGTGTCAGTTCAATCTCTGATTCCTCAGTCTTTTGTAGGATATCACCGTCTGACTCCACCGTAGCAGGTGTTATTAGCACCATGTCTTCATTAACCAGGCATGTCACTTTCTCTGCACCCTCAGACGGCATACCCTGTGCCCCCTCTCGGCGCTTATTACGTCTTCGGCGTCGGGAGGAAGTTTTGCCCTTCTCGCCCATCTGTACCACACTGTACTCGTTTGTCACCTTACTAGAGTCAGTATCTTTACTGGAGTCATCATCACTCCCCCTGGCATCCTGGACTATCATGTCCCCACTTAACCAGATATCTGCCTCCCTTTCTGGAGCTACCCCGTTTTTAACGGTCAGACTATCGGTTATTCCCTTAGTCCTTATGTCACTAAGTTGGGTCCGTCCATCATTTTCTTTGGTCACCCCTAACTTAGGACAGTCAATTTTAGGAGGTGCTATCTCCTCCTTACCACACATAACTGCACAACAAGGACCCCTTTTCACCTCCCAATGTGGTGGGGTTTCCTTTGGGCTGTTCCGGCTCTTACACAAGCAACCGTATACGTCCCCCTGCTTCCACAAGTGCACAAATAATTTAGAGTCCCAACCTATAATAATTGGGTGCAGTAAATCTGAGACTACTCCAACATCATGAGAACCACTGTCCCAGGCTGTCTTAATGACCACGCTGGATACCGGGTATTCTGTCTCATTACTGTGGGTGCAGCCGACGTGGATCTTCCTTCCAGGAATCAAGTGGACATCAGAGGTGGCCCTCACCAGGGTCACCAAGCTCCTTGAGTCTACGACCCCTGTTACAGATTCCCCATCCACTTCCACGGAACACAGACGTGGCTTCTCGTCGGATGGGTGGTCTATATTGCAAACAGGACACTTGTGGCATGAACACTGTTGTCCCTGGCTACAGTCCATCTGCGCCACTTGGATTTGGGATGCTCCGCACCCTTTTGGGGGACCACCGCTTTCTGGGGCTCCATCCCCTTATGGGCAACCACCCCTTTATGGGACTCCACCCCCTTATGGGCAACCACCCCTTTATGGGACTCCACCCCCTTATGGGCAACTATTCCCTTCTGGGACTCCGCCCCCTTTTGCGGTTGCCATGCAATGTCCTTAGCCGCCAGTTCACACTGTTTGCCCTTGTCTCCCTGGGCACCCAGTGTCCATACTGGCCCCCGAAGGGTACGCTCAAACTGGTCCATGGCTGCGACATCGCTACACACTGACAGCTTCTGCTGTCCCTGGACCAGGAACTGGTACAGCTCCTCCACAACGTCCGCAGGGACCATTCCCTCTTTTTGGCTTTTAGCCCCCACTGCTGTCACTGGACCTCCAGGCACATGCTGTTGGTGCTGCTGGCTCTGCAGCAGCTGGTTCAGGAGCTCCTCCATGCTTTCCGGGTTGTACCGCCCGTACAACCAGGATCTCCAGCCTGTGGTGTATCACTGCTCACCAAGCAGGGCCTTGCAATTCCGGCTGGCCTGGAACCTCCAGTCGCTGGACTCTCGCCACTGCAGCACGGGTCCCCAACGACCTGCTGATTCACCACCAGGTGCTTGAGAGCGCTGTCCCTGTTCGTGGACCCGCCGATCCACCGCCAGCTGCTTGAGTGCGCAGACAATTTTCGTGGACCCGCCGATCCACCGCAAACCGCTTCAAAAAAATTTCGTGGACCCGCCGATCCACCGCAAGCAGTCCGTATCCACAGGAATATGTCCTAGGGCGTTGCCCCTAGCAACCAGGCTGCGTTGCCCCTAGCAACCAGACCGCATGCCCGCATTCTCCACCATATGTAACGTTGCGCCCTGCAACGTGGGGGGTTTCACTCGCTTGCAGCGGTGTGAGGTAGCTTCAGCAACACACGTACACAGTCTCTTCATAGAAATTCTGGCAGTTTATTAAAAACACTCAGCATAAACTGCCCTCAAACATAAACAATAAGTCCATAATGGAAGTTTAGCAACTTCCCCACTCTCTGGCTCCTGCCAGCGTACAACTCTAGCCAAGGTTCCTTCCAGCACCCAGGGCCCTCTGCAGACCCCTGTCTGTCTCTCCTCCTGGAGAGATTCCGCCCTACAGCCCTGGCCTGGCTGCACTCACCTCAGACTCAATATCAGAGCCTTGTGATCAGCCTCCATGCAGGCTGATACACCCAAAGCTCCTGGCTCTGCTCTCACTTGTTTCCAGTCCACACACTGGACATCTAGAGCCAGTCTCTCTCTAGACTGCCCTAGACACACTTCATGCAGAACTCTCGGCTCTGCTCTCACTCTCTCCCAGCATACACACTGGAAGTCTAGAGCTAGTCTCTAACTAGACTGCCCTAGACACACTCCACCCAGGTTCAGAGACAGGATTGCTTTAACCCCTGGAGCCACACCCACAGGTGGTAAGGAGTGTGTAATCAGCATCACACACCCTTCCATGGCCCTGCATGTAATGCAATCCTGTGGAACCACAGGTCCCAGCCAGCTTCACATTGCAGAGCACCCACGCTTCTGCAAAACATACCGGCCCTTTGTAATACAGCCGGTTGATACCTCACAGTGTGTAGTGGGTGATGGGGGGATGTATTGTGTGTGTAGGGGGTCATGCATTGTATTGTGTGTGTGTAGGGGGTAATGCATTGTTTTGTGTGTTTGTGTGTGTGTGTATGTAGGGGGTGATTGGGGGGTGCATTGTGTGTGTGTGTGTGTGTGTGTAGGGGGTGATGGAGGGGTGCATTGTGTGTGTGTGTGTGTGTGTGTAGGGGGTGATGGGGGGGTGCATTGTGTGTGTGTGTGTGTGTGTGTGTAGGGGGTGATGCGGGGTGCATTGTGTGTGTGTAGGGGCTGATGGACGGTGCATTATGTGTGTGTGTGTGTGTGGGTGTAGGGAGTAATGGGGGTGCATTGTGTGTGTAGGGAGTAGTAGGGGTGCATTGTATTGTGAGTGTGTGTGTGTAGGGGGTGATGGGGGGTGCATTGTGTGTGTGTAGGGGCTGATGGACGGTGCATTGTGTGTGTGTTTGTGTAGGGAGTAATGGGGGTGCATTGTGTGTGTAGGGAGTAGTGGGGGTGCATTGTATTGTGTGTGTGTGTGTGTGTGTAGGGGGTGATGGGGGGTGCATTGTGTGTGTGTAGGGGCTGATGGACGGTGCATTGTGTGTGTGTGTGTGTGTAGGGAGTAATGGGGGTGCATTGTGTGTGTGTGTGTGTGTGTGTGTGTGTGGAGTAGTGGGGGTGCATTGTATTGTGGGTGTGTGTGTGTAGGGGGTGATGGGGGGTGCATTGTATTTGTGTGTGTAGCAGGTGAAGGGGGGATGTATTTGTGTGTGTGTGTGTGTGTGTGTGTGTGGGGGGGGGGTAATGGAGCGTGTATTGTGTGTGTGTGTGTGTATGTGTGAGGGTAATGGGGGTGCATTGTAGTGTGTGTGTGTAGGGGGTGATCGGGGGTGCATTGTGTGTGCGTAGGTGGGGATGGGGGAGTGCATTGTATTGTGTGCGTGGGGAGATGGTAATGGGGGGGTGCATGGTATTTGGGTGTGTGTATGTAGTGGGTGATGGGGGGATGTATTGTATTGTGTGTGTGTGTGTGTGGAGAGGGGCGCGGAGTCATTAATCGAGCTATAGTTACATTTAATTCTCAAAATTTTCGTTTCATTCACCTTTTCCGTTCTAATATTTTACAATGTGAACGACCATGGCTTTGATCCTGGGTACGCCCATGCACAGGCCTGAGTGGGCCCCGGCACCCAGCCTTTCAATCGTAAACTTCAGTGATCGTACAAGTTCTGTATGATCACTGAAGTTTTCGCAGTTGCAGGACCTTTAGTGACATCACATGTGTCATGTGACTCACCAAAGGTCCTAGCGGTGCACTGCGGGAGTCCCCAGGCCTGCACCAACCGCGCCGGTATTCAGATGTATGCGCGTCTTTCAGGCGCGCAATACATTTGTACAGTGCGGCCGGTGACAGGAGGGAGAGCAGCTCTGCTCAGCCCCGCAACGTACCGTCATCGCCAGGGCTGCAGAGGAGCGCGCCTCAGTCCTGCACCGACATCATCATCACCGAGGCCGCAGCTGCAGGGATGAAGAGGAGGACGCGCAGGCACAGGTAAGCGCTCCAGAGGAGCCGAAGATGTACTTTTATATGAGGGGCTGCGGGTGGGGGAGGAGCAGTGTTATTTTACAAGTGGCATTAAGAAGCGGTGGGGGACTTTATGGAGCATATTATGGGGCAGTGGCGGACATAATAGGGCAGTGGGGGACATAATAGGGCAGTGGGGACATTATAGGGCAGTGGGGGACATTATAGGGCAGTGGGGGACATGCCTTACATGCGGTACAAGTAGCATAGAAAGCCTGTGTCTTGGCCCCTTTGCTTTTTGCGGACGACATGCTGTTGTCTAGCAATCTAGGAGGGTATATAGCCAAGAATAGCGACCGTACAATGCAATGTATCATACAAGCATAAAGTACAAATGAACACTGCGGCACTAGTGGGGTGAGCCCTCGAGGGCTGCTTACCGCCCGCTGAAAAGCGGGTGTGTGACCGCCAGAATCCCGTGCCTGGGTCTCCCAGAGCTCGTGTCCCTTCTCCACTCAGACTGCAAACAGGAATGGCTGCCGGCGTCCTGTGAAGAGGGGCGGGCCGTGGGCGTGCCCCAGACAAAGTGCGGGAAACTAGCGTCCCACTGTGCCTAGTGAGGGGGGTTGGAGTATGCTAAGCAGACTCCAGCCCTCGGCGCTGACGTTCTGACCAGCGTCCCGCCCTTCCCCTGACTGGCAGGCCTGGGGGCGGGAACGAAACGGAACTAGGCCGCAAAAGCCGGGGACTCGATTTATAAGCGCGGCCGTCGTATAAGCACGGCCAGCGCGGAAGTCCCCGGCGCACCACACGTCCCAGCCGCGCCGCAGTGTAAAAAACCGCCAGCCGCGGCCGGCGCAGCAGTTCCTAATACAGAAACTCACTCAGCAAAGCTGCAGTGAGTAAAGCACCAGCGCGCCGCGCTGCTGTCCCCGGCGCACTAACACACCCAGCAATGCTGGTGTGTGTGCGCGATCTGTACGGGGACCCAGAGTACCTTAATGTAGCAGGGCCCTGTCCCTGACGATACTCAGCTCCATGTCCAGCAGATTCCCAGGGGTTGTGGACGGAGCACGGTCTCCTGTGCTTGGAGACCGATAGGATCCCACTTCACCCAGAGCCCTAAGGAGATGGGGAAGGAAAGCAGCATGTCGGCTCCAGCCTCCGTACCCGCAATGGGTACCTCAACCTTAACAAACACCGCCAACAAAAGTGGGGTGAGAAGGGAGCATGCTGGGGGCCCTAGTATGGGCCCTCTTTTCTTCCATCCGACAAAGTCAGCAGCTGCTGCTGACTAAACAGTGGAGCTATGCGTGGATGTTAGCCTCCTTCGCACAAAGCATGAAAACTGAGGAGCCCGTGATCCCACGGGGGGTGTATAGGCAGTAGGGGAGGGGCCTTACACTTTTAAGTGTAATACTTTGTGTGGCCTCCGGAGGCAGTAGCTATACACCCAATTGTCTGGGTCTCCCAATAGAGCGACAAAGAAAAAGAGAATTTTGTTTACTTACCGTAAATTCTTTTTCTTATAGTTCCGACATGGGAGACCCAGACCATGGGTGTATAGCTTCTGCCTCCGGAGGACACACAAAGTACTACACTCAAACGTGTAGCTCCTCCCTCCGGGCTATATACACCCCCTGGATGACAATCTAACCAGTTCAGTGCAAAAGCTGAAGGAGGACATCCACCCATAAGTAGAGATAGAGTAAAACTCGGAAAAACCGGAACCTCTGTCTACAACAACAGCCGGTGAAACACACGGAACAAGAACTGCCAACAGGCAACAGGGAGGGTGCTGGGTCTCCCATGTCGGAACTATAAGAAAAAGAATTTACGGTAAGTAAAAAAAATTCTCTTTTTCTTCATCGTTCCTTATGGGAGACCCAGACCATGGGACGTCTCAAAGCAGTCCATGGGTGGGAAATAAACCAAACTGAGAAGTAGGCAAAACCTAACTTCACAAATGGGCGACAGCCGCCTGAAGGATGCGTCTGCCCAAACTCGCATCTGCCGAAGCATGAGCATGCACTTGGTAGTGCTTCGAAAAGGTGTGCAGACTAGACCAAGTGGCAGCCTGACAAACCTGCTGAGCCGTAGCCTGGTGCCTGAAAGCCCAGGAGGCACCGACAGCTCTGGTCGAGTGCGCCTTAATCCCTGGCGGTGGGGGCACCTGAGAACACTGGTAGGCATCGGAGATGGCCGACCTAATCCAACGAGCTAGGGTCGGTTTAGAAGCCGAGAGACCCTTGCGCTGACCCGTGGTTAGCACAAAAAGTGAGGTGCACCGCCTAAAAGCGGCGGTGCGTGACACATAGATTCGGAGCGCCCGCACCAAATCCAAGGTATGCAACGCCTTCTCAAAGCGATGCACAGGGGCCGGACAAAGGGAAGGCAACGAAATGTCCTGGTTAAGGTGGAAAGAAGACACCACCTTAGGGAGAAAATCCGGAGTCGGACGGAGAACCACCTTGTCTTGGTGAAACACTAAAAAAGGTGACTCCGAAGAGAGCGCAGCCAAATCAGAGACTCTCCTGAGAGAAGTTATGGCTACTAGAAAAACCACTTTCTGTGAAAGTCTAAACAAAGGAACCTCCCTAAGAGGCTCAAAGGGGGGTTTCTGTAAGGCCGTGAGGACCAGATTAAGATCCCAGGGATCCAAAGGCCGCCGGTAAGGAGGAATGAGGTGAGATGCGCCGTGCATGAAGGTGCGCACCTGAGCCAGTCGGGCGATACGCCGCTGGAATAATACCGACAGAGCCGACACCTGTCCCTTGAGGGAATTGAGGGACAGTCCTAGCTGCAGACCGGACTGTAGAAAGGACAGGATGGTCGGCAAGGAGAACGGCCAAGGAGCATGGCCGGAAGAGCGACACCAGGACAGGAAAATCTTCCAAGTCCTGTGGTAAATCTTGGCCGAGGAAGACTTCCGAGCCTGAGTCATAGTGGAGATGACCTCAGAAGGAATGCCTGAAGCCGTCAGGATCCAGGACTCAAGAGCCACGCCGTCAATCTGAGAGCCGCAGAATTCTGGCGGAAAAACGGACCTTGAGAGAGAAGGTCTGGGCGGTCCAGGAGATGCCACGGCATTTCTACGGACAGACGGAGCAGGTCTGGGTACCAAGCTCGCCTGGGCCAGTCTGGAGCAATGATTATGACCCGACGGCCCTCCATTCTGATCTTGCGCAGAACCCTGGGCAAGAGCGCTAGAGGAGGAAACACATAGGCCAGACGGAACTGGGACCAATCTTGAACCAGCGCGTCCGCTGCGAAGGCCTGAGGATCGTGGGAGCGAGCCACGTAAACCGGAACCTTGTTGTTGTGCCGGGATGCCATTAGATCCACTTCCGGAGTGCCCCACTTGCGGCAGATTGACCTGAACACTGCCGGATGCAGGGCCCACTCGCCGCTGTCCACGGTTTGACGGCTGAGATAATCGGCCTCCCAGTTTTCTACGCCTGGGATGTGGACTGCGGATATGGTGGACTTGGAGTCCTCCGTCCACTGAAGGATTCGTTGAACCTCCAACATCGCCAGGCGGCTGCGAGTCCCGCCCTGGTGATTGATGTAGGCAACCGCTGTCGCGTTGTCCGACTGGACTCGAATGTGCTTGCCCGCCAACAGGTGGTGAAAGGCTACGAGAGCTAGAAGAACAGCCCTGATTTCCAGCACATTGATCGAGAGGGCTGATTCGGACGGAGTCCAAGTGCCCTGTGCTCGGTGGTGGAGAAATACTGCTCCCCAGCCGGAGAGGCTGGCATCCGTGGTGAGGATCACCCAGGACGGAGTCAGGAAGGAGCGTCCCTGTGACAGAGAGAGGGGCCGAAGCCACAACTGAAGAGAGCTCCTGGTCTGCGGCGACAGAGCCACTAGCCTGTGCAAGGAAGAGGTCCGCTTGTCCCAACAGCGGAGAATGTCCAGCTGCAGGGGACGCAGATGGAACTGGGCAAAGGGAACCGCTTCCATTGACGCCACCATCTGACCCAGCACCTGCATGAGGTGCCTGATGGAATGACGGCGGGGCTTCAACAGAGAGCGCACCGCCAGATGAAGGGACTGCTGTTTGACTAAGGGCAGCTTCACAAGTGCCGGCAGAGTCTCGAATTGCATCCCTAGGTACGTAAGTTCCTGGGTCGGGGTCAAAGTGGACTTGGGCAGATTGACAAGCCACCCGAATTGAACAAGCGTGTCGAGAGTGAGCGAGACGCTCCGCTGGCAGTCTGCACTGCATGAGGCCTTGACTAGAAGGTCGTCCAGGTAGGGGATTACTGCCAACCCCTGGAGATGCAGGACCGCAACCACTGCTGCCATGACCTTGGTGAAAACACGAGGGGCCGTGGCTAACCCGAAGGGGAGAGCCACGAATTGGAAATGTTCCTCTCCGACTGCAAAGCGTAGCCAACGTTGGTGTGAAACCGCAATAGGCACATGCAGATAGGCATCTCTGATGTCGATGGATGCTAGAAAATCTCCTTGGGTCATTGAGGCAATGACTGATCTCAGAGATTCCATGCGAAAGCGCCGCACCTGAACATGCTTGTTGAGAAGCTTGAGATCCAGGATGGGCCGGAAGGAACCGTCCTTCTTGGGGACTAGGAAGAGGTTTGAGTAGAAACCTCTGAACCGTTCCCGGGCGGGAACCGGAACAATTACACCGTTGGCCTGCAAGGATGCCACGGCCTGTGAGAAGGCGGCGGCTTTGGAGCAGGGGGGAATGGACAGAAAAAATCTGTTTGGCGGGCTGGAAGAAAATTCTATCCTGTAGCCGTGGGAGATGATATCCCGCACCCACTGATCGGAGACGTGCTGAAACCACACGTCGCCAAAGAGGGAGAGCCTGCCACCGACCAAGGACGTTGCTGGCGCAGCCAGATAGTCAAGAGGAGGCTGCCTTAGTGGCAGCGGCTCCTCCGTTCTTCTGAGGACGCGGCTTCGCGCGCCAGTTGGGTTTACGATCCTTGGCTGAGTTAGTGGACGAGGCTGAGGGCTTAGAGGACGACCAGTTAGAGGAACGAAAGGAATGAAACCTCGACTGGTTCCTGCCCTGGACAGGTTTCCTGGTTTTAGTTTGTGGCAAGGAAGTACTCTTCCCGCCAGTAGCTTCCTTAATAATTTCATCCAGTTGTTCACCGAACAGCCGGGACCCAGCAAAGGGGAGCCCAGCAAGGTACTTCTTAGAAGAAGCGTCTGCTTTCCACTCTCGAAGCCACAAAATCCTGCGGATCGCGAGAGAATTAGCGGAAGCCACCGCCGTGCGGTGAGAAGCCTCCAGAATGGCAGACATGGCGTAGGACGAAAAAGCCGAAGCCTGGGAAGTTAAGGCAACCATCTCGGGTATAGAGTCCCTGGCGAGGGAATGTATCTCCGCCAGAGAGGCAGAGACTGCCTTAAGAGCCCACACTGCTGCAAAAGACGGGGAGAACGAGGCTCCTGCCGCCTCATATACAGATTTGGCCAGAAGGTCAACCTGGCGGTCAGTGGGATCCTTAAGAGAGGTGCCATCGGCCACAGATACGACTGTCCGGGCTGAGATTCTAGACACCGGAGGGTCTACCTTTGGGGACTGAGCCCACTCCTTAACCACCTCTGGTGGAAAGGGAAAACGGTCATCAGAACTACGCTTTGGGAAGCGTTTGTCAGGACAGGCCCTGGGCTTGGTAACAGTGGCCTGAAAACTGGAGTGGTTAAAAAACGTACTCCTAGCTCTCTTAGGAGAGGTAAACTGGTGTATTTCTACCAGAGAGGCTTGTTCCTCTGACACTGGGGGATTGAGGTTCAGTACGGAGTTAATGGATGCAATCAAGTCACTAACATCCGCATCACCCTCAGATAAGTCAATGGGGTACATAGAGGTAGCGTCTGAGCCCACAGTAAAAGTATCCTCCTCGCCCTGCAATTCAGCTCGTGAATCAGAGCCGTGGGACGAGGAAGGAGAAGGGTTTCTGCGTCTCCGTTTAGGAGGACGGGGTCCTAAAACATGCTCTGAGAGCTCTGCAGAGCTCGGAGCAGCAGAGGCGCCCTGAGAAGGGGGCTGATTCATGGTCAGCAGAGTCCGGGACAGCTGTCCCATGGAGTCGGCAAAAGACTGGGAGATAGCTCTGGAAAAAGATGCTACCCAAGCCGGGGGTTCAGCCACCGGGGCCGGAGCAGCCGGAGGGACCCCTGAAGAGGCTCCAGGCTGAGGCACCACCATGTTAGAGCAGGCATCACAGTGTGGATAAGTGCTCGGTTCTTGCAGAATGAGCTTACATGCAGTGCATATAGCGTACAGCTTAGCAGACTTGCTCCTAGTGACAGACATGCTGCTGAGGTGGAGGCTCTGCAGTAAAGAATACACTCCTGTAGAATGACCCCCTGAGAGTGTATAATAAAGCCCACAACCAGAGGTTGTGGCTTACCAGACCGTGTGTGCCCTCCGGATTCCACAGCTCGGACCCCCAGTGAAGCGCTTTCCAGGATGCAGCAGCTGCAGCAGCCAGCGCCGATCAGTGTGAGAACGCTGATAAAATGGAGCTGGAGTGAGGAGGGGGGGCGGGGATTAGCCCAAGAGCGGGAAACCGGAGGGCCAAGGAGAGATACAGGGGAGGGAACATCTCCTCAGAGAGGAGTGTCCTCCCCTCTGCTGAACGGCCGGTGGGCGGAGCCACACTGTTCCCCTGCATGAATGACATGCAGGGGAAGCTGAAACCGAAACTAGGCCGCAACTGAAGCCGGGGCCTAGATTTTTACATGCGGCCGACGAGCAGGCACCCTCGGCGCGGTTCTCAGGAAAAACCCAGAGAACCGGCCGGAATTTACAGCAAAGTCAAAAGACACACTCTCCCCATAATAAATGTACCCGGGACCCCTGAGAAACGTCTCAATACTTAGCTTTTGAGACGCAGGGCCATGTCCCTGGGGGGGGGTTAAGCGCTCCGTCCGGCAGAATCCTGACAGGGCTGCGGATGGAGACCGGTCTCCTGCAAAGCAGAGAGGACCGTGATGGCTCCCACTTCAAGCCAGAGCCTCAGAGGATGGTGAAGGAGCGCGGCATGTGAAGGCTCCAGCCTTGTAAAGTCAACCTTAACAGCACCGCCGACACAGTGGGGTGAGAAGGGACATGCCGGGAGTCCAGACTGGACCCGCTTTTCTTCCATATCTTTGAAATCAAAAATCTTAAAAATTAAAAATCAGAGAATGCATGTGTGTGTGTGACCTCCTGAAACACAAAGCATTGAACTGGTTAGATTGTCATCCAGGGGGTGTATATAGCCCGGAGGGAGGAGCTACACGTTTGAGTGTAGTACTTTGTGTGTCCTCCGGAGGCAGAAGCTATACACCCATGGTCTGGGTCTCCCATAAGGAACGATGAAGAAAGTATCGTGATGTCTACACATTACATTGGAAGGAGCTTTTATGACATTTCATTCTAAATCCATGGTCATTTCCCTTTGCTGATATTGCAGCTTACACTCTTTTGGAAGGCTTTCTAACGAATTCTGAGGTATTTTTATGCAGACTTTGTTGATTTATCAGGTCAGCCACTGATGATGGACGAGAGGACCTGGTTTGCAATCTCTAGTTCAGGCCAAAAGGCGTTTGATGGGGTTGAGGTTAGGACTCTTTGAGGGCCAGTCAAGTTATTCAACACCAAACCAGGTCAGTTTTGCCATTCATGAAATGACTTGTGACAACATATTACAGCACCATGATCAGTGACCAGTAAGCTCTTTAGAATTTGTTATTGTTTCACAAATATTTGCAGAACAGATTGCATGTTTGAGGCTGGAATTTATATACCTGTGGCAGTGGGACCATATAAAAGACCTGAATTTAATGATTTAGAGTTGAGCACCAATACTTGTGTACGGTGTACATCAGATTGCTTTGACTATGGACAGGACATTTGTGGCGTAACAATCCCTGAGCATGAGGTTGTAATGACGCAGACATAGAACTTTTTCCCAGAATACTGTCATTTTTTTTCCTCTCCTACTGGGAGCCATAACTTTTTTAGTATTAGAAGCAAGAGGGCTTGCTATTTTTGCATGACACCATTTATTTTACCAAATAAGTGGAAATGGTGAAAAAAAAAACGCCAGTAATGTCACTTTAATTTTTTACTTGTTTGTAATAGCACTGGTCACTTTTTGGTTATCTGGTAGCGATCTTTTAACTTTTTCTAAGGGTACTTTCACACTTGCGTTATTTTCCTTCCGTTACAATCCGCCCTTTTGGGAAACAGCGGAATCCGTTAACGGATTCCGCTGTTTCCCATAGACTTGTATGGTTGACGGATTGTACCAAAAGGAGCTGCGTTGCTTCCGCTGGGCGACGCTCCGTTGCTTCCGCCCAGCGGGAGGAACGCAGCATGTAACGTTATTTTGAGCAGCGGAATCCTCTGGATTTCACTGCGCATGCTCTTTTTTTTTTTTTTTTTTTTTTTTTTTTTAAATCAAACTTTATTTTGGCTCGCGGTGGCCGAACGTTCAGCTGAGCGCCCGGCCGTCGGCAAGCGACAGCGCTCAGCTGAATGACCGGCCACCAGCATGCCCGGCCGCCGGCAAGTCACAGCGCTCAGCTGAGCGCCCGCCCGCCGGCATGCCCGGGCGCCGGCAAGTGACAGCGATCAGCTGATCACCCGGCGGCCGGCTGCAGGGAGCGATCAGCTGATCACCCGGCGGCCGGGAGCGATCAGCTGATCACCCGGCAGCCGGCTGCAGGGAGCGATCAGCTGATCACCCGGCGGCCGGCTGCAGGGAGCGATCAGCTGATCACCCGGCGGCCGGGAGCGATCAGCTGATCACCCGGCAGCCGGCTGCAGGGAGCGATCAGCTGATCACCCGGCAGCCGGCTGCAGGGAGCGATCAGCTGATCACCCGGCGGCCGGCTGCAGGGAGCGATCAGCTGATCACCCGGCGGCCGGGAGCGATCAGCTGATCACCCGGCGGCCGGGAGCGATCAGCTGATCACCCGGCGGCCGGCTGCAGGGAGCGATCAGCTGATCACCCGGCGGCCGGCTACTGGGAGCAATCAGCTGATCACCCAGCGGCCGGCTGCAGGGAACGATCAGCTGATCGTTCACTATAGTCTGCCGCTGGTAAAACCGGGAAAAAAAAAAAAAAAAATCAAAACGAATTGCGTTGTTTTGCAGCATCCGTTGCATCCGTTGTGTCACTATATGCAACACATCCGTTGCATCCGTTACACAACGCAATGCAACGGATACCGTTCAACGCAAGTGTGAAAGTAGCCTAAGAGTCATGATTATGGGATGTCAAATTTATATATTTATTTTTTAATTTACTGCTCAAAAATTTTTTACAAAAACAATTTGGCTTCTGTCGCCATATTCTGCAAGTCATGTTTTGTTAAAAAAAAAAGGTGGGTGTAGAGTCAATATGCGATCATATTGATAGTGAGCCGTTACAGCAGACGAATGCCTTGACATCCATCCTGACTGTGGCCAAAATCAGGCACATACCTCTGGAGGGTATGCCGTCAGTGAGCACAAACACAGTGTGGACCTTGCCTTACAGTTGTCTCTGATCACACCAGTTTAACCTTTTCATGAATTAGGAGCATCTGACTCTTCATGCCCCCTAATTAGACCAGTGTGAACGCCATTCTAGATGAATCGCGACCAAAATATCTTAAAGTGTACCTCCAGTTCCAAATGAAAAACAGTTCCAATGCAAGACTTTGCTGTATACCGTATTTTTCGTTTTATAAGACGCACCAGATTATAAGATGCATCCCAAATTTGGAGGGAAAAAACCCCATATGGTGTCCGTTTTATAATTCGATGGTGTCTTACCAGGGAGGAGAGCGGCAGAGGAGCAGGGATCACAGGTGACAGGGGTGATACTGGAGTCCTTTGATGCTGTGAGTGGTACAGAGGGGACCCACTGCGGGCGCTGCTCTGTGTGGAGGATAAGGCACTGGCCATTATGAAGATGGCGGTGAGGGCCTCAAATAATGGTGGCCGGAGTCGTCGCATGTGACGCACAAACCGGGGCCGTGGGGCACTGTTACCAGGCCACGTTTCTGCTGCTGGGACGCCACGGTGGCAAGGCCCGGTTCCATGACCCCGGCGGTGTCATTTAATAAAGATGAAAGAGATGATGATGAATGATGGGGATGGTAGTTCGTGATGGCACCTGTGGTATTCGGCCAGAGATAGCCGACGCTGCGGATGGGACCCCGGGGTCAGTTGGTGATGTAGCTTTATTGGTATAGCTGTCCACAGGTAGAGCTGGGCCCTGGGGCGGATGGTGGTGGTAGTAGTCTATGATGGTGGTGGTTTGCAGAGCCGGAGGCGCAGGTGAATAACGGAGCGACACAGGAATGCAGTCTCAAGATGTTTACTCACTGTAGCAGGTTCCAAGGTAACACTACTAGCCAGTGATCGCCTTTAGAGTGCTGGGTATCACTGTGAAGGGCTCCAGCCGATCTCGGGTAGTTCGGAGGTCGAGTCCGGAGCAATTCTTTATTTGTCCCTTTCCTGGTCGCCTTCCTGTGCTTGCTTCTCCCTCCTGCTTTTGCGCCTTCGTACACAGAGCCCTGTGCCAGTGCCCGCGAGCCCTTTTGGGCGGTGTGAAGCTCTATCCCTTGGCCCTGTGAGGTCACCTTCCAGTGAACTCGTGTATGGATGTGGCCTATGTGCTTGCAGTCACCTCAGCCGTTGGTTTTACTAGCGGAGTACGTAGGTTCTTCTACTGTAGCCTAGGGACCAGTCCCCGATATGCGGCCAAGTTCCTCCACTTGGTTGCTGTATGTGGAACATGGCCACAGGTGGCTGGTGCACTTCCCGTGGTCCCTGGGACCCCTTCTGTCTGGCCCTGGGTCGAGGTGAACCAGCTCCAGACCAAAGGTCTCTTCACTCCTCTACTTCTCCTTCCCTCTCCACACTCACATTCCTGTTCCCACTTTACTACTGTTTTCCCACTCCTAAGACTCCACCCTTTCAGCCTGGCTTCAGGTACAGCACTCCCTTGCCATTTCTGATGAGGTGTTGCTGAATCAGGGTGTTGTGCTTTTGTGTGAACCAGTGGATGACCTCCTTCATACTCAAGATGGAATACCACACCTCTGGATGAGGTGCAGTACCTCTGTGGCGACTGAAGCCTCAGTGGTGCCACACATGCGCAGATGAAAGATTAAGCCGAGAGCTCCATCTGCGCATGCGCCGACTTTAGGCGCCATTATTTAAAGCGCTCACCGCCATATTCAGAATGGCCCGTGCCTCATTGCCTGCCGCACAGAGCCGAGACGCACAGAGCTGAGCAGCCCCACACAGAGCAGAGCCGCCGAGCCCCGCCTCATACCAACTCATTTGGTATCACAGAGTTCAGAAATGCCCAGTCTATCAAAATATAAAATGAACTAATATGATCGGTAGACGGCATAGCCGTAAAAAAAAATTACAACCGGCAAAGTTAAGTTTTTTGGTCTTCGCAAATTTTGAGCAAAATGCAATACCAGGGAGTCAAAATGTAGCGTCTGCGCAAAAATGGTTCGGCTAAAAATGCAAACAAATAAGCTATCAGTGAGCCCCACATCCCGAAAAATGAGAACACTATAAGTTGCAGAAAATGGCGCTGAAAGTGCTCCAATTTTTTGGACAAATCTTTCTTTAACCCCTTATATAAAAGTAAACCTAAACATGTTTGGTATTAACGAACTCATACCAACCTGAAGTATCACACCCACCCATCAGTTTTACCATAAAGTGAACACGGTGAATAAAGCACCCCACAAACCATTGTCCAATCACACTTTTTTGGAATTTTTCCGCACGTGGACATTTTTTGCGGTTTTCCAGTACCATATATGTTAAAACTCATGGTTTCACTTAAAAGACCAATACGTCCCGCAAATAACAAGCCCTCTTATGGCAAGATTGACGGGAAAAATAAAAAAGTTACGACTCTCGGAAAAAGGGGAGCAAAAAACAAAAACGGAAAAATCGTCCAGGGGTTAGGGGGTTAAAGGTGGGAGTCCGTGAGCGCATCAGGGACATTGAGAAAACAAAGACTCTGCATGAGATGGAACACCTAAAATCCCTACCAAAACATTTCCAATTGTAAAGCAAATTAATTATAAAGGCCATAGATCAGAGGTTAGAGGTGGTAACCTATTTAAGGCCCTTGCGCAACTTGAGTCACTTTATTTATAGATTGGACACAAGGACTCCTATTGGGCTCAATGAGAGCTTTCTTTAATTGGGTATTTTTATGTGGTGTGAGAATGGGACTGTTTGTGTTAAAATTATTTTTAATAGTTTTTTTATCCATAATTTAGAGATCTGTATATGCTAAAACCATACCTGTGGTGGTCTGCAAATTTTGAGGTACTTCACTCGACCCGCTCAGTGACTTAGATGTTGACTTTGATTGGGTATTTTCCCTGAATGAAGTGCCTATGAGAAAATAAGAAAAAAGATTATTATCTAAGAAAAGTGGAGAAAAACATTGTACAACAATTTAATTATAGTTTGGATACAACTAATATTTACTACATTTACTCAATAATTTAGTTTTTTGCATTTCTTGATTTTGCTTGCCTTATGGCATGTCATTTTTAATTTTGAATATCATATTTCTGTTTACACAACTACATAAACACCATGTACTTTTTTGTTTGTCTATTGATTAGTGATGGACAGACCCGGACTGTAAAATTTAGGATCCGAGCGATTTTAAAAATACCCGAGTACCGGACCCGGGCCTGAAGTTCTCAGGGAACTCCGGATAATGATCCGGAACCTTTGGAAATAAAAAATAAATAAAGGGAAATTAAATAAAATAAGATTAAAGCAGGCGCGTTATAACAATAGCAGCCCACAGCCACCCAGGATTGTCACATCCATTATATTTGACAATCCTGGCACTTTACCCGGCTCTTCCCGATTGCACTGGTGCGGTGGCAATCAGGCTAATAAGGGGTTAATAACAGCTCACAGCTGCCACTAAGCTCTAGATTAGTAATGGCAGGGTCTATGAAAACCCTACCCCCATCACTAATCTGGAAGTGAAAAGAAATAAACACAAACACAAAATAAGATAAAAACAATACCCTATTTCACTCCTTTATTAACCCCAAAAACACGCAGGTCTGTGGAAATCCACACGAGGGCCCATGACTATTCCAATTGCCTTTCTACACCGCCATAGGAGGCCCCGTAACGCTATCATAGGAAGCCGATGGTTGCCATGGTAGCACAGGGTTATGTGATGACTCCTGTCGCTATCATGACTCACATCCTGTTACAGCCGGCTGGCTTTAAAAGGACAGCAGCATTTCAGCTGATCAGAGCTCTGCCTCTCTGATCAGCAGAAATGAACAAGCGATCAGACGGCTAATCCTTACCCCTAGAGAAACTATTAAAATAAAAAAAGTAAAAAAAAAGTTTTATAGAATTAAAAAAACAACTAAAAGTTTAAATCATTCTCCATTCGCCCCACTAAAAATCAAAGGGTTAAAAAAGTAAAAAATATACACTCATTTGGTATCGCAGAGTTCAGAAATGCCCAGTCTATCAAAATATAAAATGAATCAATTAGATCGGTAGATGGCGTAGCCGTAAAAAAAAATCCAACTGGCAAAGTTACGTTTTTTGGTCTTTGCAAATTTTCAGCAAAATGCAATACCAAGGAGTCAAAACGTAGCATCTGCGCAAAAATGGTACAGCTACAAATGCAAACAAATAAGCCATCAGTGAGCCCCATATCCCGAAAAATGAGAACACTACAAGTTGCAGAAAGTGCTCCAATTTTTTGGACAAACCTTTTTTTAACCCCTTACATAAAAGTAAACCTAAACATGTTTGGTATCAATGAACTCATACCAACCTGAAGTATCACACCCACCCATCAGTTTTACCATACAGTGAACACGGTGAATAAAGTACCCCATAAACCATTGTCCAATCACACTTTTTTGTAATTTTTCCGCACGTGGAAATTTTGTGCTGTTTTCCAGTACCATATATGGTAAAACTCATGATTTCACTTAAAAGACCAATACGTCCTGCAAAAAACAAGCCTTCTTATAGCAAGATTGACGGGAAAAATAAAAAAGCTACGACTCTCGGAAAGAAGGGAATTTTGTTTACTTACCGTAAATTCCTTTTCTTCTAGCTCCTATTGGGAGACCCAGACAATTGGGTGTATAGCTTCTGCCTCCGGAGGCCACACAAAGTATTACACTTTAAAAAGTGTAACCCCTCCCCTCTGCCTATACACCCTCCCGTGCATCACGGGCTCCTCAGTTTTGGTGCAAAAGCAGGAAGGAGAAAACTTATAAATTGGTCTAAGGTAAATTCAATCCGAAGGATGTTCGGAGAACTGAAAACAATGAACCAAAAGAACAATTCAACATGAACAACATGTGTACACAAAAGAACAAACAGCCCGAAGGGAACAGGGGCGGGTGCTGGGTCTCCCAATAGGAGCTAGAAGAAAAGGAATTTACGGTAAGTAAACAAAATTCCCTTCTTCTTTGTCGCTCCATTGGGAGACCCAGACAATTGGGACGTCCAAAAGCAGTCCCTGGGTGGGTAAAAGAATACCTCGATAAAAAGAGCCGAAAACGACCCCCTCTTACAGGTGGGCAACCGCCGCCTGAAGCACTCGCCTACCTAGACTGGCGTCTGCCGAAGCATAGGTATGCACCTGATAGTGTTTCGTGAAAGTGTGCAGACTAGACCAGGTAGCTGCCTGACACACCTGCTGAGCCGTAGCCCGGTGCCGCAATGCCCAGGACGCACCCACGGCTCTGGTAGAATGGGCTTTCAGCCCCAAAGGAAGCGGAAGCCCAGAAGAACGGTAGACTTCAAGAATCGGTTCCTTGATCCACCGAGCCAAGGTTGACTTGGAAGCCTGCGAACCCTTACGCTGGCCAGCGACAAGGACAAAGAGCGCATCCGAACGGCGCAGGGGCGCCGTGCGAGACACGTAGAGCCGGAGAGCTCTCACCAGATCTAACGAGTGCAAATCCTTTTCACATTGGTGAACTGGATGAGGGCAAAATGAAGGTAAGGAGATATCCTGATTGAGATGAAAAGGGGATACTACCTTAGGGAGAAATTCCGGGACCGGATGCAGAACCACCTTATCCTGGTGAAAAACCAGGAAGGGGGCTTTGCATGACAGCGCTGCCAGCTCCGACACTCTACGGAGCGATGTAACTGCCACTAGAAATGACACCTTCTGCGAAAGACGTGATAAAGAGACATCCCGCAGCGGCTCGAAAGGTGGTTACTGAAGAGCCGTTAGCACCCTGTTAAGATCCCAGGGTTCCAGCGGACGCTTGTAAGGTGGGACTATGTGGCAAACTCCCTGCAGGAATGTGCGGACCTGCGGAAGCCTGGCTAGACGCTTTTGAAAAAATACGGATAGCGCCGATACTTGTCCCTTGAGAGAGCCGAGAGACAAACCCTTGTCCATTCCGGATTGAAGGAATGAAAGAAAAGTGGGTAAGGCAAAGGGCCAGGGAGAAAAACCCTTATCAGAGCACCAGGATAAGAAGATCCTCCAAGACCTGTGATAGATCTTGGCGGACGTTGGTTTCCTGGCCTGTCTCATAGTGGCAATGACATCTTGAGATAACCCTGAGGACGCTAGGAGCCAGGACTCAATGGCCACACAGTCAGGTTGAGGGCCGCAGAATTCAGATGGAAAAACGGTCCTTGAGACAGCAAGTCTGGGCGGTCTGGGAGCGCCCACGGTTGACCCACCGTGAGATGCCACAGATCCGGGTACCACGACCGCCTCGGCCAATCTGGGGCGACGAGAATGGCGCGACGACATTGCGCAGCACTCTGGGCAGCATCGCCAGAGGAGGAAATACATAGGGCAGTCGAAACTGCGACCAATCCTGAACTAATGCGTCCGCCGCCAGAGCTCTGTGATCTTGAGACCGGGCCATGAATGCCGGGACTTTGTTGTTGTGCCGTGACGCCATGAGATCGACGTCCGGCGTTCCCCAGCGGCGACAGATCTCTCGAAACACGTCTGGGTGAAGAGACCATTCCCCCGCGTCCATGCCCTGTCGGCTGAGAAAATCTGCTTCCCAGTTTTCTACGCCCGGGATGTGAACTGCGGAGATGGTGGAAGCTGTGGCTTCCACCCACTGCAGAATTCGTCGGACTTCCTGGAAGGCTTGACGACTGCGAGTGCCGCCTTGGTGGTTGATGTATGCGACGGCAGTGGCGTTGTCCGACTGGATCCGGATCTGCCTGCCCTCCAGCCACCGATGAAAGGCCAATAGGGCTAGATACACTGCCCTTATCTCCAGAATATTGATCTGAAGGGATGACTCTATCGGAGTCCAGGTTCCCTGAGCCCTGTGGTGGAGAAAAACCGCCCCCCACCCTGACAGGCTCGCGTCCGTCGTGACCACAGCCCAGGTGGGGGGTAGGAAGGATTTTCCCTGCGATAGAGAGTTGGGAAGGAGCCACCACTGAAGTGACGTCTTGGTTGCAAGGGAAAGAGAGACGTTCCTGTCGAGTGAAGTCGACCTCCTGTCCCATTTGCGGAGAATGTCCCACTGGAGTGGCCGCAGATGGAATTGCGCGAAGGGCACTGCCTCCATCGCTGCCACCATCTTCCCCAGGAAGTGCATGAGGCGCCTCAAGGGGTGTGACTGACCCCGAAGAAGAGATTGCACCCCTGCCTGCAGCGAAAGCTGCTTGTCCAGCGGTAGCATGACTACTGCTGACTGAGTATGAAACTCCATCCCAAGGTACGTCAGTGATTGGGTCGGTGTCAACTTGGATTTTGGGAAGTTGATGATCCACCCGAACTGCTGGAGAGTCGCCAGAGCGACGGAAAGGCTGTTTTCACACGCCATCTGAGAGGGTGCCCTGACCAGAAGATCGTCTAAGTAGGGAATCACCGAGTGGCCCTGAGAGTGTAGGACCGCCACAACAGATGCCATGACCTTGGTGAACACCCGTGGGGCTGTCGCCAGGCCGAAAGGCAATGCCACGAACTGAAGGTGTTCGTCCCCGATGGCGAAACGCAAAAAGCGTTGATGTTCGGGTGCGATCGGCGCATGGAGATAAGCATCCTTGATGTCGATCGATGCTAGGAAGTCTCCTTGTGACATCGAAGCGATGACAGAGCGGAGAGACTCCATCCGAAACCGTCTGGTGCTCACATGTCTGTTGAGCAGTTTGAGGTCCAGAACGGGACGGAACGAGCCGTCCTTCTTTGGCACCACAAACAAGTTGGAGTAAAAGCCGCGACCATGTTCCTGAAGGGGAACAGGGATCACAACTCCTTCTGTCTTCAGAGCGTTCACCGCCTGAAAAAGTGCATCGGCTCGCTCGGGGGGGCGGAGATGTTCTGAAGAAACGAGTCGGGGGACGAGAGCTGAACTCTATCCTGTAACCGTGAGACAGAATGTCTCTCACCCATCGGTCTTGAACATGTGGCCACCAGGTGTCGCAAAAGCAGGAGAGCCTGCCTCCGACCGAGGATGCGGTTCGGGGATGCCGAGAGTCATGAGGAGGCCGCCTTGGAAGCAGTGCCTCCTGCGGCCTTTTGGGGGCGTGACTTGGACCGCCACGCATAGGAGTTCCTCTGGCCTTTCTCCAGCCTGCTGGACGAAGAGGATTGGGGCTTGTCATTTTTAATTTTGAATATCATATTTCTGTTTACACAACTACATAAACACCATGCACTTTTTTGTTTGTCTATTGATTAGTGATGGACAGACCCGGACTGTAAAATTTAGGATCCGAGCGATTTTAAAAATACCCGAGTACCGGACCCGGGCCTGGAGTTCTCAGGGAACTCCGGATAAAGATCCGGAACCTTTGGAAATAAAAAATAAATAAAGGAAAATTAAATAAAATAAGATTAAAGCAGGCGCGTTATAACAATAGCAGCCCACAGCCACCCAGGATTGTCACATCCATTATATGTGACAATCCTGGCACTTTACCCGACTCTTCCCGATTGCACTGGTGCGGTGGCAATCAGGCTAATAAGGGGTTAATAACAGCTCACAGCTGCCACTAAGCTCTGGATTAGTAATAGCAGGGTCTATGAAAACCCTACCCCCATTACTAATCTGGAAGTGAAAATAAATAAACACAAACACAAAATAAGATAAAAACAATACCCTATTTCACTCCTTTATTAATTTGTGTTTATTTCTTTTCACTTCCAGATTAGTAATGGGGGTAGGGTTTTCATAGACCCTGCCATTACTAATCTAGAGCTTAGTGGCAGCTGTGAGCTGTTATTAACCCCTTATTAGCCTGATTGCCACCGCACCAGTGCAATCGGGAAGAGCCGGGTAAAGTGCCAGGATTGTCACATATAATGGATGTGACAATCCTGGGTGGCTGTGGGCTGCTATTGCTATAACGCGCCTGCTTTAATCTTATTTTATTTAATTTTCCTTTATTTATTTTTTATTTCCAAAGGTTCCGGATCATTATCCGGAGTTCCCTGAGAACTCCAGGCCCGGGTCCGGTACTCGGGTATTTTTAAAATCGCTCGGATCCTAAATTTTACAGTCCGGGTCTGTCCATCACTAATCAATAGAGAAACAAAAAAGTGCATGGTGTTTATGTAGTTGTGTAAACAGAAATATGATATTCAAAATTAAAAATGACATGCCATAAGGCAAGCAAAATCAAGAAATGCAAGAAACTAAATTATTGAGTAAATGTATTAAATATTAGTTGTATCCAAACTATAATTAAATTGTTGTACAATGTTGTTCTCCACTTTTCTTAGATAATAATCTTTTTTCTTATTTTCTCATAGGCACTTCATTCAGGGAAAAGACCCAATCAAAATCAACATCTAAGTTACTGAGCGGGTCGCGTGAAGTACCTCAAAATTTGCAGACCACCACAGGTATGGTTTTAGCATACACAGACCTCTAAATTATGGATAAAAAAACTATTAAAAATAATTTTAACACAAACAGTCCCATTCTCACACCACATAAAAATACCCAATTAAAGAAAGCAGCCAAAGCTCTCATTGAGCCCAATAGGAGTCCTTGTGTCCAATCTATAAATAAAGTGACTCAAGTTGCGCAAGGGCCTTAAATAGGTTACCACCTCTAACCTCTGATCTATGGCCTTTATAATGAATTTGCTTGAGTCAGATTTATGGTACAATTGGAAATGTTTTGGTAGGGATTTTAGGTGTTCCGTCTCATGCAGAGTCTTTGTTTTCTCAATGTCCCTGATGTGCTCACGGACTCACACCTTTAACCCCCTAACCCCTGGACGATTTTTCCGTTTTTGTTTTTTGCTCCCCTTTTTCCGAGAGTCGTAACTTTTTTATTTTTCCCGTCAATCTTGCCATAAGAGGGCTTATTTTTTGCGGGACGTATTGGTCTTTTAAGTGAAACCATGAGTTTTACCATATATGCAACTGGAAAACAGCAAAAAATTTCCACGTGCGGAAAAATTACAAAAAAGTGTGATTGGACAATGGTTTATGGGGTACTTTATTCACCGTGTTCACTTTATGGTAAAACTGATGGGTGGGTGTGATACTTCAGGTTGGTATGAGTTCGTTGATACTAAACATGTTTAGGTTTACTTTTATCTAAGGGGTTAAAAAAAGGTTTGTCCAAAAAATTGGAGCACTTTCAGCGCCATTTTCTGCAACTTGTAGTGTTCTCATTTTTTGGGATATGGGGCTCACTGATGGCTTATTTGTTTGCATTTTTAGCTGAACGATTTTTGCGCAGATGCTACGTTTTGACTCCCTGGTATTGCATCTTGCTCAAAATTTGCGAAGACGAAAAAACTTAACTTTGCCGGTTGGAATTTTTTTTGTACCGATTATATTAATTCATTTTAGATTTTGATAGACTGGGCATTTCTGAACTCTGTGATACCAAATGAGTGTATATTTATTATTTTTTTAACCCTTTGATTTTTAGTGGGGCGAATGGGGAGTGATTTAAATTTTTAGTTGTTTTTTTTAATTCTTTAAAACTTTGTTTTAAACTTTTTTTATTTTAATAGTCCCCCTAGGGGTAAGGATTAGCTGTCTGATCGCTTGTTCATTTCTGCTGATCAGAGCGGCAGAGCTCTGATCAGCTGAAATGCTGCTGTCCTGTTACAACCAGCCGGCTGTAACAGGATGTGAGTCATGATAGCGACATGAGTTATGACATAACCCTGTGCTACCATGGCAACCATCGGTTTCCCGTGATCGCGTCACGGGGACTCCGATAGCGTAGAGGAAAGGAAATTTCCCTGCCATGGCCATTTACATTGCGCTGTCAGTAATTGACAGCGCGGTCTAAAAGATTAAAAGGCATGGGTGAATCGTGGATCCACCCTTGCTTGTAAGCTACACATGTCTGCTGTTCAGATCAGCATATATGTGCGGAAATCGGTGCCGGATTACTGCAGCAGCAGCCGACGATGATTACACCGCCATTATCTACGATGTACCCAGTACGTCCAATGTCTGTAAGAGGTTAAGTCCCTTGTGGTCATTCCTATGTAGATTTTCTGGCATGGATACTGGGCGTAATAAATCACGCCCTTAGAAGCACAAATATGTTGGTGATTTATTGTGCAAGTTTGTGTTCCTTCCGATTTTTTAATGGGAATCTGTCACCAGATTTGGGGACTACAAGCTGTGTCCAATACCACTGAGTTCTTATATACAGCATTCCAAAATACTGTATATAAGAGCCTAGGCCGCTCTGTAAAACGGAAAAAGTACTTTTATAATACTCACCTAGGGTGGGTCCAGTCCAATGGGTGTCGCAGCTCTCCAGTGCGGTGCCTCCTCTTTCAGGTCTGACGCATCCTCTCTGCTGCGATCTTCGGCCTCCTTCTTCCCAGTACAGTGTGGATGATGTGTCTACGTCATCCACACGAGCCGACATTGCGGTCCTGCGCAGGCGCATTCATCTGCCCTGCTGATGAAAGTACTGTAATGTGCAGGCGCGAGGAAAGATTAACCCCTTCACGACCGGCCGACTTTACACTTTTCGGTATTTGTGGGGGGTTTGCCATTCTTCTGACAGACGTAACTTTTTTATTTTTCAGTCAATATGGTCATGTGAGGGCTAATTTTTTGCAGAATGAGCTGTAATTTTAAATGAAACTGTGAGTTTTACCATGCAGTGTACTGTAAAATGGCAAAAAAAATCCAAATGTGGAGAAATTGCAAAAAAAAGTGTGATTGCTCTATTGTTTTTGAGACATTTTATTCACTGTGTTCACTATATGGTAAACCTGATGTGCTGCTGTGATGCCTGAGGTTACTGCAAGTTTGTAGACACCAAACATGAATAGGTTTACTTTAATCTAAGGGGTTAAAAAAATTATCAGAAGTTTGTCCGAAAAAAGTGACAGACGTTTTGCGCCATTTTCTGAGACCCATAGCGTTCTCATTTTTTTAAATCTATGGCTCAGTGATGGCTTTTTTTAGTATCTCGAGCTGACGTTTTTAACAGGATCATTTTTGCGCAGATGCTATGTGTTCATTGCCTGTTATTGCATTTTGCTTAAGATTTGTGGCAACCAAAAAGCGTAATTTTGGCATTTGGAATTTTTTTGCTGCTACGCCGTTTAAAAATCAGAACAAATGATTTTATATTTTGATAGATCGGGCTGAAGACAGCGATACCAAATGTGTGAATATTTTTTTTTAACCCTTTATTTTTCAGTGGGGCAAAAGAGGGATGATTTAAACTTTTAGGTGTTTTTACTTTTTTTTTTACTTTTTCAAAACTTTTTCTTACATTTTTTTTTAAATTTGACTAGTACCCCTAGGGGGCTATTAGGATCAGCTGTCTGATCACTCATTTATTTATCCCAATCAGAGCAGCACAATTTAGACTGGGAGAAATTATCATCTCTTGTAACAGCCAGTATTTGGCTTTTTCTTACAGGACCTGAGTCATGTGAGCTACTGGAGTCATCACATGACCCTGTGCTATCATGATAGCCACCAGATCGTTAAGGGGTTAAAGATCTCTTACGCATATGCACTACAATACATTGGATCTGCTTTGAGCAGGGCAGATCAAAGTGCGCCTGCGCAGGACCTCAATGCCAGCTAGTGAGCATGATGTACGACGCGTCATGCACATGGGCCTCAGAAGAAGGAGGATGGCGATCGCCGCAGAGAGGAAATGCCGGACTAGAGAGAGGAGGCAATGGGTTTGAGATAATGATCAATAACTTTGCTAGCTATTTCATCATCAGCTGACGGTCTCCTTTTTTTCTCAGCCCCAGATCCCCTTGAGTGGAGCCCCAAAAATTGGTCTGTGCGATTTCTTCCTGTAAGCTCCCAAAGTAAGTCTGCCATCTTGTCTTTCTTCTTCCTGCTCCAGCTGTAAGGCTACCTTCACATTTGACAGGATGCAAACCGCATATGACCGGATCCTGTGGATTGAATGTGCAACGCATGCAACCGCAATTGTTATTTTATTGTATGCTTCTACTTCTACTTGTGATGGATGAAGGGGAACACAGAATTTATCGGCTGGCACTGGAGTCAGCTGATCGGGAATAAGCTGAACTCCTGATCTCACAGTCCGCACACGCTGTGATGGATGCAGGTTAACAGCAATCACTGCCTGCTGCCGATCACGTGTGACCATGTTCGGGCTGTGTGGTCATGAGTTCAGCTGAGTTCAGATCAGCTGACTCCAGTGTTGCCCGATTACTTGTTCTGTGTCCCCCTGCATCTATCGCAGAGTGTTCGGGCTGGAGTTCAACAGAGTTCAGATCAGCTGACTCCAGTGTCGGCCGAATTCAGCTGACCTCACAGGCAGCACACGCTGCGATGGATGCAGGGGGACCCAGAACAAGTAATCGGCCAACACTGGAGTCAGCTGATCAGATTACTTGATCTGCTGGCTGTATGGTTAGAAGTAGGGATGAGTGAGCACTAAAATGCTCGGGTTCTCGGTAGCCCATGAGTATTTTTTTTTTAAATTCATTAAAAAATAAACAAAAACCCCAAACACATAACCCTAACTCTAGGGTTAGGGGGTAAAAAAAATAAAATGTGTGGACTCCCGCTGCATTTTCTATTGCTAAGGTAACCCAAGCAGCTACTGGCTGCTAACCCCCACTGCTTATATGACCTAAATATAAATATATATATATAAAGCCTGAGATTGCTAATGTCAGGCCAAGTTTGACCCGGCCATTAAGAATCTCCAATAAAGGGTTAAAAAAAAGACATCACACAGAAAAAATACTTTATTAGAAAAAAATACACAGACACTTTATTAGAAATAAATACACAGACACACTTAGGGACTCCATCTTTATTACTCCTTCTCACCCCTTCACGATCCTGGTCTTCTGTCTGAGAGAGAGGGAGATTTCTGTATTGACCATGCCAAGCTGCTTTCTGGGCATGCTCAGTACAAAAAACAGGATTCTGTCTATCAGGATCCGGCGACTTCCGGTACAGCAGGATCGGGGTCATTGAAATACATTGCAGGTACCACTGCATGTACTAATACAGATGGCCACCTGGTGGCGCTATAACAACACAAAAATCTAATATCACCCATGTAACGCAGCCTAAGCCTCAAAGGCTACCATTACTATTACCGATAGAGCTAACAGCCATGAATCATCGTGATCCGGACTCACCTATAAAGTGCACTTATAACTGGATGTTTTGAGTAGCCCTGACACGCGGTTCTCACCTGGCTTCCTCGCTTGAGGAAAGTGTAATGTGTATGTTTTATTATGTGGTGTCTTGGGCGAGATCGTCGCTGTTTGGGCGCGTGCAGGGGGTGGGACGCCGCACATAGAGTCCGCCTCATCCAGTCATTCCAGGGGAAGCGTGGATCTGAAGAATACTTCCACTAACGTCAGTTAACCCATGCATCCGTCTAAGGAAGCTCCCTTGGTGGGGACTCATGCTGAGGCAGCCCCGCACATGCGCACCCAACGAGACCATATCTACTACTGGCAAGTGAAAGGGCACGACCAGGGTGGTAAGAAAATCATCCAAACATAAGGAGAATCAGCCTTAGCCTAAAGAATATGACCATGTATAGTCCTTAAAAGATTTTCTAATGTCCCTATATCATGCAGAGACAAAATTCATATAGTAATATGTGTATATATATATACCCCTAGATTCTAAATGGACCTTGCGATACCACAAATTTTCAATCCTGTGGGACCACAGTCATGGCGCAGCTTGAAATGTCTCTGGATCATCCTCAGGGAATCAAGATCCACAACATCACACACCGCAATTATGTCCCTAACATGTTCCCTCGTGCGGACGCGTTGTTCCCTTGATGTTAACCCAATATAAATTAGGCTACAGCCACATACTGCATAATAGATAACGTGACTTTTACTGCATGATTTGTAACTTTTTATTTTATACTCTTTAGGTCCATCCCAAGCTGACAACATCTCTGGGCAGACAAAAGGAAAACAACCAAATTTGGGACTCCCTTTCTCAATGCGAGATACCACCCTAGGTACGTAATGGTTCTTCACCAGCATATCCTTTAGGCTTTTCCCCCTTCTAACAGGTAAGAGTGGGCGATGAGTAAAACGTCGTTCAAACTCTAGTCGGTCTTCAGTAACGACCAGTGTTTGTTCAAGATCTGCCTGATCGCCCCCCTCTGACTGTTAACTTGGAGATGAAATGTATCTGTGAGGAAAAAGATTCTTCCCTCTTACTTGTTGATAATAATTGTACCCGTGGAGTACCCTTTTCTGTCTGGTACCCCATTTTTATATTATAGTCCAGAAAAACAATTGCCTCCCGATCTGCCTTATAGGTTAGTTTGATGTTATATGGGTTATTGTTTAACCAAGTCATGAAGCTCTGCAGTTCAGGACCGGTACCCCTCCAGATAATAAAGATGTCATCTATCTTACCACCTAGTGTAAAATTAATAGATTAGGGATAAGCCAAATGGACGACAATGTTTTAATTTTGTTACATACATTTTTCCTTCTGAGTCTTCTGATACCATACCAAAAAAATATTCAATGCACATGATTCAAAAGATAGATTTTCAGCGTAGTTTCTCCTTGATGAAAAATTAACCTTGAAATGGTAGCCTCATTTTAACCAAAACCTGGTATTAATAATTGGACAAATTGAAGAAGGACATGGCATTTGATTTACGAGTAATGCAACAACCTTTTCCCAGTTGATCAGTTTTAGACATCCTTAAAATTATCATTAGTGATGACTAGATATGGGCGAATGCTAAAATATTCGGGTTCGGATTGTTCAAATCCAATAATTTCTACATTTGTGTATTCATACCGAATAACGAACCCAATCCAAGTCAATGGGAAACTCGAATAATTTTCCAGAGGACGTTGGAAATAGGCCTGCGAGGGCTGTAAAAATATTGCAATGGATGGAAAATTGTTGAAACTGAATGGCAACAGCATGCGGAAGATGCCTGAATGTATTTCTGACTCACATTTTATTTCTGGGAGTAATTTTGCCAAAGTATTACGCCACTTTTATGGATAGTAGTGGTCACTCAGTTCAATGAGGTCAGGTTACCTGCGATCATAGGTGGATGACAATGGGCAGCTCCAGCTGTGACCGCAAATAACCTAAGTTACGTCACCACACATCGCTGCGACTCATTCTCTGCCTTAAGATCACAGCGGGTGGTCATATTCTATGCCCACGCACTGTCACTTCAGATGTAGCAGAGCTGGAATCGTTATGGGACCTCGTGTGGATTACATCAGACCTGGGAGTTTTTGGGGTTAATAAAGGAGTGAAAGAGGGTGTTGTTTTTATCTTATTTTGTGTTTGTGTTTATTTATTTTCACTTACAGATTAGTAATGGGGGTAGGGTTTTCATAGACCCTGCCATTGCTAATCTAGGGCTTAGTGGCAGATGTGAGCTGTTATTAACCCCTTATTAGCCTGATTGCCACCGCACCAGGGGAATCGGGAAGAATCAGGTAGAGTGCCAGGATTGTCACATCTAATGGATGTGACAATCCTGAGTGGCTGTGGGCTGCTATTGTTATAACGCGCCTGCTTTATTCTTATTTTCTTTATTTTTCCTTTTTTTATTTTTTATTTCCAAAGGTTCCGGATCTTTATCCGGAGTTCCCTGAGAACTCCAGGCCCGGGTCCAGTACTCGGGTATTTTTAAAACCTCTCGGATTCTAAATTTTACAGTCTGGGTCTGTCCATCACTAATCAATAGACAAACAAAAAAGTGCATAGTGTTCATGTTGTTGTGTAAACAGAAATATTATATGCAAAATTAAAAATGACATGCCATAAGGCAAGCAAAATCAAGAAATGCAAAAAACTAAATTATTGAGTAAATGTATTAAATATTAGTTGTATCCTAACTATAATTAAATTGTTGTACAATGTTTTTCTCCACTTTTCTTAGATAATAATCGTTTTTCTTATTTTCTCATAGGCACTTCATTCAGGGAAAAGACCCAATCAAAGTCAACATCTAAGTCACTGAGCGGGTCGCGTGAAGTACCTCAAAATTTGCAGACCACCTCAGGTATGGTTTTAGCATATACAGATCTCTAAATTATGGATAAAAAGAAAAAGAAACAATTAAAAAATAATTTAACACAAACAGTCCCATTCTCACACCACATAAAAATACCCAATTAAAGAAAGCAGTCAAAGCTCTCATTGAGCCCAATAGTAGTCCTTGTGTCCAATCTATAAATCCAATGACTCAAGTTGCGCAAGGGCCTTAAATAGGTTACCACCTCTAACCTCTGATCTATGGCCTTTATAATTAAAGGGGTTATCCGGCTTATTTTGACTTTTCTTCATTATTACCCTATTGGGCTACATTGGGGCAGGTAAGTAGCTAGTGATCTCTTACCTGCCCTGCTGTCAGCCTTTCTCCCCCGGCTCAGAGCGGTCATGTGATCGCTCCTGCCGCGATTTTGCTGCTTCCGGTCATTTCATGTCAACATGGGCAGGACCATGTTGACATGCAAATCTAGAACAGAATGTTGCCGCCCTGCTGGGCGAGTACAGTGCGTGGAGTCCCCGCACCTCTTCCCTGCACCCTCCCACACATTCCTCCGCACCCCGTACTCTCCCCGCCCACGGTGTCAACGCCAGCACCAGGCCCCCTGCTCAGGACAGCAGGAGTGCCCGTGCAGTCTGTGTCCCGCTCCAGCCCCGCGGCTGCCTTCATTGCAGGCTCAGCAGCCTCTCACATTGCAGTCCAATGGGGACAGTGTTGCCAATGTATGTAAAGCGCTGTGGAATTAATAGCGCTATATAAATGAATAAATATTATATATTATTATTATATGTAGGCCATTATACATTTTTGATTGCTATAGGGGCACCACTGGAGGGCTGTGTGGGTAACAGTTAGGCCTTGTATGCACACTGCGTTTTTTGAGTGCAGTTTTGGTAACAAAACTTCCTGCATTTCCTTCCCAGAAAAGTCTATGTGATTTCAGTTTTTCTGTTCACACTTTGCAGCTTTTTTTTGGCTGCATCTTTGTGGTGACCACAAAGATGCAGCATGTCAATTCTTACTGCATTTTTTCCTGCGTTTTTTGAGCTCTTCCAATCAATAGATGACTTAAAAAACACACTGAGCAAAAACGCAGTAAAACGTGGCAAATAATACATGCCGAGAGTGCGTTTTTTTGGGCCTAAAAACATGAATCTTTGTGGTCACCACAAAGATGCAGCGTGCGCACATAGCCTTATTCTGTTTAAAGGCCTATATGGTAGCCATTATACTATTTGGAAGGCTATGTGGGGCCCATTATACTGTGTGCAGACCGTTATAGAATATAAAGGGGCCATTCTACTGTATGAAGGGCTGTGTTGGGGCCATCGTACTGTGTTGGGGTTGTTGTGGGTGTATTATGCTTTGCTGGGTGGGAGGTGATGTAGAATCATCAAACTGTGCGTGGAGGGTACTGTGCAGGAATTCACTTTGGGTGTATCATACAGTGTTTGGGGGGCACTTTTGTTGGGATCATACTTTATGGGGGTCATGAAAGGGATTTCCTAATGTGTGGAAACACTAACGGGCAGCAATTTGCCATGTGCGCATGCTGCATCTTTGTGGAGACCACAAAGATGCACGGTTTTGGTCCCAAAAAACATACCCCTGGCGTGCATTTTTTTGCGTTTTTGCCCAGTGTATTTTTAAAGTCAATTCTATTGACTGGAAGGGCTCAAAAACACAGAAAGAATTGATATGCTGCATCTGTAGTCACCACAAAAACGCAGCAAAAAAAAAAAAAAGCTGCAATGTGCGCTTTGGTGCATACCGATGGGTTGTGTGGGTATGCTGGGAGTTGTTGTTCTACTTCAGAAAGGGAGCGTGAGGTTGCAGGTTGTTGTATTGTTATACCAGTGGGGTTGTCATTTGGATCTGCTGCTTTTCAGTGTTCCTACTGAGTCTTGTAGGATATACTCCGCGGCTGCCTTCATTGCAGGCTCAGCAGCCTCTCACATTGCAGCGCAGGCAGCCGCGGGGATAACGAGCGCTGCCATCAGGATGTTAGATGACATCATTGCCTGCTGTGACAATCTTCGCTTCACTCCTGTCAGCGCTGTCACTGGCTTCTATGCCGCTGCGTTCTCACGTCACTAGCGGTGACGTCTCGGGCGATAATGCTGAGAACGCGGCGGGCATAGAAGTCAGGGACAGCGCTGACAGGAGTGAAGCGAAGATCGTCACCGCAGGTAATGATTTCATTTAACCTCCTGACAGCAGCGCTCGGCATCCCCTGCAGTGACCTGGGCTATTGATGTTAGCTCAGGTCACTGCATTACTCTCCCAGCCAATGAGGAACATTCTGTTCTTCATTGACTGGGACATTGACTATGGTATGGATTGTCATGGGACCCCCTTATTGGATTATGCTGGACCTGGATTTGTTTTTCTTTTGAATAAATTGGTGAATGAGGGAATGTTTTGAGGAGTGTATTTTCAAATAAAACTTTTTTTTTTGTTGTCTATTTTTTTTTATTACTGACTGGGTTTCTGATGTCGGATATCTGATAGACGCGTGACATCACTAATCTCAGTGCTTGATGCCAGGTGACATTACACATTTGGCATCAACCCCATATATTACCCCGTTTGCCACCGCACCAGGGCACGGGATGAGTTGGGGCGAAGCACCAGGATTGGCACATCTAATGGATGTGCCACTTCTGGGGCGGCTGTGGCCTGCTAATTTTAGGCTGGGGAGTGTCCAATAACAGTGGGCCTCCCTAGTCTGAGAATACCAGACCACAGCTGTCTGCTTTACCTTGGCTGGTGATCCAATTTGGGGGGACCCCATGTTTTTTGTTTTAAATTATTTATTTAATTTAAAATAACAGCATGGGGTGCCCTCTGTTTTAGATTACCAGCCAAGCTGAAGCTGCCAGCTGTGATTTGCAGGCTGCAGCCATCTGCTTTACCCTAGCTGGCTACTAAAGTATGGGGGACCCATTGTCGTTTGTTGTTTTTTTTAATTATTTTTTATTTATTTTTTGGATAAATACAAGGCTAAGCACACTTTAGTGCCACATGAAAGTCACTAAAGGGTGCCAGCTTAGAATATGCAAGGGGTAGGACATTATATGTCTTTCTCATCTATCTACCTATCTATCTGTCTCTGTATCTATCTATTCATCTCTATATCTACTCATCTATTTATCTTTCTTGCAGCTTCCGTTTTTTGCGGTCTGCAAAAAAAACGGAAGGCACACGGATGACACACGGATGTATCCGTGAAAAAATTGGCCATTTTTTGCGGACCGCAAAAACGGAACGGTCATGTGAATGTAGCCTACATGTGTTCCCTATGGGGGTAGGGGTCGGTACAGAATGATGGTGAGGGGGAGGTCGGTACAGAGCGCCGTGTGTGTGTGTGTGTGTGTGTGTGTGTGTGTGTGTGTGTGGGTGAGGGTTGCAGAGCCTGATGTGTGTGGCGCAGAGCCCGATGTATGTGTGTGTGTGTGTGTGTGTGGCACAGAGCCCGATGTGGGGCTGTTATTTTCATTGCTAGAGTGATAACAGATCAGGTGCTGGGGTAGAATACTGACAGGAAATGTGTGTGCAGGGGGCGGGCAGGGGACAGGGCTGGACACTGAGGCCGGGCAGTGCCAGCTCTGACTGAGGTTTTGCACAGGAAGTGGTCAGTTTGCTAGAGCAAAATGTAAACAAAGAACTGCAGAGAATAAAGGGATAATTCAAGTGGAACAAAAGTTAGAAAACAAAAAATAACAATATAGGGGTGTTTTATATGACAATACAGCACAGATAAACTCAAAATTTTTTGGTAAGCTAATGTCGGACAACTCCTTTAATTTGCTTGAGTCAGATTTATGGTACAATTGGAAATGTTTTGGTAGGGTTTATAGGTGTTCCGTCTCATGCAGAGTCTTTGTTTTCTCAATGTCCCTGATGTGCTCACGGACTCCCACCTTTAACCCCCTAACCCCTGGACGATTTTTCCGTTTTTGTTTTTTGCTCCCCTTTTTCCGAGAGTCATAACTTTTTTATTTTTCCCGTCAATCTTGCCATAAGAGGGCTTGTTTTTTGCAGGACGTATTGGTCTTTTAAGTGAAACCATGAGTTTTACCATATATGGTACTGGAAAACAGCACAAAATTTCCACGTGCGGAAAAATTACAAAAAAGTGTGATTGGACAATGGTTTATGGGGTACTTTATTCACCGTGTTCACTGTATGGTAAAACTGATGGGTGGGTGTGATACTTCAGGTTGGTATGCGTTCGTTGATACCAAACATGTTTAGGTTTACTTTTATATAAGGGGTTAAAAAAAGGTTTGTCCAAAAAATTGGAGCACTTTCTGCGGCATTTTCTGCAACTTGTAGTGTTCTCATTTTTCGGGATATGGGGCTCACTGATGGCTTATTTGTTTGCATTTTTAGCTGTACCATTTTTGCGCAGATGCTACGTTTTGACTCCTTGGTATTGCATTTTGCTGAAAATTTGCGAAGACCAAAAAACGTAACTTTGCCAGTTGGATTTTTTTTTACGGCTACGCCATCTACCGATCTAATTGATTCATTTTATATTTTGATAGACTGGGCATTTCTGAACTCTGCGATACCAAATGAGTGTATATTTTTTTAACCCTTTGATTTTTAGTGGGGCGAATGGAGAATGATTTAAACTTTTAGTAGTTTTTTTAATTCTATAAAACTTTTTTTTTTACTTTTTTTTATTTTAATAGTCTCTCAAGGGGTAAGGATTAGCCGTCTGATCGCTTGTTCATTTCTGCTGATCAGAGCGGCAGAGCTCTGATCAGCTGAAATGCTGCTGTCCTGTTAAAGCCAGCCGGCTGTAACAGGATGTGAGTCATGATAACGAGAGGAGTCATCACATAACCCTGTGCTACCATGGCAACCATCGGCTTCTCATAATTGCGTTACGGGGCCTCCGATGGCGGTGTAGAAAGGCAATTGGAATAGTCATGGGCCCTCGTGTGGATTACCACAGACCTGCGTGTTTTTGGGGTTAATAAAGGAGTGAAATAGGGTATTGTTTTTATCTTATTTTGTGTTTGTGATTATTTCTTTTCACTTCCAGATTAGTAATGGGGGTAGGGTTTTCATAGACCCTGCCATTACTAATCTAGAGCTTAGTGGCAGCTGTGAGCTGTTATTAACCCCTTATTAGCCTGATTGCCACCGCACCAGTGCAATCGGGAAGAGCCGGATAAAGTGCCAGGATTGTCACATATAATGGATGTGACAATCCTGGGTGGCTGTGGGCTGCTATTGTTATAACGCGCCTGCTTTAATCTTATTTTATTTAATTTTCCTTTATTTATTTTTTATTTCCAAAGGTTCCGGATCATTATCCGGAGTTCCCTGAGAACTCCAGGCCCAGGTCCAGTACTCGGGTATTTTTAAAATCGCTCGGATCCTAAATTTTACAGTCCGGGTCTGTCCATCACTAATCAATAGACAAACAAAAAAGTGCATGGTGTTTATGTAGTTGTGTAAACAGAAATATGATATTCAAAATTAAAAATGACATGCCATAAGGCAAGCAAAATCAAGAAATGCAAGAAACTAAATTATTGAGTAAATGTATTAAATATTAGTTGTATCCAAACTATAATTAAATTGTTGTACAATGTTTTTCTCCACTTTTCTTAAGCGGGCTTTACACGCTACGACATCGCTAATGCGGAGTCATTGGGGTCACGGAATTCGTGACGCACATCCGGCCGCATTAGCGATGCCGTTGCGTGTGACATCGATTAGCGATTTTGCATCGTTGCAAAACAGTGAAAAATCGCTAATCGGCGACACGGGGGTCCATTCCCAATTATCGTTACTTCAGCAGTAACGAGGTTGTTCCTCGTTCCTGCGGCATCACACATCGCTGCGTGTGACGCCGCAGGAGCGAGGAACGTCTCCCTACCAGCCTCCCGGCCGCTATGCGGAAGGAAGGAGGTGGGCGGGATGTTACGTCCCGCTCATCTCCGCCCCTCCGCTGCGATTGGGCGGCGGTTCAGTGACGTCGCTGTGACGCCGCACGGACCGCCCCCTTAGAAAGGAGGCGGTTCGCCGGTCACAGCGACGTCGCCGGACAGGTAAGTATGTGTGACGGCTCTGGGCGATGTTGTGCGCCACGGGCAGCGATATGCCCGTGTCGCGCAACAGATGGGGGCGGGTACGCACACTAGCGATATCGGGACCGATATCGCAGTGTGTAAAGTAGCCTTTAGATAATAATCTTTTTTCTTATTTTCTCATAGGCACTTCATTCAGGGAAAAGACCCAATCAAAATCAACATCTAAGTTACTGAGCGGGTCGCGTGAAGTACCTCAAAATTTGCAGACCACCACAGGTATGGTTTTAGCATATACAGACCTCTAAATTATGGATAAAAAAACTATTAAAAATAATTTTAACACAAACAGTCCCATTCTCACACCACATAAAAATACCCAATTAAAGAAAGCAGCCAAAGCTCTCATTGAGCCCAATAGGAGTCCTTGTGTCCAATCTATAAATAAAGTGACTCAAGTTGCGCAAGGGCCTTAAATAGGTTACCACCTCTAACCTCTGATCTATGGCCTTTATAATTAATTTGCTTGAGTCAGATTTATGGTACAATTGGAAATGTTTTGGTAGGGATTTTAGGTGTTCCGTCTCATGCAGAGTCTTTGTTTTCTCAATGTCCCTGATGCGCTCACGGACTCACACCTTTAACCCCCTAACCCCTGGACGATTTTTCCGTTTTTGTTTTTTGCTCCCCTTTTTCCGAGAGTCGTAACTTTTTTATTTTTCCCGTCAATCTTGCCATAAGAGGGCTTGTTTTTTGCGGGACGTATTGGTCTTTTAAGTGAAACCATGAGTTTTAACATATATGGTACTGGAAAACAGCAAAAAATTTCCACGTGCGGAAAAATTACAAAAAAGTGTGATTGGACAATGGTTTATGGGGTACTTTATTCACCGTGTTCACTTTATGGTAAAACTGATGGGTGGGTGTGATACTTCAGGTTGGTATGAGTTCGTTGATACCAAACATGTTTAGGTTTACTTTTATCTAAGGGGTTAAAAAAAGGTTTGTCTAAAAAATTGGAGCACTTTCAGCGCCATTTTCTGCAACTTATAGTGTTCCCATTTTTCGGGATATGGAGCTCACTAATGGCTTATTTGTTTGCATTTTTAGCTGAACCATTTTTTCGCAGATGCTGCGTTTTGACTCCCTGGTATTGCATTTTGCTCAAAATTTGCGAAGACCAAAAAACTTAACTTTTGCCGGTTGGAATTTTCTTTGTCGCTCCATTGGGAGACCCAGACAATTGGGGTGTATAGCTTCTGCCTCCGGAGGCCACACAAAGTATTACACTTTAAAAAGTGTAACCCCTCCCCTCTGCCTATACACCCTCCCGTGCATCACGGGCCCATCAGTTTTTATGCTTTGTGTTGAAGGAGGCACACATTCACACAATGCTCCACATTTTAGTCAGCAGCAGCTGCTGATTATATCGGATGGAAGAAAAGAGGGCCCCTAACAGGGCCCCCGGCATGCTTCCTTCTCACCCCACTGAGTCGGCGGTGTTGTTAAGGTTGAGGTACCCATTGCGGCTACGCAGGCTGGAGCCCACATGCCGTTTTCCTTCCCCATCCCTTAGGGGCTCTGGGTGAAGTGGGATCCATAACCGGTCATCAAGGCACTGGGACCGGGCTCCCTCCACAGCCCCTGGGGGAATCTGCTGGACAGGAGACTGAGTATCGTCAGGGACAGGGCCCTGCATCTACAGGTACTCTGTGTCCCCTTTGGGACAGCGCATGGAGCACCTTGGCCTCAGACGCTGCAGCGACTGCGGTGTTGATTTTTGACCGGGACTACCGCGCCGACCGTGCCTGCTTGCCGGCCGCGGTTTTTACTTTAGTCCCCGGCTTTTGCGGCCTAGTGCATTAAACTCCCGCCCCCGGGCCTGCCAGTCAGGGGTAAGGGCGGGACGGTCGGTCTGACGCCGACAGTGAGGGCTGGAGCACACGTAGCTGTCCTCCTCCCCCCTCACTAATCACTCTGGGGCACCAGATTCCCGCACTTTTGTAAGTTACGCCCACGGCTCCCTCCTCCCCTGTGAACGCCGACAGCCATGTTTTAACACATTCTGCCGGTGGAGGACTTCTGGCAGCAGCTCTGGGAGACCCGAGGCAGGGAATCTGGTGGCCACACACCGCTGGAGCGGTCGGTAAGCCACACCGGTCACCCGGTGCTGGTCCCCCTAGAGTGCTGAACTGTATATAGATACATTATATTTGTATACATTTTCCGGTTCGGCTGTACCATTAGCTTGTGGCTATATACCCTCAGTGATCACGCTCCTGGGAGACAACAGCATGTCGTTCACAAGGAGCAAGGGTGCCAAGACACAGGGTTATTTTGCTACCTGTACCTCTTGTGCGGCTATGCTACCTGCAGGTTCCACCTACCCTCACTGTGAGCAATGCTCGGGCACTGGGGCACTCGCTCAGCCGGAGCCTGAGACACTAGGGGGTCCCTCGGCCCAGGTAGAACTGCCAGCTCCCCCTGTCCAGATAGCAGGGACAGAGTTTGCCGTTTTAGCTGACAAACTCTCTGAGTCACTTTCACATTCCATGACTCAGTCTATGGATAAATGGTCTGCTAAGTTTCTAGAGGCTTTGCAGTCCAGACCGGCCCTTACACAGGCCCCGGGCACTGCGGGATCACCCCCAGGCCCCTCTCGGTCTGCGACGAAGCGTGCTCCTGGTGTGGCCTCTAGTTATTACGTGGAGGACTCCGGCACGGACCGCAGTCCCAGACCAGCTAAGCGGGCTCGCTTAGAATCTTCCCCGACTTCATCACGCTGTTCGGGGTCTCAGCTTGAGGATTCCATAGAGGATGAGACGGAGGTCGCAGCCCAGGACTCTGACCCTGACGTTGCTCTCAATCTTGATACACCTGAAGGGGACGCCATAGTAAATGACCTTATAGCGTCCATCAACCAGGTGCTAGATCTTTCTCCTCCAACTCCGCTTGTAGAGGAGTCGGCTTCACAACAGGAGAAACACCAGTTTAGGTTTCCTAAACGTACACGGAGTGCTTTCTTCGATCACTCTAACTTTAGAGATGCTGTCCAGAAGCACAGGGCTTTCCCGGACAAGCGCTTTACTAAACGTCTTAATGACACATGTTACCCCTTCCCCTCTGACGTGGTTAAGGGTTGGGCTCAATGTCCCAAGGTGGATCCTCCAGTCTCTAGACTGGCGGCTAGATCCGTAGTAGCAGTGGCTGACGGTGCATCGCTCAAGGATGCCACGGACAGGCAGATAGAGCTCCTACTCAAATCCATCTATGAAGCCATAGGCGCGTCTTTTGCCCCAGCCTTTGCAGCAGTGTGGGCACTCCAGGCTATCTCAGCTTGTCTGTCTGAGATTAATGCGGTCACCCGTACCGCTGCGCCACAAGTAGCACCTTTGACCTCTCAGGCGTCAGTATTTGCATCCTACGCCATGAATGCTGTCCTGGACTCGTCTAGCCGTACAGGGGTAGCATCCGCCAATTCTGTGGCAGTCCGCAGGGCCATGTGGCTACGCGAATGGAAGGCAGACTCTGCTTCCAAAAAGTTCTTGACCGATTTGCCGTTTTCTGGCGACCGACTGTTTGGCGAGCGATTGGATGAAATTATTAAGCAATCCAAGGGAAAGGACTCGTCCTTGCCCCAGCCCAAACCAAACAGACCTCAGCAACGGAAAGTTCAAGCGAGGTTTCGGTCCTTTCGGCCCTCAGCCAGATCCCAATCCTCCTCGTCCAACAGGCCACAGAAGAGCCAGAGAAACTCTTCTGCATGGCGGTCTAAGTCACGTCCTCCAAAGACCGCCGGAGGCACCGTCTCCAAGGCGGCCTCCTCATGACTCTCGGCTGCCCCAAACCGCATCCTCGGTCGGTGGCAGGCTCTCCCGCTTTTGCGACGCCTGGTGGCCACATGTCCAAGACCGATGGGTGAGAGACATTCTGTCTCACGGTTACAGGATAGAGTTCAGCTCTCGTCCTCTGACTCGCTTTTTCAGAACATCTTCGCCCCCCGAGCGAACCGTTGCGCTTTTTCAGGCGGTGGACACTCTGAAGTCAGAAGGAGTGGTGATCCCCGTTCCCCTTCAGGAACGCGGTCGCGGTTTTTACTCCAACCTGTTCGTGGTGCCAAAAAAGGACGGCTCATTCCGTCCCGTTTTGGACCTCAAATTGCTCAACAGACATGTGAGAACCAGGCGGTTTCGCATGGAATCCCTCCGATCGGTCATCACTTCGATGTCCCAAGGAGACTTCCTAGCATCAATCGACATCAAAGACGCCTATCTCCATGTGCCGATCGCTCCAGAGCATCAACGCTTCTTGCGTTTCGCCATTGGGGACGAACACCTTCAGTTTGTGGCACTGCCTTTCGGCCTGGCGACAGCCCCACGGGTCTTCACCAAGGTCATGGCATCCGTTGTAGCGGTCCTACATTCTCAGGGCCACTCGGTGATCCCTTACCTAGACGATCTCCTAGTAAAGGCACTCTCCCGGGTGGCTTGTCAACACAGTCTGACCGTTGCTCTGGAGACTCTCCAGAGGTTCGGGTGGATCATCAATTTTCCAAAGTCAAAATTGACTCCGACCCAGTCACTGACTTACCTCGGGATGGAGTTTCATACTCTCTCAGCGATAGTCAAGCTGCCGCTGGACAAACAGCAGTCGCTGCAAACAGGGGTGCAATCCCTTCTTCAGGCCCAGTCGCACCCCTTGAGGCGCCTCATGCACTTCCTGGGGAAGATGGTGGCAGCAATGGAGGCAGTTCCATTTGCGCAATTTCATCTGCGTCCACTCCAATGGGACATTCTCCGCAAATGGGACAAGAGATCGGCGTCCTTAGACAGGAACGTCTCTCTTTCTCTGGCAACCAAGACCTCTCTTCAGTGGTGGCTTCTCCCCACTTCTCTGTCGAAAGGAAAATCCTTTCTGCCCCCATCCTGGGCTGTGGTCACGACGGACGCGAGCCTGTCAGGATGGGGAGCGGTTTTTCTCCACCACAAGGCTCAGGGAACCTGGACTCCGACAGAGTCCTCCCTTCAGATCAATGTTCTGGAGATAAGGGCAGTGTATCTAGCCCTCAAAGCGTTCCATCGGTGGCTGGAGGGCAGGCAGATACGCGTACAGTCGGACAACGCCACGGCGGTTGCGTACATCAACCACCAGGGCGGCACTCGCAGTCGTCAAGCCTTCCAAGAAGTCCGGCGGATTCTGCTGTGGGCGGAGGCCACAGCCTCCACCATCTCCGCGGTTCACATCCCGGGCGTAGAAAACTGGGAAGCAGACTTTCTCAGTCGCCAGGGCATGGACGCGGGGGAATGGTCTCTCCACCCGGACGTGTTTCAAGAGATCTGTTGCCGCTGGGGAACGCCGGACGTCGATCTCATGGCGTCTCGGCACAACAACAAGGTCCCGGCCTTCATGGCACGGTCTCAGGATCACAGAGCTCTGGCGGCGGACGCCTTAGTTCAGGATTGGTCGCAGTTTCAACTGCCTTATGTATTCCCTCCTCTGGCAATGCTGCCCAGAGTGTTGCGCAAGATCAGGTCCGACTGCCGCCGCGCCATCCTCATCGCTCCAGATTGGCCGAGGCGGTCGTGGTACCCGGATCTGTGGCACCTCACGGTGGGTCAACCGTGGGCGCTCCCAGACCGACCAGACTTGCTGTCTCAAGGGCCATTTTTCCATCTGAATTCTGCGGCCCTCAACCTGACTGTGTGGCCATTGAGTCCTGGCTCCTAGCGTCCTCAGGGTTATCTCAAGATGTCATTGCCACTATGAGACAGGCCAGGAAACCAACGTCAGCCAAGATCTATCACAGAACTTGGAGGATCTTCTTAGCCTGGTGCTCTGAGAAGGGGTTTACCCCCTGGCCGTTTGCCTTACCCAGGTTTCTTTCCTTCCTTCAAGCTGGATTGGACAAGGGTTTGTCCCTCGGCTCTCTCAAGGGACAAGTATCGGCGCTATCCGTATTTTTTCAAAAGCGTCTAGCCAGGCTTCCGCAGGTCCGCACGTTCCTGCAGGGAGTTTGCCACATAGTCCCACCTTACAAGCGTCCGCTGGAACCCTGGGATCTCAACACGGTTCTACGGGCTCTTCAAAAACCACCTTTTGAGCCGCTGCGGGATGTCTCTCTATCACGTCTTTCGCAGAAGGTGGCATTTCTAGTGGCGGTTACATCACTCCGAAGAGTGTCAGAGCTTGCAGCGCTGTCATGCAAAGCCCCTTTCCTGGTATTTCACAAGGATAAGGTGGTTCTGCGTCCTGTCCCGGAATTTCTCCCTAAGGTGGTATCCCCTTTTCATCTCAATCAGGATATCTCCTTACCTTCATTTTGCCCTCATCCAGTTCACCAATGTGAAAAGGATTTGCATTTGTTAGATCTAGTGAGGGCTCTCCGGATTTTCGTGTCTCGCACGGCGCCATTGCGCCGTTCTGATGCGCTTTTTGTCCTTGTCGCTGGCCAGCGTAAGGGGTCGCAGGCTTCCAAGTCAACCTTGGCTCGGTGGATCAAGGAACCGATTTTTAAAGCCTACCGTTCTTCTGGGCTTCCGATTCCTTCAGGGCTGAAAGCCCATTCTACCAGAGCCGTGGGTGCATCCTGGGCATTGCGGCACCAGGCTACGGCTCAGCAGGTGTGTCAGGCGGCTACCTGGTCGAGTCTGCACACTTTCACAAAACACTATCAGGTGCATGCCTATGCTTCGGCAGATGCCAGCCTAGGTAGGCGAGTCCTTCAGGCGGCGGTTGCCCACCTGTAAGAGGGGGCCGTTGTTTCAGCTCTTTTTATCGAGGTATTCTTTTACCCACCCAGGGACTGCTTTTGGACGTCCCAATTGTCTGGGTCTCCCAATGGAGCGACAAAGAAGAAGGGAATTTTGTTTACTTAACGTAAATTCCTTTTCTTCTAGCTCCTATTGGGAGACCCAGCACCCACCCCTGTTCCCTTCGGGCTGTTTGTTCTTTTGTGTACACATGTTGTTCATGTTGAATTGTTCTTTTGGTTCATGGTTTCAGTTCTCCGAACATCCTTCGGATTGAATTTACCTTAGACCAATTTATAAGTTTCCTCCTTCCTGCTTTGGCACCAAAACTGATGGGCCCGTGATGCACGGGAGGGTGTATAGGCAGAGGGGAGGGGTTACACTTTTTAAAGTGTAATACTTTGTGTGGCCTCCGGAGGCAGAAGCTATACACCCCAATTGTCTGGGTCTCCCAATAGGAGCTAGAAGAAAAGGAATTTACGGTAAGTAAACAAAATTCCCTTCTTTGTTACAGCTACGCCGTCTACCGATCATATTAATTCATTTTATATTTTGATAGACTGGGCATTTCTGAACTCTGTATTACCAAATGAGTGTATATTTTTTATTTTTTTAACCCTTTGATTTTTAGTGGGGCGAATGGGGAGTGATTTAAATTTTTAGTTGTTTTTTTTAATTCTTTAAAACTTTTTTTTAAACTTTTTTTATTTTAATAGTCCCCCTAGGGGTAAGGATTAGCTGTCTGATCGCTTGTTCATTTCTGCTGATCAGAGCGGCAGAGCTCTGATCAGCTGAAATGCTGCTGTCCTGTTACAACCAGCCGGCTGTAACAGGATGTGAGTCATGATAGCGACATGAGTCATGACATAACCCTGTGCTACCATGGCAACCATCGGCTTCCCGTGATCGCATCACGGGGACTCCGATGGCGTCGAGGAAAGGAAATTTCCCTGCCATGGCCATTTACATTGCGCTGTCAGTATTTGACAGCGCGGTCTAAGGGATTAAAAGGCATGGGTGAATCGTGGATCTACCTTTGCTTGTAAGCTACACATGTCTGCTGTTCAGATCAGCATATATGTGCGGAAATCGGTGCCGGTTTACTGCAGCAGCAGCCGACGATGATTACACCGCCATTATCTACGATGTACCCAGTACGTCCAATGTCTGTAAGAGGTTAAGTCGCTTGTGGTCATTCCTATGTAGATTTTCTGGCATGGAGACTGGGCGTAATAAATCACGCCCTTAGAAGCACAAATATGTTGGTGATTTATTGTGTAAGTTTGTGTTCCTTCCGATTTTTTAATGGGAATCTGTCACCAGATTTGGGGACTACAAGCTGTGTCCAATACCACTGAGTTCTTATATACAGCATTCCAAAATACTGTATATAAGAGCCTAGGCCGCTCTGTAAAACGGAAAAAGTACTTTTATAATACTCACCTAGGGTGGGTCCAGTCCAATGGGTGTCGCAGCTCTCCAGTGCGGTGCCTCCTCTTTCAGGTCTGACGCATCCTCTCTGCTGCGATCTTAGGCCTCCTTCTTCCTAGTCCGGTGTGGATGATGTGTCTACGTCATCCACACGAGCCGACATTGCGGTCCTGCGCAGGCGCATTCATCTGCCCTGCTGATCAAAGTACTGTAATGAGCAGGCGCGAGGAAAGGTTAACCCCTTCACGACCGACCGACTTTACACTTTCCGGTATTTGTGGGGAGTTTGCCATTCTTCTGACAGACGTAACTTTTTTATTTTTCAGTCAATATGGTCATGTGAGGGCTCAATTTTTGCAGAATGAGCTGTAATTTTAAATGAAACCGTGAGTTTTACCATGCAGTGTACTGTAAAATGGCAAAAAAATTCCAAATGTGGAGAAATTGCAAAAAAAAGTGTGATTGCTCTATTGTTTTTGAGACATTTTATTCACTGTGTTCACTATATGGTAAACCTGATGTGCTGCTGTGATGCCTGAGGTTACTGCAAGTTTGTAGACACCAAACATGAATAGGTTTACTTTTATCTAAGGGGTTAAAAAAATAATCAGAAGTTTGTCCGAAAAAAGTGACGGACGTTTCTTCATTGTTCCTTATGGGAGACCCAGACCATGGGTGTATAGCTTCTGCCTCCGGAGGACACACAAAGTACTACACTAAAAAGTGTAGCTCCTCCCTCCGAGCATATACACCCCCTGGATGACCAAATCTAGCCAGTTCAATGCTTTGTGTTCAGGAGGTCACACATCCACACATGCATTCATTTTTGATTTTTGATTTTAAAGAGTTGGAAGAAAAGCGGGTCCAAGCTGGACTCCCGGCATGTCCCTTCTCACCCCACTGTGTCGGCGGTGCTGTTAAGGTTGATTTTACAAGGCTGGAGCCTTACATGCCGCGCTCCTTCACCATCCCCCGGGCTCTGGCTTGAAGTGGGAGCCATCACGGTTCTCACTGCTTTGCAGGAGACCGGTCTCCATCCGCAGCCCTTTCAGGACCCTGCAGGACGGAGCGCTCATCCCTCAGGGACCTGGCCCTGCGTCTCATAAGCTAAGTATTGAGACGTTATTGAGGGGTCCCTTGTACATTTATTGTGGGGAGAGTGTGTTATTTAACTTTGCTGTGATTCCGGCCGGTTCTCTGGTTTTTTTCCTGAGAACCGCGCCGAGGGTGCCTGCTCGTCGGCCGCATGGAAAAATGTAGGCCCTGGCTTCGGCTGCGGCCTACTTTCGGTTTCACTGCCCCTGCATGTCAGTCATGCAGGGGGACAGTGCGGCGCCGCCCACCGGCCGTTCAGCACAGGGGAGGACACTCCTCTCTGAGGAGATGTTTCCCTCCCCTGTATTTCTCCTTGGCCCTCCGGTTCCCGCTCTTGGACTAAACCCCGCCCCCCCTCCTCACTCCGGCGCCATTTTATCAGCGTTCACACACTGATCGGCGCTGGCTGCTGCAGCTCTGCAATCTGTCTGGGGGTCCAAGCTGTGGAATCCGGAGGGCACACAAAACGGTCTGGTAAGCCACAACCTCTGGTTGTGGACTTTCTTATACACTCTCTGGGGGTCATTCTGAAGGAGTGTGTTCTTTACTGCAGAGCCTCCACCTCAGCAGCATGTCTCTCACTAGGAGCAAGGCTGCAAGGCTTTACTCTATATGCACTGCATGTAAGCTCATACTGCTGAACCGAGCACATATCCACATTGTGATGCCTGCTCTAACATGGTGATGCCTCAGCCTGGAGTCTCCCCAGGGGTCCCTCCGGCTGCTCCAGCCCCGGTGGCTGAACCCCCGGCTTGGGTAGCATCGTTTTCTAAAGCTATCTCCCAGTCCTTTGCCGACTCCATGGGACAGCTGTCCCGGACTCTGCTGACCATGCATCAGCCCCCTTCTCAGGGCGCCTCTGCTGCTCCGACTCGCTCTGCAGAGCTCACAGAGGATTTTTCATCTGTTCCCAGACCCCGTCCTCCTAAACGGAGACGCAGGGACTCTTCTCCTTCCTCGTCCCATGGCTCTGATTCACGAGCTGAATCGCAGGGCGAGGAGGATGCCTTTACTGTGGGCTCGGACGCTACCTCTATGTACCCCATTGATCTAACCGAAGGTGATGCACATGTTAGTGATTTGATTGCGTCCATTAATTCCGTACTGAACCTCAATCCACCAGTGTCAGAGGAACAAGCCTCTCTGGTAGAAAAACACCAGTTTACCTCACCTAAGAGAGCAAGGAGTATGTTTTTTAACCACTCCAGTTTTCAGGCCACTGTGACCAAACCCAGGGCCTGTCCTGACAAACGCTTTCCAAAGCGTAGTTCTGATGACCGTTTTCCCTTTCCACCAGAGGTGGTCAAGGAGTGGGCTCATTCACCAAAGGTAGATCCTCCGGTGTCTAGAATCTCAGCCCGGACAGTTGTATCTGTGGCGGATGGCACCTCACTTAAGGATTCCACTGACCGCCAGGTTGACCTTCTGGCCAAATCTGTATATGAAGTGGCAGGGGCCTCGTTCTCCCCGTCTTTTGCAGCAGTGTGGGCTCTTAAGGCCGTCTCTGCTTCTCTGGCGGAGATGCATTCCCTCACCAGGGACTCTATGCCCGAAATGGTTGCCTTAACGTCCCAGGATTCGGCTTTTTCATACTATGCCATGTCTGCCATTCTGGAGGCTTCTCACCGCACGGCGGTGGCTTCCGCTAATTCCCTCGCGATCCGCAGGATCTTGTAGCTTCGAGAGTGGAAAGCAGACGCTTCTTCCAAGAAGTACCTTGCTGGGCTCCCTTTTGCTGGGTCCCAGCTGTTCGGTGAACAACTGGATGAAATTATTAAGGATGTTACTGGCGGAAAGAGTACTTCCTTGCCACAAACTAAAACCAGGAAACCTGTCCAGGGCAGGAACCAGTCGAGGTTTCGTTCCTTTCGTTCCTCTAACTGGTCATCCTCTAAGCCCTCAGCCTCGTCCACTAACTCAGCCAAGGATCGAAAACCCAGCTGGCGCACGAAGCCGCGTCCTCAGAAGAACGGAGGAGCCGCTGCCACTAAGGCAGCCTCCTCTTGACTATCTGGCCGCGCCAGCAACGTCCTTGGTCGGTGGCAGGCTCTCCCACTTTGGCGATGTGTGGTTTCAACACGTCTCTGATCAGTGGGTGCGGGATATCATCTCCCACGGCTACAGGATAGAATTCTCTTCCAGCCCGCCAAACAGATTTTTTCTGTCCACTCCCCCCTGCTCCAAAGCCGCCGCCTTCTCTCAGGCCGTGGCATCCTTGCAGGCCAACGGAGTAATTGTACCGGTTCCCGCCCGGGAACCGTTCAGAGGTTTCTACTCAAATCTCTTCCTAGTCCCCAAGAAGGACGGTTCCTTCCGGCCCATCCTGGATCTCAAGCTTCTCAACAAGCATGTTCAGGTGCGGCACTTTCGCATGGAATCTCTGCGATCAGTCATTGCCTCAATGACCCAAGGAGATTTTCTAGCATCCATTGACATCAGAGATGCCTATTTGCATGTGCCAATTGCAGTTTCACACCAGTGTTGGCTACGTTTTGCAATCGGAGAGGAACATTTCCAATTCGTGGCTCTCCCCTTCGGGTTAGCCACGGCCCCTCGAGTATTCACCAAGGTCATGGCAGCTGTGGTTGCGGTTCTGCACCTCCAGGGGTTGGCAGTAATTCCTTACCTGGACGACCTTCTAGTCAAGGTTTCATCCAGTGCAGACTGTCATCGGAGTGTCTCGCTCACTCTCGCCACGCTTGTTCAATTCGGGTGGCTTGTCAATCTGCCCAAGTCCACTCTGACCCCGACCCAGAAACTTACGTACCTAGGGATGCAATTCGAGACTCTGCCGGCACTTGTGAAGCTGCCCTTAATCAAACAGCAGTCCCTTCATCTGGCGGTGCGCTCTCTGTTGAGGCCCCGCCGTCATTCCATCAGGCACCTCATGCAGGTGCTGGGTCAGATGGTGGCGTCAATGGAAGCGGTTCCCTTTGCCCAGTTCCATCTGCGTCCCCTGCAGCTGGACATTCTCCGCTGTTGGGACAAGCGGACCTCTTCCTTGCACAGGCTAGTGGCTCTGTCGCCACAGACCAGGAGCTCTCTTCAGTGGTGGCTTCGGCCCCTCTCGCTATCCCAGGGACGCTCCTTTCTGATCCCGTCCTGGGTGATTCTCACCACGGATGCCAGTCTATCCGGCTGGGGAGCAGTGTTTCTCCACCACCGAGCACAGGGCACTTGGACTCCGTCCGAATCAGCCCTCTCGATCAATGTGCTGGAAATCAGAGCTGTGCTCCTAGCTCTCGTAGTTTTTCACCACCTGTTGGCGGGCAAGCACATTCGAGTCCAGTCAGACAACGCGACAGCGGTTGCCTACATCAATCACCAGGGCGGGACTCGCAGCCGCCTAGCAATGTTGGAGGTTCAATGTATCCTTCAGTGGACGGAGGACTTCAAGTCCACCATATCCGCAGTCCACATCCCAGGCGTAGAAAACTGGGAGGCAGATTATCTCAGCCGTCAAACCGTGGACAGCGGCGAGTGGGCCCTGCATCCGGCAGTGTTCCGGTCAATCTGCCGCAAGTGGGGCACTCCGGAAGTGGATCTCATGGCATCCCGGCACAACAACAAGGTCCCGGTTTACGTGGCTCGCTCCCACGATCCTCAGGCCTTGGCAGCGGATGCGCTGGTTCAGGATTGGTCCCAGTTCCGTCTGGCCTACGTGTTTCCCCCTCTACATCTCTTGCCCAGAGTCCTGCGCAAGATCAGAATGGAGGGCCGTCGGGTCATAATCATTGCTCCAGACTGGCCCAGGCGAGCTTGGTACCCAGACCTGCTCCGTCTGTCCGTAGAGGTGCCGTGGCATCTCCCGGACCGCCCAGACCTTCTCTCACAAGGTCCGTTTTTCGCCAGAATTCTGCGGCTCTCAGATTGACGGCGTGGCTCTTGAGTCCTGGATCCTGACGGCTTCAGGCATTCCTTCCGAGGTCATCTCCACTATGACTCAGGCTCGGAAGTCTTCCTCGGCCAGGATTTACCACAGGACTTGGAGAATTTTCCTGTCCTGGTGTCGCTCTTCCGGACATGCTCCTTGACCTTTTTCCTTGCCGACCATCCTGTCCTTTCTACAGTCCGGTCTGCAGCTAGGACTATCCCTCAATTCCCTCAAGGGACAGGTCTCGGCTCTGTCAGTGTTGTTCCAGCGGCATATCGCCCGACTGGCCCAGGTGCGCACCTTCATGCAGGGCGCATCTCACATCATTCCTCCTTATCGGCGGCCTTTGGATCCCTGGGACCTTAATCTGGTCCTCACGGCCTTACAGAAACCCCCCTTTGAGCCTCTTAGGGAGGTTTCTTTCTTTCGACTTTCCCAGAAAGTGGTCTTTCTGGTGGCCATAACTTCTCTCAGGAGAGTCTCTGATTTGGCTGCTCTCTCTTCGGAGTCACCCTTTTTGGTTTTTCACCAAGACAAGGTGGTTCTCCGTCCGACTCCGGACTTTCTCCCTAAGGTGGTGTCTCCTTTCCACCTTAACCAGGACATTTCATTGCCTTCCCTTTGTCCGGCCCCTGTGCATCGCTTTGAGAAAGTGTTGCATACTTTAGATTTGGTGCGGCCGCTCCGGATCTATATGTCACGCACCGCTGCTCTTAGGCGGTGCACCTCTCTTTTTGTGCTGACCACAGGTCAGCGCAAGGGTCTCTCGGCTTCTAAACCGACCCTAGCTCGTTGGATTAGGTCGGCCATATCCGATACCTACCAATGTACTCAGGTGCCTCCCCCGCCGGGGATTAAGGCGCACTCGACCAGAGCTGTCGGTGCCTCTTGGGCTTTCAGGCACCAGGCTACGGCTCAGCAGGTCTGTCAGGCTGCCACTTGGTCTAGTCTGCACACCTTTTCGAAGCACTACCAAGTGCATGCTCATGCTTCGGCAGATGCGAGCTTGGGCAGACGCATCCTTCAGGCGGCTGTCGCCCATTTGTGAAGTTAGGTTTTGCCTACTTCTCAGTTTTCTGTTTATTTCCCACCCATGGACTGCTTTGAGACGTCCCATGGTCTGGGTCTCCCATAAGGAACGATGAAGAAAAAGAGAATTTTGTTTACTTACCGTAAATTCTTTTTCTTATAGTTCCGACATGGGAGACCCAGCACCCTCCCTGTTGCCTGTTGGCAGTTCTTGTTCCGTGTGTTTTCACCGGCTGTTGTTGTAGACAGAGGTTCCGGTTATTCCGGGTTTTACTCTATCTCTACTTGTGGGTGGATGTCCTCCTTCAGCTTTTGCACTAAACTGGCTAGATTTGGTCATCCAGGGGGTGTATATGCTCGGAGGGAGGAGCTACCTTTTTAGTGTAGTACTTTGTGTGTCCTCCGGAGGCAGAAGCTATACACCCATGGTCTGGGTCTCCCATGTCGGAACTATAAGAAAAAGAATTTACGGTAAGTAAACAAAATTCTCTTTTTTGCGCCATTTTCTGAGACCCATAGCGTTCTCATTTTTTTAAATCTATGGCTCAGTTATGGCTTTTTTTTGTATCTCGAGCTGACGTTTTTAACAGTATCATTTTTGCGCAGATGCTATGTTTTCATTGCCTGTTATTGCATTTTGCTTAAAATTTGTGGCAACCAAAAAGCGTAATTTTGGCATTTGGAATTTTTTTGCTGCTACGCCATTTACCAAACAGAACAAATGATTTTATATTATGATATATATTCGGACTGAAGACAGCGATACCAAATGTGTGAATATATTTTTTTTTAACCCTTTATTTTTCAGTGGGGCAAAAAAGGGATGATTTGAACTTTTAGGTGTTTTTACTTTTTTTTTTACTTTTTCAAAACTTTTTCTTAAATTTTTTTTTAAATTTGACTAGTACCCCTAGGGGGCTATTAGGATCAGCTGTCTGATCACTCATTTATTTATCCCAATCAGAGCAGCACAATTTAGACTGGGAGAAATTATCATCTCTTGTAACAGCCAGTATTTGGCTTTTTCTTACAGGACCTGAGTCATGTGAGCTACAGGAGTCATCACATGATCCTGTGCTATCATGATAGCCACCAGATCGTTAAGGGGTTAAAGATCTCTTACGCATATGCACTACAATACATGGATCTGCTTTGAGCAGGGCAGATCAAAGTGCGCCTGTGCAGGACCTCAATGCCAGCTAGTGAGCATGATGTAGGACGCGTCATGCACATGGGCCTCAGAAGAAGGAGGATGGCGATCGCCGCAGAGAGGAAATGCCGGACTAGAGAGAGGAGGCAATGGGTTTGAGATAATGATCAATAACTTTGCTAGCTATTTCATCATCAGCTGACGGTCTCCTTTTTTTCTCAGCCCCAGATCCCCTTGAGTGGAGCCCCAAAAATTGGTCTGTGCGATTTCTTCCTGTAAGCTCCCAAAGTAAGTCTGCCATCTTGTCTTTCTTCTTCCTGCTCCAGCTGTAAGGCTACTTTCACATTTGACAGGATGCAAACCGCATATGACCGGATCCTGTGGATTGAATGTGCAACGCATGCAACCGCAATTGTTAGTTTATTGTATGCTTCTTCTTCTACTTGTGATGGATCAAGGGGAACACAGAATTTATCGTCTGGCACTGGAGTCAGCTGATCGGGAATAAGCTGAACTCCTGATCTCACAGCCCGCACACGCTGTGAAGGATGCAGGTTAACAGCAATCACTGCCTGCTGCCGATCACGTGTGACCATGTTCGGGCTGTGTGGTCATGAGTTCAGCTGAGTTCAGATCAGCTGACTCCAGTGTTGGCCGATTGCTTGTTCTGTGTCCCCCTGCATCCATCGCAGAGTGTGCGGGCTGGAGTTCAACAGAGTTCAGATCAGCTGACTCCAGTGTCGGCCGAATTCAGCTGACCTCACAGGCAGCACACGCTGCGATGGATGCAGGGGGACCCAGAACAAGTAATCGGCCAACACTGGAGTCAGCTGATCAGATTACTTGATCTGCTGGCTGTATGGTTAGAAGTAGGGATGAGTGTGCACTAAAAATGCTCGGGTTCTCGGTTGCCCATGAGTATTTTTTTTTTTAAATTCATTAAAAAATAAACAAAAACCCCAAACACATAACCCTAACTCTAGGGTTAGGGGGTCAAAAAATAAAATGTGTGGACTCCCGCTGCATTTTCTATTGCTAAGGTAACCCGAGCAGCTACTGGCTGCTAACCCCCACTGCTTATATGACCTTCACTGGCAATGGAAAATCCAGGGAAGCCCTTTTTTTAACGTTTTTTGCCGAAAAACTAAAAAAAAAGACAGCTTCACCCTGTTTTTGTATGCTAGCAGGGTACAGCAAGCAGGTACGCGCTGCCCCCAACCCCCAGCTGCCTATTTGTACTTGGTTGGGAACCAAAAATACAGGGAAGCCCTTTTTTAATTATTTCATGAATTTCATGAAATAATTAAAAAAAACAAAAAAAAACACATGGGCTTTGCCCAATTTTTGTGACGAGCCAGGTACAACTAGGCAGCTGGAGATGGGAATACGCAGTGCAGGGTGGCCCAAGCTTTCTTGGCCCCCCCCGCTGCGAATTGCAGTCAACAGTCACCCCAGAAAATGGCGCTTTCTTAAAAGCGCTATCTTCTGGCGTTGTATCCAACATCTCTCCCAGCGGCCGTGGTGCCGGGTGGCATGTTGGGTAATAAGGGGTTAATACCAGCTTTGTTTTAACTGCTGGTATAAAGCCTGAGATTGCTAATGTCAGGCCAAGTTTGACCCGGCCATTAAGAATCTCCAATAAAGGGTTAAAAAAAAGACATCACACAGAAAAAATACTTTATTAGAAATAAATACACAGACACACTTAGGGACTCCATCTTTATTACTCCCTCTCACCCCTTCACGATCCTGGTCTTCTGTCTGAGAGAGAGGGAGATTTCTGTATTGACCATGCCAAGCTGCTTTCTGGGCATGCTCAGTTCAAAAAACAGGATTCTGTCTATCAGGATCCGGCGACTTCCGGTACAGCAGGATCGGGGTCATTGAAATACATTGCAGGTACCACTGCATGTACTAATACAGATGGCCACCTGGTGACGCTATAATAACACAAAAATCTAATATCACCCATGTAACGCAGCCTAAGCCTCAAAGGCTACCATTACTATTACCGATAGAGCTAACAGCCATGAATCATCGTGATCCGGACTCACCTATAAAGTGCACTTATAACTGTATGTTTTGAGTAGCCCTGACAAGCGTTTCTCACCTGGCTTCCTCGCTTGAGGAAAGTGTAATGTGCATGTTTTATTATGTGGTGTCTTGGGCGAGATCGTCGCTGTTTGGGCGCGTGCAGGGGGTGGGACGCCGCACATAGAGTCCGCCTCATCCAGTCATTCCAGGGGAAGCGTGGATCGGAAGAATACTTCCACTAACGTCAGTTAACCCATGCATCCTTCTGAGGAAGCTCCCTTGGCGGGGACTCATGCTGAGGCAGCCCCGCACATGCGTACCCAACGAGACCATATCTACTACTGGCAAGTGAAAGGGCACGACCAGGGAGGTAAGAAAATCATCCAAACATAAGGAGAATCAGCCTTAGCCTAAAGAATATGACCATGTATAGTCCTTAAAAGATTTTCTAATGTCCCTATATCATGCAGAGACAAAATTCATATAGTAATATGTGTGTATATATATATATATATATATATATATATATATATACCCCTAGATTCTAAATGGACCTTTCGATACCACAAATTTTCAATCCTGTGGGACCACAGTCATAGTGCAGCTTGAAATGTCTCTGGATCATCCTTAGGGAATCAAGATCCACAACATCACACACCGCATTTATGTCCCTAACATGTTCCGTCGTGCGGACGCGTTATTCCCTTGATGTTAACCCAATATAAATTAGGCTACAGTCACATACTGCATAATAGATAACGTGACTTTTACTGCATGATTTGTAACTTTTTATTTTATACTCTTTAGGTCCAACCCAAGCTGACAACATCTCTGGGCAGACAAAAGGAAAACAACCAAATTTGGGACTCCCTTTCTCAAAGCGAGATACCACCCTAGGTACGTAATGGTTCTTCATCAGCATATCCTTTAGGCTTTTCCCCCTTCTAACAGGTAAGAGTGGGCGATGAGTAAAACGTCGTTCAAACTCTGGTCGGTCTTCAGTAACGACCAGTGTTTGTTCAAGATCTGCCGATCGCCCCCTCTGACTGTTAACTTGGAGATGAAATGTATCTGTGAGGAAAAAGATTCTTCCCTCTTACTTGTTGATAATAATTGTACCCGTGGAGTACCCTTTTCTGTCTGGTACCCCATTTTTATATTATAGTCCCGAAAATCAATTGCCTCCCGATCTGCCTTATAGGTTAGTTTGATGTTATATGGGTTATCGTTCAACCAAGTCATGAAGCTCTGCAGTTCAGGATCGGTACCCCTCCAGATAATAAAGATGTCATCTATTTTACCACCTAGTGTAAAATTAATAGATTAGGGATAAGCCAAATGGACGACAATGTTTTAATTTTGTTACATACATTTTTCCTTCTGAGTCCTCTGATACCATACCAAAAAAATATTCAATGCACATGGTTCAAAAAGTTGATTTTGGGTACTCACCGTAAAATCTCTTTCTCGGAGCCTTCATTTGGGGACACAGGAAACCATGGGTGTATGCTGCTGGGACTAGCAGGTGACACTATGCAAATAAGAAAGTTGGCTCCTCCCACGTAGTATACACCCAGTGACTGGAGCTGAGGAGATCAGTTTGTGTAAAAGCAGTACGAGGAGAAGCTTGAAATCTAGAACATTCCGGATCCATTGAAGTCTTAGAAAAGGGCGGGTGCTGTGTCCCCCAATGAAGGCTCCGAGAAAGAGATTTTACGGTGAGTACCCAAAATCTACTTTTCTCTATCGCTTCATTGGGGGACACAGGAAACAATGGGACGTCCTAAAGCAGTCCCCAAGGGTGGGAAGAAAGCGACCCGAAAACAGGGTTAGCAGAGACAAGATTCTGTTACCGAAAACTGGTCGTAGACCCCATAAAGAACCCCTACCCGGCCAGGGGCCGAAGTATAGGAGAAGAGTTAGAGTACTAGGGAGTACTAAGAACTAGTGTAAAATGCGTGTGCTGGGGAATAGGATGATCAGGGAGAAACTGCATCCTTTGAAATCTGTACCTAAGAAAGCTAAGGATCTAAGGCGACTGACAGCAATAGGTCGGCTAGGAGCAAAAACCCGACAGGCCATGGTACTACGCCTGAGAGAGTAAGAATGAGCGAAGAACTAGGGTACCTGGTAGAGGAAGGTGCCAGGTAAGTGGAGGCGAACGGAGCCTTGGGCCTTTACTGCCACCGGACAACTAAAAGGAAAACCGACTGCCTAAAAAAGTGCAGGGGAGACGAGATACTGTGAGGGGATTCCGCCATAGGGGAACTTGACCTGTTGGTTACACAGCACCTGAGGGAAGTGATCTGACCCTAGTGGACGAAACAGCCTGCAGGCGGGAAGATGATACGGGAGATAAATCCCCTGTGTATAGAAGCGGTCTAGAGAACCTGTGAAGTCCGGAGAAAAAGGAGAAGGTTAAGGAGCCAAGGAAATCCAATAACCAATTACCTCTATGACCTGACAGACAGGAGAAGGGAGTCCGGGCATCTACAATGGCGTGGCTGGGAAAACTCGAACTCTGGACTCGGGTACTAGATGCCCCTTGAAGTGAATTACTGGAAAGAGAACCCCCTATAGGAGAGGGCTCTTGCGAATGAAAAAAAAGGAGCCCAAGACCTGGGAAGTATGACCTGTAATGGGAGAAGGAAAAACCCTTTCGAGGGGACTCAAGGAAGGGTTGGACTATGTGACCGGCCTAAGCGCTCGTCGACCAGAGTAGTGACGCCTATCCTTGGAAGGTGGCAAGGAAAAAACGGAGGAGTGACGGAAGAATGAGTAAAGTGTTATTATTATTACTATTATTATTATAAAACGCGTCACCACGTCACAACCCGAGGTGACGACGAAGGGAAAGAAATGACAGAATATGGGAGTTTAAATGGTCTGGCAGGAACTCTGATTGAAAAGTGCAGAAATGAGACCAAGCGGTGGCGAGTGGTCGCGGAGTTTGGTATGGCGGGGACTTCGGAGAGATCTAGCATATCTCCAAGGGCCATCCAGAATGGCTACGAGAGGGGGAAAAGGAGGTAGACCCGGGACAGGGGAAATGAAGATCCCTCTTGGCCTGAAACTGAAGCAGGTCATGTCTAGGTGTTAGTGGAGATTGGCAGATTAGACGGGGACCACTCGCTGTAGTGTTGAGTGTTCGGGTGGAGACACCCAGTGGCCTGAGCATTCTGGGTTCCCTGAAGAATTCTGCTGCGGAAAGTAGACAGAATACAATTATATGAAACCTTACAGCTTGTCCGGAAGAGTGGGCCCAATGACTGGGCCGTCAGGATACTAGAAGTCCCTTGGTGAAGCTGGTCCTCCGTGGAATCAATACTGGTTAGACGATTCTGTGTCTGGTTCTTAACTTCATCTGTTGACTGTGAAGGGACTGAGGAAATCTGATCTCTATCTGAAAGAAAGAGAATGTAAGTAACGACCTATGGTTTTAAACCTATACAGTACCTGGCCGGAACCCTAGTGGAGGGCGCGGCCAAGGCTGGTCTAGGCCAAAGAATAGGCAGATACCAGAAGAACTATGAACCACCCGAGGAAGGTGGCAGGAAGTAAAATGGACAACATATTGGTTAGCAGACAGAGCTGCCCCTTGCTTACCTCATTTGAAAACCAAAATGACTGCTGCTTCAAGAAGCGATGCAGCCAACGTACGGTCAAGAGAGAAAAGCCCTACCTTGTGGCTACCTTAGATGAATGGGGCAAGGTAGGAGAAGGTCCCGGGCCACTGGGAAGCGACCGGATGAGAACTGCTGCTGCCGTGCTGCGTCATGAGGTCTGTGGTTGCTGCAGGGAGTGAATCACACGACCCTCCAGTCAGAAGGTCGCGTGTAACCTTACCTCGAGATCACGTTACACGCATGGTGTGAGGTAGGAGATGGATGCAGATCGCTGAAGAGTGAGTAAATAACTGCTGCAGAAAGAGAAGACAATGAACTGGCCAGAGGATTCTGGCTTACCTTCTGTTTTCCTGAATGGGTGGTCTGAAGTAGGAAAAAACCCCTGGGTCACTGGGAAGCAACCTAATGACCGTTGCTGCCGTACCACGTTAGGGGTCCATGGAGACCATAGTCCTCGCCTCAGTCGAAGATGAAGGAGATACATGACCCACTAGGTGAGGAAGACTGTTCGAGTCACTGGGTCGTGAGCAGAGCAACACATACTTGTTACAGTATCCAGCTTCTGGTCCGGAGAAACGCTAGCCTATTGGATAGCGGGCAGGATCATTGATCTTGAATACTGGAACTGAACGTGACAGCTGCTGGCGTGCCGCCTCATGGGGTAGTGTTGGATGGAGCACTCGCCTCAGTCGAAGATGAGCGGAAAAGTTGAACAAGGCACTCAAGCCTGTTGCTGTATCCGGCTTCTGGTGCTGATAAGTGCTGGCCCATAGGCAAGTGGGCAGGCTCATCAAATCACTCTCCCGCTGTAGTAGACAGGTGCCTACAGAAACACTGGCACACAGGATAGAGGGTACATTCTGGCAAGACTAGCGCACCGGATGGTGGGTAGGTGCATAGAGAAACACTGGATAGTGTATACTGGCACCCTGGAAGATGGACCGACATATAGAGACACTGGCACACGAGCAAGTGGACAGGTCTATGGAACTGTCAATCTGGATGGTGGACAGGTTGACAGAAAAGGTTATAGCACACTAAAACTCACAGGTGCAAGAAGAAACCTGACCCCCTAAACAGTGGGAGGGTTCACACAACACTATTACGGTGGTGTAGACAGGTGCGCATAAAAACCTAATTACACTGAGTAGTGTAAGGGCTCGTGGAAAACACTGGTACACCAGAGTAAACAAATGCACGTAGAAACACTGGCCCACGGAATAGCGGGCAGGGTCCCCAAAGCACCTGGGTATTGGAGCACACAGGCATGACGCAGACATTGGCACTCTGGATAGTGGACAGGTACAGGGAAACGCTGGCACACGGGAGTAGGTCAGTGCATATAGAAACGCTGGCCCACTGGATAGTGGACAAGTACGAGGAAACACTAGCACACCGAAGAGGACTAGTACCTAAAGAACACTGGCACACTGGTGGCACTTGCACACTGGTGAAGACTGGTGTAGAGAGAAAGGCACCTACGGACTGTAACAGACAGGTAGCACGTAGAGACACTGACACGTAGGCTAGAGGATAGGCACATGGAAACACAGGGCGTAAACCTGGAACACACTGGAAGGCTGACAGGTTCACGGAGACACTGGAGCGTTCACGGAAAGGGCCATGTCATGGACCGCTGGGCAAGCAGCGTGTGTAGCGAAATATGGGTTTCTGACTGCTGGGTAGAGCGCCATAATCTATCCGTAACGTGACGGATAATCGGGCGCAAGAGCGATACTCTGGGAAGATTTAGAGTGCTGTAGAGACGTCCGTGATTAGAGCCACAGGCGTATAATACAGCTGGACACATAGGATCAGTGATTAGTGTTACAGGCGTATAATACCTGGGAGACAGAATGGCAAACTGACAGTGAACGCCCAGAATTCAGGAGCACATCTGTGCTAGGCAAGATGTGAGGAGAATGTCTGTGAATGTACATCACAAAAACAGGAGACAAAAAAATTGTGCGACATTCGGCTTCTTCCCAAAGCAGTACCATAGTGAATGGGCCTGCCCCTTCACAACTAGTACCATAGTGAATGGGCCTGCATCCTCACAAACAGTACCACAGTGAGTGGGCCTGCCACTTCCCAAACAGTACCATAGGGAATGGGCCTGCTTCCTCACAACCAGTACCATATTGAATGGACTTGTTTCTTCACAAATAGCACCACAGTGAATGGGCCTGCATGTTCAGAGACAACAGTACCCTGGGAATGAGCCCTGAGAGAGATGACAGCCTGATGCCCGGGGCGCTGACTGACACTGAAGTCTGGGGAGCAGTGGACTAAACCCTGCCAGTGAGGGTGCGCTGGGGCCAACACTGCCTGCGGGTGGGCGCTATGTCGCAAACTTGCGGCGGTTCTGGGAAGGGGGGGACGCAGCGGCGCTAGGAGCGCTGACCCGGTCGGTGGATCGGGCCTGGTGGCGGCGCTGGCAGCGCTTACCCGGGTGTAGGCACAGGCGCGGCGGCGGCGATAGCGGCGCTTACCCGGTCGGAGGCTCGGGTCCTGAGGCGGCTGCAGAGTCGACCTACCCGGGCGGGGAGTATCGGGCCTCGCGGCGGCAGCAGCGTCGCTTACCCGGAGGGAGGGGCCTGGTCCAGTGGAGGCACAGGAATGACGCGTGCCGGGGATTGGCGCCCGGAAATGACGACAGACACCGGGAGAGGACTGGGACCGCGCGAGAAAAAAGAGGCGGAAGATTTGAAAAGCCCACGCGCGCGGACAGAATTCCGGCTGGGGGCGTGGCCTGGAGAGGCGCGCGGACACTGAGGGGGCCGCAATGGAGCCGGGGCCTAAATTTTAAAAGTGGGCCACCGGAGGGGACGCCGGGCCGCAATGGAGCCGGGGGATAAATTTGAAAGTGGGCCACCGGAGGGGACGCCGGGCCGCAATGGAGCCGGGGGCTAAATTCTAAGGTAGGTCGCCGAAGCCAACTACAGAGGGGCCTGTGGAGGGGGCTCTAAGGGAGATGTAGGACCCCCTGACCCAAGTGGAGAAGGGGCTGTGGGGTTTCTATACCCGGGATCCCTCCCCATAACCCGGGACGGGGAAGAGGAGGGGGGAGTGAGTACTTATCGGAGGTCCCGGCTTGTCTTGAGGTGATCCTGGACCCATCCTGGAAGGCGAGCGAAGACATCTCGACGGTCGTCCCGGGCATAGTCGAGGGGAGACCGGAAGGGTACCTCTCCATCCTGGGTACGGTCTTCGTCCTCCTACCCCACAATCAGGCTCGGAAGCGAGAGAGTTTGGGGAGGGGGGCAAGGACCATCCACCTGTTCCTCTGTGCGGATGCCCCCCAAACCGTCTTGAAAGTGTTAGGGGGGTAGGGTCCTGCCAGACAGACACGGAGGACAACGGAAGTGGCGGACGGACCCCACTTCTGTGCGACCGGTCTCTATGTGGGAGAGCAGGGTGAGCGATTACACCCTGTCGCCCGACGAGCTGTGTCTGAAAAACAAAGGGAAAACATTAATAAAACACAACAATACAAACCTGAGGGGCTGAGAGCAGCCCCTGCGTGTCCAACCTCCTCGGACACTAAGCAAAAACTGATCTCCTCAGCTCCAGTCAGTGGGTGTATACTATGTGGGAGGAGCCAACTTTCTTATTTGCATAGTGTCACCTCCTAGTCCCAGCAGCATACACCCATGGTTTCCTGTGTCCTCCAATGAAGCGATAGAGAAAGATAGATTTTCAGCGTAGTTTCTCCTTGATGGAAAATGAACCTTGAAATGGTAGCCTCATTTTAACCAAAACCTGGTATTAATAATTGGACAATTTGAAGGACATGGCATTTGATTTACGAGTAATGCAACAACCTTTTCCCAGTTGATCAGTTTTAGACATCCTTAGACATCCTTAAAATTATTAAAATTATCATTAGTGATGACTAGATATGGGCGAATGCTAAAATATTCGGATTCAGATTGTTCAAATCCAATAATTTGTACATTTGTGTATTCATACCGAATAACGAACCCAATCCAAGTCAATGGGAAACTCGAATAATTTTCCAGAGGACCTTAGAAATAGGCCTGCGAGGGCTGTAAAAATATTGCAATGGATGGAAAATTGTTGAAACTGAATGGCAACAGCATGCGGAAGATGCCTGAATGTATTTCTGACTCACATTTTATTTCTGAGAGTAATTTTGCCAAAGTATTACGCCACATTTATGGATAGTAGTGGTCACTCAGTTCAATGAGGTCACCTGAGGTCAGGTTACCTGCGATCATAGGTGGATGACAATGGGCAGCTCCAGCTGTGACCGCAAATAACCTAAGTTACGTCACCACACATCGCTGTGACTCATTCTCTGCCTTAAGATCACAGCGGGTGGTCATATTCTATGCCCACGCGCTGTCACTTCAGATGTAGCAGAGCTGGAATCGATATGGGACCTCGTGTGGATTACATCAGACCTGGGTGTTTTTGGGCTTATTAAAGGAGTGAAAGAGGGTGTTGTTTTTATCTTATTTTGTGTTTATTTATTTTCACTTACAGATTAGTAATGGGGGTAGGGTTTTCATAGACCCTGCCATTGCTAATCTAGGGCTTAGTGGCAGCTGTGAGCTGTTATTAACCCCTTATTAGCCTGATTGCCACCGCACCAGGGGAATCGGGAAGAATCGGGTAAAGTGCCAGGATTGTCACATCTAATGGATGTGACAATCCTGAGTGGCTGTGGGCTGCTATTGTTATAACGCGCCTGCTTTATTCTTATTTTCTTTATTTTTCCTTTTTTTATTTTTTATTTCTAAAGGTTCCGGATCATTATCCGGAGTTCCCTGAGAACTCCAGGCCCGGGTCCGGTACTCGGGTATTTTTAAAACCTCTCGGATTCTAAATTTTACAGTCCGGGTCTGTCCATCACTACTCAATAGACAAACAAAAAAAGTGCATAGTGTTCATGTTGTTGTGTAAACAGAAATATTATATGCAAAATTAAAAATCACATGCCATAAGGCAAGCAAAATCAAGAAATGCAAAAAACTAAATTATCGAGTAAATGTATTAAATATTAGTTGTATCCTAACTATAATTAAATTGTTGTACAATGTTTTTGTCTACTTTTCTTAGATAATAATCTTTTTTCTTATTTTCTCATAGGCACTTCATTCAGGGAAAATACCCAATCAAAGTCAACATCTAAGTCACTGAGCGGGTCGCGTGAAGTACCTCAAAATTTGCAGACCACCACAGGTATGGTTTTAGCATATACAGATCTCTAAATTATGGATAAAAAGAAAAAGAAACAATTAAAAATAATTTAACACAAACAGTCCCATTCTCACACCACATAAAAATACCCAATTAAAGAAAGCTGTCAAAGCTCTCATTGAGCCCAATAGTAGTCCTTGTGTCCAATCTATAAATCCAATGACTCAAGTTGCGCAAGGGCCTTAAATAGGTTACCACCTCTAACCTCTGATCTATGGCCTTTATAATTAAAGGGGTTATCCGGCTTATTTTGACTTTTCTTCATTATTACCCTATTGGGCTACATTGGGGCAGGTAAGTAGCTAGTGACCACTTACCTGCCCTGCTGTCAGCCTTTCTCCCCCGGCTCAGAGCGGTCATGTGACCGCTCCTGCCGCGATTTTGCTGCTTCCGGTCATTTCATGTCAACATGGGCAGGACCATGTTGACATGCAAATCTGGAACAGCATATTTCCGCCCTGCTGGGCGGGTACAGTGCGTGGAGTCCCCGCCCCTCTTCCCTGCACCCTCCCACACATTCCTCCGCACCCCGTACTCTCCCCGCCCACGGTGTCACCGCCAGCACCAGGCCCCCTGCTCAGGATAGCAGGAGTGCCCGTGCAGTCTGTGTCCCGCTCCAGCCCCGCGGCTGCCTTCATTGCAGGCTCAGCAGCCTCTCACATTGCAGTGCAGGCAGCCGCGGGGATAACGAGCGCTGCCATCAGGATGTTAGATGACATCATTGCCTGCTGTCACAATCTTCGCTTCACTCCTGTCAGCGCTGTCACTGCCTTCTATGCCGCTGCGTTCTCCCGTCACTAGCGGTGACGTCTCGGGCGATACTGCTGAGAACGCGGCGGGCATAGAAGTCAGGGACAGCGCTGACAAGAGTGAAGCGAAGATCGTCACCGCAGGTAATGATTTCATCTAACCTCCTGACAGCAGCGCTCGGCATCCCCTGCAGTGACCTGGGCTATTGATGTTAGCTCAGGTCACTGCATTACTCTCCCAGCCAATGAGGAACATTCTGTTCTTCATTGACTGGGACATTGACTATGGTATGGATTGTCATGGGACCCCCTTATTGGATTATGCTGGACCAGGATTTGTTTTTGTTTTGAATAGATTGGTGAATGAGGGATTGTTTTGAGGAGTGTTTTTTCAAATAAAACTTTTTTTTTTGTTGTCTATTTTTTTTTTTATTACTGACTGGGTTTGTCATGTCGGATATCTGATAGACGCGTGACATCACTAACCCTAGGGCTTGATGCCAGGTGACATTACACATTTGGCATCAACCCCATATATTACCCCGTTTGCCACTGCACCAGGGCACGGGATGAGTTGGGGCGAAGCACCAGGATTGGCACATCTAATGGATGTGCCACTTCTGGGGCGGCTGTGGCCTGCTAATTTTAGGCTGGGGAGTGTCCAATAACAGTGGGCCTCCCTAGTCTGAGAATACCAGACCACAGCTGTCTGCTTTACCTTGGCTGGTGATCCAATTTGGGGGGACCCCATGTTTTTTGTTTTAAATTATTTATTTAATTTAAAATAACAGCGTGGGGTGCCCTCTGTTTTAGATTACCAGCCAAGCTGAAGCTGCCAGCTGTGGATTGCAGGCTGCAGCCATCTGCTTTACCCTAGCTGGCTACAAAAGTATGGGGGACCCATTGTCGTTTGTTTTTTTTTAAATTATTTTTAATTTATTTTTTGGATAAATACAAGGCTAAACACACTTTAGTGCCACAAGAAAGTCACTAAAGGGTGCCAGCTTAGAATATGCAGGGGGGTAGGACATTATATGTCTTTCTCATCTATCTATCTATCTCTCTGTCTATCCCTCTGTTCATTCATTCATCCCTCTATCTCTCTGTCTCTATATCTATCTATCTATTCATCTCTATATCTACTCATCTATTTATCTTTCTTGCTGCTTCTGTTTTTTGCGGTCCGCAAAAAAAACGTAAGGCACACGGATGACACACAAATGTATCTGTGAAAAAATTGGCCATTTTTTGCGGACCGCAAAAACGGAACGGTCATGTGAATGTAGCCTACATGTGTTCCCTATGGGGGTAGGGGTCGGTACAGAACGATGGTGAGGGGGAGGTCGGTACAGAGCGCCGTGTGTGTGTGTGTGTGTGTGTGTGTGTGTGTGTGGGGGAGGGTTGCAGAGCCTGATGTGTGTGGCGCAGAGCCCGATGTGTATGTGTGTGTGTGTGTGTGTGTGTGTGTGTGGCACAGAGCCCGATGTGGGGCTGTTATTTTCATTGCTAGAGAGATAACAGATCAGGTGCTGGGGTAGAATACTGACAGGGAATGTGTGTGCAGGGGGCGGGCAGGGGACGGGGCTGGACACTGAGGCCGGGCAGTGCCAGCTCTAACTGAGGTTTTGCACAGGAAGTGGTCAGTTTGCTAGAGCAAAATGTAAACAAAGAATATATATATGGTACTGGAAAACAGCACAAAATTTCCATGTGCGGAAAAATTACAAAAAAGTGTGATTGGACAATGGTTTATGGGGTACTTTATTCACCGTGTTCACTGTATGGTAAAACTAATGGGTGGGTGTGATACTTCAGGTTGGTATGAGTTTGTTGATACCAAACATGTTTAGGTTTACTTTTATCTAAGGGGTTAAAAAAAGGTTTGTCCAAAAAATTGGAGCACTTTCTGCAGCATTTTCTGCAACTTGTAGTGTTCTCATTTTTCGGGATATGGGGCTCACTGATGGCTTATTTGTTTGCATTTTTAGCTGTACCATTTTTGCGCAGATGCTACGTTTTGACTCCTTGGTATTGCATTTTGCTGAAAATTTGCGAAGACCAAAAAACGTAACTTTGCCAGTTGGATTTTTTTTTACGGCTACGCCATCTACCGATCTAATTGATTCATTTTATATTTTGATAGACTGGGCATTTCTTAACTCTGCAATACCAAATGAGTGTATAATTTTTATTTTTTTAACCCTTTGATTTTTAGTGGGGCGAATGGAGAATGATTTAAACTTTTAGTTGTTTTTTTAATTCTATAAAACTTTTTTTTTACTTTTTTTTATTTCAATAGTCTCTCTAGGGGTAAGGATTAGCCGTCTGCTTGCTTGTTCAATTCTGCTGATCAGAGCGGCAGAGCTCTGATCAGCTGAAATGCTGCTGTCTTGTTAAAGCCAGCCGGCTGTAACAGGATGTGAGTCATGATAGCGACAGGAGTCATCACATAACCCTGTGCTACCATGGCAACCATCGGCTTCCCATAATCGCGTTACGGGGCCTCCGATGGCGGTGTAGAAAGGCAATTGGAATAGTCATGGGCCTTCGTGTGGATTACATAAGACCTGAGTGTTTTTGGGGTTAATAAAGGAGTGAAAGAGGGTGTTGTTTTTATCTTATTTTGTGTTTGTGTTTATTTATCTTCACTTCCAGATTAGTAATGGGGGAAGGGTTTTCATAGACCCTGCCATTGCTAATCTAGGGCTTAGTGGCAGATGTGAGCTGTTATTAACCCCTTATTAGCCTGATTGCCACCGCACCAGGGGAATCAGGAAGAATCGGGTAAAGTGCCAGGATTGTCACATCTAATGGATGTGACAATCCTGAGTGGCTGTGGGCTGCTATTATTATAACGCGCCTGCTTTATTCCTCTTTTCTTTATTTTTCCATTTTTTATTTCCAAAGGTTCCGGATCATTATCCGGAGTTCTCTGAGAACTCCAGGCCCGGGTCCGGTACTCGGGTATTTTTATAACCTCTCGGATTCTAAATTTTACAGTCCGGGTCTGTCCATCACTAATCAATAGACAAACAAAAAAAGTGCAGTGTTGTGTAAACAGAAATATTATATGAAAAATTAAAAATGACATGCCATAAGGCAAGCAAAATCAAGAAATGCAAAAAACTAAATTATTGAGTAAATGTATTAAATATTAGTTGTATCCTAACTATAATTAAATTGTACAATGTTTTTCTCCACTTTTCTTAGATAATAATCGTTTTTCTTATTTTCTCATAGGCACTTCATTCAGGGAAAAGACCCAATCAAAGTCAACATCTAAGTCACTGAGCGGGTCGCGTGAAGTACCTCAAAATTTGCAGACCACCTCAGGTATGGTTTTAGCATATACAGATCTCTAAATTATGGATAAAAAGAAAAAGAAACAATTAAAAATAATTTAACACAAACAGTCCCATTCTCACACCACATAAAAATACCCAATTAAAGAAAGCAGTCAAAGCTCTCATTGAGCCCAATAGGAGTCCTTGTGTCCAATCTATAAATCCAATGACTCAAGTTGCGCAAGGGCCTTAAATAGGTTACCACCTCTAACCTCTGATCTATGGCCTTTATAATTAAAGGGGTTATCCGGCTTATTTTGACTTTTCTTCATTATTACCCTTTTGGGCTACATTGGGGCAGGTAAGTAGCTAGTGATCACTTACCTGCCCTGCTGTCAGCCTTTCTCCCCCGGCTCAGAGCGGTCATGTGACCGCTCCTGCCGCGATTTTGCTGCTTCCGGTCATTTCATGTCAACATGGGCAGGACCATGTTAACATGCAAATCTGGAACAGCATGTTGCCGCCCTGCGTGAATTCCCCGCCCCTCTTCCCTGCACCCTCCCACACATTCCTCCGCACCCCGTACTCTCCCCGCCCACGGTGTCACCGCCAGCACCAGGCCCCCGCGGGGATAACGAGCACTGCCATCAGGATGTTAGATGACATCATTGCCTGCTGTGACAATCTTCGCTTCACTCCTGTCAGCGCTGTCAGTGCCTTCTATGCCGCTGCGTTCTCACGTCACTAGCGGTGACATCTCGGGCGATACTGCTGAGAACGCGGCGGGCATAGAAGTCAGGGACAGCGCTGACAGGAGTGAAGCGAAGATCGTCACCGCAGGTAATGATTTCATCTAACCTCCTGACAGCAGCGCTCGGCATCCCCTGCAGTGACCTGGGCTATTGATGTTAGCTCAGGTCACTGCATTACTCTCCCAGCCAATGAGGAACATTCTGTTCTTCATTGACTGGGACATTGACTATGGTATGGATTGTCATGAGACCCCCTTATTGGATTATGCTGGACCAGGATTTGTTTTTCTTTTGAATAAATTGGTGAATGAGGGAATGTTTTGAGGAGTGTTTTTTCAAATAACACTTTTTTTTTTGTTGTCTATTTTTTTTTTATTACTGACTGGGTTTGTCATGTCGGATATCTGATAGACGCGTGACATCACTAACCCCAGGGCTTGATGCCAGGTGACATTACACATCTGGCATCAACCCCATATATTACCCCGTTTGCCACCGCACCAGGGCACGGGATGAGTTGGGGTGAAGCACCAGGATTGGCACATCTAATGGATGTGCCACTTCTGGGGCGGCTGTGGCCTGCTATTTTTAGGCTGGGGAGTGTCCAATAACAGTGGGCCTCCCTAGTCTGAGAATACCAGACCACAGCTGTCTGCTTTACCTTGGCTGGTGATCCAATTTGGGGGGACCCCATGTTTTTTGTTTTAAATTATTTATTTAATTTAAAATAACAGCGTGGGGTGCCCTCTGTTTTAGATTACCAGCCAAGCTGAAGCTGCCAGCTGTGGTTTGCAGGTTGCAGCCATCTGCTTTACCCTAGCTGGCTACAAAAGTATGGGGGACCCATTGTCGTTTGGTTTTTTTAAATTATTTTTTATTTATTTTTTTGATAAATACAAGGCTAAGCACACTTTCGTGCCACATGAAAGTCACTAAAGGGTGCCAGCTTAGAATATGCAGGGGGGTAGGACATTATATGTCTTTCTCATCTATCTATCTATCTATTTATCTATCTGTCTATCCCTCTGTTCATTCATTCATCCCTCTATCTCTCTGTCTCTATATCTATCTATTCATCTCTATATCTACTCATCTATTTATCTTTCTTGCTGCTTCCGTTTTTTGCGGTCCGCAAAAAAAACGGAAGGCACACGGATGACACACAGATGTATCCGTGAAAAAATTGGCCATTTTTTGCCGACTGCAAAAACGGAACGGTCATGTGAATGTAGCCTACATGTGTTCCCTATGGGGGTAGGGGTCGGTACAGAACGATGGTGAGGGGGAGGTCGGTACAGAGCGCCGTGTGTGTATGTGTGTGTGGGGGAGGGTTGCAGAGCCTGATGTGTGTGGCGCAGAGCCCGATGTGTATGTGTGTGTGTGTGTGTATGTGTGTGTGTGTTTGGCACAGAGCCCGATGTGGGGCTGTTATTTTCATTGCTAGAGTGATAACAGATCAGTTGCTGGGGTAGAATACTGACAGGGAATGTGTGTGCAAGGGGCGGGCAGGGGACGGGGCTGGACCCTGAGGCCGGGCAGTGCCAGCTCTAACTGAGGTTTTGCACAGGAAGTGGTCAGTTTGCTAGAGCAAAATGTAAACAAAGAACTGCAGAGAATAAAGGGATAATTCAAGTGGAACAAAAGTTAGAAAACAAAAAATAACAATATAGGGGTGTTTTATATGACAATACAGCACAGATAAACTCAACATTTTTTGGTAAGCTAATGTTGGACAACTCCTTTAATTTGCTTGAGTCAGATTTATGGTACAATTGGAAATGTTTTGGTAGGGTTTTTAGGTGTTCCGTCTCATGCAGAGTCTTTGTTTTCTCAATGTCCCTGATGTGCTCACGGACTCCCACCTTTAACCCCCTAACCCCTGGACGATTTTTCCGTTTTTGTTTTTTGCTCCCCTTTTCTTTGTCGCTCCATTGGGAGACCCAGACAATTGGGTGTATAGCTTCTGCCTCCGGAGGCCACACAAAGTATTACACTTTAAAAAGTGTAACCCCTCCCCTCTGCCTATACACCCTCCCGTGCATCACGGGCTCCTCAGTTTTATGCTTTGTGTGGAAGGAGGCACACATCCACTCATGAATTCTCAGATTAGTTATATCGGTTGGAAGAAAAGTGGGCCCCCACGGGGCCCCCGGCATGTTCCCTTCTCACCCCACTAAGTCGGCGGTGCTGTTAAGGTTGAGGTACCCATTGCGGGTACAAAGGCCGGAGCCTCATGCCGTCTCCTTCACCATCCCTTAGCGGCTCTGGGAGAAGTGGGATCCTGAGCGGTCATCCATCCACTGGGACCGTGCTCCCTCCGCAGCCCCTGTGGGAATCTGTCGGACAGGAGTTTATTTATCCTCAGGGACCGGGCCCTGCATCACTAAGGTACTCTGTATCCCCATGGGGGATTTGCATGATGCGCCTTCATCCCGGACGCTGCAGCAGCTGCTTATTTGTGACGGCCGGCGGACTTCCGCGCCGACCGCGCCTGTTTGTCGGCCGCGGTCTTAAATTTAGTCCCCGGCTTCAATTGCGGCCTAGTAGCAAAACTCCCGGCCTATCAGGGGTAAGGGCGGGACGGCCGGCCTGACGTCGGCTGTGAGGGCCGGAACATCCTGTATGTTTCCTCCCCCCTCACTGATCACTGTGGGGACTCCAGATTCCCGCACTTTTTCTAACGCCGCCCACGGCTCCACTCCTCCCCTGAGAGCTCCGGCAGCCATTTCTTTGGCATTCTGCCTGTGGAGGATTTCCTGGGAAGAGCTCTGCAACGCTGGGAGACCTAAGGCAGGGAATCTGGAGGACACACACTCCGCTTTTTAGCGGTCGGTAAGCCACACCGGTCACCCGGTGCTGGTCCCCTTAGGGTGCCGGAATAGATACTATATATATATTTATATATTTCTGTTCGGTCGGGCTGTATACCCTTCCCATATACCCTCAGTGATCACTCTCCTAGGAGACAACAGCATGTCGTCCACAAGGAGCAAGGGTGCCAAGGGTGCCTGTACCTCTTGTGCGGCTAAGTTTCCTGCGGGTTCCACCTACCCTCACTGTGAGCAATGCTCAACCTCTGTTTTGCTTCCTCAACCCGAGCCTCGGTCACTAGTGGGCCCCTCGGCTCAGGTAGAACCCCTTGCTCCCCCTGTCCAGGCGGCAGGGACAGAGTTTGCAGTTTTTGCTGAAAAACTCTCTGAGTCACTCTCACAATCCATGGCTCAGTCTATGGACAAATGGTCTGCCAAGCTGCTTGAAGCTTTGCAGTCCAGACCGGTCCTTACACAAGCCCCGGGCCCTGTTGGATCTTCACCTCCAGGCCCCTCTCTGTCCGCGCCGCAGCACGTTCCCAGGGGTGGCCCTAGGTCTCACGTGGAGGACTCCGGCCCGGACCACAGTCCCAGACCGGCTAAGCGGGCCCGCTGGGAATCTTCCCCGACTTCTTCACGCTGCTCGGGTTCCCAGCGTGAGGACTCTCTGGAGGACGAGGCGGACGTCGCAGCTCAGGGCTCTGACACTGACGTTGCTCTCAATCTTGATACACCTGAAGGGGACGCCATAGTAAATGACCTTATCTCGTCCATCAACCAGGTGTTAGATATCTCTCCCCCGCCGCCACCGGTAGAGGAGTCGACTTCTCAGCAGGAGAAACACCAGTTTCGGTTCCCTAAACGTACACGGAGTGCGTTTTTTGATCACTCTAACTTCAGAGATGCTGTCCAGAAGCCCAGAGCGGTTCCGGACAAGCGCTTTACTAAGCGCCTTACTGACACACGTTACCCCTTCCCCTCTGACGTGGTTAAGGGTTGGGCTCAATGTCCCAAGGTGGATCCCCCAGTCTCTAGATTGGCGGCTAGATCTGTGGTATCGGTTGCAGATGGATCATCGCTAAAGGATGCCACTGACAGGCAGATAGAGCTCCTGGTAAAATCCATCTATGAAGCCACGGGCGCGTCTTTTGCCCCGGCCTTTGCAGCCGTGTGGGCACTACAAGCTATCTCAGCTTGTCTGGCTGAGATTAATGCGGTCACACGTAATTCTGCTCCGCAGGTTGCGTCTTTGACTTCTCAGGCGTCAGCTTTTTCTTCCTACGCCATGAACGCAGTTTTAGACTCTGCTAGCCGTACAGCGGTGGCATCCGCTAACTCTGTGGCAGTCCGCAGGGCCATGTGGCTGCGCGAATGGAAGGCAGACTCTGCTTCCAAGAGGTTCTTAACCGGTTTGCCGTTTGCTGGCGACCGCTTGTTTGGTGAACGATTGGATGAGATTATTAAGGAATCCAAGGGAAAGGACTCCTCCTTACCCCAGTCCAAACCAAAGAGACCTCAGCAACGGAAAATACAATCGAGGTTTCGGTCCTTTCGTCCCTCCGCCAAGCCCCAATCCTCTTCGTCCAGCAGGCTGGAGAAAGGCCAGAGGAACTCCTATGCGTGGCGGTCCAAGTCACGCCCCCAAAAGGCCGCAGGAGGCACTGCTTCCAAGGCGGCCTCCTCATGACTCTCGGCATCCCCGAACCGCATCCTCGGTCGGAGGCAGGCTCTCCTGCTTTTGCGACACCTGGTGGCCACATGTTCAAGACCGATGGGTGAGAGACATTCTGTCTCACGGTTACAGGATAGAGTTCAGCTCTCGTCCCCCGACTCGTTTCTTCAGAACATCTCCGCCCCCCCGAGCGAGCCGATGCACTTTTTCAGGCGGTGAACGCTCTGAAGACAGAAGGAGTTGTGATCCCTGTTCCCCTTCAGGAACATGGTCGCGGCTTTTACTCCAACTTGTTTGTGGTGCCAAAGAAGGACGGCTCGTTCCGTCCCGTTCTGGACCTCAAACTGCTCAACAGACATGTGAGCACCAGACGGTTTCGGATGGAGTCTCTCCGCTCTGTCATCGCTTCGATGTCACAAGGAGACTTCCTAGCATCGATCGACATCAAGGATGCTTATCTCCATGCGCCGATCGCACCCGAACATCAACGCTTTTTGCGTTTCGCCATCGGGGACGAACACCTTCAGTTCGTGGCATTGCCTTTCGGCCTGGCGACAGCCCCACGGGTGTTCACCAAGGTCATGGCATCTGTTGTGGCGGTCCTACACTCTCAGGGCCACTCGGTGATTCCCTACTTAGACGATCTTCTGGTCAGGGAACCCTCTCAGATGGCGTGTGAAAACAGCCTTTCCGTCGCTCTGGCGACTCTCCAGCAGTTCGGGTGGATCATCAACTTCCCAAAATCCAAGTTGACACCGACCCAATCACTGACGTACCTTGGGATGGAGTTTCATACTCAGTCAGCAGTAGTCATGCTACCGCTGGACAAGCAGCTTTCGCTGCAGGCAGGGGTGCAATCTCTTCTTCGGGGTCAGTCACACCCCTTGAGGCGCCTCATGCACTTCCTGGGGAAGATGGTGGCAGCGATGGAGGCAGTGCCCTTCGCGCAATTCCATCTGCGGCCACTCCAGTGGGACATTCTCCGCAAATGGGACAGGAGGTCGACTTCACTCGACAGGAACGTCTCTCTTTCCCTTGCAACCAAGACGTCACTTCAGTGGTGGCTCCTTCCCAACTCTCTATCGCAGGGAAAATCCTTCCTACCCCCCACCTGGGCTGTGGTCACGACGGACGCGAGCCTGTCAGGGTGGGGGGCGGTTTTTCTCCACCACAGGGCTCAGGGAACCTGGACTCCGATAGAGTCATCCCTTCAGATCAATATTCTGGAGATAAGGGCAGTGTATCTAGCCCTATTGGCCTTTCATCGGTGGCTGGAGGGCAGGCAGATCCGGATCCAGTCGGACAACGCCACTGCCGTCGCATACATCAACCACCAAGGCGGCACTCGCAGTCGTCAAGCCTTCCAGGAAGTCCGACGAATTCTGCAGTGGGTGGAAGCCACAGCTTCCACCATCTCCGCAGTTCACATCCCGGGCGTAGAAAACTGGGAAGCAGATTTTCTCAGCCGACAGGGCATGGACGCGGGGGAATGGTCTCTTCACCCAGACGTGTTTCGAGAGATCTGTCGCCGCTGGGGAACGCCGGACGTCGATCTCATGGCGTCACGGCACAACAACAAAGTCCCGGCATTCATGGCCCGGTCTCAAGATCACAGAGCTCTGGCGGCGGACGCATTAGTTCAGGATTGGTCGCAGTTTCGACTGCCCTATGTATTTCCTCCTCTGGCGATGCTGCCCAGAGTGCTGCGCAATGTCGTCGCGCCATTCTCGTCGCCCCAGATTGGCCGAGGCGGTCGTGGTACCCGGATCTGTGGCATCTCACGGTGGGTCAACCGTGGGCGCTCCCAGACCGCCCAGACTTGCTGTCTCAAGGACCGTTTTTCCATCTGAATTCTGCGGCCCTCAACCTGACTGTGTGGCCATTGAGTCCTGGCTCCTAGCGTCCTCAGGGTTATCTCAAGATGTCATTGCCACTATGAGACAGGCCAGGAAACCAACGTCCGCCAAGATCTATCACAGGTCTTGGAGGATCTTCTTATCCTGGTGCTCTGATAAGGGTTTTTCTCCCTGGCCCTTTGCCTTACCCACTTTTCTTTCATTCCTTCAATCCGGAATGGACAAGGGTTTGTCTCTCGGCTCTCTCAAGGGACAAGTATCGGCGCTATCCGTATTTTTTCAAAAGCGTCTAGCCAGGCTTCCGCAGGTCCGCACGTTCCTGCAGGGAGTTTGCCACATAGTCCCACCTTACAAGCGTCCGCTGGAACCCTGGGATCTTAACAGGGTGCTAACGGCTCTTCAGTAACCACCTTTCGAGCCGCTGCGGGATGTCTCTTTATCACGTCTTTCGCAGAAGGTGTCATTTCTAGTGGCAGTTACATCGCTCCGTAGAGTGTCGGAGCTGGCAGCGCTGTCATGCAAAGCCCCCTTCCTGGTTTTTCACCAGGATAAGGTGGTTCTGCATCCGGTCCCGGAATTTCTCCCTAAGGTAGTATCCCCTTTTCATCTCAATCAGGATATCTCCTTACCTTCATTTTGCCCTCATCCAGTTCACCAATGTGAAAAGGATTTGCACTCGTTAGATCTGGTGAGAGCTCTCCGGCTCTACGTGTCTCGCACGGCGCCCCTGCGCCGTTCGGATGCGCTCTTTGTCCTTGTCGCTGGCCAGCGTAAGGGTTCGCAGGCTTCCAAGTCAACCTTGGCTCGGTGGATCAAGGAACCGATTCTTGAAGTCTACCGTTCTTCTGGGCTTCCGCTTCCTTTGGGGCTGAAAGCCCATTCTACCAGAGCCGTGGGTGCGTCCTGGGCATTGCGGCACCGGGCTACGGCTCAGCAGGTGTGTCAGGCAGCTACCTGGTCTAGTCTGCACACTTTCACGAAACACTATCAGGTGCATACCTATGCTTCGGCAGACGCCAGTCTAGGTAGGCGAGTGCTTCAGGCGGCGGTTGCCCACCTGTAAGAGGGGGTCGTTTTCGGCTCTTTTTATCGAGGTATTCTTTTACCCACCCAGGGACTGCTTTTGGACGTCCCAATTGTCTGGGTCTCCCAATGGAGCGACAAAGAAGAAGGGAATTTTGTTTACTTACCGTAAATTCCTTTTCTTCTAGCTCCTATTGGGAGACCCAGCACCCGCCCCTGTTCCCTTCGGGCTGTTTGTTCTTTTGTGTACACATGTTGTTCATGTTGAATTGTTCTTTTGGTTCATGGTTTTCAGTTCTCCGAACATCCTTCGGATTGAATTTACCTTAGACCAATTTATAAGTTTTCTCCTTCCTGCTTTTGCACCAAAACTGAGGAGCCCGTGATGCACGGGAGGGTGTATAGGCAGAGGGGAGGGGTTACACTTTTTAAAGTGTAATACTTTGTGTGGCCTCCGGAGGCAGAAGCTATACACCCAATTGTCTGGGTCTCCCAATAGGAGCTAGAAGAAAAGGAATTTACGGTAAGTAAACAAAATTCCCTTCTTTCCGAGAGTCGTAGCTTTTTTATTTTTCCCGTCAATCTTGCTATAAGAAGGCTTGTTTTTTGCAGGACGTATTGGTCTTTTAAGTGAAATCATGAGTTTTACCATATATGGTACTGGAAAACAGCACAAAATTTCCACGTGCGGAAAAATTACAAAAAAGTGTGATTGGACAATGGTTTATGGGGTACTTTATTCACCGTGTTCACTGTATGGTAAAACTGATGGGTGGGTGTGATACTTCAGGTTGGTATGAGTTCATTGATACCAAACATGTTTAGGTTTACTTTTATGTAAGGGGTTAAAAAAAGGTTTGTCCAAAAAATTGGAGCACTTTCTGCAACTTGTAGTGTTCTCATTTTTCGGGATATGGGGCTCACTGATGGCTTATTTGTTTGCATTTGTAGCTGTACCATTTTTGCGCAGATGCTACGTTTTGACTCCTTGGTATTGCATTTTGCTGAAAATTTGCAAAGACCAAAAAACGTAACTTTGCCAGTTGGATTTTTTTTTACGGCTACGCCATCTACCGATCTAATTGATTCATTTTATATTTTGATAGACTGGGCATTTCTGAACTCTGCGATACCAAATGAGTGTATATTTTTTACTTTTTTAACCCTTTGATTTTTAGTGGGGCGAATGGAGAATGATTTAAACTTTTAGTTGTTTTTTTAATTCTATAAAACTTTTTTTTTACTTTTTTTATTTTAATAGTTTCTCTAGGGGTAAGGATTAGCCGTCTGATCGCTTGTTCATTTCTGCTGATCAGAGCGGCAGAGCTCTGATCAGCTGAAATGCTGCTGTCCTTTTAAAGCCAGCCGGCTGTAACAGGATGTGAGTCATGATAGCGACAGGAGTCATCACATAACCCTGTGCTACCATGGCAACCATCGGCTTCCTATGATAGCGTTACGGGGCCTCCTATGGCGGTGTAGAAAGGCAATTGGAATAGTCATGGGCCCTCGTGTGGATTTCCACAGACCTGCGTGTTTTTGGGGTTAATAAAGGAGTGAAATAGGGTATTGTTTTTATCTTATTTTGTGTTTGTGTTTATTTCTTTTCACTTCCAGATTAGTGATGGGGGTAGGGTTTTCATAGACCCTGCCATTACTAATCTAGAGCTTAGTGGCAGCTGTGAGCTGTTATTAACCCCTTATTAGCCTGATTGCCACCGCACCAGTGCAATCGGGAAGAGCCGGGTAAAGTGCCAGGATTGTCAAATATAATGGATGTGACAATCCTGGGTGGCTGTGGGCTGCTATTGTTATAACGCGCCTGCTTTAATCTTATTTTATTTAATTTCCCTTTATTTATTTTTTATTTCCAAAGGTTCCGGATCATTATCCGGAGTTCCCTGAGAACTTCAGGCCCGGGTCCGGTACTCGGGTATTTTTAAAATCGCTCGGATCCTAAATTTTACAGTCCGGGTCTGTCCATCACTAATCAATAGACAAACAAAAAAGTACATGGTGTTTATGTAGTTGTGTAAACAGAAATATGATATTCAAAATTAAAAATGACATGCCATAAGGCAAGCAAAATCAAGAAATGCAAAAAACTAAATTATTGAGTAAATGTAGTAAATATTAGTTGTATCCAAACTATAATTAAATTGTTGTACAATGTTTTTCTCCACTTTTCTTAGATAATAATCTTTTTTCTTATTTTCTCATAGGCACTTCATTCAGGGAAAATACCCAATCAAAGTCAACATCTAAGTCACTGAGCGGGTCGAGTGAAGTACCTCAAAATTTGCAGACCACCACAGGTATGGTTTTAGCATATACAGATCTCTAAATTATGGATAAAAAAACTATTAAAAATAATTTTAACACAAACAGTCCCATTCTCACACCACATAAAAATACCCAATTAAAGAAAGCTCTCATTGAGCCCAATAGGAGTCCTTGTGTCCAATCTATAAATAAAGTGACTCAAGTTGCGCAAGGGCCTTAAATAGGTTACCACCTCTAACCTCTGATCTATGGCCTTTATAATTAATTTGCTTTACAATTGGAAATGTTTTGGTAGGGATTTTAGGTGTTCCATCTCATGCAGAGTCTTTGTTTTCTCAATGTCCCTGATGCGCTCACGGACTCCCACCTTTAACCCCCTAACCCCTGGACGATTTTTCCGTTTTTGTTTTTTGCTCCCCTTTTTCCGAGAGTCGTAACTTTTTTATTTTTCCCGTCAATCTTGCCATAAGAGGGCTTGTTATTTGCGGGACGTATTGGTCTTTTAAGTGAAACCATGAGTTTTAACATATATGGTACTGGAAAACCGCAAAAAATGTCCACGTGCGGAAAAATTCCAAAAAAGTGTGATTGGACAATGGTTTGTGGGGTGCTTTATTCACCGTGTTCACTTTATGGTAAAACTGATGGGTGGGTGTGATACTTCAGGTTGGTATGAGTTCGTTAATACCAAACATGTTTAGGTTTACTTTTATATAAGGGGTTAAAGAAAGATTTGTCCAAAAAATTGGAGCACTTTCAGCGCCATTTTCTGCAACTTATAGTGTTCTCATTTTTCGGGATGTGGGGCTCACTGATAGCTTATTTGTTTGCATTTTTAGCCGAACCATTTTTGCGCAGACGCTACGTTTTGACTCCCTGGTATTGCATTTTGCTCAAAATTTGCGAAGACCAAAAAACTTAACTTTGCCGGTTGTAATTTTTTTTTACGGCTACGCCGTCTACCGATCATATTAGTTCATTTTATATTTTGATAGACTGGGCATTTCTGAACTCTGTGATACCAAATGAGTTGGTATGAGGCGGGGCTCGGCGGCTCTGCTCTGTGTGGGGCTGCTCAGCTCTGTGCGTCTCGGCTCTGTGCGGCAGGCAATGAGGCACGGGCCATTCTGAATATGGCGGTGAGCGCTTTAAATAATGGCGCCTAAAGTCGGCGCATGCGCAGATGGAGCTCTCGGCTTAATCTTTCATCTGCGCATGTGTGGCACCACTGAGGCTTCAGTCGCCACAGAGGTACTGCACCTCATCCAGAGGTGTGGTATTCCATCTTGAGTATGAAGGAGGTCATCCACTGGTTCACACAAAAGCACAACACCCTGATTCAGCAACACCTCATCAGAAATGGCAAGGGAGTGCTGTACCTGAAGCCAGGCTGAAAGGGTGGAGTCTTAGGAGTGGGAAAACAGTAGTAAAGTGGGAACAGGAATGTGAGTGTGGAGAGGGAAGGAGAAGTAGAGGAGTGAAGAGACCTTTGGTCTGGAGCTGGTTCACCTCGACCCAGGGCCAGACAGAAGGGGTCCCAGGGACCACGGGAAGTGCACCAGCCACCTGTGGCCATGTTCCACATACAGCAACCAAGTGGAGGAACTTGGCCGCATATCGGGGACTGGTCCCTAGGCTACAGTAGAAGAACCTACGTACTCCGCTAGTAAAACCAACGGCTGAGGTGACTGCAAGCACATAGGCCACATCCATACACGAGTTCACTGGAAGGTGACCTCACAGGGCCAAGGGATAGAGCTTCACACCGCCCAAAAGGGCTCGCGGGCACTGGCACAGGGCTCTGTGTACGAAGGCGCAAAAGCAGGAGGGAGAAGCAAGCACAGGAAGGCGACCAGGAAAGGGACAAATAAAGAATTGCTCCGGACTCGACCTCCGAACTACCCGAGATCGGCTGGAGCCCTTCACAGTGATACCCAGCACTCTAAAGGCGATCACTGGCTAGTAGTGTTACCTTGGAACCTGCTACAGTGAGTAAACATCTTGAGACTGCATTCCTGTGTCGCTCCGTTATTCACCTGCGCCTCCGGCTCTGCAAACCACCACCATCATAGACTACTACCACCACCATCCGCCCCAGGGCCCAGCTCTACCTGTGGACAGCTATACCAATAAAGCTACATCACCAACTGACCCCGGGGTCCCATCCGCAGCGTCGGCTATCTCTGGCCGAATACCACAGGTGCCATCACGAACTACCATCCCCATCATTCATCATCATCTCTTTCATCTTTATTAAATGACACCGCCGGGGTCATGGAACCGGGCCTTGCCACCGTGGCGTCCCAGCAGCAGAAACGTGGCCTGGTAACAGTGCCCCACGGCCCCGGTTTGTGCGTCACATGCGACGACTCCGGCCACCATTATTTGAGGCCCTCACCGCCATCTTCATAATGGCCAGTGCCTTATCCTCCACACAGAACAGCGCCCGCAGTGGGTCCCCTCTGTACCACTCACAGCATCAAAGGACTCCAGTATCACCCCTGTCACCTGTGATCCCTGCTCCTCTGCCGCTCTCCTCCCTGGTAAGACACCATCGAATTATAAAACGGACACCATATGGGGTTTTTTCCCTCCAAATTTGGGATGCATCTTATAATCTGGTGCGTCTTATAAAACGAAAAATACGGTATACAGCAAAGTCTTGCATTGGAACTGTTTTTCATTTGGAACTGGAGGTACACTTTAAGATATTTTGGTCGCGATTCATCTAGAATGGCGTTCACACTGGTCTAATTAGGGGGCATGAAGAGTCAGATGCTCCTAATTCATGAAAAGGTTAAACTGGTGTGATCAGAGACAACTGTAAGGCAAGGTCCACACTGTGTTTGTGCTCACTGACGGCATACCCTCCAGAGGTATGTGCCTGATTTTGGCCACAGTCAGGATGGATGTCAAGGCATTCGTCTGCTGTAACGGCTCACTATCAATATGATCGCATATTGACTCTACACCCACCTTTTTTTTTTAACAAAACATGACTTGCAGAATATGGCGACAGAAGCCAAATTGTTTTTGTAAAAAATTTTTAAGCAGTAAATTAAAAAATAAATATATAAATTTGACATCCCATAATCATGACTCTTAGAAAAAGTTAAAAGATCGCTACCAGATAACCAAAAAGTGACCAGTGCTATTACAAACAAGTAAAAAATTAAAGTGACATTACTGGCGTTTTTTTTTTCACCATTTCCACTTATTTGGTAAAATAAATGGTGTCATGCAAAAATAGCAAGCCCTCTTGCTTCTAATACTAAAAAAGTTATGGCTCCCAGTAGGAGAGGAAAAAAAATGACAGTATTCTGGGAAAAAGTTCTATGTCTGCGTCATTACAACCTCATGTTCAGGGATTGTTACGCCACAAATGTCCTGTCCATAGTCAAAGCAATCTGATGTACACCGTACACAAGTATTGGTGCTCAACTCTAAATCATTAAATTCAGGTCTTTTATATGGTCCCACTGCCACAGGTATATAAATTCCAGCCTCAAACATGCAATCTGTTCTGCAAATATTTGTGAAACAATAACAAATTCTAAAGAGCTTACTGGTCACTGATCATGGTGCTGTAATATGTTGTCACAAGTCATTTCATGAATGGCAAAACTGACCTGGTTTGGTGTTGAATAACTTGACTGGCCCTCAAAGAGTCCTAACCTCAACCCCATCAAACGCCTTTTGGCCTGAACTAGAGATTGCAAACCAGGTCCTCTCGTCCATCATCAGTGGCTGACCTGATAAATCAACAAAGTCTGCATAAAAATACCTCAGAATTCGTTAGAAAGCCTTCCAAAAGAGTGTAAGCTGCAATATCAGCAAAGGGAAATGACCATGGATTTAGAATGAAATGTCATAAAAGCTCCTTCCAATGTAATGTGTAGACATCACGATACTTTCTTCATCGTTCCTTATGGGAGACCCAGACCATGGGTGTATAGCTTCTGCCTCCGGAGGACACACAAAGTACTACACTCAAACGTGTAGCTCCTCCCTCCGGGCTATATACACCCCCTGGATGACAATCTAACCAGTTCAATGCTTTGTGTTTCAGGAGGTCACACACACACATGCATTCTCTGATTTTTAATTTTTAAGATTTTTGATTTCAAAGATATGGAAGAAAAGCGGGTCCAGTCTGGACTCCCGGCATGTCCCTTCTCACCCCACTGTGTCGGCGGTGCTGTTAAGGTTGACTTTACAAGGCTGGAGCCTTCACATGCCGCGCTCCTTCACCATCCTCTGAGGCTCTGGCTTGAAGTGGGAGCCATCACGGTCCTCTCTGCTTTGCAGGAGACCGGTCTCCATCCGCAGCCCTGTCAGGATTCTGCCGGACGGAGCGCTTAACCCCCCCCCCAGGGACATGGCCCTGCGTCTCAAAAGCTAAGTATTGAGACGTTTCTCAGGGGTCCCGGGTACATTTATTATGGGGAGAGTGTGTCTTTTGACTTTGCTGTAAATTCCGGCCGGTTCTCTGGGTTTTTCCTGAGAACCGCGCCGAGGGTGCCTGCTCGTCGGCCGCATGTAAAAATCTAGGCCCCGGCTTCAGTTGCGGCCTAGTTTCGGTTTCAGCTTCCCCTGCATGTCATTCATGCAGGGGAACAGTGTGGCTCCGCCCACCGGCCGTTCAGCAGAGGGGAGGACACTCCTCTCTGAGGAGATGTTCCCTCCCCTGTATCTCTCCTTGGCCCTCCGGTTTCCCGCTCTTGGGCTAATCCCCGCCCCCCCTCCTCACTCCAGCTCCATTTTATCAGCGTTCTCACACTGATCGGCGCTGGCTGCTGCAGCTGCTGCATCCTGGAAAGCGCTTCACTGGGGGTCCGAGCTGTGGAATCCGGAGGGCACACACGGTCTGGTAAGCCACAACCTCTGGTTGTGGGCTTTATTATACACTCTCGGGGTCATTCTACAGGAGTGTATTCTTTACTGCAGAGCCTCCACCTCAGCAGCATGTCTGTCACTAGGAGCAAGTCTGCTAAGCTGTACGCTATATGCACTGCATGTAAGCTCATTCTGCAAGAACCGAGCACTTATCCACACTGTGATGCCTGCTCTAACATGGTGGTGCCTCAGCCTGGAGCCTCTTCAGGGGTCCCTCCGGCTGCTCCGGCCCCGGTGGCTGAACCCCCGGCTTGGGTAGCATCTTTTTCCAGAGCTATCTCCCAGTCTTTTGCCGACTCCATGGGACAGCTGTCCCGGACTCTGCTGACCATGAATCAGCCCCCTTCTCAGGGCGCCTCTGCTGCTCCGAGCTCTGCAGAGCTCTCAGAGCATGTTTTAGGACCCCGTCCTCCTAAACGGAGACGCAGAAACCCTTCTCCTTCCTCGTCCCACGGCTCTGATTCACGAGCTGAATTGCAGGGCGAGGAGGATACTTTTACTGTGGGCTCAGACGCTACCTCTATGTACCCCATTGACTTATCTGAGGGTGATGCGGATGTTAGTGACTTGATTGCATCCATTAACTCCGTACTGAACCTCAATCCCCCAGTGTCAGAGGAACAAGCCTCTCTGGTAGAAATACACCAGTTTACCTCTCCTAAGAGAGCTAGGAGTACGTTTTTTAACCACTCCAGTTTTCAGGCCACTGTTACCAAGCCCAGGGCCTGTCCTGACAAACGCTTCCCAAAGCGTAGTTCTGATGACCGTTTTCCCTTTCCACCAGAGGTGGTTAAGGAGTGGGCTCAGTCCCCAAAGGTAGACCCTCCGGTGTCTAGAATCTCAGCCCGGACAGTCGTATCTGTGGCCGATGGCACCTCTCTTAAGGATCCCACTGACCGCCAGGTTGACCTTCTGGCCAAATCTGTATATGAGGCGGCAGGAGCCTCGTTCTCCCCGTCTTTTGCAGCAGTGTGGGCTCTTAAGGCAGTCTCTGCCTCTCTGGCGGAGATACATTCCCTCGCCAGGGACTCTATACCCGAGATGGTTGCCTTAACTTCCCAGGCTTCGGCTTTTTCGTCCTACGCCATGTCTGCCATTCTGGAGGCTTCTCACCGCACGGCGGTGGCTTCCGCTAATTCTCTCGCGATCCGCAGGATTTTGTGGCTTCGAGAGTGGAAAGCAGACGCTTCTTCTAAGAAGTACCTTGCTGGGCTCCCCTTTGCTGGGTCCCGGCTGTTCGGTGAACAACTGGATGAAATTATTAAGGAAGCTACTGGCGGGAAGAGTACTTCCTTGCCACAAACTAAAACCAGGAAACCTGTCCAGGGCAGGAACCAGTCGAGGTTTCGTTCCTTTCGTTCCTCTAACTGGTCGTCCTCTAAGCCCTCAGCCTCGTCCACTAACTCAGCCAAGGATCGTAAACCCAACTGGCGCGCGAAGCCGCGTCCTCAGAAGAACGGAGGAGCCGCTGCCACTAAGGCAGCCTCCTCTTGACTATCTGGCTGCGCCAGCAACGTCCTTGGTCGGTGGCAGGCTCTCCCTCTTTGGCGACGTGTGGTTTCAGCACGTCTCCGATCAGTGGGTGCGGGATATCATCTCCCACGGCTACAGGATAGAATTTTCTTCCAGCCCGCCAAACAGATTTTTTCTGTCCATTCCCCCCTGCTCCAAAGCCGCCGCCTTCTCACAGGCCGTGGCATCCTTGCAGGCCAACGGTGTAATTGTTCCGGTTCCCGCCCGGGAACGGTTCAGAGGTTTCTACTCAAACCTCTTCCTAGTCCCCAAGAAGGACGGTTCCTTCCGGCCCATCCTGGATCTCAAGCTTCTCAACAAGCATGTTCAGGTGCGGCGCTTTCGCATGGAATCTCTGAGATCAGTCATTGCCTCAATGACCCAAGGAGATTTTCTAGCATCCATCGACATCAGAGATGCCTATCTGCATGTGCCTATTGCGGTTTCACACCAACGTTGGCTACGCTTTGCAGTCGGAGAGGAACATTTCCAATTCGTGGCTCTCCCCTTCGGGTTAGCCACGGCCCCTCGTGTTTTCACCAAGGTCATGGCAGCAGTGGTTGCGGTCCTGCATCTCCAGGGGTTGGCAGTAATCCCCTACCTGGACGACCTTCTAGTCAAGGCCTCATGCAGTGCAGACTGCCAGCGGAGCGTCTCGCTCACTCTCGACACGCTTGTTCAATTCGGGTGGCTTGTCAATCTGCCCAAGTCCACTTTGACCCCGACCCAGGAACTTACGTACCTAGGGATGCAATTCGAGACTCTGCCGGCACTTGTGAAGCTGCCCTTAGTCAAACAGCAGTCCCTTCATCTGGCGGTGCGCTCTCTGTTGAAGCCCCGCCGTCATTCCATCAGGCACCTCATGCAGGTGCTGGGTCAGATGGTGGCGTCAATGGAAGCGGTTCCCTTTGCCCAGTTCCATCTGCGTCCCCTGCAGCTGGACATTCTCCGCTGTTGGGACAAGCGGACCTCTTCCTTGCACAGGCTAGTGGCTCTGTCGCCGCAGACCAGGAGCTCTCTTCAGTTGTGGCTTCGGCCCCTCTCTCTGTCACAGGGACGCTCCTTCCTGACTCCGTCCTGGGTGATCCTCACCACGGATGCCAGCCTCTCCGGCTGGGGAGCAGTATTTCTCCACCACCGAGCACAGGGCACTTGGACTCCGTCCGAATCAGCCCTCTCGATCAATGTGCTGGAAATCAGGGCTGTTCTTCTAGCTCTCGTAGCCTTTCACCACCTGTTGGCGGGCAAGCACATTCGAGTCCAGTCGGACAACGCGACAGCGGTTGCCTACATCAATCACCAGGGCGGGACTCGCAGCCGCCTGGCGATGTTGGAGGTTCAACGAATCCTTCAGTGGACGGAGGACTCCAAGTCCACCATATCCGCAGTCCACATCCCAGGCGTAGAAAACTGGGAGGCCGATTATCTCAGCCGTCAAACCGTGGACAGCGGCGAGTGGGCCCTGCATCCGGCAGTGTTCAGGTCAATCTGCCGCAAGTGGGGCACTCCGGAAGTGGATCTAATGGCATCCCGGCACAACAACAAGGTTCCGGTTTACGTGGCTCGCTCCCACGATCCTCAGGCCTTCGCAGCGGACGCGCTGGTTCAAGATTGGTCCCAGTTCCGTCTGGCCTATGTGTTTCCTCCTCTAGCGCTCTTGCCCAGGGTTCTGCGCAAGATCAGAATGGAGGGCCGTCGGGTCATAATCATTGCTCCAGACTGGCCCAGGCGAGCTTGGTACCCAGACCTGCTCCGTCTGTCCGTAGAAATGCCGTGGCATCTCCTGGACCGCCCAGACCTTCTCTCTCAAGGTCCGTTTTTCCGCCAGAATTCTGCGGCTCTCAGATTGACGGCGTGGCTCTTGAGTCCTGGATCCTGACGGCTTCAGGCATTCCTTCTGAGGTCATCTCCACTATGACTCAGGCTCGGAAGTCTTCCTCGGCCAAGATTTACCACAGGACTTGGAAGATTTTCCTGTCCTGGTGTCGCTCTTCCGGCCATGCTCCTTGGCCGTTCTCCTTGCCGACCATCCTGTCCTTTCTACAGTCCGGTCTGCAGCTAGGACTGTCCCTCAATTCCCTCAAGGGACAGGTGTCGGCTCTGTCGGTATTATTCCAGCGGCGTATCGCCCGACTGGCTCAGGTGCGCACCTTCATGCAGGGCGCATCTCACCTCATTCCTCCTTACCGGCGGCCTTTGGATCCCTGGGATCTTAATCTGGTCCTCACGGCCTTACAGAAACCCCCCTTTGAGCCTCTTAGGGAGGTTCCTTTGTTTAGACTTTCACAGAAAGTGGTTTTTCTAGTAGCCATAACTTCTCTCAGGAGAGTCTCTGATTTGGCTGCGCTCTCTTCGGAGTCACCTTTTTTAGTGTTTCACCAAGACAAGGTGGTTCTCCGTCCGACTCCGGATTTTCTCCCTAAGGTGGTGTCTTCTTTCCACCTTAACCAGGACATTTCGTTGCCTTCCCTTTGTCCGGCCCCTGTGCATCGCTTTGAGAAGGCGTTGCATACCTTGGATTTGGTGCGGGCGCTCCGAATCTATGTGTCACGCACCGCCGCTTTTAGGCGGTGCACCTCACTTTTTGTGCTAACCACGGGTCAGCGCAAGGGTCTCTCGGCTTCTAAACCGACCCTAGCTCGTTGGATTAGGTCGGCCATCTCCGATGCCTACCAGTGTTCTCAGGTGCCCCCACCGCCAGGGATTAAGGCGCACTCGACCAGAGCTGTCGGTGCCTCCTGGGCTTTCAGGCACCAGGCTACGGCTCAGCAGGTTTATCAGGCTGCCACTTGGTCTAGTCTGCACACCTTTTCGAAGCACTACCAAGTGCATGCTCATGCTTCGGCAGATGCGAGTTTGGGCAGACGCATCCTTCAGGCGGCTGTCGCCCATTTGTGAAGTTAGGTTTTGCCTACTTCTCAGTTTGGTTTATTTCCCACCCATGGACTGCTTTGAGACGTCCCATGGTCTGGGTCTCCCATAAGGAACGATGAAGAAAAAGAGAATTTTTTTTACTTACCGTAAATTCTTTTTCTTATAGTTCCGACATGGGAGACCCAGCACCCTCCCTGTTGCCTGTTGGCAGTTCTTGTTCCGTGTGTTTCACCGGCTGTTGTTGTAGACAGAGGTTCCGGTTTTTCCGAGTTTTACTCTATCTCTACTTATGGGTGGATGTCCTCCTTCAGCTTTTGCACTGAACTGGTTAGATTGTCATCCAGGGGGTGTATATAGCCCGGAGGGAGGAGCTACACGTTTGAGTGTAGTACTTTGTGTGTCCTCCGGAGGCAGAAGCTATACACCCATGGTCTGGGTCTCCCATGTCGGAACTATAAGAAAAAGAATTTACGGTAAGTAAACAAAATTCTCTTTTTCTTTGTCGCTCTATTGGGAGACCCAGACAATTGGGTGTATAGCTACTGCCTCCGGAGGCCACACAAAGTATTACACTTAAAAGTGTAAGGCCCCTCCCCTACTGCCTATACACCCCCCGTGGGATCACGGGCTCCTCAGTTTTCATGCTTTGTGCGAAGGAGGCTAACATCCACGCATAGCTCCACTGTTTAGTCAGCAGCAGCTGCTGACTTTGTCGGATGGAAGAAAAGAGGGCCCATACTAGGGCCCCCAGCATGCTCCCTTCTCACCCCACTTTTGTTGGCGGTGTTTGTTAAGGTTGAGGTACCCATTGCGGGTACGGAGGCTGGAGCCGACATGCTGCTTTCCTTCCCCATCTCCTTAGGGCTCTGGGTGAAGTGGGATCCTATCGGTCTCCAAGCACAGGAGACCGTGCTCCGTCCACAACCCCTGGGAATCTGCTGGACATGGAGCTGAGTATCGTCAGGGACAGGGCCCTGCTACATTAAGGTACTCTGGGTCCCCGTACAGATCGCGCACACACACCAGCATTGCTGGGTGTGTTAGTGCGCCGGGGACAGCAGCGCGGCGCGCTGGTGCTTTACTCACTGCAGCTTTGCTGAGTGAGTTTCTGTATTAGGAACTGCTGCGCCGGCCGCGGCTGGCGGTTTTTTACACTGCGGCGCGGCTGGGACGTGTGGTGCGCCGGGGACTTCCGCGCTGGCCGTGCTTATACGACGGCCGCGCTTATAAATCGAGTCCCCGGCTTTTGCGGCCTAGTTCCGTTTCGTTCCCGCCCCCAGGCCTGCCAGTCAGGGGAAGGGCGGGACGCTGGTCAGAACGTCAGCGCCGAGGGCTGGAGTCTGCTTAGCATACTCCAACCCCCCTCACTAGGCACAGTGGGACGCTAGTTTCCCGCACTTTGTCTGGGGCACGCCCACGGCCCGCCCCTCTTCACAGGACGCCGGCAGCCATTCCTGTTTGCAGTCTGAGTGGAGAAGGGACACGAGCTCTGGGAGACCCAGGCACGGGATTCTGGCGGTCACACACCCGCTTTTCAGCGGGCGGTAAGCAGCCCTCGAGGGCTCACCCCACTAGTGCCGCAGTGTTCATTTGTACTTTATGCTTGTATGATACATTGCATTGTACGGTCGCTATTCTTGGCTATATACCCTCCTAGATTGCTAGACAACAGCATGTCGTCCGCAAAAAGCAAAGGGGCCAAGACACAGGCTTTCTATGCTACTTGTACCGCATGTAAGGCATGTCCCCCACTGCCCTATAATGTCCCCCACTGCCCTATAATGTCCCCACTGCCCTATTATGTCCCCCACTGCCCTATTATGTCCGCCACTGCCCCATAATATGCTCCATAAAGTCCCCCACCGCTTCTTAATGCCACTTGTAAAATAACACTGCTCCTCCCCCACCCGCAGCCCCTCATATAAAAGTACATCTTCGGCTCCTCTGGAGCGCTTACCTGTGCCTGCGCGTCCTCCTCTTCATCCCTGCAGCTGCGGCCTCGGTGATGATGATGTCGGTGCAGGACTGAGGCGCGCTCCTCTGCAGCCCTGGCGATGACGGTACGTTGCGGGGCTGAGCAGAGCTGCTCTCCCTCCTGTCACCGGCCGCACTGTACAAATGTATTGCGCGCCTGAAAGACGCGCATACATCTGAATACCGGCGCGGTTGGTGCAGGCCTGGGGACTCCCGCAGTGCACCGCTAGGACCTTTGGTGAGTCACATGACACATGTGATGTCACTAAAGGTCCTGCAACTGCGAAAACTTCAGTGATCATACAGAACTTGTACGATCACTGAAGTTTACGATTGAAAGGCTGGGTGCCGGGGCCCACTCAGGCCTGTGCATGGGCGTACCCAGGATCAAAGCCATGGTCGTTCACATTGTAAAATATTAGAACGGAAAAGGTGAATGAAACGAAAATTTTGAGAATTAAATGTAACTATAGCTCGATTAATGACTCCGCGCCCCTCTCCACACACACACACACACAATACAATACATCCCCCCATCACCCACTACATACACACACCCAAATACCATGCACCCCCCATTACCATCTCCCCACGCACACAATACAATGCACTCCCCCATCCCCACCTACGCACACACAATGCACCCCCGATCACCCCCTACACACACACACTACAATGCACCCCCATTACCCTCACACATACACACACACACACACAATACACGCTCCATTACCCCCCCCCCACACACACACACACACACACACACAAATACATCCCCCCTTCACCTGCTACACACACAAATACAATGCACCCCCCATCACCCCCTACACACACACACCCACAATACAATGCACCCCCACTACTCCACACACACACACACACACACACACACACACAATGCACCCCCATTACTCCCTACACACACACACACACAATGCACCGTCCATCAGCCCCTACACACACACAATGCACCCCCCATCACCCCCTACACACACACACACACACACAATACAATGCACCCCCACTACTCCCTACACACACAATGCACCCCCATTACTCCCTACACAAACACACACACAATGCACCGTCCATCAGCCCCTACACACACACAATGCACCCCCCATCACCCCCTACACACACACACTCACAATACAATGCACCCCTACTACTCCCTACACACACAATGCACCCCCATTACTCCCTACACCCACACACACACACACACATAATGCACCGTCCATCAGCCCCTACACACACACAATGCACCCCGCATCACCCCCTACACACACACACACACACACACAATGCACCCCCCCATCACCCCCCACACACACACACACACACACACAATGCACCCCTCCATCACCCCCTACACACACACACACACACACACACACAATGCACCCCCCAATCACCCCCTACATACACACACACACAAACACACAAAACAATGCATGACCCCCTACACACACACAATACAATGCATGACCCCCTACACACACAATACATCCCCCCATCACCCACTACACACTGTGAGGTATCAACCGGCTGTATTACAAAGGGCCGGTATGTTTTGCAGAAGCGTGGGTGCTCTGCAATGTGAAGCTGGCTGGGACCTGTGGTTCCACAGGATTGCATTACATGCAGGGCCATGGAAGGGTGTGTGATGCTGATTACACACTCCTTACCACCTGTGGGTGTGGCTCCAGGGGTTAAAGCAATCCTGTCTCTGAACCTGGGTGGAGTGTGTCTAGGGCAGTCTAGTTAGAGACTAGCTCTAGACTTCCAGTGTGTATGCTGGGAGAGAGTGAGAGCAGAGCCGAGAGTTCTGCATGAAGTGTGTCTAGGGCAGTCTAGAGAGAGACTGGCTCTAGATGTCCAGTGTGTGGACTGGAAACAAGTGAGAGCAGAGCCAGGAGCTTTGGGTGTATCAGCCTGCATGGAGGCTGATCACAAGGCTCTGATATTGAGTCTGAGGTGAGTGCAGCCAGGCCAGGGCTGTAGGGCGGAATCTCTCCAGGAGGAGAGACAGACAGGGGTCTGCAGAGGGCCCTGGGTGCTGGAAGGAACCTTGGCTAGAGTTGTACGCTGGCAGGAGCCAGAGAGTGGGGAAGTTGCTAAACTTCCATTATGGACTTATTGTTTATGTTTGAGGGCAGTTTATGCTGAGTGTTTTTAATAAACTGCCAGAATTTCTATGAAGAGACTGTGTACGTGTGTTGCTGAAGCTACCTCACACCGCTGCAAGCGAGTGAAACCCCCCACGTTGCAGGGCGCAACGTTACATATGGTGGAGAATGCGGGCATGCGGTCTGGTTGCTAGGGGCAACGCAGCCTGGTTGCTAGGGGCAACGCCCTAGGACATATTCCTGTGGATACGGACTGCTTGCGGTGGATCGGCGGGTCCACGAAAATTTTTTGAAGCGGTTTGCGGTGGATCGGCGGGTCCACGAAAATTGTCTGCGCACTCAAGCAGCTGGCGGTGGATCGGCGGGTCCACGAACAGGGACAGCGCTCTCAAGCACCTGGTGGTGAATCAGCAGGTCGTTGGGGACCCGTGCTGCAGTGGCGAGAGTCCAGCGACTGGAGGTTCCAGGCCAGCCGGAATTGCAAGGCCCTGCTTGGTGAGCAGTGATACACCACAGGCTGGAGATCCTGGTTGTACGGGCGGTACAACCCGGAAAGCATGGAGGAGCTCCTGAACCAGCTGCTGCAGAGCCAGCAGCACCAACAGCATGTGCCTGGAGGTCCAGTGACAGCAGTGGGGGCTAAAAGCCAAAAAGAGGGAATGGTCCCTGCGGACGTTGTGGAGGAGCTGTACCAGTTCCTGGTCCAGGGACAGCAGAAGCTGTCAGTGTGTAGCGATGTCGCAGCCATGGACCAGTTTGAGCGTACCCTTCGGGGGCCAGTATGGACACTGGGTGCCCAGGGAGACAAGGGCAAACAGTGTGAACTGGCGGCTAAGGACATTGCATGGCAACCGCAAAAGGGGGCGGAGTCCCAGAAGGGAATAGTTGCCCATAAGGGGGTGGAGTCCCATAAAGGGGTGGTTGCCCATAAGGGGATGGAGCCCCAGAAAGCGGTGGTCCCCCAAAAGGGTGCGGAGCATCCCAAATCCAAGTGGCGCAGATGGACTGTAGCCAGGGACAACAGTGTTCATGCCACAAGTGTCCTGTTTGCAATATAGACCACCCATCCGACGAGAAGCCACGTCTGTGTTCCGTGGAAGTGGATGGGGAATCTGTAACAGGGGTCGTAGACTCAAGGAGCTTGGTGACCCTGGTGAGGGCCACCTCTGATGTCCACTTGATTCCTGGAAGGAAGATCCACGTCGGCTGCACCCACAGTAATGAGACAGAATACCCGGTATCCAGCGTGGTCATTAAGACAGCCTGGGACAGTGGTTCTCATGATGTTGGAGTAGTCTCAGATTTACTGCACCCAATTATTATAGGTTGGGACTCTAAATTATTTGTGCACTTGTGGAAGCAGGGGGACGTATACGGTTGCTTGTGTAAGAGCCGGAACAGCCCAAAGGAAACCCCACCACATTGGGAGGTGAAAAGGGGTCCTTGTTGTGCAGTTATGTGTGGTAAGGAGGAGATAGCACCTCCTAAAATTGACTGTCCTAAGTTAGGGGTGACCAAAGAAAATGATGGACGGACCCAACTTAGTGACATAAGGACTAAGGGAATAACCGATAGTCTGACCGTTAAAAACGGGGTAGCTCCAGAAAGGGAGGCAGATATCTGGTTAAGTGGGGACATGATAGTCCAGGATGCCAGGGGGAGTGATGATGACTCCAGTAAAGATACTGACTCTAGTAAGGTGACAAACGAGTACAGTGTGGTACAGATGGGCGAGAAGGGCAAAACTTCCTCCCGACGCCGAAGACGTAATAAGCGCCGAGAGGGGGCACAGGGTATGCCGTCTGAGGGTGCAGAGAAAGTGACATGCCTGGTTAATGAAGACATGGTGCTAATAACACCTGCTACGGTGGAGTCAGACGGTGATATCCTACAAAAGACTGAGGAATCAGAGATTGAACTGACACATTGTGACGACAGAAATCAGCGGGCTGCAAGTGCAGAGAAGGAGCCAACCAGCTTGGCTGGTAATCTAAAACAGAGGGCACCCCATGCTGTTATTTTAAATTAAATAAATAATTTAAAACAAAAAACATGGGGTCCCCCCAAATTGGATCACCAGCCAAGGTAAAGCAGACAGCTGTGGTCTGGTATTCTCAGACTAGGGAGGCCCACTGTTATTGGACACTCCCCAGCCTAAAATTAGCAGGCCACAGCCGCCCCAGAAGTGGCACATCCATTAGATGTGCCAATCCTGGTGCTTCGCCCCAACTCATCCCGTGCCCTGGTGCGGTGGCAAACGGGGTAATATATGGGGTTGATGCCAAATGTGTAATGTCACCTGGCATCAAGCACTGAGATTAGTGATGTCACGCGTCTATCAGATATCCGACATCAGAAACCCAGTCAGTAATAAAAAAAAATAGACAACAAAAAAAAAAGTTTTATTTGAAAATACACTCCTCAAAACATTCCCTCATTCACCAATTTATTCAAAAGAAAAACAAATCCAGGTCCAGCATAATCCAATAAGGGGGTCCCATGACAATCCATACCATAGTCAATGTCCCAGTCAATGAAGAACAGAATGTTCCTCATTGGCTGGGAGAGTAATGCAGTGACCTGAGCTAACATCAATAGCCCAGGTCACTGCAGGGGATGCCGAGCGCTGCTGTCAGGAGGTTAAATGAAATCATTACCTGCGGTGACGATCTTCGCTTCACTCCTGTCAGCGCTGTCCCTGACTTCTATGCCCGCCGCGTTCTCAGCATTATCGCCCGAGACGTCACCGCTAGTGACGTGAGAACGCAGCGGCATAGAAGCCAGTGACAGCGCTGACAGGAGTGAAGCGAAGATTGTCACAGCAGGCAATGATGTCATCTAACATCCTGATGGCAGCGCTCGTTATCCCCGCGGCTGCCTGCGCTGCAATGTGAGAGGCTGCTGAGCCTGCAATGAAGGCAGCCGCGGAGTATATCCTACAAGACTCAGTAGGAACACTGAAAAGCAGCAGATCCAAATGACAACCCCACTGGTATAACAATACAACAACCTGCAACCTCACGCTCCCTTTCTGAAGTAGAACAACAACTCCCAGCATACCCACACAACCCATCGGTATGCACCAAAGCGCACATTGCAGCTTTTTTTTTTTTTTGCTGCGTTTTTGTGGTGACTACAGATGCAGCATATCAATTCTTTCTGTGTTTTTGAGCCCTTCCAGTCAATAGAATTGACTTTAAAAATACACTGGGCAAAAACGCAAAAAAATGCACGCCAGGGGTATGTTTTTTGGGACCAAAACCGTGCATCTTTGTGGTCTCCACAAAGATGCAGCATGCGCACATGGCAAATTGCTGCCCGTTAGTGTTTCCACACATTAGGAAATCCCTTTCATGACCCCCATAAAGTATGATCCCAACAAAAGTGCCCCCCAAACACTGTATGATACACCCAAAGTGAATTCCTGCACAGTACCCTCCACGCACAGTTTGATGATTCTACATCACCTCCCACCCAGCAAAGCATAATACACCCACAACAACCCCAACACAGTACGATGGCCCCAACACAGCCCTTCATACAGTAGAATGGCCCCTTTATATTCTATAACGGTCTGCACACAGTATAATGGGCCCCACATAGCCTTCCAAATAGTATAATGGCTACCATATAGGCCTTTAAACAGAATAAGGCTATGTGCGCACGCTGCATCTTTGTGGTGACCACAAAGATTCATGTTTTTAGGCCCAAAAAAACGCACTCTCGGCATGTATTATTTGCCACGTTTTACTGCGTTTTTGCTCAGTGTGTTTTTTAAGTCATCTATTGATTGGAAGAGCTCAAAAAACGCAGGAAAAAATGCAGTAAGAATTGACATGCTGCATCTTTGTGGTCACCACAAAGATGCAGCCAAAAAAAAGCTGCAAAGTGTGAACAGAAAAACTGAAATCACATAGACTTTTCTGGGAAGGAAATGCAGGAAGTTTTGTTACCAAAACTGCACTCAAAAAACGCAGTGTGCATACAAGGCCTAACTGTTACCCACACAGCCCTCCAGTGGTGCCCCTATAGCAATCAAAAATGTATAATGGCCTACATATAATAATAATATATAATATTTATTCATTTATATAGCGCTATTAATTCCACAGCGCTTTACATACATTGGCAACACTGTCCCCATTGGACTGCAATGTGAGAGGCTGCTGAGCCTGCAATGAAGGCAGCCGCGGGGCTGGAGCGGGACACAGACTGCACGGGCACTCCTGCTGTCCTGAGCAGGGGGCCTGGTGCTGGCGTTGACACCGTGGGCGGGGAGAGTACGGGGTGCGGAGGAATGTGTGGGAGGGTGCAGGGAAGAGGTGCGGGGACTCCACGCACTGTACTCGCCCAGCAGGGCGGCAACATTCTGTTCTAGATTTGCATGTCAACATGGTCCTGCCCATGTTGACATGAAATGACCGGAAGCAGCAAAATCGCGGCAGGAGCGATCACATGACCGCTCTGAGCCGGGGGAGAAAGGCTGACAGCAGGGCAGGTAAGAGATCACTAGCTACTTACCTGCCCCAATGTAGCCCAATAGGGTAATAATGAAGAAAAGTCAAAATAAGCCGGATAACCCCTTTAATTATAAAGGCCATAGATCAGAGGTTAGAGGTGGTAACCTATTTAAGGCCCTTGCGCAACTTGAGTCATTGGATTTATAGATTGGACACAAGGACTACTATTGGGCTCAATGAGAGCTTTGACTGCTTTCTTTAATTGGGTATTTTTATGTGGTGTGAGAATGGGACTGTTTGTGTTAAATTATTTTTTAATTGTTTCTTTTTCTTTTTATCCATAATTTAGAGATCTGTATATGCTAAAACCATACCTGAGGTGGTCTGCAAATTTTGAGGTACTTCACGCGACCCGCTCAGTGACTTAGATGTTGACTTTGATTGGGTCTTTTCCCTGAATGAAGTGCCTATGAGAAAATAAGAAAAACGATTATTATCTAAGAAAAGTGGAGAAAAACATTGTACAACAATTTAATTATAGTTAGGATACAACTAATATTTAATACATTTACTCAATAATTTAGTTTTTTGCATTTCTTGATTTTGCTTGCCTTATGGCATGTCATTTTTAATTTTGCATATAATATTTCTGTTTACACAACAACATGAACACTATGCACTTTTTTGTTTGTCTATTGATTAGTGATGGACAGACCCAGACTGTAAAATTTAGAATCCGAGAGGTTTTAAAAATACCCGAGTACTGGACCCGGGCCTGGAGTTCTCAGGGAACTCCGGATAAAGATCCGGAACCTTTGGAAATAAAAAATAAAAAAAGGAAAAATAAAGAAAATAAGAATAAAGCAGGCGCGTTATAACAATAGCAGCCCACAGCCACTCAGGATTGTCACATCCATTAGATGTGACAATCCTGGCACTCTACCCGATTCTTCCCGATTCCCCTGGTGCGGTGGCAATCAGGCTAATAAGGGGTTAATAACAGCTCACATCTGCCACTAAGCCCTAGATTAGCAATGGCAGGGTCTATGAAAACCCTACCCCCATTACTAATCTGTAAGTGAAAATAAATAAACACAAACACAAAATAAGATAAAAACAACACCCTCTTTCACTCCTTTATTAACCCCAAAAACTCCCAGGTCTGATGTAATCCACACGAGGTCCCATAACGATTCCAGCTCTGCTACATCTGAAGTGACAGTGCGTGGGCATAGAATATGACCACCCGCTGTGATCTTAAGGCAGAGAATGAGTCGCAGCGATGTGTGGTGACGTAACTTAGGTTATTTGCGGTCACAGCTGGAGCTGCCCATTGTCATCCACCTATGATCGCAGGTAACCTGACCTCATTGAACTGAGTGACCACTACTATCCATAAAAGTGGCGTAATACTTTGGCAAAATTACTCCCAGAAATAAAATGTGAGTCAGAAATACATTCAGGCATCTTCCGCATGCTGTTGCCATTCAGTTTCAACAATTTTCCATCCATTGCAATATTTTTACAGCCCTCGCAGGCCTATTTCCAACGTCCTCTGGAAAATTATTCGAGTTTCCCATTGACTTGGATTGGGTTCGTTATTCGGTATGAATACACAAATGTAGAAATTATTGGATTTGAACAATCCGAACCCGAATATTTTAGCATTCGCCCATATCTAGTCATCACTAATGATAATTTTAAGGATGTCTAAAACTGATCAACTGGGAAAAGGTTGTTGCATTACTCGTAAATCAAATGCCATGTCCTTCTTCAATTTGTCCAATTATTAATACCAGGTTTTGGTTAAAATGAGGCTACCATTTCAAGGTTAATTTTTCATCAAGGAGAAACTACGCTGAAAATCTATCTTTTGAATCATGTGCATTGAATATTTTTTTGGTATGGTATCAGAAGACTCAGAAGGAAAAATGTATGTAACAAAATTAAAACATTGTCGTCCATTTGGCTTATCCCTAATCTATTAATTTTACACTAGGTGGTAAGATAGATGACATCTTTATTATCTGGAGGGGTACCGGTCCTGAACTGCAGAGCTTCATGACTTGGTTGAACAATAACCCATATAACATCAAACTAACCTATAAGGCAGATCGGGAGGCAATTGTTTTTCTGGACTATAATATAAAAATGGGGTACCAGACAGAAAAGGGTACTCCACGGGTACAATTATTATCAACAAGTAAGAGGGAAGAATCTTTTTCCTCACAGATACATTTCATCTCCAAGTTAACAGTCAGAGGGGGGCGATCAGGCAGATCTTGAACAAACACTGGTCGTTACTGAAGACCGACTAGAGTTTGAACGACGTTTTACTCATCGCCCACTCTTACCTGTTAGAAGGGGGAAAAGCCTAAAGGATATGCTGGTGAAGAACCATTACGTACCTAGGGTGGTATCTCGCATTGAGAAAGGGAGTCCCAAATTTGGTTGTTTTCCTTTTGTCTGCCCAGAGATGTTGTCAGCTTGGGATGGACCTAAAGAGTATAAAATAAAAAGTTACAAATCATGCAGTAAAAGTCACGTTATCTATTATGCAGTATGTGGCTGTAGCCTAATTTATATTGGGTTAACATCAAGGGAACAACGCGTCCGCACGAGGGAACATGTTAGGGACATAATTGCGGTGTGTGATGTTGTGGATCTTGATTCCCTGAGGATGATCCAGAGACATTTCAAGCTGCGCCATGACTGTGGTCCCACAGGATTGAAAATTTGTGGTATCGCAAGGTCCATTTAGAATCTAGGGGTATATATATATACACATATTACTATATGAATTTTGTCTCTGCATGATATAGGGACATTAGAAAATCTTTTAAGGACTATACATGGTCATATTCTTTAGGCTAAGGCTGATTCTCCTTATGTTTGGATGATTTTCTTACCACCCTGGTCGTGCCCTTTCACTTGCCAGTAGTAGATATGGTCTCGTTGGGTGCGCATGTGCGGGGCTGCCTCAGCATGAGTCCCCACCAAGGGAGCTTCCTTAGACGGATGCATGGGTTAACTGACGTTAGTGGAAGTATTCTTCAGATCCACGCTTCCCCTGGAATGACTGGATGAGGCGGACTCTATGTGCGGCGTCCCACCCCCTGCACGCGCCCAAACAGCGACGATCTCGCCCAAGACACCACATAATAAAACATACACATTACACTTTCCTCAAGCGAGGAAGCCAGGTGAGAACCGCGTGTCAGGGCTACTCAAAACATCCAGTTATAAGTGCACTTTATAGGTGAGTCCGGATCACGATGATTCATGGCTGTTAGCTCTATCGGTAATAGTAATGGTAGCCTTTGAGGCTTAGGCTGCGTTACATGGGTGATATTAGATTTTTGTGTTGTTATAGCGCCACCAGGTGGCCATCTGTATTAGTACGTGCAGTGGTACCTGCAATGTATTTCAATGACCCCGATCCTGCTGTACCGGAAGTCGCCGGATCCTGATAGACAGAATCCTGTTTTTTGTACTGAGCATGCCCAGAAAGCAGCTTGGCATGGTCAATACAGAAATCTCCCTCTCTCTCAGACAGAAGACCAGGATCGTGAAGGGGTGAGAAGGAGTAATAAAGATGGAGTCCCTAAGTGTGTCTGTGTATTTATTTCTAATAAAGTGTCTGTGTATTTTTTTCTAATAAAGTATTTTTTCTGTGTGATGTCTTTTTTTTAACCCTTTATTGGAGATTCTTAATGGCCGGGTCAAACTTGGCCTGACATTAGCAATCTCAGGCTTTATATATATATATTTATATTTAGGTCATATAAGCAGTGGGGGTTAGCAGCCAGTAGCTGCTTGGGTTACCTTAGCAATAGAAAATGCAGCGGGAGTCCACACATTTTATTTTTTTTACCCCCTAACCCTAGAGTTAGGGTTATGTGTTTGGGGTTTTTGTTTATTTTTTAATGAATTTAAAAAAAAAATACTCATGGGCTACCGAGAACCCGAGCATTTTAGTGCTCACTCATCCCTACTTCTAACCATACAGCCAGCAGATCAAGTAATCTGATCAGCTGACTCCAGTGTTGGCCGATTACTTGTTCTGGGTCCCCCTGCATCCATCGCAGCGTGTGCTGCCTGTGAGGTCAGCTGAATTCGGCCGACACTGGAGTCAGCTGATCTGAACTCTGTTGAACTCCAGCCCGAACACTCTGCGATAGATGCAGGGGGACACAGAACAAGTAATCGGGCAACACTGGAGTCAGCTGATCTGAACTCAGCTGAACTCATGACCACACAGCCCGAACATGGTCACACGTGATCGGCAGCAGGCAGTGATTGCTGTTAACCTGCATCCATCACAGCGTGTGCGGACTGTGAGATCAGGAGTTCAGCTTATTCCCGATCAGCTGACTCCAGTGCCAGCCGATAAATTCTGTGTTCCCCTTCATCCATCACAAGTAGAAGTAGAAGCATACAATAAAATAACAATTGCGGTTGCATGCGTTGCACATTCAATCCACAGGATCCGGTCATATGCGGTTTGCATCCTGTCAAATGTGAAAGTAGCCTTACAGCTGGAGCAGGAAGAAGAAAGACAAGATGGCAGACTTACTTTGGGAGCTTACAGGAAGAAATCGCACAGACCAATTTTTGGGGCTCCACTCAAGGGGATCTGGGGCTGAGAAAAAAAGGAGACCGTCAGCTGATGATGAAATAGCTAGCAAAGTTATTGATCATTATCTCAAACCCATTGCCTCCTCTCTCTAGTCCGGCATTTCCTCTCTGCGGCGATCGCCATCCTCCTTCTTCTGAGGCCCATGTGCATGACGCGTCGTACATCATGCTCACTAGCTGGCATTGAGGTCCTGCGCAGGCGCACTTTGATCTGCCCTGCTCAAAGCAGATCCATGTATTGTAGTGCATATGCGTAAGAGATCTTTAACCCCTTAACGATCTGGTGGCTATCATGATAGCACAGGGTCATGTGATGACTCCAGTAGCTCACATGACTCAGGTCCTGTAAGAAAAAGCCAAATACTGGCTGTTACAAGAGATGATAATTTCTCCCAGTCTAAATTGTGCTGCTCTGATTGGGATAAATAAATGAGTGATCAGACAGCTGATCCTAATAGCCCCCTAGGGGTACTAGTCAAATTTAAAAAAAAATGTAAGAAAAAGTTTTGAAAAAGTAAAAAAAAAAGTAAAAACACCTAAAAGTTTAAATCATCCCTCTTTTGCCCCACTGAAAAATAAAGGGTTAAAAAAAAATATTCACACATTTGGTATCGCTGTCTTCAGCCCGATCTATCAAAATATAAAATCATTTGTTCTGATTTTTAAACGGCGTAGCAGCAAAAAAATTCCAAATGCCAAAATTACGCTTTTTGGTTGCCACAAATCTTAAGCAAAATGCAATAACAGGCAATGAACACATAGCATCTGCGCAAAAATGATCCTGTTAAAAACGTCAGCTCGAGATACTAAAAAAAGCCATCACTGAGCCATAGATTTAAAAAAATGAGAACGCTATGGGTCTCAGAAAATGGCGCAAAACGTCTGTCACTTTTTTCGGACAAACTTCTGATAATTTTTTTAACCCCTTAGATTAAAGTAAACCTATTCATGTTTGGTGTCTACAAACTTGCAGTAACCTCAGGCATCACAGCAGCACATCAGGTTTACCATATAGTGAACACAGTGAATAAAATGTCTCAAAAACAATAGAGCAATCACACTTTTTTTTGCAATTTCTCCACATTTGGATTTTTTTTGCCATTTTACAGTACACTGCATGGTAAAACTCACAGTTTCATTTAAAATTACAGCTCATTCTGCAAAAAATTAGCCCTCACATGACCATATTGACTGAAAAATAAAAAAGTTACGTCTGTCAGAAGAATGGCAAACCCCCCACAAATACCGAAAAGTGTAAAGTCGGCCGGTCGTGAAGGGGTTAATCTTTCCTCGCGCCTGCACATTACAGTACTTTCATCAGCAGGGCAGATGAATGCGCCTGCGCAGGACCGCAATGTCGGCTCGTGTGGATGACGTAGACACATCATCCACACTGTACTGGGAAGAAGGAGGCCGAAGATCGCAGCAGAGAGGATGCGTCAGACCTGAAAGAGGAGGCACCGCACTGGAGAGCTGCGACACCCATTGGACTGGACCCACCCTAGGTGAGTATTATAAAAGTACTTTTTCCGTTTTACAGAGCGGCCTAGGCTCTTATATACAGTATTTTGGAATGCTGTATATAAGAACTCAGTGGTATTGGACACAGCTTGTAGTCCCCAAATCTGGTGACAGATTCCCATTAAAAAATCGGAAGGAACACAAACTTGCACAATAAATCACCAACATATTTGTGCTTCTAAGGGCGTGATTTATTACGCCCAGTATCCATGCCAGAAAATCTACATAGGAATGACCACAAGGGACTTAACCTCTTACAGACATTGGACGTACTGGGTACATCGTAGATAATGGCGGTGTAATCATCGTCGGCTGCTGCTGCAGTAATCCGGCACCGATTTCCGCACATATATGCTGATCTGAACAGCAGACATGTGTAGCTTACAAGCAAGGGTGGATCCACGATTCACCCATGCCTTTTAATCTTTTAGACCGCGCTGTCAATTACTGACAGCGCAATGTAAATGGCCATGGCAGGGAAATTTCCTTTCCTCTACGCTATCGGAGTCCCCGTGACGCGATCACGGGAAACCGATGGTTGCCATGGTAGCACAGGGTTATGTCATAACTCATGTCGCTATCATGACTCACATCCTGTTACAGCCGGCTGGTTGTAACAGGACAGCAGCATTTCAGCTGATCAGAGCTCTGCCGCTCTGATCAGCAGAAATGAACAAGCGATCAGACAGCTAATCCTTACCCCTAGGGGGACTATTAAAATAAAAAAAGTTTAAAACAAAGTTTTAAAGAATTAAAAAAAACAACTAAAAATTTAAATCACTCCCCATTCGCCCCACTAAAAATCAAAGGGTTAAAAAAATAATAAATATACACTCATTTGGTATCACAGAGTTCAGAAATGCCCAGTCTATCAAAATCTAAAATGAATTAATATAATCGGTACAAAAAAAATTCCAACCGGCAAAGTTAAGTTTTTTCGTCTTCGCAAATTTTGAGCAAGATGCAATACCAGGGAGTCAAAACGTAGCATCTGCGCAAAAATCGTTCAGCTAAAAATGCAAACAAATAAGCCATCAGTGAGCCCCATATCCCAAAAAATGAGAACACTACAAGTTGCAGAAAATGGCGCTGAAAGTGCTCCAATTTTTTGGACAAACCTTTTTTTAACCCCTTAGATAAAAGTAAACCTAAACATGTTTAGTATCAACGAACTCATACCAACCTGAAGTATCACACCCACCCATCAGTTTTACCATAAAGTGAACACGGTGAATAAAGTACCCCATAAACCATTGTCCAATCACACTTTTTTGTAATTTTTCCGCACGTGGAAATTTTTTGCTGTTTTCCAGTTGCATATATGGTAAAACTCATGGTTTCACTTAAAAGACCAATACGTCCCGCAAAAAATAAGCCCTCTTATGGCAAGATTGACGGGAAAAATAAAAAAGTTACGACTCTCGGAAAAAGGGGAGCAAAAAACAAAAACGGAAAAATCGTCCAGGGGTTAGGGGGTTAAAGGTGTGAGTCCGTGAGCACATCAGGGACATTGAGAAAACAAAGACTCTGCATGAGACGGAACACCTAAAATCCCTACCAAAACATTTCCAATTGTACCATAAATCTGACTCAAGCAAATTCATTATAAAGGCCATAGATCAGAGGTTAGAGGTGGTAACCTATTTAAGGCCCTTGCGCAACTTGAGTCACTTTATTTATAGATTGGACACAAGGACTCCTATTGGGCTCAATGAGAGCTTTGGCTGCTTTCTTTAATTGGGTATTTTTATGTGGTGTGAGAATGGGACTGTTTGTGTTAAAATTATTTTTAATAGTTTTTTTATCCATAATTTAGAGGTCTGTGTATGCTAAAACCATACCTGTGGTGGTCTGCAAATTTTGAGGTACTTCACGCGACCCGCTCAGTAACTTAGATGTTGATTTTGATTGGGTCTTTTCCCTGAATGAAGTGCCTATGAGAAAATAAGAAAAAAGATTATTATCTAAGAAAAGTGGAGAACAACATTGTACAACAATTTAATTATAGTTTGGATACAACTAATATTTAATACATTTACTCAATAATTTAGTTTCTTGCATTTCTTGATTTTGCTTGCCTTATGGCATGTCATTTTTAATTTTGAATATCATATTTCTGTTTACACAACTACATAAACACCATGCACTTTTTTGTTTCTCTATTGATTAGTGATGGACAGACCCGGACTGTAAAATTTAGGATCCGAGCGATTTTAAAAATACCCGAGTACCGGACCCGGGCCTGGAGTTCTCAGGGAACTCCGGATAATGATCCGGAACCTTTGGAAATAAAAAATAAATAAAGGAAAATTAAATAAAATAAGATTAAAGCAGGCGCGTTATAGCAATAGCAGCCCACAGCCACCCAGGATTGTCACATCCATTATATGTGACAATCCTGGCACTTTACCCGGCTCTTCCCGATTGCACTGGTGCGGTGGCAATCAGGCTAATAAGGGGTTAATAACAGCTCACAGCTGCCACTAAGCTCTAGATTAGTAATGGCAGGGTCTATGAAAACCCTACCCCCATTACTAATCTGGAAGTGAAAAGAAATAAACACAAATTAATAAAGGAGTGAAATAGGGTATTGTTTTTATCTTATTTTGTGTTTGTGTTTATTTATTTTCACTTCCAGATTAGTAATGGGGGTAGGGTTTTCATAGACCCTGCTATTACTAATCCAGAGCTTAGTGGCAGCTGTGAGCTGTTATTAACCCCTTATTAGCCTGATTGCCACCGCACCAGTGCAATCGGGAAGAGTCGGGTAAAGTGCCAGGATTGTCACATATAATGGATGTGACAATCCTGGGTGGCTGTGGGCTGCTATTGTTATAACGCGCCTGCTTTAATCTTATTTTATTTAATTTTCCTTTATTTATTTTTTATTTCCAAAGGTTCCGGATCTTTATCCGGAGTTCCCTGAGAACTCCAGGCCCGGGTCCGGTACTCGGGTATTTTTAAAATCGCTCGGATCCTAAATTTTACAGTCCGGGTCTGTCCATCACTAATCAATAGACAAACAAAAAAGTGCATGGTGTTTATGTAGTTGTGTAAACAGAAATATGATATTCAAAATTAAAAATGACAAGCCCCAATCCTCTTCGTCCAGCAGGCTGGAGAAAGGCCAGAGGAACTCCTATGCGTGGCGGTCCAAGTCACGCCCCCAAAAGGCCGCAGGAGGCACTGCTTCCAAGGCGGCCTCCTCATGACTCTCGGCATCCCCGAACCGCATCCTCGGTCGGAGGCAGGCTCTCCTGCTTTTGCGACACCTGGTGGCCACATGTTCAAGACCGATGGGTGAGAGACATTCTGTCTCACGGTTACAGGATAGAGTTCAGCTCTCGTCCCCCGACTCGTTTCTTCAGAACATCTCCGCCCCCCCGAGCGAGCCGATGCACTTTTTCAGGCGGTGAACGCTCTGAAGACAGAAGGAGTTGTGATCCCTGTTCCCCTTCAGGAACATGGTCGCGGCTTTTACTCCAACTTGTTTGTGGTGCCAAAGAAGGACGGCTCGTTCCGTCCCGTTCTGGACCTCAAACTGCTCAACAGACATGTGAGCACCAGACGGTTTCGGATGGAGTCTCTCCGCTCTGTCATCGCTTCGATGTCACAAGGAGACTTCCTAGCATCGATCGACATCAAGGATGCTTATCTCCATGCGCCGATCGCACCCGAACATCAACGCTTTTTGCGTTTCGCCATCGGGGACGAACACCTTCAGTTCGTGGCATTGCCTTTCGGCCTGGCGACAGCCCCACGGGTGTTCACCAAGGTCATGGCATCTGTTGTGGCGGTCCTACACTCTCAGGGCCACTCGGTGATTCCCTACTTAGACGATCTTCTGGTCAGGGCACCCTCTCAGATGGCGTGTGAAAACAGCCTTTCCGTCGCTCTGGCGACTCTCCAGCAGTTCGGGTGGATCATCAACTTCCCAAAATCCAAGTTGACACCGACCCAATCACTGACGTACCTTGGGATGGAGTTTCATACTCAGTCAGCAGTAGTCATGCTACCGCTGGACAAGCAGCTTTCGCTGCAGGCAGGGGTGCAATCTCTTCTTCGGGGTCAGTCACACCCCTTGAGGCGCCTCATGCACTTCCTGGGGAAGATGGTGGCAGCGATGGAGGCAGTGCCCTTCGCGCAATTCCATCTGCGGCCACTCCAGTGGGACATTCTCCGCAAATGGGACAGGAGGTCGACTTCACTCGACAGGAACGTCTCTCTTTCCCTTGCAACCAAGACGTCACTTCAGTGGTGGCTCCTTCCCAACTCTCTATCGCAGGGAAAATCCTTCCTACCCCCCACCTGGGCTGTGGTCACGACGGACGCGAGCCTGTCAGGGTGGGGGGCGGTTTTTCTCCACCACAGGGCTCAGGGAACCTGGACTCCGATAGAGTCATCCCTTCAGATCAATATTCTGGAGATAAGGGCAGTGTATCTAGCCCTATTGGCCTTTCATCGGTGGCTGGAGGGCAGGCAGATCCGGATCCAGTCGGACAACGCCACTGCCGTCGCATACATCAACCACCAAGGCGGCACTCGCAGTCGTCAAGCCTTCCAGGAAGTCCGACGAATTCTGCAGTGGGTGGAAGCCACAGCTTCCACCATCTCCGCAGTTCACATCCCGGGCGTAGAAAACTGGGAAGCAGATTTTCTCAGCCGACAGGGCATGGACGCGGGGGAATGGTCTCTTCACCCAGACGTGTTTCGAGAGATCTGTCGCCGCTGGGGAACGCCGGACGTCGATCTCATGGCGTCACGGCACAACAACAAAGTCCCGGCATTCATGGCCCGGTCTCAAGATCACAGAGCTCTGGCGGCGGACGCATTAGTTCAGGATTGGTCGCAGTTTCGACTGCCCTATGTATTTCCTCCTCTGGCGATGCTGCCCAGAGTGCTGCGCAATGTCGTCGCGCCATTCTCGTCGCCCCAGATTGGCCGAGGCGGTCGTGGTACCCGGATCTGTGGCATCTCACGGTGGGTCAACCGTGGGCGCTCCCAGACCGCCCAGACTTGCTGTCTCAAGGACCGTTTTTCCATCTGAATTCTGCGGCCCTCAACCTGACTGTGTGGCCATTGAGTCCTGGCTCCTAGCGTCCTCAGGGTTATCTCAAGATGTCATTGCCACTATGAGACAGGCCAGGAAACCAACGTCCGCCAAGATCTATCACAGGTCTTGGAGGATCTTCTTATCCTGGTGCTCTGATAAGGGTTTTTCTCCCTGGCCCTTTGCCTTACCCACTTTTCTTTCATTCCTTCAATCCGGAATGGACAAGGGTTTGTCTCTCGGCTCTCTCAAGGGACAAGTATCGGCGCTATCCGTATTTTTTCAAAAGCGTCTAGCCAGGCTTCCGCAGGTCCGCACGTTCCTGCAGGGAGTTTGCCACATAGTCCCACCTTACAAGCGTCCGCTGGAACCCTGGGATCTTAACAGGGTGCTAACGGCTCTTCAGTAACCACCTTTCGAGCCGCTGCGGGATGTCTCTTTATCACGTCTTTCGCAGAAGGTGTCATTTCTAGTGGCAGTTACATCGCTCCGTAGAGTGTCGGAGCTGGCAGCGCTGTCATGCAATGCCCCCTTCCTGGTTTTTCACCAGGATAAGGTGGTTCTGCATCCGGTCCCGGAATTTCTCCCTAAGGTAGTATCCCCTTTTCATCTCAATCAGGATATCTCCTTACCTTCATTTTGCCCTCATCCAGTTCACCAATGTGAAAAGGATTTGCACTCGTTAGATCTGGTGAGAGCTCTCCGGCTCTACGTGTCTCGCACGGCGCCCCTGCGCCGTTCGGATGCGCTCTTTGTCCTTGTCGCTGGCCAGCGTAAGGGTTCGCAGGCTTCCAAGTCAACCTTGGCTCGGTGGATCAAGGAACCGATTCTTGAAGTCTACCGTTCTTCTGGGCTTCCGCTTCCTTTGGGGCTGAAAGCCCATTCTACCAGAGCCGTGGGTGCGTCCTGGGCATTGCGGCACCGTGCTACGGCTCAGCAGGTGTGTCAGGCAGCTACCTGGTCTAGTCTGCACACTTTCACGAAACACTATCAGGTGCATACCTATGCTTCGGCAGACGCCAGTCTAGGTAGGCGAAAGCTTCAGGCGGCGGTTGCCCACCTGTAAGAGGGGGTCGTTTTCGGCTCTTTTTATCGAGGTATTCTTTTACCCACCCAGGGACTGCTTTTGGACGTCCCAATTGTCTGGGTCTCCCAATGGAGCGACAAAGAAGAAGGGAATTTTGTTTACTTACCGTAAATTCCTTTTCTTCTAGCTCCTATTGGGAGACCCAGCACCCGCCCCTGTTCCCTTCGGGCTGTTTGTTCTTTTGTGTACACATGTTGTTCATGTTGAATTGTTCTTTTGGTTCATGGTTTTCAGTTCTCCGAACATCCTTCGGATTGAATTTACCTTAGACCAATTTATAAGTTTTCTCCTTCCTGCTTTTGCACCAAAACTGAGGAGCCCGTGATGCACGGGAGGGTGTATAGGCAGAGGGGAGGGGTTACACTTTTTAAAGTGTAATACTTTGTGTGGCCTCCGGAGGCAGAAGCTATACACCCAATTGTCTGGGTCTCCCAATAGGAGCTAGAAGAAAAGGAATTTACGGTAAGTAAACAAAATTCCCTTCTTTCCGAGAGTCGTAGCTTTTTTATTTTTCCCGTCAATCTTGCTATAAGAAGGCTTGTTTTTTGCAGGACGTATTGGTCTTTTAAGTGAAATCATGAGTTTTACCATATATGGTACTGGAAAACAGCACAAAATTTCCACGTGCGGAAAAATTACAAAAAAGTGTGATTGGACAATGGTTTATGGGGTACTTTATTCACCGTGTTCACTGTATGGTAAAACTGATGGGTGGGTGTGATACTTCAGGTTGGTATGAGTTCATTGATACCAAACATGTTTAGGTTTACTTTTATGTAAGGGGTTAAAAAAAGGTTTGTCCAAAAAATTGGAGCACTTTCTGCAACTTGTAGTGTTCTCATTTTTCGGGATATGGGGCTCACTGATGGCTTATTTGTTTGCATTTGTAGCTGTACCATTTTTGCGCAGATGCTACGTTTTGACTCCTTGGTATTGCATTTTGCTGAAAATTTGCAAAGACCAAAAAACGTAACTTTGCCAGTTGGATTTTTTTTTTACGGCTACGCCATCTACCGATCTAATTGATTCATTTTATATTTTGATAGACTGGGCATTTCTGAACTCTGCGATACCAAATGAGTGTATATTTTTTACTTTTTTAACCCTTTGATTTTTAGTGGGGCGAATGGAGAATGATTTAAACTTTTAGTTGTTTTTTTAATTCTATAAAACTTTTTTTTTACTTTTTTTATTTTAATAGTTTCTCTAGGGGTAAGGATTAGCCGTCTGATCGCTTGTTCATTTCTGCTGATCAGAGCGGCAGAGCTCTGATCAGCTGAAATGCTGCTGTCCTTTTAAAGCCAGCCGGCTGTAACAGGATGTGAGTCATGATAGCGACAGGAGTCATCACATAACCCTGTGCTACCATGGCAACCATCGGCTTCCTATGATAGCGTTACGGGGCCTCCTATGGCGGTGTAGAAAGGCAATTGGAATAGTCATGGGCCCTCGTGTGGATTTCCACAGACCTGCGTGTTTTTGGGGTTAATAAAGGAGTGAAATAGGGTATTGTTTTTATCTTATTTTGTGTTTGTGTTTATTTCTTTTCACTTCCAGATTAGTGATGGGGGTAGGGTTTTCATAGACCCTGCCATTACTAATCTAGAGCTTAGTGGCAGCTGTGAGCTGTTATTAACCCCTTATTAGCCTGATTGCCACCGCACCAGTGCAATCGGGAAGAGCCGGGTAAAGTGCCAGGATTGTCAAATATAATGGATGTGACAATCCTGGGTGGCTGTGGGCTGCTATTGTTATAACGCGCCTGCTTTAATCTTATTTTATTTAATTTCCCTTTATTTATTTTTTATTTCCAAAGGTTCCGGATCATTATCCGGAGTTCCCTGAGAACTTCAGGCCCGGGTCCGGTACTCGGGTATTTTTAAAATCGCTCGGATCCTAAATTTTACAGTCCGGGTCTGTCCATCACTAATCAATAGACAAACAAAAAAGTACATGGTGTTTATGTAGTTGTGTAAACAGAAATATGATATTCAAAATTAAAAATGACATGCCATAAGGCAAGCAAAATCAAGAAATGCAAAAAACTAAATTATTGAGTAAATGTAGTAAATATTAGTTGTATCCAAACTATAATTAAATTGTTGTACAATGTTTTTCTCCACTTTTCTTAGATAATAATCTTTTTTCTTATTTTCTCATAGGCACTTCATTCAGGGAAAATACCCAATCAAAGTCAACATCTAAGTCACTGAGCGGGTCGAGTGAAGTACCTCAAAATTTGCAGACCACCACAGGTATGGTTTTAGCATATACAGATCTCTAAATTATGGATAAAAAAACTATTAAAAATAATTTTAACACAAACAGTCCCATTCTCACACCACATAAAAATACCCAATTAAAGAAAGCTCTCATTGAGCCCAATAGGAGTCCTTGTGTCCAATCTATAAATAAAGTGACTCAAGTTGCGCAAGGGCCTTAAATAGGTTACCACCTCTAACCTCTGATCTATGGCCTTTATAATTAATTTGCTTTACAATTGGAAATGTTTTGGTAGGGATTTTAGGTGTTCCATCTCATGCAGAGTCTTTGTTTTCTCAATGTCCCTGATGCGCTCACGGACTCCCACCTTTAACCCCCTAACCCCTGGTCGATTTTTCCGTTTTTGTTTTTTGCTCCCCTTTTTCCGAGAGTCGTAACTTTTTTATTTTTCCCGTCAATCTTGCCATAAGAGGGCTTGTTATTTGCGGGACGTATTGGTCTTTTAAGTGAAACCATGAGTTTTAACATATATGGTACTGGAAAACCGCAAAAAATGTCCACGTGCGGAAAAATTCCAAAAAAGTGTGATTGGACAATGGTTTGTGGGGTGCTTTATTCACCGTGTTCACTTTATGGTAAAACTGATGGGTGGGTGTGATACTTCAGGTTGGTATGAGTTCGTTAATACCAAACATGTTTAGGTTTACTTTTATATAAGGGGTTAAAGAAAGATTTGTCCAAAAAATTGGAGCACTTTCAGCGCCATTTTCTGCAACTTATAGTGTTCTCATTTTTCGGGATGTGGGGCTCACTGATAGCTTATTTGTTTGCATTTTTAGCCGAACCATTTTTGCGCAGACGCTACGTTTTGACTCCCTGGTATTGCATTTTGCTCAAAATTTGCGAAGACCAAAAAACTTAACTTTGCCGGTTGTAATTTTTTTTTACGGCTACGCCGTCTACCGATCATATTAGTTCATTTTATATTTTGATAGACTGGGCATTTCTGAACTCTGTGATACCAAATGAGTTGGTATGAGGCGGGGCTCGGCGGCTCTGCTCTGTGTGGGGCTGCTCAGCTCTGTGCGTCTCGGCTCTGTGCGGCAGGCAATGAGGCACGGGCCATTCTGAATATGGCGGTGAGCGCTTTAAATAATGGCGCCTAAAGTCGGCGCATGCGCAGATGGAGCTCTCGGCTTAATCTTTCATCTGCGCATGTGTGGCACCACTGAGGCTTCAGTCGCCACAGAGGTACTGCACCTCATCCAGAGGTGTGGTATTCCATCTTGAGTATGAAGGAGGTCATCCACTGGTTCACACAAAAGCACAACACCCTGATTCAGCAACACCTCATCAGAAATGGCAAGGGAGTGCTGTACCTGAAGCCAGGCTGAAAGGGTGGAGTCTTAGGAGTGGGAAAACAGTAGTAAAGTGGGAACAGGAATGTGAGTGTGGAGAGGGAAGGAGAAGTAGAGGAGTGAAGAGACCTTTGGTCTGGAGCTGGTTCACCTCGACCCAGGGCCAGACAGAAGGGGTCCCAGGGACCACGGGAAGTGCACCAGCCACCTGTGGCCATGTTCCACATACAGCAACCAAGTGGAGGAACTTGGCCGCATATCGGGGACTGGTCCCTAGGCTACAGTAGAAGAACCTACGTACTCCGCTAGTAAAACCAACGGCTGAGGTGACTGCAAGCACATAGGCCACATCCATACACGAGTTCACTGGAAGGTGACCTCACAGGGCCAAGGGATAGAGCTTCACACCGCCCAAAAGGGCTCGCGGGCACTGGCACAGGGCTCTGTGTACGAAGGCGCAAAAGCAGGAGGGAGAAGCAAGCACAGGAAGGCGACCAGGAAAGGGACAAATAAAGAATTGCTCCGGACTCGACCTCCGAACTACCCGAGATCGGCTGGAGCCCTTCACAGTGATACCCAGCACTCTAAAGGCGATCACTGGCTAGTAGTGTTACCTTGGAACCTGCTACAGTGAGTAAACATCTTGAGACTGCATTCCTGTGTCGCTCCGTTATTCACCTGCGCCTCCGGCTCTGCAAACCACCACCATCATAGACTACTACCACCACCATCCGCCCCAGGGCCCAGCTCTACCTGTGGACAGCTATACCAATAAAGCTACATCACCAACTGACCCCGGGGTCCCATCCGCAGCGTCGGCTATCTCTGGCCGAATACCACAGGTGCCATCACGAACTACCATCCCCATCATTCATCATCATCTCTTTCATCTTTATTAAATGACACCGCCGGGGTCATGGAACCGGGCCTTGCCACCGTGGCGTCCCAGCAGCAGAAACGTGGCCTGGTAACAGTGCCCCACGGCCCCGGTTTGTGCGTCACATGCGACGACTCCGGCCACCATTATTTGAGGCCCTCACCGCCATCTTCATAATGGCCAGTGCCTTATCCTCCACACAGAGCAGCGCCCGCAGTGGGTCCCCTCTGTACCACTCACAGCATCAAAGGACTCCAGTATCACCCCTGTCACCTGTGATCCCTGCTCCTCTGCCGCTCTCCTCCCTGGTAAGACACCATCGAATTATAAAACGGACACCATATGGGGTTTTTTCCCTCCAAATTTGGGATGCATCTTATAATCTGGTGCGTCTTATAAAACGAAAAATACGGTATACAGCAAAGTCTTGCATTGGAACTGTTTTTCATTTGGAACTGGAGGTACACTTTAAGATATTTTGGTCGCGATTCATCTAGAATGGCGTTCACACTGGTCTAATTAGGGGGCATGAAGAGTCAGATGCTCCTAATTCATGAAAAGGTTAAACTGGTGTGATCAGAGACAACTGTAAGGCAAGGTCCACACTGTGTTTGTGCTCACTGACGGCATACCCTCCAGAGGTATGTGCCTGATTTTGGCCACAGTCAGGATGGATGTCAAGGCATTCGTCTGCTGTAACGGCTCACTATCAATATGATCGCATATTGACTCTACACCCACCTTTTTTTTTTAACAAAACATGACTTGCAGAATATGGCGACAGAAGCCAAATTGTTTTTGTAAAAAATTTTTGAGCAGTAAATTAAAAAATAAATATATAAATTTGACATCCCATAATCATGACTCTTAGAAAAAGTTAAAAGATCGCTACCAGATAACCAAAAAGTGACCAGTGCTATTACAAACAAGTAAAAAATTAAAGTGACATTACTGGCGTTTTTTTTTTCACCATTTCCACTTATTTGGTAAAATAAATGGTGTCATGCAAAAATAGCAAGCCCTCTTGCTTCTAATACTAAAAAAGTTATGGCTCCCAGTAGGAGAGGAAAAAAAATGACAGTATTCTGGGAAAAAGTTCTATGTCTGCGTCATTACAACCTCATGCTCAGGGATTGTTACGCCACAAATGTCCTGTCCATAGTCAAAGCAATCTGATGTACACCGTACACAAGTATTGGTGCTCAACTCTAAATCATTAAATTCAGGTCTTTTATATGGTCCCACTGCCACAGGTATATAAATTCCAGCCTCAAACATGCAATCTGTTCTGCAAATATTTGTGAAACAATAACAAATTCTAAAGAGCTTACTGGTCACTGATCATGGTGCTGTAATATGTTGTCACAAGTCATTTCATGAATGGCAAAACTGACCTGGTTTGGTGTTGAATAACTTGACTGGCCCTCAAAGAGTCCTAACCTCAACCCCATCAAACGCCTTTTGGCCTGAACTAGAGATTGCAAACCAGGTCCTCTCGTCCATCATCAGTGGCTGACCTGATAAATCAACAAAGTCTGCATAAAAATACCTCAGAATTCGTTAGAAAGCCTTCCAAAAGAGTGTAAGCTGCAATATCAGCAAAGGGAAATGACCATGGATTTAGAATGAAATGTCATAAAAGCTCCTTCCAATGTAATGTGTAGACATCACGATACTTTCTTCATCGTTCCTTATGGGAGACCCAGACCATGGGTGTATAGCTTCTGCCTCCGGAGGACACACAAAGTACTACACTCAAACGTGTAGCTCCTCCCTCCGGGCTATATACACCCCCTGGATGACAATCTAACCAGTTCAATGCTTTGTGTTTCAGGAGGTCACACACACACATGCATTCTCTGATTTTTAATTTTTAAGATTTTTGATTTCAAAGATATGGAAGAAAAGCGGGTCCAGTCTGGACTCCCGGCATGTCCCTTCTCACCCCACTGTGTCGGCGGTGCTGTTAAGGTTGACTTTACAAGGCTGGAGCCTTCACATGCCGCGCTCCTTCACCATCCTCTGAGGCTCTGGCTTGAAGTGGGAGCCATCACGGTCCTCTCTGCTTTGCAGGAGACCGGTCTCCATCCGCAGCCCTGTCAGGATTCTGCCGGACGGAGCGCTTAACCCCCCCCCAGGGACATGGCCCTGCGTCTCAAAAGCTAAGTATTGAGACGTTTCTCAGGGGTCCCGGGTACATTTATTATGGGGAGAGTGTGTCTTTTGACTTTGCTGTAAATTCCGGCCGGTTCTCTGGGTTTTTCCTGAGAACCGCGCCGAGGGTGCCTGCTCGTCGGCCGCATGTAAAAATCTAGGCCCCGGCTTCAGTTGCGGCCTAGTTTCGGTTTCAGCTTCCCCTGCATGTCATTCATGCAGGGGAACAGTGTGGCTCCGCCCACCGGCCGTTCAGCAGAGGGGAGGACACTCCTCTCTGAGGAGATGTTCCCTCCCCTGTATCTCTCCTTGGCCCTCCGGTTTCCCGCTCTTGGGCTAATCCCCGCCCCCCCTCCTCACTCCAGCTCCATTTTATCAGCGTTCTCACACTGATCGGCGCTGGCTGCTGCAGCTGCTGCATCCTGGAAAGCGCTTCACTGGGGGTCCGAGCTGTGGAATCCGGAGGGCACACACGGTCTGGTAAGCCACAACCTCTGGTTGTGGGCTTTATTATACACTCTCAGGGGGTCATTCTACAGGAGTGTATTCTTTACTGCAGAGCCTCCACCTCAGCAGCATGTCTGTCACTAGGAGCAAGTCTGCTAAGCTGTACGCTATATGCACTGCATGTAAGCTCATTCTGCAAGAACCGAGCACTTATCCACACTGTGATGCCTGCTCTAACATGGTGGTGCCTCAGCCTGGAGCCTCTTCAGGGGTCCCTCCGGCTGCTCCGGCCCCGGTGGCTGAACCCCCGGCTTTGGTAACATCTTTTTCCAGAGCTATCTCCCAGTCTTTTGCCGACTCCATGGGACAGCTGTCCCGGACTCTGCTGACCATGAATCAGCCCCCTTCTCAGGGCGCCTCTGCTGCTCCGAGCTCTGCAGAGCTCTCAGAGCATGTTTTAGGACCCCGTCCTCCTAAACGGAGACGCAGAAACCCTTCTCCTTCCTCGTCCCACGGCTCTGATTCACGAGCTGAATTGCAGGGCGAGGAGGATACTTTTACTGTGGGCTCAGACGCTACCTCTATGTACCCCATTGACTTATCTGAGGGTGATGCGGATGTTAGTGACTTGATTGCATCCATTAACTCCGTACTGAACCTCAATCCCCCAGTGTCAGAGGAACAAGCCTCTCTGGTAGAAATACACCAGTTTACCTCTCCTAAGAGAGCTAGGAGTACGTTTTTTAACCACTCCAGTTTTCAGGCCACTGTTACCAAGCCCAGGGCCTGTCCTGACAAACGCTTCCCAAAGCGTAGTTCTGATGACCGTTTTCCCTTTCCACCAGAGGTGGTTAAGGAGTGGGCTCAGTCCCCAAAGGTAGACCCTCCGGTGTCTAGAATCTCAGCCCGGACAGTCGTATCTGTGGCCGATGGCACCTCTCTTAAGGATCCCACTGACCGCCAGGTTGACCTTCTGGCCAAATCTGTATATGAGGCGGCAGGAGCCTCGTTCTCCCCGTCTTTTGCAGCAGTGTGGGCTCTTAAGGCAGTCTCTGCCTCTCTGGCGGAGATACATTCCCTCGCCAGGGACTCTATACCCGAGATGGTTGCCTTAACTTCCCAGGCTTCGGCTTTTTCGTCCTACGCCATGTCTGCCATTCTGGAGGCTTCTCACCGCACGGCGGTGGCTTCCGCTAATTCTCTCGCGATCCGCAGGATTTTGTGGCTTCGAGAGTGGAAAGCAGACGCTTCTTCTAAGAAGTACCTTGCTGGGCTCCCCTTTGCTGGGTCCCGGCTGTTCGGTGAACAACTGGATGAAATTATTAAGGAAGCTACTGGCGGGAAGAGTACTTCCTTGCCACAAACTAAAACCAGGAAACCTGTCCAGGGCAGGAACCAGTCGAGGTTTCGTTCCTTTCGTTCCTCTAACTGGTCGTCCTCTAAGCCCTCAGCCTCGTCCACTAACTCAGCCAAGGATCGTAAACCCAACTGGCGCGCGAAGCCGCGTCCTCAGAAGAACGGAGGAGCCGCTGCCACTAAGGCAGCCTCCTCTTGACTATCTGGCTGCGCCAGCAACGTCCTTGGTCGGTGGCAGGCTCTCCCTCTTTGGCGACGTGTGGTTTCAGCACGTCTCCGATCAGTGGGTGCGGGATATCATCTCCCACGGCTACAGGATAGAATTTTCTTCCAGCCCGCCAAACAGATTTTTTCTGTCCATTCCCCCCTGCTCCAAAGCCGCCGCCTTCTCACAGGCCGTGGCATCCTTGCAGGCCAACGGTGTAATTGTTCCGGTTCCCGCCCGGGAACGGTTCAGAGGTTTCTACTCAAACCTCTTCCTAGTCCCCAAGAAGGACGGTTCCTTCCGGCCCATCCTGGATCTCAAGCTTCTCAACAAGCATGTTCAGGTGCGGCGCTTTCGCATGGAATCTCTGAGATCAGTCATTGCCTCAATGACCCAAGGAGATTTTCTAGCATCCATCGACATCAGAGATGCCTATCTGCATGTGCCTATTGCGGTTTCACACCAACGTTGGCTACGCTTTGCAGTCGGAGAGGAACATTTCCAATTCGTGGCTCTCCCCTTCGGGTTAGCCACGGCCCCTCGTGTTTTCACCAAGGTCATGGCAGCAGTGGTTGCGGTCCTGCATCTCCAGGGGTTGGCAGTAATCCCCTACCTGGACGACCTTCTAGTCAAGGCCTCATGCAGTGCAGACTGCCAGCGGAGCGTCTCGCTCACTCTCGACACGCTTGTTCAATTCGGGTGGCTTGTCAATCTGCCCAAGTCCACTTTGACCCCGACCCAGGAACTTACGTACCTAGGGATGCAATTCGAGACTCTGCCGGCACTTGTGAAGCTGCCCTTAGTCAAACAGCAGTCCCTTCATCTGGCGGTGCGCTCTCTGTTGAAGCCCCGCCGTCATTCCATCAGGCACCTCATGCAGGTGCTGGGTCAGATGGTGGCGTCAATGGAAGCGGTTCCCTTTGCCCAGTTCCATCTGCGTCCCCTGCAGCTGGACATTCTCCGCTGTTGGGACAAGCGGACCTCTTCCTTGCACAGGCTAGTGGCTCTGTCGCCGCAGACCAGGAGCTCTCTTCAGTTGTGGCTTCGGCCCCTCTCTCTGTCACAGGGACGCTCCTTCCTGACTCCGTCCTGGGTGATCCTCACCACGGATGCCAGCCTCTCCGGCTGGGGAGCAGTATTTCTCCACCACCGAGCACAGGGCACTTGGACTCCGTCCGAATCAGCCCTCTCGATCAATGTGCTGGAAATCAGGGCTGTTCTTCTAGCTCTCGTAGCCTTTCACCACCTGTTGGCGGGCAAGCACATTCGAGTCCAGTCGGACAACGCGACAGCGGTTGCCTACATCAATCACCAGGGCGGGACTCGCAGCCGCCTGGCGATGTTGGAGGTTCAACGAATCCTTCAGTGGACGGAGGACTCCAAGTCCACCATATCCGCAGTCCACATCCCAGGCGTAGAAAACTGGGAGGCCGATTATCTCAGCCGTCAAACCGTGGACAGCGGCGAGTGGGCCCTGCATCCGGCAGTGTTCAGGTCAATCTGCCGCAAGTGGGGCACTCCGGAAGTGGATCTAATGGCATCCCGGCACAACAACAAGGTTCCGGTTTACGTGGCTCGCTCCCACGATCCTCAGGCCTTCGCAGCGGACGCGCTGGTTCAAGATTGGTCCCAGTTCCGTCTGGCCTATGTGTTTCCTCCTCTAGCGCTCTTGCCCAGGGTTCTGCGCAAGATCAGAATGGAGGGCCGTCGGGTCATAATCATTGCTCCAGACTGGCCCAGGCGAGCTTGGTACCCAGACCTGCTCCGTCTGTCCGTAGAAATGCCGTGGCATCTCCTGGACCGCCCAGACCTTCTCTCTCAAGGTCCGTTTTTCCGCCAGAATTCTGCGGCTCTCAGATTGACGGCGTGGCTCTTGAGTCCTGGATCCTGACGGCTTCAGGCATTCCTTCTGAGCTCATCTCCACTATGACTCAGGCTCGGAAGTCTTCCTCGGCCAAGATTTACCACAGGACTTGGAAGATTTTCCTGTCCTGGTGTCGCTCTTCCGGCCATGCTCCTTGGCCGTTCTCCTTGCCGACCATCCTGTCCTTTCTACAGTCCGGTCTGCAGCTAGGACTGTCCCTCAATTCCCTCAAGGGACAGGTGTCGGCTCTGTCGGTATTATTCCAGCGGCGTATCGCCCGACTGGCTCAGGTGCGCACCTTCATGCAGGGCGCATCTCACCTCATTCCTCCTTACCGGCGGCCTTTGGATCCCTGGGATCTTAATCTGGTCCTCACGGCCTTACAGAAACCCCCCTTTGAGCCTCTTAGGGAGGTTCCTTTGTTTAGACTTTCACAGAAAGTGGTTTTTCTAGTAGCCATAACTTCTCTCAGGAGAGTCTCTGATTTGGCTGCGCTCTCTTCGGAGTCACCTTTTTTAGTGTTTCACCAAGACAAGGTGGTTCTCCGTCCGACTCCGGATTTTCTCCCTAAGGTGGTGTCTTCTTTCCACCTTAACCAGGACATTTCGTTGCCTTCCCTTTGTCCGGCCCCTGTGCATCGCTTTGAGAAGGCGTTGCATACCTTGGATTTGGTGCGGGCGCTCCGAATCTATGTGTCACGCACCGCCGCTTTTAGGCGGTGCACCTCACTTTTTGTGCTAACCACGGGTCAGCGCAAGGGTCTCTCGGCTTCTAAACCGACCCTAGCTCGTTGGATTAGGTCGGCCATCTCCGATGCCTACCAGTGTTCTCAGGTGCCCCCACCGCCAGGGATTAAGGCGCACTCGACCAGAGCTGTCGGTGCCTCCTGGGCTTTCAGGCACCAGGCTACGGCTCAGCAGGTTTGTCAGGCTGCCACTTGGTCTAGTCTGCACACCTTTTCGAAGCACTACCAAGTGCATGCTCATGCTTCGGCAGATGCGAGTTTGGGCAGACGCATCCTTCAGGCGGCTGTCGCCCATTTGTGAAGTTAGGTTTTGCCTACTTCTCAGTTTGGTTTATTTCCCACCCATGGACTGCTTTGAGACGTCCCATGGTCTGGGTCTCCCATAAGGAACGATGAAGAAAAAGAGAATTTTTTTTACTTACCGTAAATTCTTTTTCTTATAGTTCCGACATGGGAGACCCAGCACCCTCCCTGTTGCCTGTTGGCAGTTCTTGTTCCGTGTGTTTCACCGGCTGTTGTTGTAGACAGAGGTTCCGGTTTTTCCGAGTTTTACTCTATCTCTACTTATGGGTGGATGTCCTCCTTCAGCTTTTGCATTGAACTGGTTAGATTGTCATCCAGGGGGTGTATATAGCCCGGAGGGAGGAGCTACACGTTTGAGTGTAGTACTTTGTGTGTCCTCCGGAGGCAGAAGCTATACACCCATGGTCTGGGTCTCCCATGTCGGAACTATAAGAAAAAGAATTTACGGTAAGTAAACAAAATTCTCTTTTTCTTTGTCGCTCTATTGGGAGACCCAGACAATTGGGTGTATAGCTACTGCCTCCGGAGGCCACACAAAGTATTACACTTAAAAGTGTAAGGCCCCTCCCCTACTGCCTATACACCCCCCGTGGGATCACGGGCTCCTCAGTTTTCATGCTTTGTGCGAAGGAGGCTAACATCCACGCATAGCTCCACTGTTTAGTCAGCAGCAGCTGCTGACTTTGTCGGATGGAAGAAAAGAGGGCCCATACTAGGGCCCCCAGCATGCTCCCTTCTCACCCCACTTTTGTTGGCGGTGTTTGTTAAGGTTGAGGTACCCATTGCGGGTACGGAGGCTGGAGCCGACATGCTGCTTTCCTTCCCCATCTCCTTAGGGCTCTGGGTGAAGTGGGATCCTATCGGTCTCCAAGCACAGGAGACCGTGCTCCGTCCACAACCCCTGGGAATCTGCTGGACATGGAGCTGAGTATCGTCAGGGACAGGGCCCTGCTACATTAAGGTACTCTGGGTCCCCGTACAGATCGCGCACACACACCAGCATTGCTGGGTGTGTTAGTGCGCCGGGGACAGCAGCGCGGCGCGCTGGTGCTTTACTCACTGCAGCTTTGCTGAGTGAGTTTCTGTATTAGGAACTGCTGCGCCGGCCGCGGCTGGCGGTTTTTTACACTGCGGCGCGGCTGGGACGTGTGGTGCGCCGGGGACTTCCGCGCTGGCCGTGCTTATACGACGGCCGCGCTTATAAATCGAGTCCCCGGCTTTTGCGGCCTAGTTCCGTTTCGTTCCCGCCCCCAGGCCTGCCAGTCAGGGGAAGGGCGGGACGCTGGTCAGAACGTCAGCGCCGAGGGCTGGAGTCTGCTTAGCATACTCCAACCCCCCTCACTAGGCACAGTGGGACGCTAGTTTCCCGCACTTTGTCTGGGGCACGCCCACGGCCCGCCCCTCTTCACAGGACGCCGGCAGCCATTCCTGTTTGCAGTCTGAGTGGAGAAGGGACACGAGCTCTGGGAGACCCAGGCACGGGATTCTGGCGGTCACACACCCGCTTTTCAGCGGGCGGTAAGCAGCCCTCGAGGGCTCACCCCACTAGTGCCGCAGTGTTCATTTGTACTTTATGCTTGTATGATACATTGCATTGTACGGTCGCTATTCTTGGCTATATACCCTCCTAGATTGCTAGACAACAGCATGTCGTCCGCAAAAAGCAAAGGGGCCAAGACACAGGCTTTCTATGCTACTTGTACCGCATGTAAGGCATGTCCCCCACTGCCCTATAATGTCCCCCACTGCCCTATAATGTCCCCACTGCCCTATTATGTCCCCCACTGCCCTATTATGTCCGCCACTGCCCCATAATATGCTCCATAAAGTCCCCCACCGCTTCTTAATGCCACTTGTAAAATAACACTGCTCCTCCCCCACCCGCAGCCCCTCATATAAAAGTACATCTTCGGCTCCTCTGGAGCGCTTACCTGTGCCTGCGCGTCCTCCTCTTCATCCCTGCAGCTGCGGCCTCGGTGATGATGATGTCGGTGCAGGACTGAGGCGCGCTCCTCTGCAGCCCTGGCGATGACGGTACGTTGCGGGGCTGAGCAGAGCTGCTCTCCCTCCTGTCACCGGCCGCACTGTACAAATGTATTGCGCGCCTGAAAGACGCGCATACATCTGAATACCGGCGCGGTTGGTGCAGGCCTGGGGACTCCCGCAGTGCACCGCTAGGACCTTTGGTGAGTCACATGACACATGTGATGTCACTAAAGGTCCTGCAACTGCGAAAACTTCAGTGATCATACAGAACTTGTACGATCACTGAAGTTTACGATTGAAAGGCTGGGTGCCGGGGCCCACTCAGGCCTGTGCATGGGCGTACCCAGGATCAAAGCCATGGTCGTTCACATTGTAAAATATTAGAACGGAAAAGGTGAATGAAACGAAAATTTTGAGAATTAAATGTAACTATAGCTCGATTAATGACTCCGCGCCCCTCTCCACACACACACACACACAATACAATACATCCCCCCATCACCCACTACATACACACACCCAAATACCATGCACCCCCCATTACCATCTCCCCACGCACACAATACAATGCACTCCCCCATCCCCACCTACGCACACACAATGCACCCCCGATCACCCCCTACACACACACACTACAATGCACCCCCATTACCCTCACACATACACACACACACACACAATACACGCTCCATTACCCCCCCCCCCACACACACACACACACACACACACAAATACATCCCCCCTTCACCTGCTACACACACAAATACAATGCACCCCCCATCACCCCCTACACACACACACCCACAATACAATGCACCCCCACTACTCCACACACACACACACACACACACACACACACACAATGCACCCCCATTACTCCCTACACACACACACACACAATGCACCGTCCATCAGCCCCTACACACACACAATGCACCCCCCATCACCCCCTACACACACACACACACACACAATACAATGCACCCCCACTACTCCCTACACACACAATGCACCCCCATTACTCCCTACACAAACACACACACAATGCACCGTCCATCAGCCCCTACACACACACAATGCACCCCCCATCACCCCCTACACACACACACTCACAATACAATGCACCCCTACTACTCCCTACACACACAATGCACCCCCATTACTCCCTACACCCACACACACACACACACATAATGCACCGTCCATCAGCCCCTACACACACACAATGCACCCCGCATCACCCCCTACACACACACACACACACACACAATGCACCCCCCCATCACCCCCTACACACACACACACACACACACAATGCACCCCTCCATCACCCCCTACACACACACACACACACACACAATGCACCCCCCAATCACCCCCTACATACACACACACACAAACACACAAAACAATGCATGACCCCCTACACACACACAATACAATGCATGACCCCCTACACACACAATACATCCCCCCATCACCCACTACACACTGTGAGGTATCAACCGGCTGTATTACAAAGGGCCGGTATGTTTTGCAGAAGCGTGGGTGCTCTGCAATGTGAAGCTGGCTGGGACCTGTGGTTCCACAGGATTGCATTACATGCAGGGCCATGGAAGGGTGTGTGATGCTGATTACACACTCCTTACCACCTGTGGGTGTGGCTCCAGGGGTTAAAGCAATCCTGTCTCTGAACCTGGGTGGAGTGTGTCTAGGGCAGTCTAGTTAGAGACTAGCTCTAGACTTCCAGTGTGTATGTATGAGTGAGAGCAGAGCCGAGAGTTCTGCATGAAGTGTGTCTAGGGCAGTCTAGAGAGAGACTGGCTCTAGATGTCCAGTGTGTGGACTGGAAACAAGTGAGAGCAGAGCCAGGAGCTTTGGGTGTATCAGCCTGCATGGAGGCTGATCACAAGGCTCTGATATTGAGTCTGAGGTGAGTGCAGCCAGGCCAGGGCTGTAGGGCGGAATCTCTCCAGGAGGAGAGACAGACAGGGGTCTGCAGAGGGCCCTGGGTGCTGGAAGGAACCTTGGCTAGAGTTGTACGCTGGCAGGAGCCAGAGAGTGGGGAAGTTGCTAAACTTCCATTATGGACTTATTGTTTATGTTTGAGGGCAGTTTATGCTGAGTGTTTTTAATAAACTGCCAGAATTTCTATGAAGAGACTGTGTACGTGTGTTGCTGAAGCTACCTCACACCGCTGCAAGCGAGTGAAACCCCCCACGTTGCAGGGCGCAACGTTACATATGGTGGAGAATGCGGGCATGCGGTCTGGTTGCTAGGGGCAACGCAGCCTGGTTGCTAGGGGCAACGCCCTAGGACATATTCCTGTGGATACGGACTGCTTGCGGTGGATCGGCGGGTCCACGAAAATTTTTTGAAGCGGTTTGCGGTGGATCGGCGGGTCCACGAAAATTGTCTGCGCACTCAAGCAGCTGGCGGTGGATCGGCGGGTCCACGAACAGGGACAGCGCTCTCAAGCACCTGGTGGTGAATCAGCAGGTCGTTGGGGACCCGTGCTGCAGTGGCGAGAGTCCAGCGACTGGAGGTTCCAGGCCAGCCGGAATTGCAAGGCCCTGCTTGGTGAGCAGTGATACACCACAGGCTGGAGATCCTGGTTGTACGGGCGGTACAACCCGGAAAGCATGGAGGAGCTCCTGAACCAGCTGCTGCAGAGCCAGCAGCACCAACAGCATGTGCCTGGAGGTCCAGTGACAGCAGTGGGGGCTAAAAGCCAAAAAGAGGGAATGGTCCCTGCGGACGTTGTGGAGGAGCTGTACCAGTTCCTGGTCCAGGGACAGCAGAAGCTGTCAGTGTGTAGCGATGTCGCAGCCATGGACCAGTTTGAGCGTACCCTTCGGGGGCCAGTATGGACACTGGGTGCCCAGGGAGACAAGGGCAAACAGTGTGAACTGGCGGCTAAGGACATTGCATGGCAACCGCAAAAGGGGGCGGAGTCCCAGAAGGGAATAGTTGCCCATAAGGGGGTGGAGTCCCATAAAGGGGTGGTTGCCCATAAGGGGGTGGAGTCCCATAAAGGGGTGGTTGCCCATAAGGGGATGGAGCCCCAGAAAGCGGTGGTCCCCCAAAAGGGTGCGGAGCATCCCAAATCCAAGTGGCGCAGATGGACTGTAGCCAGGGACAACAGTGTTCATGCCACAAGTGTCCTGTTTGCAATATAGACCACCCATCCGACGAGAAGCCACGTCTGTGTTCCGTGGAAGTGGATGGGGAATCTGTAACAGGGGTCGTAGACTCAAGGAGCTTGGTGACCCTGGTGAGGGCCACCTCTGATGTCCACTTGATTCCTGGAAGGAAGATCCACGTCGGCTGCACCCACAGTAATGAGACAGAATACCCGGTATCCAGCGTGGTCATTAAGACAGCCTGGGACAGTGGTTCTCATGATGTTGGAGTAGTCTCAGATTTACTGCACCCAATTATTATAGGTTGGGACTCTAAATTATTTGTGCACTTGTGGAAGCAGGGGGACGTATACGGTTGCTTGTGTAAGAGCCGGAACAGCCCAAAGGAAACCCCACCACATTGGGAGGTGAAAAGGGGTCCTTGTTGTGCAGTTATGTGTGGTAAGGAGGAGATAGCACCTCCTAAAATTGACTGTCCTAAGTTAGGGGTGACCAAAGAAAATGATGGACGGACCCAACTTAGTGACATAAGGACTAAGGGAATAACCGATAGTCTGACCGTTAAAAACGGGGTAGCTCCAGAAAGGGAGGCAGATATCTGGTTAAGTGGGGACATGATAGTCCAGGATGCCAGGGGGAGTGATGATGACTCCAGTAAAGATACTGACTCTAGTAAGGTGACAAACGAGTACAGTGTGGTACAGATGGGCGAGAAGGGCAAAACTTCCTCCCGACGCCGAAGACGTAATAAGCGCCGAGAGGGGGCACAGGGTATGCCGTCTGAGGGTGCAGAGAAAGTGACATGCCTGGTTAATGAAGACATGGTGCTAATAACACCTGCTACGGTGGAGTCAGACGGTGATATCCTACAAAAGACTGAGGAATCAGAGATTGAACTGACACATTGTGACGACAGAAATCAGCGGGCTGCAAGTGCAGAGAAGGAGCCAACCAAGGACGTAATGGTGGTGGTCCCTATGACTTCAAAGTGTGAAGTTGATAGTCTGTCAGGCGAGAGTGGTATAGGAAATGGAATCCTGGAGAGTGTGGGGGAAGGAATAATCCCCAACAGTTGTGGTGAGCAGACTGGTGAACTACCAAGTGCTGGGGTGGATGACAGCGAATTTAGCCCCAAATCTCTAAAAGGAACAGAGTGCCATGTTGAAGGGTGTGACACCCAGGCTGAGGGTGACACTGCAGAGACCCCAGAGGAAGTGGAAGATAATGCAGTGAAGAAACAAGAAACAGCTGGCGCTGAAGTGAAGAGAGCCTCTGAGGAGGTGAAGTCTGGACCAGAGGTCTCATCCAGGACTGGGAGCCTGCCTGACCTGCTTGGTAAAACTACGATGGAGGATATAGAGAAGGTCGTGGGTAAGGAGTGTAAGAAACCCAAACGTTCTGAAGCTGAGATGGAAGAAGCCTCAGAAATAGTGTGTCGTAGACCAGAGAGGTCCGCAAGTGAAGACTCATTCAAGAGGATGAGCAAAGACCATCTGCAACAAGAGATACTTCTTAGGCAGGCTACTGAGAGTCGAGTAAGGGAGCTGGAGAAAGAAGTGGCAGCGCTCCGAAGTCACTTGGCAGAGTACCAGTCCAGGTCCCAGGTAGCCTTGGAGCAGATGGAGCAGCGAGTGTCAATCCTGACCAAACATGTTGAAACAGGGGAGGCCCAAAGAGAGCTGACTTTGGAAGCTAAACTGGACAAGCATGTGGCAGGGATGAATGAGACTTCTGTAGTCAAGTGCATGGTGGATATACCTAAGGACTTAAGAGAAGCGTGTGCCATCGAGTGCATGCATGACGACTTTAAGAGAGCTGTGGAAGCGTGTGAGGTCTACTGTACCCCAGGGGCTGAACAGTTAGTGATATTGTCCACCAGTGAAATTACTGGGCAGCGGGTGGCTATTCTAAAGGACATGCACTTCAGATGTGTTCGTATGAAGTGGCAGGTCCAACTGCAAAAGGAAGAAACCACTAGACAGCTAGAGTATAAAAGGAAAGCGCAGAGTCTGGCAGAAGATATCGTCCAAGTACCCCGGGCTCTGGTGGGGAGAGTCATTGGAAAAACCGGACGAGTCATGCAAGACATGGTGAATAAGTCGGGATTGGTGAGATTAAGAATCCCTGCTTCTAATGAGAGCAAGATACCCAGGGAAGCTGGTATGGTTCCGTTCATCTGTGTCGGGACTGTAGAGAGTCTTGGAGACATTCGAAGCCTTATTGAATATCGGGTACACCATGTACGTGACATGGAGCAGTTGTGTCAAGAAAACCTGAAAATTAAGGATCAGCTTCGCCAACTGTGTGGGGGACAGCAGCCGTCTTCCACCCGTTGTTCAGGGGAAAGAAGTGGAAGATGGCGTGTCGGTCCAGTAGTTCAGACGTGCGATAAAAGGAATCGCCGACAGAGTGGTAACCTACGATGTACTGTAGATAGTGGCCGCTATGAGCTTAGAGTTCCCGACAGTAGCCTTGGGGGTACTCGAGAAAGCCTAGGTTCGGACAAAACTGTAGGTTTGACTGGGGACATGTCTCTCTACTACGGTGACCCTGGGAGGGGGTCAGGGAGAGAACGGTCTGGAAATGGGACGTCCTTTAACCCTAGGTTGACCAGACAGGGTTTGGTGACAGTGTCGGGCGATGCCTCAGGGACTACTGCTCTTGGACGGCCCTCTCAACTGGTGGGGCATGGCAGCAGGGATGCCCTGTCTCGCGGCCCCAGGTCATTGGCAAGTGTTCTACCCTACGGGTTTGAACAGAGGGGGAGGGTATGTGAGGTATCAACCGGCTGTATTACAAAGGGCCGGTATGTTTTGCAGAAGCGTGGGTGCTCTGCAATGTGAAGCTGGCTGGGACCTGTGGTTCCACAGGATTGCATTACATGCAGAGCCATGGAAGGGTGTGTGATGCTGATTACACACTCCTTACCACCTGTGGGTGTGGCTCCAGGGGTTAAAGCAATCCTGTCTCTGAACCTGGGTGGAGTGTGTCTAGGGCAGTCTAGTTAGAGACTAGCTCTAGACTTCCAGTGTGTATGCTGGGAGAGAGTGAGAGCAGAGCCGAGAGTTCTGCATGAAGTGTGTCTAGGGCAGTCTAGAGAGAGACTGGCTCTAGATGTCCAGTGTGTGGACTGGAAACAAGTGAGAGCAGAGCCAGGAGCTTTGGGTGTATCAGCCTGCATGGAGGCTGATCACAAGGCTCTGATATTGAGTCTGAGGTGAGTGCAGCCAGGCCAGGGCTGTAGGGCCGAATCTCTCCAGGAGGAGAGACAGACAGGGGTCTGCAGAGGGCCCTGGGTGCTGGAAGGAACCTTGGCTAGAGTTGTACGCTGGCAGGAGCCAGAGAGTGGGGAAGTTGCTAAACTTCCATTATGGACTTATTGTTTATGTTTGAGGGCAGTTTATGCTGAGTGTTTTTAATAAACTGCCAGAATTTCTATGAAGAGACTGTGTACGTGTGTTGCTGAAGCTACCTCACACCGCTGCAAGCGAGTGAAACCCCCCACGTTGCAGGGCGCAACGTTACAACACACACACACACACAATACCATGCACCCCCCATTACCATCTCCCAACGCACACAATACAATGCACCTCCCCATCACCCCCTCCAACACACACACACAATGCACCCCTCCATCACCCCCTACATACACACACACACACACACACAATACAATGCATCCCCATCACACCCTACACACACAATACAATGCATCCCCCATCACACCCTACACACACAATACAATGCATCCCCCATCACACCCTACACACACACACACACGCACACACACACACAATGCACCCCCCATCACCCTACACACACACACACACACACACAATGCATCACCCCCTACACACACACACAATACAATGCACCCCCCCATCACCCCCTACACACACACACACACACAATGCAGCCTCCCATCACTCTTTACACACACACAATACAGTGCACCCTCCATTACCCCTCCCCCCCATACAATACAATGCACCCTCCATTACCCCCTCCCCAGATATAATACATTGCACCCCACATCACCACTCCCTGCAGACACAAATTACACTACCCCATCACTACACACTCCTGCCTCCCCCCCCTCCCTCGGAATACAGTACTCCTCCTCTGCCTGTCACAAAGCTGTGTCTCCTTCACAAATGTTCCCCGTTATGTGTCCTCAGCCCCTCCCCACACATCTCCATTAATTACAGCTGTCTCTTCGGCTCCTCCATGGAGCGCTCGCTTCCTGGTGAATCCAGTGTGGCGCCCGCAGCACTGTGATGACGTCGGCAATGTGCTGATCTCTTCACGTTGCTACACGTCGGGGGCGGGGCCCAGTCCCGGCGCGCTGTTCAAATGTATTTACGTCTGAAAGACGCAAATACATTTGAATAGGAAGAAGCTGCGGTCACCGCCACTGGCGCATTCCTCAGGCACACAGCAGGGCCGGAACAGCACAGCGCGCTGCCTCCTGCTAATGTGCCCGGCATGCACACACTGATAGATACAGGCAGGTGACTGGTAAGAAGAAGAGCCCCCCGCACATACCCCCGGGGCCCCTGCTCGCTCCCCGGGGCCCCCGCACCCCCCCCCCCGGGCCCCCTCACACGCCCCTGCACACCCCCCCCGGGGCCCCTGCTTGCCCCCCTGGGCCCCCGCACCCCCCCTCCCCCCGGGCCCCCACCTTCTATACTGACGCACTCCTGCAGCTGCCAGCACCTGCACAGGAAGGAAGCAGTCATCCCTCTGAGACTGCCTCCTCCTGCAGTGTCGCTGCGCAGATGAGTCAGAGCCACGCGGCACTGAGAGTGACAGCAGGCAGAGCAGGGAGATCGCTCTCCCTGCTTGCCGCTGCAGAGGAAATGGGATTGTCACTAATCATATCGGCAATGTGCCAATATGATTAGTGAAATTACCGGCGGGGGGGGCCCTCTCACACATATCCATAGGGGCCCAGGGGGGGTAGGGGGCGGGGCCTAGGGGGCGTGGCCATCAATAGCAGGGGCCCACCGGGGGTTCTCCCAACATCCTGGTGGGCCAGTCCGCCCCTGATGATAGCACAGGGTCATGTGATGACTCCTGTAGCTCACATGACTCAGGTCCTGTAAGAAAAAGCCAAATACTGGCTGTTACAAGAGATGATAATTTCTCCCAGTCTAAATGGTGCTGCTCTGATCGGGATAAATAAATGAGTGATCACACAGCTGATCCTAATAGCCCCCTAGGGGTACTAGTCAAATTTAAAAAAACATTTAAGAAAAAGTTTTGAAAAAGTAAAAAAAAAAACTGAAAACACCTAAATCACCCCTCTTTTGCCCCACTGAAAAATAAAGGGTTAAAAAAAAATATATTCACACATTTGGTATCGCTGTCTTCAGAAATGCCCGATCTATCAAAATATAAAATCATTTGTTCTGATTAGTAAATGGCGTAGCAGCAAAAAAATTAAAAAATGCCAAAATTACGCTTTTTGGTTGCCACAAATTTTAAGCAAAATGCAATAACAGGCAATGAAAACATAGCATCTGTGCAAAAATGATACTCTTAAAAACGTCAGCTCGAGATACAAAAAAAAGCCATCACTGAGCCATAGATTTAAAAAAATGAGAACGCTATGGGTCTCAGAAAATGGCGCAAAACGTTCGTCACTTTTTTCGGACAAACTTCTGATTATTTTTATAGCCCCTTAGACAAAAGTAAACCTATTCATGTTTGGTGTCTACAAACTTGCAGTAACCTCAGGCATCACAGCAACACATCAGGTTTACCATATAGTGAACACAGTGAATAAAATGTCTCAAAAACAATAGAGCAATCACACTTTTTTTTGCAATTTCTCCACATTTGGAATTTTTTTGCCATTTTACAGTACACTGCATGGTAAAACTCATGGTTTCATTTAAAATTACAGCTCATTCTGCACAAAACGAGCCCTCACATGACCATATTGACTGAAAAATAAAAAAGTTACGTCTGTCAGAAGAATGGCAAACCCCCCCAAATACCGGAAAGTGGGCCGGTCGTGAAGGGGTTAACCTTTCCTCGCGCCTGCACATTACAGTACTCTGATCTGCCCTCAGCAGCGCAGATGAATGCGCCTGCGCAGGACCGCAATGTTGGCTCGTGTGGATGACGTAGACACATCATCCACACCGGACTAGGAAGAAGGAGGCCGAAGATCGCAGCAGAGAGGATGAGTAAGACCTGAAAGAGGAGGCACCGCACTGGAGAGCTGCGACACCCATTGGACTGGACCCACCCTAGGTGAGTATTATAAAAGTACTTTTTCCGTTTTACAGAGCGGCCTAGGCTCTTATATACAGTATTTTAGAATGCTGTATATAAGAACTCAGTGGTATTGGACACAGCTTGTAGTCCCCAAATCTGGTGACAGATTCCCATTAAAAAATCGGAAGGAACACAAACTTACACAATAAATCACCAACATATTTGTGCTTCTAAGGGCGTGATTTATTACGCCCAGTATCCATGCCAGAAAATCTACATAGGAATGACCACAAGAGACTTAACCTCTTACAGACATCGGACGTACTGGGTACATCGTAGATAATGGCGGTGTAATCATCGTCGGCTGCTGCAGTAAACCGGCACCGATTTCCGCACATATATGCTGATCTGAACAGCAGACATGTGTAGCTTACAAGCAAGGGTGGATCCACGATTCACCCATGCCTTTTAATCCCTTAGACCGCGCTGTCAAATACTGACAGCGCAATATAAATGGCCATGGCAGGGAAATTTCCTTTCCTCGACGCCATCGGAGTCCCCGTGACGCGATCACGGGAAGCCGATGCTTGCCATGGTAGCACAGGATTATGTCATGACTCATGTCGCTATCATGACTCACATCCTGTTACAGCCGGCTGGTTGTAACAGGACAGCAGCATTTCAGCTGAAAACCCTACCAAAACATTTCCAATTGTACCATAAATCTGACTCAAGCAAATTAATTATAAAGGCCATAGATCAGAGGTTAGAGCCGGGCCTGGACTTCTCAGGGAACTCCGGATAATGATCCGGAACCTATGGAAATAAAAAATAAAAAAAGGAAAAATAAAGAAAATAAGAATAAAGCAGGCGCGTTATAACAATAGCAGCCCACAGCCACTCAGGATTGTTACATCCATTAGATGTGACAATCCTGGCACTCTACCCGATTCTTCCCGATTCCCCTGGTGCGGTGGCAATCAGGCTAATAAGGGGTTAATAACAGCTCACATCTGCCACTAAGCCCTAGATTAGCAATGGCAGGGTCTATGAAAACCCTACCCCCATTACTAATCTGTAAGTGAAAATAAATAAACACAAACACAAAATAAGATAAAAACAACACCCTCTTTCACTCCTTTATTAACCCCAAAAACACCCAGGTCTGATGTAATCCACACGAGGTCCCATAACGATTCCAGCTCTGCTACATCTGAAGTGACAGCGCGTGGGCATAGAATATGACCACCCGCTGTGATCTTAAGGCAGAGAATGAGTCGCAGCGATGTGTGGTGACGTAACTTAGGTTATTTGCGGTCACAGCTGGAGCTGCCCATTGTCATCCACCTATGATCGCAGGTAACCTGACCTCAGGTGACCTCATTGAACTGAGTGACCACTACTATCCATAAAAGTGGCGTAATACTTTGGCAAAATTACTCCCAGAAATAAAATGAGAGTCAGAAATACATTCAGGCATCTTCCGCATGCTGTTACCATTCAGTTTCAATAATTTTCCATCAATTGCAATATTTTTACAGCCCTCGCAGGCCTATTTCCAAGGTCCTCTAGAAAATTATTCGAGTTTCCCATTGACTTGGATTGGGTTCGTTATTCGGTATGAATACACAAATGTAGAAATTATTGGATTTGAACAATCCGAACCCGAATATTTTAGCATTCGCCCAGTTCTAGTCATCACTAATGATAATTTTAAGGATGTCTAAAACTGATCAACTGGGAAAAGGTTGTTGCATTACTCGTAAATCAAATGCCATGTCCTTCTTCAATTTGTCCAATTATTAATACCAGGTTTTGGTTAAAATGAGGCTACCATTTCAAGGTTAATTTTTCATCAAGGAGAAACTACGCTGAAAATCTATCTTTTGAACCATGTGCATTGAATATTTTTTTGGTATGGTATCAGAGGACTCAGGAAGGAAAAATGTATGTAACAAAATTAAAACATTGTCGTCCATTTGGCTTATCCCTAATCTATTAATTTTACACTAGGTGGTAAGATAGATGACATCTTTATTATCTGGAGAAGTACCGGTCCTGAACTGCAGAGCTTCATGACTTGGTTGAACAATAACCCATATAACATCAAACTAACCTATAAGGCAGATCGGGAGGCAATTGTTTTTCTGGACTATAATATAAAAATGGGGTACCAGACAGAAAAGGGTTCTCCACGGGTACAATTATTATCAACAAGTAAGAGGGAAGAATCTTTTTCCTCACAGATACATTTCATCTCCAAGTTAACAGTCAGAGGGGGGCGATCAGGCAGATCTTGAACAAACACTGGTCGTTACTGAAGACCGACTAGAGTTTGAACGACGTTTTACTCATCGCCCACTCTTACCTGTTAGAAGGGGGAAAAGCCTAAAGGATATGCTGGTGAAGAACCATTACGTACCTAGGGTGGTATCTCGCATTGAGAAAGGGAGTCCCAAATTTGGTTGTTTTCCTTTTGTCTGCCCAGAGATGTTGTCAGCTTGGGATGGACCTAAAGAGTATAAAATAAAAAGTTACAAATCATGCAGTAAAAGTCACGTTATCTATTATGCAGTATGTGGCTGTAGCCTAATTTATATTGGGTTAACATCAAGGGAACAACGCGTCCGCACGAGGGAACATGTTAGGGACATAATTGCGGTGTGTGATGTTGTGGATCTTGATTCCCTGAGGATGATCCAGAGACATTTCAAGCTGCGCCATGACTGTGGTCCCACAGGATTGACAATTTGTGGTATCGCAAGGTCCATTTAGAATCTAGGGGTATATATATATATATATATATACACACATATTACTATATGAATTTTGTCTCTGCATGATATAGGGACATTAGAAAATCTTTTAAGGACTATACATGGTCATATTCTCTAGGCTAAGGCTGATTCTCCTTATGTTTGGATGATTTTCTTACCACCCTGGTCGTGCCCTTTCACTTGCCAGTAGTAGATATGGTCTCGTTGGGTGCGCATGTGCGGGGCTGCCTCAGCATGAGTCCCCGCCAAGGGAGCTTCCTTAGAAGGATGCATGGGTTAACTGATGTTAGTAGAAGTATTCTTCTGATCCACGCTTCCCCAGGAATGACTGGATGAGGTGGACTCTATGTGCGGCGTCCCACCCCCTGCACGCGCCCAAACAGCGACGATCTCGCCCAAGACACCACATAATAAAACATGCACATTACACTTTCCTCAAGCGAGTAAGCCAGGTGAGAAACGCGTGTCAGGGCTACTCAAAACATCCAGTTATAAGTGCACTTTATAGGTGAGTCCGGATCACGATGATTCATGGCTGTTAGCTCTATCGGTAATAGTAATGGTAGCCTTTGAGGCTTAGGCTGCGTTACATGGGTGATATTAGATTTTTGTGTTGTTATAGCGCCACCAGGTGGCCATCTGTATTAGTACATGCAGTGGTACCTGCAATGTATTTCAATGACCCCGATCCTGCTGTACCGGAAGTCGCCGGATCCTGATAGACAGAATCCTGTTTTTTGTACTGAGCATGCCCAGAAAGCAGCTTGGCATGGTCAATACAGAAATCTCCCTCTCTCTCAGACAGAAGACCAGGATCGTGAAGGGGTGAGAGGGAGTAATAAAGATGGAGTCCCTAAGTGTGTCTGTGTATTTATTTCTAATAAAGTGTCTGTGTATTTTTTTCTAATAAAGTATTTTTTCTGTGTGATGTCTTTTCTTTAACCCTTTATTGGAGATTCTTAATGGCCGGGTCAAACTTGGCCTTACATTAGCAATCTCAGGCTTTATATATATATTTATATTTAGGTCATATAAGCAGTGGGGGTTAGCAGCCAGTAGCTGCTTGGGTTACCTTAGCAATAGAAAATGCAGCGGGAGTCCACACATTTTATTTTTTTTACCCCCTAACCCTAGAGTTAGGGTTATGTGTTTGGGGTTTTTGTTTATTTTTTAAGGAATTTAAAAAAAAAAATACTCATGGGCTACCGAGAACCCGAGCATTTTAGTGCTCACTGTGACGGGGTGTACATCAGAGCAAAGAGAGACAACAGGCCGAGGATGATCCAACAGGTTTACTAACAGGAATACAGGAACAGCACACGACAAGTCCAAATAAAACAGATTCGGGGGCACCTCCCGATAATCCAAAGTGCCAGATCACAACGTAATAGTCCTTTTCAGAGTCCCAGAAATCCCACACAATCCACTGGACGGCGAGGTCTGTCCGCAGATTCAGATCTCGCTCCCTTCCTCTTCAAAAACTCAACTCCCAACTGCATTTAGAAACAGGAGTGAATTGTTTGAGCTCGTGGGCCCGCCCCTCAAGGGTAGGGGTCTATGCAATGGTTGGGCCCACTAGAAGATTCTAGAAGGTTGGCTCCGAGATGTCTACAGGTTTGTGTAGTTGGCGTTATCCACTGCTTACGAAACAATGAGAAGTTCCCCTGGCTGTGTGGACAAGAGATAATTGCATTATGGGCCCAGAGACACAGGAGATGGGGGGAAGGTATGGTTACTTACATCCCAAGACATTTCAAAGTGTTCAGTAAGTACAACCAAAGGAAAGTGACATCACATCCTGACATAGTATTACAGCAAATACAGTGAGAAGGTAAAATACATCATGACAATTCCTTCCCCTCCCAACTTGTGTACGTACTAGGGACCTCTACAGGTCGCTGGTTAAGTACACGCAGGCATGGCTGACAGGACTCAAGGCTCCTCTTGCCTGGACAGTCCATCTGCATTTTGGTGTTGGCTGCCCCTTCTATATTGTATGGTAAAGTTATAGGGCTGCAGAGCCAGGCTCCATCGCAGTAAGCGTCCATTGTCCCCAGAGACTCTGTTCAGCCAGGTGAGGGGATTGTGATCAGTAACCACAGTGAATTCCCGTCCATACAGATACGGCCGTAGTTTCTTAAGGGCCCACACTACAGCCAGACATTCCTTCTCAACAGTTGCATAGGCCACTTCTCGGTCCAGCAGTTTCCGGCTGAGATAGGCGATGGGGTGCTCGTCCCCAGCTGCATTCACCTGGCTGAGGACAGCTCCCAGTCCATAAGCAGAGGCATCCGTTTGCACAATGAATCTCCTCTTGTAGTCTGGAGCAGCCAGGACAGGATCGCAGATCAAAGCATCCTTCAGCCGGTTAAAAGCCTCATCACAGGCTGGAGTCCAGATCACCAGCCGGGGCATTGTTTTCTTGGTCAGGTCGGTAAGAGGCTTGGCCACAGTACTGAAATGAGAAACAAATTTTCGGTAATAACTGGCAGTGCCCAGAAAAGCCATAACTTGTTTCTTAGTTTGGGGTACAGGCCAGTCTCTAATAGCCTGGATTTTGGCAGGCTCAGGTCGGAGCTTCCCTCCTCCCACTCTATGTCCTAGGTACTGGACTTCCCCCATCCCCAATTGGCATTTATCGGGTCGAATAGTTAGGCCGGCTGCAAGAATCAGGTCCAAAATAATGGCTACTTGATTCAGATGTTCCTCCCATGTGTGGCTGAAGACGGCGATATCATCCAAGTAGGCACAAGCAAAGTCATCACATCCCCGGAGGATCTGATCCACCATTCTCTGGAAGGTGGCCGGGGCATTTTTCATTCCAAAAGGCATGCTTAGAAATTCATACAGACCAAAGGGGGTTATAAAAGTGGACCGTTCTCTCCCTTCATCCGTTAGAGGGATCTGCCAGTATCCCTTACTGAGATCCAAGGTAGTGACATATCGGGACCCAGCCAGTCGGTCTAGAAGTTCGTCAATACGAGGCATTGGGTAAGGATCGCTGACGGTATGGTCGTTTAGTCGCCGATAGTCCACACAAAATCGAGTACTCCCATCCTTCTTGGGTACTAACACCACAGGGGAGGCCCAAGGGCTATGGGAGGCCTGGATTACCCCAAGCTGTAACATCTCCTCCAGTTCGTGCTGCATGGTGTTTCGAACTGATTCAGGTACCCGGTAAGGAGCCAGTTGTATGGGACGGATGCCCTGAGTGTCCACATGATGTTGGGTGACGGTGGTTCGACCTGGTTGGGATGAGAAAGCAGCCCGTCTCTGTTGAAGCACTTCCAGCATCTGGATTTTCTGTAAGGAGTCCAGGTAATCTCCCAGGGGAACCTGTTCCACAGTGGATGGGGCTCTCGCTGCTTCCACGAGATCAGGTAGAGAGTCCTCATCCTCTTGACCATCTTCTGAAGCCAACCGACAGCTTGCTATCATTGGAATGTTCCGGTCATGGTACTCCTTAATCATATTCACATGGACAGTCTTTTGCCTTAGCCCCTGATCATCTAAAGCAAGAAGGTAATTGGTATCATTCAGTTTTCTGAGAACCCGGAAGGGACCCTCCCATGTGGTCTGCAGTTTATTCTGCCGATGGGGAACAATCATTAAGACTTGTTGTCCTTCTACAAACTCCCGATAGCGTGCGTTACGGTCATACCATGTCTTCTGTCTGGTTTGAGCCATACGCAAATGACTCTGTGCAAAACTAGCAAGTTGGGCCAAGGTTTCTCGCAGCTTTAGGACATAAGGGACAACAGGGGTTCCTGTATCTTCAACTTGCCCCTCCCAGTATTCCTTGAGCAGGGTTAAGGGTCCTCGGACCTTTCTTCCATAGAGTAGTTCAAAGGGGGAGAACCCAGTGGACTCCTGGGGAACTTCCCGATAGGCAAACAAGAGATGGGGTAGGTACTTCTCCCAGTCTGAATCTCGGTCCGTGAAGGCCCTCAGCATATTCTTCAGAGTGCCGTTGAATCGTTCACAAAGTCCATTTGTTTGGGGATGATACGGGGTCGTTCGGATCGCTCGTACTCCACAGGTGCGCCACAGACACTGGACCAACTCTGACATAAACTGGGAGCCTTGGTCCGACAAGATCTCACTGGGGAATCCTACTCTGGTAAAAATAATAACCAAGGCCTCGGCCACCTTGGCTGCAGAGATACTTGACAAGGCCACGGCTTCTGGATATCGGGTGGCGTAGTCCACAACAGTGAGAATGTACTGCTTTCCAGATTTACTTGGTTTAGCCAGAGGTCCAATGATATCAACAGCTACTCTTTGAAAGGGTTCTTCTATTATAGGGAGCGGTTGCAGGGGTGCCTTTGGGTGATCTCCGGGTCGCCCTCTACGCTGACATATGTCACAAGTTCGGCAGAAATGCGCCACTGCTTGGGAAATCCCCGGCCAATAAAAAGTTTGAGTCAATCGTCTCTCGGTGCGGGTTTTGCCTTGATGGCCAGCCGTAGGAATGTCATGAGCCAGGTGTAATAGGGGAATTCTGTACTTCTGAGGAACAATCAGCTGTTTGCTATAAGTCCAGGGCTTATCTAGGGAGTCGGCATTGGCAACCCGATACAGAAGTCCATTTTCTCTGATAATTCTTTCTCCGTTCTCCCCTAGCTGCCCTATTTCAGCCCGAGTTCTAAAACTAGCAAGGGTGGGGTCAGTCTCTACTTCTTGTCTAAACTGAACTTTATCCCAAGTAACATTCCTATTATCCCCACAAGAAGAATCACTCACCGGCTGTAATGGCAGTTCTGGTGGCCTCATTTCCATGGATGGGTTGTACACGTCCACATGGGCTGCTCTCTTGGCTTGACTTCTGGTTACCGCACCGACAAAGTGGCAATGAAGATTCCCCACATCATTTCCTAGAAGAACGTCTGCAGGGAGGCCGTTCATCACACCGACCACACATTGTTTTGCCCCAAAGCCATAATCAAGGGTCACACTCGCTCTTGGAATATATCTCTGGGTACCTCCTGCCAGTTCAATGGCAATTCCTGGTCCCTTTTGAATTGCTTGTGGTTGAATTACTCGGGGATCGGCTATGGTGAGGAAAGCCCCAGTGTCACGGAAGCCAACAACTTTTTGGCCATCCAGCACGACCTCCTGTAGATGTTTGTCCTGAAGATCAGAAGAACAGGTGGCTGGAGCTCGCACCCCATAGACTCCGGGTAGGGGAGCCAGGATATCTGAGTCACTTGGCAAGTCATCAGGCACAGAATCCAGCTCTTCTCCTGGTGAAGGTGTCTGTAGGTAATGAACAGGCAAAGGCGGTCTGTAGCTGTTCTGTCTACGAACACCTGGACATTGGAATTGCATGTGCCCAGGCTGCCCACATCCATAACATCTGCGCTCTGGGATTCTTCCTCCGCGTCGTATTCCCAAAGGTGGAGCATGAGTAATGCGAGGCACAGTCACACGAAGGTCCCCATGAGTTGACGGTCTAGGGTGATGGTGAACATTGGGGCCAGAAGGACCAGGGGCCACCAGCGTTGGGGGGTTGGTGTTTTTTTTCTCACTGGGTAGTAGTTTTTTCCACTGAGGCTTGATGGTGAGAGCCTCATCAGCTAGAGCTGCAGCTTCCTCCACAGTGGCTGGTCTCCTTTCACGCACCCATTCCCGGATCTCAGCGGGGCACTTGAAGTAAAACTGCTCTTTTAGGAGGACCTGGAGGACGGTCTCCAAGGTTAAGGCCTCCTCTGCCTCCAACCAACGATGCCACAGATGTTTGAGTTTGTGGGCATACATCTTGAAGGACACTTCCTCATCACATGCTAGAGTACGGAACTGAGTCCTGTAAGTGTCTGGCGTTACAGCATAATGTTCTAGAATAGTCTGTTTAATATCCGCATACTCACAGTTCCACCGAGGGTCCATAGCTCTATAGGCTGCAGCAGCTCCACCCTCTAAGAGCCCAACCAGATGCCGGACGCGCTCCCTTTCTGGGACTTCCATTAATCGACACTGATGCTCAAAGTCCTGGAAGAAGCCCTCAATGTCACCAGCAGCCTCATTAAACTGCTTGAAGTCTTTGCGGGACACTTTGGGAAGTTCCCTCATGATGGGTGCTGGGGTTACAGTCTGTCTGGAACCTCTCGCGGCTTCCACAGCGAGCTGCTTATCCAGCAATGCCATCTCCTCCATCCTGCGCTCCTTCTCTTCAGCTCCACGCATGGCCTCCCTCTTATCTTCTATGGTGGCCTCATCTCCAAGCAGTGCCATCTTTTCCTTGTACCACACAACCCATTGACTTTTTTGGGTATTCACCTCCGGCTCCCGTCTTTGCTCCCCTTGCAGTGGAAATTGTTCCTCGGTGCCATCTTGCAGGCAAGCGTGTTCCAATGCCTCAATTAGTTGCTCCTTAGAGAGTCCTTTGTAGCCGACACCTAATTCACGGGCCTTTGTTTGTAGACTCGCCACAGTCCAGTTCCTGTATCCTGAGGTTCTGGTTTCAGACGTCGATTGGCTGTTGTCCTCCATTTCTTCTGCTCTGATCCCGCCGCTGCCACCAGTTTGTGACGGGGTGTACATCAGAGCAAAGAGAGACAACAGGCCGAGGATGATCCAACAGGTTTACTAACAGGATTACAGGAACAGCACACGACAAGTCCAAATAAAACAGATTCGGGGGCACCTCCCGATAATCCAAAGTGCCAGATCACAACGTAATAGTCCTTTTCAGAGTCCCAGAAATCCCACACAATCCACTGGACGGCGAGGTCTGTCCGCAGATTCAGATCTCGCTCCCTTCCTCTTCAAAAACTCAACTCCCAACTGCATTTAGAAACAGGAGTGAATTGTTTGAGCTCGTGGGCCCGCCCCTCAAGGGTAGGGGTCTATGCAATGGTTGGGCCCACTAGAAGATTCTAGAAGGTTGGCTCCGAGATGTCTACAGGTTTGTGTAGTTGGCGTTATCCACTGCTTACGAAACAATGAGAAGTTCCCCTGGCTGTGTGGACAAGAGATAATTGCATTATGGGCCCAGAGACACAGGAGATGGGGGGAAGGTATGGTTACTTACATCCCAAGACATTTCAAAGTGTTCAGTAAGTACAACCAAAGGAAAGTGACATCACATCCTGACATAGTATTACAGCAAATACAGTGAGAAGGTAAAATACATCATGACACTCACTCATCCCTACTTCTAACCATACAGCCAGAAGATCAAGTAACCTGATCAGCTGACTCCAGTGTTGGCCGATTACTTGTTCTGGGTCCCCCTGCATCCATCGCAGCGTGTGCTGCCTGTGAGGTCAGCTGAATTCGGCCGACACTGGAGTCAGCTGATCTGAACTCTGTTGAACTCCAGCACGAACACTCTGCGATGGATGCAGGGGGACACAGAACAAGTAATCGGCCAACACTGGAGTCAGCTGATCTGAACTCAGCTGAACTCATGACCACACAGCCCGAACATGGTCACACGTGATCGGCAGCAGGCAGTGATTGCTGTTAACCTGCATCCATCACAGCGTGTGTGGGCTGTGAGATCAGGAGTTCAGCTTATTCCCGATCAGCTGACTCCAGTGCCAGCCGATAAATTCTGTTTCCCCTTCATCCATCACAAGTAGAAGTAGAAGCATACAATAAAATAACAATTGCGGTTGCATGCGTTGCACATTCAATCCACAGGATCCGGTCATATGCGGTTTGCATCCTGTCAAATGTGAAAGTAGCCTTACAGCTGGAGCAGGAAGAAGAAAGACAAGATGGCAGACTTACTTTGGGAGCTTACAGGAAGAAATCGCACAGACCAATTTTTGGGGCTCCACTCAAGGGGATCTGGGGCTGAGAAAAAAAGGAGACCGTCAGCTGATGATGAAATAGCTAGCAAAGTTATTGATCATTATCTCAAACCCATTGCCTCCTCTCTCTAGTCCGGCATTTCCTCTCTGCGGCGATCGCCATCCTCCTTCTTCTGAGGCCCATGTGCATGACGCGTCCTACATCATGCTCACTAGCTGGCATTGAGGTCCTGCGCAGGCGCACTTTGATCTGCCCTGCTCAAAGCAGATCCATGTATTGTAGTGCATATGCACAAGAGATCTTTAACCCCTTAACGATCTGGTGGCTATCATGATAGCACAGGGTCATGCGATGACTCCTGTAGCTCACATGACTCAGGTCCTGTAAGAAAAAGCCAAATACTGGCTGTTACAAGAGATGATAATTTCTCCCAGTCTAAATTGTGCTGCTCTGATTGGGATAAATAAATGAGTGATCAGACAGCTGATCCTAATAGCCCCCTAGGGGTACTAGTCAAATTTAAAAAATAATTTAAGAGAATTTTTTGAAAAAGTAAAAAAAAAAGTAAAAACACCTAAAAGTTCAAATCATCCCTCTTTTGCCCCACTGAAAAATAAAGGGTTAAAAAAAATATATTCACACATTTGGTATTGCTGTCTTCAGCCCGATCTATCAAAATATAAAATCATTTGTTCTGATTTTTAAACGGCGTAGCAGCAAAAAAATTCCAAATGCCAAAATTACGCTTTTTGGTTGCCACAAATCTTAAGCAAAATGCAATAACAGGCAATCAAAACATAGCATCTGCGCAAAAAAGAGAATTTTGTTTACTTACAATAAATTCTTTTTCTTATAGTTCCGTATTGGGAGACCCAGACCTTGGGTGTTTAGCTTCTGCCTCTGAAGGACACACAAAGTACTACACTTAAAAGTGTAGCTCCTCCCTCTGAGCTTATACACCCCCTGGTGAGCAGACCCAGCCAGTTTAGTGCAAAAGCTGAAGGAGAATAGCCACCCACAAGTAGAACAGAGCAAGAGCCGGAACAACCGGAGACTCTGTCCACGACAACAGCCGGTGATAACACGCGGAACAAGAAATTGCCAACAGGCAACAGGGAGGGTGCTGGGTCTTCCAATACGGAACTATAAGAAAAAGAATTTACGGTAAGTAAACAAAATTCTCTTTTTCTTTATCGTTCCTTTGGGAGACCCAGACCATGGGACGTTCCAAAGCAGTCCCTGGGTGGGAATAAACAGAAAAACTAAGAAGTAGGCAGAACCTAACTTCACAAATGGGCGACAGCCGCCTGAAGGATGCGTCTGCCCAAGCTCGCATCTGCCGAAGCATGAGCATGCACTTGGTAGTGCTTCGAGAAGGTATGCAGGCTAGTCCAAGTGGCAGCCTGACAGACTTGTTGAGCCGTAGCCTGGTGCCTGAAAGCCCAAGAGGCACCGACAGCTCTGGTCGAATGTGCCTTGATCCCCGGCGGGGGAGGCACCTGAGTACTCTGGTAGGCGTCCGAAATGGTCGATCTAATCCAACGGGCTAAGGTCGGCTTAGAAGCAGGGAGGCCCTTGCGCCGACCTGTGGTTAGCACAAAAAGAGAGGTGCACCGCCTAAGCGCAGCGGTGCAAGACACATAGATCCGGAGAGCACGCACCAGATCCAGAGTATGCAGCGCTTTTTCAAAGCGATGAACAGGAGCCGGACAGAAGGAAGGTAGGGTAATGTCCTGGTTAAGGTGGAAAGGAGAGACCACCTTAGGAAGAAAGTCCGGAGTCGGACAGAGAACCACCTTGTCTTGATGAAAAACTAAAAAAGGTGACTCCGAAGAGAGCGCAGCCAAATCAGAGACTCTCCTGAGGGAAGTTATGGCCACCAGAAAGGCCACCTTCTGAGAAAGACGATACAAAGAAACCTCCCCAAGAGGCTCAAAAGGGGGTTTCTGCAAAACCGTGAGAACCAAGTTAAGGTCCCAGGGATCCAAGGGCCGCCGGTAAGGCGGAATGATGTGAGACGCGCCTTGCATGAAGGTGCTAACCTGAGCCAGCCGAGCGAGACGCCGCTGGAACAGAACTGACAGAGCTGAGACTTGTCCCTTGAGAGAGTTGAGGGACAGTCCTAGCTGCAGACCGGACTGTAGAAAAGACAGAAGGGTCGGCAAGGAGAATGGCCAAGGAGGATGGTCGGTAGAGCGACACCAGGACAGGAAAATTTTCCAAGTCCTGTGATAGATCTTAGCGGAGGAAGACTTACGGGCCCGAGTCATAGTGGAGATGACTTCAGGAGGGATACCAGAAGCCGTCAAAATCCAGGACTCAAGAGCCACGCCGTCAATTTGAGAGCCGCAGAATTCGGGCGGAAAAACGGACCTTGCGAGAGTAGGTCTGGACGGTCCGGGAGATGCCACGGCATCTCTACGGACAGATGGAGCAAGTCTGGATACCAAGCTCGCCTGGGCCAGTCCGGTGCAATGAGGATGACCCGACGGCCCTCCATTCTGATCTTGCGCAGGACTCTGGGCAAGAGAGCTAGAGGGGGAAACACGTAGGACAGACGAAACTGGGACCAGTCTTGAACCAGAGCGTCCGCGGCGAAGGCCTGAGGATCGTGGGAGCGAGCCACGTAAACAGGAACTTTGTTGTTGTGACGGGATGCCATTAGGTCCACGTCCGGAGTGCCCCATTTGCGGCAGATTGACTGAAACACTGCCGGGTGCAGGGACCACTCGCCACCGTCCACGGTTTGACGGCTGAGATAATCTGCCTCCCAGTTTTCCACGCCTGGGATGTGGACTGCGGATATGGTGGACTTGGAGTCCTCCGCCCATTGAAGGATGCGTTGTACCTCCATCATTGCCAGGCGGCTTCGTGTCCCGCCCTGGTGATTGATGTAGGCAACCGCGGTCGCGTTGTTTGACTGGACTCGAATGTGCCTGCCCGCCAGCAGGTGGTGAGAAGCTAGGAGAGCTAGAAGCACGGCTCTGGTTTCCAGCACATTGATTGAAAGGGCTGACTCGGACGGAGTCCAAGTGCCCTGCGCTCTGTGGTGGAGACATACCGCTCCCCAGCCGGATAGACTGGCATCCGTGGTGAGAATCACCCAGGACGGGGTCAGGAAGGAGCGCCCTTGGGACAGGGAGAGGGGCCGAAGCCACCACTGAAGAGAGCTCCTGGTCCGTGGCGACAGAGCCACTAACCTGTGTAAGGAGGAAGGCCGCTTGTCCCAACAGCGGAGAATGTCCAGCTGCAGGGGGCGCAGATGGAACTGGGCAAAGGGAACAGCCTCCATGGACGCTACCATTTGACCCAGCACCTGCATCAGACGCCTGAGGGTATAACGGCGGGGCCTCAGCAGAGAGCGCACCGCTAGCTGGAGTGACTGCTGTTTGACTAAGGGCAACTTCAAAAGTGCCGGCAAAGTCTCGAACTGCATCCCTAGGTACGTGAGACTCTGGGTCGGAGTCAGAGAGGATTTGGGAAGATTGACAAGCCACCCGAATTGGGCTAGAGTGGCGAGAGTGAGCGAGACACTCCGATGACAGTCTGCGCTGGATGAAGCCTTGACTAGAAGGTCGTCCAGGTAAGGAATCACTGCCAACCCCTGGAGGTGCAGAACTGCAATCACTGCTGCCATGACCTTGGTGAATACCCGAGGGGCCGTGGCTAACCCGAAGGGAAGAGCCACGAATTGGAAATGATCTTCTCCTATTGCAAAACGTAGCCAACGCTGGTGTGAAACTGCAATTGGAACATGCAGATAGGCATCTCTGATGTCGATGGATGCCAGGAAATCCCCTTGGGTCATTGAGGCAATGACTGATCGCAGAGACTCCATGCGAAAGTGCCGCACTTGAACATGCTTGTTGAGAAGCTTGAGATCCAGGATGGGCCGGAAGGTACCGTCCTTTTTGGGAACTAGGAAGAGATTTGAGTAGAAACCTCTGAACCGTTCCCGGGCGGGAACTGGTACAATTACTCCGTTGGCCTGCAAGGCTGCCACGGCCTGTGAGAAGGCGGCGGCCTTGGAGCAAGGGGGAGTTGAGAGAAAAAATCTGTTTGGCGGGCTGGAAGAGAATTCTATCCTGTAGCCGTGGGAGATGATATCTCTCACCCACTGATCGGAGACGTGTTGAAACCAAGCGTCGCCAAAGTGGGAGAGCCTGCCACCGACTAAGGACGTCGCCGGAGCGGGCAGAGAGTCACGAGGAGGCTGCCTTAGTGGCAGCACCTCCTGCGGTCTTCTGTGGACGCGCTTTTGGGCGCCAGTTGGATTTCTGGTCCTTGGCTGAGTTAGCGGACAAGGCCGAGGGCTTAGAGGACGACCAGTTGGAGGAACGAAAGGAGCGAAACCTCGACTGACTCCTACCCTGGGCAGGTTTCCTGGTTTTGGTTTGTGGCATGGAAGTACTCTTCCCGAAAGTAGCTTCCTTAATAATTTCATCCAGCTGTTCTCCGAACAGCCGGGACCCAGCAAAAGGGAGCCCAGCAAGGTACTTCTTAGAAGAAGCATCTGCCTTCCACTCTCGAAGCCACAAGATCCTGCGGATAATGAGGGAATTAGCCGAAGCCACCGCAGTGCGGTGAGAAGCCTCCAGCATGGCAGACATGGCGTAATATGAAAAAGCTGAAGCTTGAGAAGTTAAGGCAACCATTTCGGGCATAGATTCCCTGGTGAGGGAATGCATCTCCTGCTGCAAAAGTCGGGGAAAACGCGGCCCCCGCCGCTTCATACACGGATTTGGCCAGAAGGTCAATCTGACAGTCAGTGGAATCCTTAAGGGAGGTGCCATCAGCCACCGACACAACGGTCCGGGCTGAGAGCCTAGACACCGAAGGATCTACCTTTGGGGAATGAGCCCACTCCTTGACCACCTCAGGTGGAAAGGGAAAACGGTCATCAGAACCACGCTTTGGGAAGCGTTTGTCAGCACAGGCCCTGGGCTTGGTCACAGCAGCCTGAAAACTGGAGTGGTTAAAGAACACACTCTTTGCTCTCTTAGGCTAGGTAAACTGGTGTTTTTCTGCCAGAGAGGGTTGTTCCTCTGATACTGGCGGATTGAGATCCAGTACAGAATTAATGGAAGCAATCAAGTCACTAAGATCTGAGTCACCCTCGGACAGATCAATGGGGTACATGGAGTTAGCCTCCGAGCCCCCTGTAAAGGCATCCTCCTCATCCTGCGAGTCAGCTCTTGAATCAGAGCCGCGGGAGGAGGAGGGAGAGGAAACCCTGCGTCTCCTCTTAGGAGGACGGGGTCTGGGCCCTGATGATGAATCCTCTGTGAGCTCCGGTCCTAAGGGACCCTTAGCAGTAGAGGCACCCTGTGAAGGGGGCTGATGCATATTCATCAAAGTCCTGGACAGAAGTCCCATGGACTCAGCAAAAGACTGGGAGATAGACCTAGAAAAGGATTCTACCCAAGCCGGGGGTTCAGCCACAGGTGCAGGAGCAGCCTGAGAGACCACTGGGGGTGAGACTCCATGCTGTGGCACCACCAAGTTAGAGCAGACATCACAATGTGGATAGGTGCTCGGTTCAGGCAGCTGGAGCTTACATGCAGCGCATACAGTATAAAGCTTTGGAGCCTTGCTCCTCATGTGAGACATGCTGCTGGAGTGGGGGCTCTGCAAGAGAATGAACCCCAGAGAGTATATACAGTGGTCCACAACCAGAGACCGGTTCTCGGGCGACAGCTAGAGAATCCGCCGGAAATGCCAATAAATACAGTAAGCACACTCTCCCCAAACAATAAAGCACAGGGACCCCCAATATATAAACGTCTCAGGTACTTAGCTGCTGAGACGCAGGGCCAGGTCCCTGGGGATGAGTGCTCCGGTCCAGCAGGGTCCTGAAGGGCTGCGGATGGAGACCGGTCTCCTGCCAGGCATGGAGACCGTGCTGGCTCCCACTTCAAGCCAGAGCCCAGGAGGGATGGTGAAGGAGCACGGCATGTAAGGCTCCAGCCTTGGAAATCAACTTTACAACACCGCCGACACAGTGGGGTGAGAAGGGGCATGCCGGGGGTCCAGACGTGGACCCGCACTTCTTCAATCTCATTCCAAAAAGGAAAAAATCATATGAGAATGCATGTGTGGATGTATGCCTCCTGAACACAAAGCGATAAACTGGCTGGGTCTGCTCACCAAGGGGTGTATAAGCTCAGAGGGAGGAGCTACACTTTCAAGTGTAGTACTTTGTGTGTCCTCCGGAGGCAGAAGCTAAACACCCAAGGTCTGGGTCTCCCAAAGGAACGATAAAGAAAATGATACTGTTAAAAACGTCAGCTCGAGATACTAAAAAAAGCCATCACTGAGCCATAGATTTAAAAAAATGAGAACGCTATGGGTCTCAGAAAATGGCGCAAAACGTCCGTCACTTTTTTCGGACAAACTTCTGATTATTTTTTTAACCCCTTAGATTAAAATAAACCTATTCATGTTTGGTGTCTACAAACTTGCAGTAACCTCAGGCATCACAGCAGCACATCAGGTTTACCATATAGTGAACACAGTGAATAAAATGTCTCAAAAACAATAGAGCAATCACACTTTTTTTTGCAATTTCTCCACATTTGGAATTTTTTTGCCATTTTACAGTACACTGCATGGTAAAACTCACGGTTTCATTCAAAATTACAGCTCATTCTGCAAAAAATGAGCCCTCACATGACCATATTGACTGAAAAATAAAAAAAGTTACGTCTGTCAGAAGAATGGCAAACCCCCCAAAAATACCGGAAAGTGTAAAGTCGGCCGGTCGTGAAAGGGTTAACCTTTCCTCGCGCCTGCACATTACAGTACTTTGATCAGCAGGGCAGATGAATGCGCCTGCGCAGGACCGCAATGTCGGCTCGTGTGGATGACGTAGACACATCATCCACACCGGACTGGGAAGAAGGAGGCCGAAGATCGCAGCAGAGAGGATGCGTCAGACCTGAAAGAGGAGGCACCGCACTGGAGAGCTGCGACACCCATTGGACTGGACCCACCCTAGGTGAGTATTCTAAAAGTACTTTTTCCGTTTTACAGAGCGGCCTAGGCTCTTATATACAGTATTTTGGAATGCTGTATATAAGAACTCAGTGGTATTGGACACAGCTTGTAGTCCCCAAATCTGGTGACAGATTCCCATTAAAAAATCGGAAGGAACACAAACTTACACAATAAATCACCAACATATTTGTGCTTCTAAGGGCGTGATTTATTACGCCCAGTATCCATGCCAGAAAATCTACATAGGAATGACCACAAGGGACTTAACCTCTTACAGACATTGGACGTACTGGGTACATCGTAGATAATGGCGGTGTAATCATCGTCGGCTGCTGCAGTAAACCGGCACCGATTTCTGCACATATATGCTGATCTGAACAGCAGACATGTGTAGCTTACAAGAAAGGGTGGATCCACGATTCACCCATGCCTTTTAATCCCTTAGACCGCGCTGTCAATTACTGACAGCGCAATGTAAATGGCCATGGCAGGGAAATTTCCTTTCCTCGACGCTATCGGAGTCCCCATGACGCGATCACGGGAAGCCGATGGTTGCCATGGTAGCACAGGGTTATGTCATGACTCATGACTCACATCCTGTCACAGCCGGCTGGTTGTAACAGGACAGCAGCATTTCAGCTGATCAGAGCTCTGCCGCTCTGATCAGCAGAAATGAACAAGCGATCAGACAGCTAATCCTTACCCCGAGGGGGACTATTAAAATAAAAAAAGTTTAAAAAAAAGTTTTAAAGAATTAAAAAAAACAACTAAAAATTTAAATCACTCCCCATTCGCCCCACTAAAAATAAGAGGGTTAAAAAAAAGGGAATTTTGTTTACTTACCGTAAATTCCTTTTCTTCTAGCTCCTATTGGGAGACCCAGACAATTGGGTGTATAGCTTCTGCCTCCGGAGGCCACACAAAGTATTACACTTTTAAAAAAGTGTAACCCCTCCCCTCTGCCTATACACCCTCCCGTGGATCACGGGCTCCTCAGTTTTGGTGCAAAAGCAGGAAGGAGAAAACTTATAAATTGGTCTAGGGTAAATTCAATCCGAAGGATGTTCGGAGAACTGAAGACCATGAACCATAAGAACAAATCAACATCAACAACATGTGTACACAAAAGAACAACCAGCCCGAAGGGCACAGGGGCGGGTGCTGGGTCTCCCAATAGGAGCTAGAAGAAAAGGAATTTACGGTAAGTAAACAAAATTCCCTTTTTCTTTGTCGCTCCATTGGGAGACCCAGACAATTGGGACGTCCAAGAGTAGTCCCTGGGTGGGTAAAAGAATACCTCAATAAAAGGAGCCGAAAACGGTCCCCTCTTACAGGTGGGCAACCGCCGCCTGGAGGACTCTCCTACCTAGACTGGCGTCTGCCGAAGCATAGGCATGCACTTGATAGTGCTTCGTGAAAGTGTGCAGACTAGACCACGTAGCTGCCTGACACACCTGCTGAGCCGTCGCCCGGTGCCGCAAAGCCCAGGACGCTCCTACGGCTCTGGTAGAATGGGCTTTCAACCCTGAAGGAAGTGGAAGCCCAGAAGAACGGTAGGCCTTGAGAATCGGTTCCTTGATCCACCGAGCCAAGGTTGACTTGGAGGCCTGAGAGCCCTTACGCTGGCCAGCGACAAGGACAAAGAGCGCGTCTGAACGGCGCAGGGGCGCCGTGCGAGACACGTAGAACCGGAGTGCTCTCACTAGATCCAAAGAGTGCAAATCCTTTTCACACTGGTGAATTGGATTAGGGAAAAAGGAAGGCAAGGAGATATCCTGATTTAGATGAAAGGGGGATACCACCTTAGGAAGAAATTCCGGGACAGGACGCAGAACCACCTTATCCTGGTGAAAAACCAGGAAGGGGGCTTTGCATGACAGCGCTGCAAGCTCAGACACTCTCCGAAGTGATGTGACCGCCACCAGGAAGGCCACCTTCTGAGAAAGACGGGAAAGAGAAACATCCCGCAGCGGCTCAAAAGGCGGCTTTTGAAGAGCCGTCAGAACCCTGTTAAGATCCCAAGGATCCAACGGACGTTTGTAAGGTGGGACCATGTGGCAAACCCCCTGCAGGAACGTGCGGACCTGCAGAAGCCTGGCTAGACGCTTTTGAAAAAAAAACACGGAGAGCGCCGACACTTGGCCCTTGAGAGAGCCGAGGGACAAACCCTTGTCCATTCCAGATTGTCGGAATGAAAGAAATGTGGGTAAAGCAAACGGCCATGGAGACAAACCGTTATCAGAGCACCAGGATAAGAAAAGTTGCCAAGACCTGTAATAGATTTTGGCGGACGTTGGCTTCCTGGCTTGTCTCATGGTGGCAATGACATCCTGAGATAACCCTGAAGACGCTAGGAGCCAGGACTCAATGGCCACACAGTCAGGTTGAGGGCCACAGAATTCAGATGGAAAAACGGCCCTTGTGACAGCAAGTCTGGACGGTCTGGAAGCGCCCACGGTTGACCCACCGTGAGATGCCACAGATCCGGATACCACGACCGCCTCGGCCAGTCTGGAGCGACGAGAATGGCGCGACGGCAGTCGGACCGGATCTTGTGTAGTACTCTGGGCAGCATTGCCAGAGGGGGAAACACATATGGCAGTCGAAACTGCGACAAATCCTGGACCAGAGCGTCCGCTGCCAGAGCTCTGTGATCCTGAGACCGTGCCATGAAGGCCGGGACCTTGTTGTTGTGTCTCGATGCCATGAGATCGACGTCCGGCATTCCCCAGCGGCGACAGATCTCTCGAAACACGTCTGGGTGAAGAGACCATTCCCCCGCGTCCATGCCCTGACGACTGAGAAAATCTGCTTCCCAGTTTTCCACGCCCGGGATGTGAACTGCGGAGATGGTGGAGCCTGTGACTTCCACCCACTGCAGAATCCGCTCGACTTCCTGGAAGGCTTGACGACTGCGAGTGCCGCCTTGGTGGTTGATGTAGGGGACGGCAGTGGCGTTGTCCGACTGGATTTGGATCTGCCTGCCCTCCAGCCACCGATGGAAAGCCAATAGGGCTAGATATACTGCCCTTATCTCCAGAATATTGATATGAAGGGACGATTCTATTGGAGTCCAGGTTCCTTGAGCCCTGTGGTGGAGAAAAACCGCTCCCCAACCTGACAGGCTCGCGTCCGTGGTGACCACGGCCCAGGTTGGGGGGAGGAAGGATTTTCCCCGAGACAGAGATGTGGGTAGGAGCCACCACTGAAGTGATGTTTTGGTTGCAAGTGAAAGAGAGATGTTCTTGTCGAGGGAAGACGAACTCTTGTCCCATTTGCGAAGAATGTCCCATTCGAGTGGCCGTAGATGGAATTGCGCGAACGGCACTGCCTCCATAGCTGCAACCATCTTCCCCAGGAAGTGCATGAGGCGCCTTAAGGGGTGTGACTGACTCCGAAGAAGTGACTGCACCCCCGCCTGCAGAGAAAGCTGTTTGTCCCGCGGTAGCTTGACTAACGCTGGAAGGGTATGAAACTCCATCCCGAGGTAAGTCAGTGATTGGGTCGGCGTCAACTTGGATTTCGGGAAATTGATGATCCACCCGAACTGCTGGAGAGTCGCCAGAGTGACGGTAAGACTTCGTTGACACGCCACCCGAGAAGGGGCCCTGACTAGGAGATCGTTCAAGTATGGGATTACCGAGTGGCCCTGAGAGTGCAGGACCGCCACGACGGATGCCATGACTTTGGTGAAGACCCGTGGGGCTGTCGCCAGGCCGAAGGGCAATGCGACGAACTGGAGGTGTTCGTCCCCGATGGCGAAACGCAGGAAACGTTGGTGTTCGGGTGCGATCGGCACATGGAGATAAGCATCCTTGATGTCGATCGATGCTAGGAAGTCTCCTTGTGACATCGAGGCGATGACCGAGCGGAGAGATTCCATCCGAAACCGTCTGGTTCTCACATGTCTGTTGAGCAGCTTGAGGTCCAGAACGGGACGGAAAGACCCGTCCTTTTTTGGCACCACGAACAAGTTGGAGTAAAATCCGCGACCACGTTCCTGAAGGGGAACGGGAATCACAACTCCTTCCATCTTTAGAGCGTCCACTGCCTGAAACAGTGCGTCTGCCTGTGCGGGGGGTGGGGAGGTTCTGAAAAAACGAGCCGTAGGTCGAGAGCTGAACTCTATCCTGTAACCATGAGACAGAATGTCTCTCACCCATCGGTCTTGAACGTGTGGCCACCAGGCGTCGCCAAAGCGGGAGAGCCTGCCACCGACCGAGGATGTGGCTAGATGAGGCCGAGAGTCATGAGGAGGCCGTCTTGGAGGCAGTGCCTCCTGCGGCCTTTTGGGGGCGTGACTTGGACCGCCACCCATAGGAGTTCCTCTGGCCTTTCTCCGGCCGGTTGGACGAAGAGGATTGGGGTTTGACGGAGGGACGAAAGGACCGAAACCTCGATTGGATTTTTCTCTGCTGAGGTCTCTTAGGTTTGGACTGGGGTAAGGAGGAGTCCTTTCCCGAGGATTCCTTAATAATCTCATCCAACCGTTCGCCAAACAAACGTTCGCCAGAAAAAGGCAAACCAGTTAAGAACCTTTTGGAAGCAGAGTCTGCTTTCCATTCGCGCAGCCACATGGCCCTGCGGACTGCCACGGAGTTAGCGGATGCTACAGCCGTACGGCTAGCAGAGTCCAGGACGGCGTTCATGGCTTAGGACGAAAATGCTGATGCCTGAGAGGTCAAGGAAGACACATGCGGAGCAGAATTCCGCGTGACAGCATTAATCTCAGTCAGACATGCCGAGATTTCTTGGAGAGCCCACACAGCCGCAAAGGCCGGGGCAAAAGACGCGCCCGTGGCCTCATAAATAGACTTCACCAAGAGCTCTATCTGTCTGTCAGTGGCATCCTTCAGGGATGAGCCATCGGCAACAGACACAACGGACCTAGCAGCCAATCTAGAGACTGGCGGATCCACCTTGGGTGAGTGCGCCCAGCCCTTAACGACCTAAGGTGAAAAGGGATAACGCGTGTCAGAGTGCCTTTTAGCAAAACGCTTTTACGGGACCGCTCTGGGCTTCTGGACAGCGTCCCTGAAGTTAGAGTGATCAAAGAACGTATTGCGCGTACGTTTGGGGAATCGAAATTGGTGTTTCTCCTGCTGAGAAACCGACTCCTCTACCGTTGGAGGCGGGGGAGAGAGATCCAACACCTGGTTGATGGACGAAATAAGATCATTTACTAAGGCGTCCCCCTCAGGGGTATCAAGGTTGAGGGCGAAGTCAGGGTCAGAGCCCTGAGCTCCCACGTCCGCCTCGTCATCCTGAGAGTCCTCCAGCTGAGATCCAGAGCAGCGTGAGGAAGCCGGGGAAGAGTCCCAGCGAGGCCGCTTAGCCGGTCTGGGACTGCGATCCAGGCAGGAGTCCTCCGCCTGGGACCTGGGGGCTATCCTGGGAGCGCGCTGCGGCGCGGACCGAGAAGGCCCTGGAGGAGACAAACTAACAGGGGCCGGGGCCTGTGAAGAGCCCGGTATGGATTGCAAAGCCTCAAGGAGCTTAGATGACCATTTGTCCATAAACTGTGCAATGGATTGAGAAAGTGACAGAGAGTTTCTCAGCGAAAGAGGCCAATGACGGTGACTCTGTCCCTGCAGCCTGCTCAGGAGGAGCAGGGGGATCTACATGAGCCGAGGGGCCCACAAGTGCCCCGGGCTCCGGCTGAGCAAGCGTGGCAGGAGTCGAGCATTGATCACAGTGAGGGTAGGTGGATCCCGCAGGCAACATAGCCCCACAAGAGGTACAGGCTGCGAAAAAAACCTGTGTCTTAAGGGCTTTGCTCCTTGTGGACGACATGCTGCAAGCAATAAGTGTCCCTTAGGAGAGCGACCACTGAGCGTATATGGGAAAGGGTTAAACAGCCGTTCCGAATATATATAATATATGTAGATATATATATCACGGCACCCTAGGGGAACCAGCACCGGGTGACCGGTGTGGCTTACCAACCGCTGGTGTCCTCCAGATTCCCTGTCGTGGGTCCCCCAGAGCTGTAGAGATGTGCAGCTGCAGCATACACCGGCAGAATGCCAAACATGGCCGCCGGAGCTCTCAAGGAGGGAGTGGAGCCATGGGCGGCGCCAGCAAAAGGCGGGAATCTGGAGGCCCCATAGTGGTCCATAAGAGGGGAGGGGAGGCATGCAACGATGCTCCAGCCCTCTGTCGGTAATACCGCCCTTCCCCCTGACAAGCAGGCCCGGGGGCGGGATTTTTCGCGACTAGGCCGCGATGAAGCCGGGGACTAAATTTAAGGCCATGCCCGACAAGCAGGCACGGCCGGCGCGGAAGTCCGATGAAAAAACAACGGACGGCGCTACTGGGGAGAGAGGCGACCTCTCTCCCCGTACCATCCCCCCATGGGGACACAGAGTACCATGAAGGTGCAGGGCCCGGTCCCTGGGGATGAAAACGCTCCGGTCCAGCAGGTTCCACCAGGGGCTGCGGATGGAGCACGGTCTCAGCAGGTGAATGACCGATGAAGCTCCCACTTCTCCCAGAGCCGCATAAGGGATGGTGAAGGAGACGGCATGTGGCTCCAGCCTTTGTACCCGCAATGGGTACCTCAACCTTAACAACACCGCCGACATAGTGGGGTGAGAAGGGAGCATGCCGGGGACCCCATAGGGGACCTCTTTTCTTCTGTCATACTATGTATGATAAATCTTTTTTTTTTTTTTTTCTATGAGTGGATGTGTGCCTCCTTCCACACAAAGCATAAAACTGAGGAGCCCGTGATCCACGGGAGGGTGTATAGGCAGAGGGGAGGGGTTACACTTTTTTAAAAGTGTAATACTTTGTGTGGCCTCCGGAGGCAGAAGCTATACACCCAATTGTCTGGGTCTCCCAATGGAGCGACAAAGAAATAATAAATATACACTCATTTGGTATCACAGAGTTCAGAAATGCCCAGTCTATCAAAATCTAAAACGAATTAACATGATCGGTAGACGGCGTAGCCGTAAAAAAAAATTCCAACTGGCAAAGTTAAGTTTTTTGGTCTTCACAAATTGCAAAATGCAAACAAATAAGCCATCAGTGAGCCCCATATCCCGAAAAATGAGAACACTACAAGTTGCAGAAAATGGCGCTGAAAGTGCTCCAATTTTTTGGACAAACCTTTTTTTAACCCCTTAGATAAAAGTAAACCTAAACATGTTTGGTATCAACGAACTCATACCAACCTGAAGTATCACACCCACCCATCAGTTTTACCATACAGTGAACACGGTGAATAAAGTACCCCATAAACCATTGTCCAATCACACTTTTTTGTAATTTTTCCACACGTGGAAATTTTGTGCTGTTTTCCAGTACCATATATGGTAAAACTCATGGTTTCACTTAAAAGACCAATACGTCCTGCAAAAAACAAGCCCTCTTATGGCAAGATTGACGAGAAAAATAAAAAAGTTACGACTCTCGGAAAAAGGGGAGCAAAAAACAAAAACGGAAAAATCGTCCAGTGGTTAGGGGGTTAAAGGTGGGAGTCCGTGAGCACATCAGGGACATTGAGAAAACAAAGACTCTGCATGAGGCGGAACACCTAAAAACCCTACCAAAACATTTCCAATTGTACCATAAATCTGACTCAAGCAAATTAAAGAAGTTGTCCGACATTAGCTTACCAAAAAAATTTGAGTTTATCTGTGCTGTATTGTCATATAAAACACCCCTAGGGGGGCGTGTCCTGGCTATGAAGGAGTGAGGACGTGACTTGTCTTAGCTCCTGCCACTGGACTTTATAACTGATGATCCACGCAACTGAGGACTCTGTAACACAGGCTATGCAGCGGAGGAGACGAGGGAGATCCCAGGGGTGCAGCAGCAGAGCTTCACAATCGGAGGAGAGAGGGATCAAGCACTTTTTATCCAGGCCGGGGCAGAGAGAAGCTTCACAGGTGGCACCCAAGATGGCTGCTAAGGCTACACACGAGGTGAGCTCAGCGTGCAGCAGTGAGATGGCAGCTATGGAGATGCAGGGAAAGGCTCAGCAGCTGACGGGACTGAGAGGAGAGACCACTCGGAGTGAAGAGGAGATACAGAAGATAAGGCCAGACAGCCCAAGATTACAGGTACAGGGGAAACCCGGAGTGAGAAGCACGGGGGAAGTGCCTGCTGATACAAACAGTAGCCCTGAAGCCTGGAGGCCTCTGGAGGGGGAAGTAACGTCCTCTCTTATAACACACATGCAGGAGTGTGAGGAATTTCAGGAGGGGGGACACTGCACTGCAAATGAGTTACAGGTCCCTGAAGGAAGTGAGACTGTACCCAGGGAGAAGCACAACATAAATCTAAAGTTACCAGATGCAGACAAGCATGCAGGGTCTGGGCCAGCCATAACAACAACACAAGAGTCAGGAGTTCTGACAGAGCTTAATGAGATGCGGGCACGTTTCTCAGCTATACCCACCAGGGAAGATATGGAGGCATATATAACCAGGCTGGAGCAGGCGTACCGCACAGAGCTGTCAGCCCTGAAGGGGGAGGTGGAGAGAGTGGACACCCAGAGTCAAGTGCAGGCAGCTAAAATTCAGAATATGGAGGACACTTCACAGGCCCACGGGGCACTATTAGAACAACACTCCCGCCAAATACAATACGTGGTTGAAGCAATGGATGATGCTGAAAATAGGGGCCGAAGAAACAATCTCAGAGTGCGCGGCCTGCCTGAGTCTGTCGAGTCCAAGGACTTACATGGTACCCTTCAAGTGATCTTCAATAATATTCTGGGTGAACCATCAAGCCAACCCCTGGAATTGGATAGAGTGCATAGAGCGTTGGGCCCCAAACCAGCCCAGAACGACCGACCTCGGGATGTGATCTGTAGGGTCCACCGCTATGTTATTAAGGAGGCCATTCTGTTTAAGCTCCGCAGTGGAGTATCACCATCGTATGAGGGGAGCCAAATCCAGATTCTACAAGATCTATCCCGTTTTACCTTACAAAGGAGAAGAGCTCTTAAACCTCTGCTGGACATTCTCCGCTCATACGAGTTTCCATATAGCTGGGGGTTCCCCTTCCGCCTGCAGGTTCGGCACGCGGGACGAATGCATGTTCTTCGGTCTCCGGCGGATTTACCCTCGTTCACCGCGGCCTTGGACATTCCATTAGTGCCTATAGAGGACTGGCCGGACTTTCCAATGGGGGGGGGAGTCACTGTCCCAGCCGGTGATCGGATGCGTGGCTCTCATAGAGAAAGAGGAGGGAGGCCGGTCTGATGTATAAGAGAATGGTGGATTAAATTGTTCTAGTATGTTTTTGGTTATAGGATCACAGTACGATGGAGTCTATCCTCTGGTCCTGATGGGAATTTCGCGTTGTGGGGTTATTGTATCGCCCTGGACAGGGGGGTGGGGGGTTCCCTCCTTCCATCCTGGGTGTAATGGGGGGCGCCCCTCAACATTATAAGGTACAATACCCTCTCAAAGCCCCTTCTCCCTTCTTTATACAGAGCTTTAGTTGCAAATCAAAATATATATAGTTAAAAGCTGTTTTTTAGTCCAGGGCAGGGGGCTCCTTTGTGGAAAGTTCCCTCCCTGATTGGGATAACACGCCACAGGGTAGTGGCGTAAGATTAACATCCCTGGTATATAGAGATTCTTATTTTTCTGCATTTACCTCTAGTCTATTTGACCAAGTATAAGGGTCACGTTACGACCCTACAGGCAAGAGGTGCTTTGACCTTTTTGCCTACGGTACTCTCTCTTTGTTTGTAGTTTCCTTCATATACTTAATCCTTCTACCCCCCTCCTCCTTTTTTTTTTTTTTTTTTCTCTTCCCCTCTCCTAACCTTCTCTATTCTCTCCACCCACACCTCTCTTCCCATCCCCATCTTCCCGGTTCCTCACCGTTCCTCCTCCTCAGAATGACGCAGATTACCTTTGGCTCATTGAATGTGAGAGGCCTCAATGTCCCGCAAAAACGGTCTCAGGTATTCTTTGACATGCATAAGAAACGAGTCCATATATTATTGATTCAGGAAACACATTTCAAAACTGGTCACCTCCCTAACTTTAAAGACAGATATTACACCAAATGGGTCCATAGCACCAACCCAGAGTCAAAATCAAAAGGGGTGTCTATAGGCATCCATAAAGCCCTGGTGCACACGGTTCTGGACACGAGAGTGGACACTGAGGGAAGATTCATTTTTCTGAAAATTAATGTTAATTCATCTATCTTTACCATTGTCAATTGGTATTTACCAAACAGAGATCCGGCGACGTCCTGCTCCTCTCTCCTGTCATCATTGGATGAATTCGCAGAAGGGACCGTGATCGTGGGTGGCGATTTAAACTTCACTTTGGACCCTAAGGTAGATACAACTTCGGGACACAATTTTCTCTCTCTCAGAAAGCTAACAAAAGTTAAACGCTCAATACAAGAGCTTCGATTGGTAGATGTGTGGAGAACGTTACACCCAGTGGAGCGTGACTACACATACTTCTCCCCGGCTCACTCCTCGTACAGCCGCATAGACCTGTTTCTTGTGAGCCAAAAGGCTCTGACTTGGCAGATACAGGCCTCTATAGGCAGTATATCCTGGTCTGACCACGCTCCTATATTCCTGAGCCTTACTATCCCAGATGGGGCAGGGAGGCCGTGGTCTTGGCGGCTGAACGATAGTCTGCTTGGGGATCAGGGGTGCATGAAGGATCTACAGAACACGATTGATGAATTTTTAGAAATACACTCAGAAGACCCCACAGCCCTTCCCGTGCAGTGGGAGGCACTTAAATGTGTGTTGAGAGGGGTTTTGATCAAACATGGGGCTAGGCTTAAGAGAGAGAGAGCCCAAACCATTTTGTCCCTACTTCAGAATATTTCAGATCTGGAAAGGGCCCATAAGAAGACATTATCACCTTTGACACTGGCGGAGCTAGTCAAAAATAGAGAGGAGCTTAAATCGATTCTCGACCGACAGTATGAGCGACATAGGACTAGAATAAAAAGATTCCTCTATGAGTATGCAGATAAATGTGGTAGACCACTAGCTAGGATTCTACACCCTAGGGGAGACCCCAGCCACATTCCCATGATTAAACAAGCAGACGGCTCTTCGACTCAGAACCCAACTCTCATCGCGGAACAGTTCCAAAAGTATTATAGAGACCTATATAACATAAAGGGCAAATTTGGAGACATGCCACATGACGCATTAGAAAATAAAATAAATGACTACGTATCCAGAACGGCCCTACCGGTTATACCCAGTGCTGAGGTTGAAAATTTAGAGACGGACTTTACAGAAGCAGAAGTGGCATCTATCATTAAAGAATCTCCCTCAGGCAAAAGTCCGGGTCCAGATGGGTTCACCCCTAAATTTTATAAAATATTCCAAACTCAGCTATCCCCGTTCTTGACTAAAGTATTTAATTCCATCTCAGAAAATTCCCAATGGGTGGCGCAATCTCTCGAAGCCCATATATGTGTTATCCCCAAACCGGGGAAGGATCACATGTTAGTTACAAATTACAGACCCATTTCACTGATCAATCTAGACCTAAAACTTTTTTCCAAAGCCTTAGCCAACAGACTTGCTCCTTCCTTGCCCGGGATAATACACACAGATCAAGTGGGGTTCGTACAAGGTCGGGAGGCGCGTGACAATACCAACAAACTGTTCCTCCTGATGACCCGGTCGAGGGCTCATTCTCTTCCCATGTGTTTACTCTCAGTGGATGCGGAGAAGGCCTTTGACCGGGTCAGTTGGAATTTCATGATGGCCGCTCTAAAGCAGGTGGGTTTGGGCAAAACATTTTTAGATAGGATTGCGTCCCTTTATTCGAGACCCTCAGCAAAAGTTAGGACGAATGGGTTTCTGTCGTCATCGTTTCAGGTCCACAATGGAACAAGGCAAGGATGTCCATTGTCACCTCTGCTCTACGTCATTGTCATGGAGCATCTAGCGGTCGCCATAAGAAATAATGCTAGTATCCATGGGATAGAGGCCGGGGGAGGGAATCGCAAGTTAGCTTTATTTGCTGACGACCTTCTCATGTTTATTTCCCAGCCACACATATCCTTCCCGTCTTTGCTCAAAGAGTTCGAGGAGTTTGGTAACTTAAGTAATTTTAAAGTGAACTTCTCTAAATCAGAGGCTATGAATGTGACCCTGTCGGCGGAAGATCTAGCCCGTACAACCAAAAATTTTCCCTTTAAGTGGCAACCGTCAGCTATAAAATATCTGGGGGTAGTTGTACCTCGGGATCCAACAAAAATTATGCATCATAATTTTCTACCCCTGTTAGAGAGGACAATTAGGGATTTAAAGAAGTACGACAAAAAAAGACTATCGTGGTTTGGGCGTATCAACGCTATTAAAATGGATGTTCTTCCTAGGTTTCTTTTCTTGTTCCAAACGGTACCTATTCAGCTGCCGGGGAGTTACTTTTCCAAAATTCGGACGGCTTTGTCAAGGTTCGTTTGGGGGAATAGGAGACCTCGGACAAGCATAAAAACTCTTACCAGACACAAAAATAATGGAGGGGCAGGGCTCCCAAATTTCCAGTTATACTACAGGGCAACTATTCTAACGAGGATAATGGATTGGCACTTCCATAGGAACTCGAAACAATGGGTCGCGATCGAACAGGACGGATTGGGAGTCCCTTTGCACTTCCTCTCATGGATGGGAAAGGAGAGTAGGTCACAGATAGAGAAGGGAATGGAGTTTATTTGGACAGTGATGGGGACGTGGGACGGTGAGGTTAAGAGGGGTTCTCTCTCACAGGGGAGGGGTCCACTTACCCCCCTCTTTGGCAACCAGGAGTTCCCTCCGGGGCTTCATTCCAATAAATTTCTGGGATATACTCGGGTGGAGGAAACTCGTTTTTTTCATGTGCTCCAGGGAAATACCCTGCCCCCTTATGCATCTCTACGGGCCACAGGGAGAGAGGTTTCCTGGATAGAATATATGCAGCTGAAATCGTTTCTATCCAACCAGGACAGGGAGAGGAAGTTGAGGACCCCCCCTACTCCATTTGAGAAATTGTTCTTGCAGGGTTCGTCACCTGGGCATGTCATCTCTCTTATTTATAAAATGCTGAACCAGAGAGACATGTCGGACAAACCCAAATTTGTCTATAGATGGGGAGAGGAACCGGGAGAGGACATTTCGGAGGACAGATGGAGCAGGGCGTTTCTGTGGACCCACAAACTTTCTCTGGCTTGTGCCGCCCAAGAGAAAAACTATAAAATTCTCACAAGGTGGTACCAATACCCGACCAAATTGCATGCTATCTTTCCCTCAGTGTCCGACATGTGCTGGAGATGTGGTACAGAAAAAGGGTCTATGTTACATATATGGTGGAGCTGTGCTAAATTGCAACCATTCTGGGACTCAGTGTTTTCTCTGTATAAAAAGATGAGTGGGGGTGAGGTGGAGAGATCTCCCCAGGTGGCCCTCCTCTCTATCCTCCCAGGTTCATTCAAGTCACAAAAGAGGGACCTGCTGCGATTTTGTTTAGCGGCAGCCCGTATAATTATTCCCAGATACTGGAAACAGACTAGATGCCCCACGTTAGCTGACTGGGTAGAGGAGATGGCAAACCTCCAGAGAATGGAGGAACTCACAGCTGAACTTAATGGGCTCACGGAAAAATTTATCACAGTGTGGGGACCGTGGATTACGTTCATGGAGTCTCCTGAGTTCACGGTGAGTCTGGCAGGTTATTTGGGATGAGAAATGGTGACATACCTTGTCTTCCCCTCTCCCCACACACTTTTTTCCCCCACCCCCTCTTTACCCTACTTTCTTCACTCTATTTGATTCCTTCTTTTCTAAGCTTATATCTGTTCTTTTTTTTTTTTTTTCTAGTTTTCTACTTTTTCTTAAATTTTTATTCAATAACTTAAAAGGGGATTGTTTTATGCTGAGAGTGGTCTTGTCAATTATCAGGAAGACATGTTTAGCTGGAACTCTGATTTCTAGTGTATGGTTTGCCATGGAGTGTTAGCATAAGGATAGCTTATAGAGTTCCAATGAAATCTACAATGTGATGTTATTTTTGTCATTCCGAAACTGAGAGATCACTGTTTATGTATTATAATCTTTATAAATGTTCAAGATGTATGCTTGATTTATAAACTTAATAATAAAACAGATTTGAAATATAAAACACCCCTACATTGTTATTTTTTGTTTTCTAACTTTTGTTCCAGTTGAATTATCCCTTTATTCTCTGCAGTTCTTTGTTTACATTTTGCTCTAGCAAACTGACCACTTCCTGTGCAAAACCTCAGTTAGAGCTGGCACCGCCCGGCCTCAGTGTCCAGCCCCGTCCAATGCCCGCCCCCTGCACACACATTCCCTGTCAGTATTCTACCCCAGCACCTGATCTGTTCTCACTCTAGCAATGAAAATAACAGCCCCACATCGGGCTCTGTGCCACACACACACACACACACACACACACATCGGGCTCTGCGCCACACATATCAGGCTCTGCAACCCTCCCCCACACACACACACACACGGCGCTCTGTACCGACCTCCCCCTCACCATCGTTCTGTACCAACCCCTACCCCATAGGGAAAACATGTAGGCTACATTCCCATGACCGTTCCGTTTTTGCGGTCCGAAAAAAATGCCCAATTTTTTCACGAATACATCCGTGTGTCATCCGTGTGCCTTCCGTTTTTTTTTGCGTACCGCAAAAAACGGAAGCAGCAAGAAAGATAAATAGAAGAGTAGATATAGAGATGAATAGATAGATATAGAGACAGAGAGATAGAGGGATGAATGAATGAACAGAGGGATAGATAGATAGATAGATAGATAGATAGATGAGAAAGACATATAATGTCCTACCCCCCCTGCATATTCTAAGCTGGCACCCTTTAGTAACTTTCATGTGGCACTAAAGTGTGCTTAGCCTTGTATTTATCCAAAAATTAAATAAAAAATAATTAAAAAAAAAACAAACGACAATGGGTCCCCCATACTTTTGTAGCCAGCTAGGGTAAAGCAGATGGCTGCAGCCTGCAAACCACAGCTGGCAGCTTCAGCTTGGCTGGTAATCTAAAACAGAGGGCACCCCACGCTGTTATTTTAAATTAAATAAATAATTTAAAACAAAAAACATGGGGTCCCCCCAAATTGGATCACCAGCCAAGGTAAAGCAGACAGCTGTGGTCTAGTATTCTCAGACTAGGGAGGCCCACTGTTATTGGACACTCCCCAGCCTAAAAATAGCAGGCCACAGCCGCCCCAGAAGTGGCACATCCATTAGATGTGCCAATCCTGGTGCTTCGCCCCAACTCATCCCGTGCCCTGGTGCGGTGGAAAACGGGGTAATATAAGGGGTTGATGCCAAATGTGTAATGTCACCTGGCATCAAGCCCTGGGATTAGTGATGTCACGCGTCTATCAGATATCCGACATCACAAACCCAGTCAGTAATAAAAAAAAATAGACAACAAAAAAAAAAGTTTTATCTGAAAAAACACTCCTCAAAACATTCCCTCATTCACCAATTTATTCAAAAGAAAAACAAATCCAGGTCCAGCATAATCCAATAAGGGGGTCCCATGACAATCCATACCATAGTCAATGTCCCAGTCAATGAAGAACAGAATGTTCCTCATTGGCTGGGAGAGTAATGCAGTGACCTGAGCTAACATCAATAGCCCAGGTCACTGCAGGGGATGCCGAGCGCTGCTGTCAGGAGGTTAAATGAAATCATTACCTGCGGTGACGATCTTCGCTTCACTCCTGTCAGCGCTGTCCCTGACTTCTATGCCCGCCGCGTTCTCAGCAGTATCACCGCTAGTGACGTGAGAACGCAGCGGCATAGAAGGCAGTGACAGCGCTGACAGGAGTGAAGCGAAGATTGTCACAGCAGGCAATGATGTCATCTAACATCCTGATGGCAGCGCTCGTTATCCCCGCGGCTGCCTGCGCTGCAATGTGAGAGGCTGCTGAGCCTGCAATGAAGGCAGCCGCGGGGCTGGAGCGGGACACAGACTGCACGGGCACTCCTGCTATCCTGAGCAGGGGGCCTGGTGCTGGCGTTGACACCGTGGGCGGGGAGAGTACTGGGTGCGGAGGAATGTGTAGGAGGGTGCAGGGAAGAGGTGCGGGGACCCCACGCACTGTACTCGCCCAGCAGGGCGGCAACATGCTGTTCTAGATTTGCATGTCAACATGGTCCTGCCCATGTTGACATGAAATGACTGGAAGCAGCAAAATTGCGGCAGGAGCGATCACATGACCGCTCTGAGCCGGGGAAAAAAGGTTGACAGCAGGGCAGGTAAGTGATCACCAGCTACTTACCTGCCCCAATGTAGCCCAATAGGGTAATAATGAAGAAAAGTCAAAATAAGCCGGATAACCCCTTTAATTATAAAGGCCATAGATCAGAGGTTAGATGTGGTAACCTATTTAAGGCCCTTGCGCAACTTGAGTTATTGGATTTATAGATTGGACACAAGGACTACTATTGGGCTCAATGAGAGCTTTGACTGCTTTCTTTAATTGGGTATTTTTATGTGGTGTGAGAATGGGACTGTTTGTGTTAAATTATTTTTTAATTGTTTCTTTTTATCCATAATTTAGAGATCTGTATATGCTAAAATACCTGTGGTGGTCTGCAAATTTTGAGGTACTTCACGCGACCCGCTCAGTGACTTAGATGTTGACTTTGAATGGGTCTTTTCCCTGAATGAAGTGCCTATGAGAAAATAAGAAAAACGATTATTACCTAAGAAAAGTGGAGAAAAACATTGTACAACAATTTAATTATAGTTAGGATACAACTAATATTTAATACATTTACTCAATAATTTAGTTTTTTGCATTTCTTGATTTTGTTTGCCTTATGGCATGTCATTTTTAATTTTGCATATAATATTTCTGTTTACACAACTACATAAACACTATGCACTTTTTTTGTTTGTCTATTGATTAGTGATGGACAGACCCGAACTGTAAAATTTAGAATCCGAGAGGTTTTAAAAATACCCGAGTACCGGACCCGGGCCTGGAATTCTCAGGGAACTCCGGATAATGATCCGGAACCTTTGGAAATAAAAAATAAAAAAAGGAAAAATAAAGAAAATTAGAATAAAGCAGGCGCGTTATAACAATAGCAGCCCACAGCCACTCAGGATTGTTACATCCATTAGATGTGACAATCCTGGCACTCTACCCGATTCTTCCCGATTCCCCTGGTGCGGTGGCAATCAGGCTAATAAGGGGTTAATAACAGCTCACATCTGCCACTAAGCCCTAGATTAGCAATGGCAGGGTCTATGAAAACCCTACCCCCATTACTAATCTGTAAGTGAAAAGAAATAAACACAAACACAAAATAAGATAAAAACAACACCCTCTTTCACTCCTTTATTAACCCCAAAAACACCCAGGTCTGATGTAATCCACACGAGGTCCCATAACGATTCCAGCTCTGCTACATCTGAAGTGACAGCGCGTGGGCATAGAATATGACCACCCGCTGTGATCTTAAGGCAGAGAATGAGTCGCAGCGATGTGTGGTGACGTAAATTAGGTTATTTGCGGTCACAGCTGGAGCTGCCCATTGTCATCCACCTATGATCGCAGGTAACCTGACCTCAGGTGACCTCATTGAACTGAGTGACCACTACTATCCATAAAAGTGGCATAATACTTTGGCAAAATTACTCCCAGAAATAAAATGTGAGTCAGAAATACATTCAGGCATCTTCCGCATGCTGTTGCCATTCAGTTTCAACAAATTTCCATCAATTGCAATATTTTTACAGCCCTCGCAGGCCTATTTCCAAGGTCCTCTAGAAAATTATTCGAGTTTCCCATTGACTTGGATTGGGTTCGTTATTCAGTATGAAGATGTGAAGCCCCACAGGTGTTGTATCGGTGCATACCTTCAGGGACTCCACGTAGCTGGTGCTGGTCACAGGTAGGGAATCTTCGGTTTTGATCGTGACGCCACTCTCAGTATTGCGGTCAGTGGGGACCGCCACTGCAGGTTAGGGGACGCCTGGGACTGATGGTGGGTGCAGTCGGATGTAGTAGCCTCCTGAGAGTGAGGCAAGCCCCAGGGCCCTGTGTAGGTTTGTAGTACCACAAGTCGCAGAATGACTCACACAGGCAGAACTGTCTTTCAAGGGCTTTACTCACATTTGATGGCAGGGTGAGTAGCCCGGGCGTAGCTGAGATGAACCAGGTGGGAACCAGGTATCCTTCAGGCTGACTTTATGAGGGTGACTACTGACTCGCCTTCCTTAGCCCTTGGTGGTTTGGGGTGACCCCGACTTTGAGTCCCTATGGGGGTCACCCAGGGAAGATGCTGCAGCCTCTCTCCCCCTTTTGTTTGCCGTTTGCTTGTTCCCCGGACCAGGCCACTCCAGCTGCTTGCCTCCTGTGACCTATGGGCCCTCACTGCGGTTACGTGGCTGCGGCTTTTGTGGTGTTGTGGTGTGGGCTTTGAGAGCCCCACACCGGCAGGTTTAGCAGAAGAAAGCTGGATCTATCTTCGCTTCGGGATCTGCCGCCCGGTTGGGCCTGGTGCTCTCTAGCAGTCTCCTTACTTCCCACTCCGTGCTTTCTCTCTAGCTGAAGCTGGCTTTCAGGCAGCACTCCTAGTTGACCGTTCTCCCCCGTCAGTAGCCACTGCGCGGGCGCTGTTAGACAGCAACAGCCCCACAGGTCTGCCCTCACTGAGCCCTATGGAGTTCTCCTCTAACTGACTCACTGCTCCTCCTCTCCTGTTCTTGCCTACGCCACCTAGCAACCAGACTCTCCACCACACCCCTTGAGAGGAGATGGAGGCTTTTGGCCCCCTCCACTATTCCAGTGAAGGTCAAGGCTTTGCCCCCTCCTGGGACCCCCAGGGGTCCTCTCAAAGGTACATGTGTGAGACCTGATCACTATGCGCCTGTGTTCCACACCCCGGTCAGCCTTCTGGATTACCTGTATTGTACTGTCCCCAGCATGGGTGCAGTACTCAGTGGTGCCTGACCAGGTCAGGGGCGCCACATTCCCCCTTAGTTATCACCAGCACGTCCTCGGGCTGCAAGACAACATTTTAAAATGCATAAAACATTAAAACATGTAAAACATTTAAAAGCACCAGGTACCATACATCACCACCTTCCACCCACAAGTCCGTTAACCCACCCAAAACCCTTCCACGTTGGCCGCGACTTCAGCCACTTCTGGCAGGATGTAGAGGCGGCTTACATGGGCTGGTGGTTTTCAGGGTATACCTGGCCTGGTGGATCCGCGCCTTCAGCCTCTTCTGGCAGGATGCAGAGGCGGCCTCCACAGTTGGTGCTGACCAGGTACCCTCTTTGTGGTGGTGAGCCAAGGCCCCATAAACAGGCGTGCTCTCTGGTTGCAGGTGAGCCAAGGCCCTATATACGGACGGGCTCCTCCTGGTTGCAGACGAGCCAAGCCCCTAAACAGGCTGACTCTGGTGGCGGTGGTGCCCTCTGGTGTAACTATTTACACTGCGAGAGTTTGTGGCTATAGCCAGTTCATAGCCTTAAGGTTTATGGTTTTCTCACAATAGTTTTTGTGGGCACATACTTGAACTTGAGAACGTTGCAAACCAAAACTTTTCAAAACTTTAACTTCTGTACTTCTTACTTTACTTTACTTTACTCCTCTTTACCAGGGCTTGAGCCTGTATGGCTGCGGCACCTGCTGCTTTCCTGCTCTTTGTCGTCATCTGAGGTAGTTTCATCTGTAGGTTCCTTGTCTTTTCTCTCTTGATCTTCATCTGGGTCTTTATCTCTGTCTTTTCTTTCTTGTAGCATGGGGTGGCTGTAAGGTTTGCTGGAGCATAGTGCTACGTCAAGCGCGTACAGTCCTCTTTCGCCTTCATGCATAGTGAATTGTACTGAATCCCCCATCTTTAGGTTTCTGCCAGGGTGTCCTCTAGGCAGATGAGCGCTCACATCTCTTCTGTTGACAAATATCCCTTCTTTGATACCAGGGGCTACAATAAAGCCGTATCCGCTTTTCAAGTTGAAATCCTCCACTACTCCTCTGCAAAGGGGTCCTCTAACCTGGGCTTTGGCTCTTCTCAGGAACCTTTTCTCCTGTAGGTCTCTGGCTGTGACTTCTCTCTGCTCTGGAGATGGCGGTGCAGGGGACAGCGTTGTTCTATTGCGACGCCTTGTCTTGCGGCCTGAACTCTGCGTGGTACAGCTTGCAAACTCCCAGGTGAGACTTTTAGGCAGATCTTCGTCAGCGGACGGTGTCAAGTCTTCCTCATCCCAACGGGAATAGGGTAACATCTCCGGCTCTGAGTATAGATCCACTGCTGGTGGCTCCGGAGTCAGCTCCTCAGCTTCCTGGCCTCCTCTCCCCCTTAGTTCTTCGCTGCACTCTGGTTGTGGCAGTGCTGGGGATGGGCTTTCTTCAGCAGGCCCAGGCGGGGGACTCTTTGACGCGGCTGCAGGGGTTGCCTGAATCTCCTTGGGGGTATGCGGAGGGAGCAGATACCGATCCACCATCTCTTGTGGGAACTGGGCCTCTAGGTCAGCCTTCAGCTTCCAGTATTCGGGGTCCTCTCCTATCAGGGTCTTCCTAGCAGGGACCTCTTTGGACTGGGGAGCGGTGTCTGCTCTGGCCTTGCAGGCCGGGGTAAATGATGAGGTAATCTCTTGGCGGGCCGCGCCTGGCATGGCGGCGGCCTGGTCTTGGCGGGCCGCGTCCGGCATGGCGGCGGCCTGGTCTTGGCGGGCCGCGCCTGGCATGGCGGCGGCCTGGTCTTGGCGGGCCGCGCCTGGCATGGCGGCGGCCTGGTCTTGGCGGGCCGCGCCTGGCATGGCGGCGGCCTGGTCTTGGCGGGCCGCGCCTGGCATGGCGGCGGCCTGGATCAGTGTCGCTGTTGCAGGGGGCTCTGTGCAGGCTGGGCTGGGCGTCGCTGCAGGGACCGGGTCTTGGTTAGCCGAGCAGGGCATCGCTGCGGCGGCCGGGGCTTGGCGGGCCGCGCCTGGCGTGGCTGCGGCCTGGTTCAGCACCTCACTTGCGGCGCGGACGAGCGTTGCTGCGGCGGTGGGGTCTCGGCGGGCCGGGCCTAGCAGGGCGGCGGCCTGGGTCAGCGTTACGCCTGCGACACGGATGAGGGTCGCGGTGGCAGCCGGTTCTTTGCGGGCCGGACTGGGCGTTGCTGCAGGGACCGGGTCTTGGTGGGCCGAGCAGGGCATCGCTGCGGCCGCTGGGGCTTGGAAGGCCGCACCTGGCGTGGCTGCGGCCTGCTTCAGCGTCGCCGCACCGGACGCCTCTTCGGGGACCGCGGGCGTGGCAGCAGGGGTCGGGGCACTTGCGCTGGCCGGGGCATCACTTGACTCACCCACCGGTGGCAGCATCGGGGTCTGCGTCATCGCCGTCCTGTCTGGCACTCGGCGCGCGGCTCTCCTTTCATAGGCCCGAACCGCCGCGGTCATCTCCAGCATTTCCATTCGTTCTTCCCGGATCTGCTCCACAACCCGGGTCTCCAGTCGGTCGCAGAACTGGGCCAGCTCCCGATACCACCAGGCAGCGGAGCCCGGTTCTGGATTTCTGCGGTCAGACGCCATTTCTTCTGCGCCCTCTTCTGCACGACTCTCCAGCTGTGGACTCGCCGTTGCCTCTGATAGCAAGCTGTTCAGTTTCTGCTCTGCCTCTTTCAGCAGCTCCTCTCCCAGCAGCAGGCTTGTGGCTTCCTTTCCTTCCCGCCGTCTCTGGACGCTTCCACTCTCATAGCTGGCAAGGTCAGAACTCTGCAGGGGATCTCTGGGTAGCCACGCCTCTTCGTGGGCGGTAACTTCTTCCAGCGCGGGCTGCTGTTGTTTTTCAGCGCGCTTTTCATGGTGGCAATATGGCGGCGCTTCCAATTTTTCAAGCGGACCGCCCAGGCACATGGTCACCTGTCTGGACAGGTCTAGTCCTTATCCTGTTCGTGACGCCAGATGTGAAGCCCCACAGGTGTTGTATCGGTGCATACCTTCAGGGACTCCACGTAGCTGGTGCTGGTCACAGGTAGGGAATCTTCGGTTTTGATCGTGACGCCACTCTCAGTATTGCGGTCAGTGGGGACCGCCACTGCAGGTTAGGGGACGCCTGGGGCTGATGGTGGGTGCAGTCGGATGTAGTAGCCTCCTGAGAGTGAGGCAAGCCCCAGGGCCCTGTGTAGGTTTGTAGTACCACAAGTCGCAGAATGACTCACACAGGCAGAACTGTCTTTCAAGGGCTTTACTCACATTTGATGGCAGGGTGAGTAGCCCGGGCGTAGCTGAGATGAACCAGGTGGGAACCAGGTATCCTTCAGGCTGACTTTATGAGGGTGACTACTGACTCGCCTTCCTTAGCCCTTGGTGGTTTGGGGTGACCCCGACTTTGAGTCCCTATGGGGGTCACCCAGGGAAGATGCTGCAGCCTCTCTCCCCCTTTTGTTTGCCGTTTGCTTGTTCCCCGGACCAGGCCACTCCAGCTGCTTGCCTCCTGTGACCTATGGGCCCTCACTGCGGTTACGTGGCTGCGGCTTTTGTGGTGTTGTGGTGTGGGCTTTGAGAGCCCCACACCGGCAGGTTTAGCAGAAGAAAGCTGGATCTATCTTCGCTTCGGGATCTGCCGCCCGGTTGGGCCTGGTGCTCTCTAGCAGTCTCCTTACTTCCCACTCCGTGCTTTCTCTCTAGCTGAAGCTGGCTTTCAGGCAGCACTCCTAGTTGACCGTTCTCCCCCGTCAATAGCCACTGCGCGGGCGCTGTTAGACAGCAACAGCCCCACAGGTCTGCCCTCACTGAGCCCTATGGAGTTCTCCTCTAACTGACTCACTGCTCCTCCTCTCCTGTTCTTGCCTACGCCACCTAGCAACCAGACTCTCCACCACACCCCTTGAGAGGAGATGGAGGCTTTTGGCCCCCTCCACTATTCCAGTGAAGGTCAAGGCTTTGCCCCCTCCTGGGACCCCCAGGGGTCCTCTCAAAGGTACATGTGTGAGACCTGATCACTATGCGCCTGTGTTCCACACCCCGGTCAGCCTTCTGGATTACCTGTATTGTACTGTCCCCAGCATGGGTGCAGTACTCAGTGGTGCCTGACCAGGTCAGGGGCGCCACAAATACACAAATGTAGAAATTATTGGATTTGAACAATCCGAACCCGAATATTTTAGCATTCGCCCATATCTAGTCATCACTAATGATAATTTTAAGGATGTCTAAAACTGATCAACTGGGAAAAGGTTGTTGCATTACTCGTAAATCAAATGCCATGTCCTTCTTCAATTTGTCCAATTATTAATACCAGGTTTTGGTTAAAATGAGGCTACCATTTCAAGGTTCATTTTTCATCAAGGAGAAACTACGCTGAAAATCTATCTTTTGAATCATGTGCATTGAATATTTTTTTGGTATGGTATCAGAAGACTCAGAAGGAAAAATGTATGTAACAAAATTAAAACATTGTCGTCCATTTGGCTTATCCAAAATCTATTAATTTTACACTAGGTTACCACCTAGATAGATGACATCTTTATTATCTGGAGGGGTACCGGTCCTGAACTGCAGAGCTTCATGACTTGGTTGAACAATAACCCATATAACATCAAACTAACCTATAAGACAGATCGGGAGGCAATTGATTTTCTGGACTATAATATAAAAATGGGGTACCAGACAGAAAAGGGTTCTCCACGGGTACAATTATTATCAACAAGTAAGAGGGAAGAATCTTTTGCCTCACAGATACATTTCATCTCCAAGTTAACAGTCAGAGGGGGGCGATCAGGCAGATCTTGAACAAACACTGGTCGTTACTGAAGACCGACCAGAGTTTGAACGACGTTTTACTCATCGCCCACTCTTACCTGTTAGAAGGGGGAAAAGCCTAAAGGATATGCTGGTGAAGAACCATTACGTACCTAGGGTGGTATCTCGCTTTGAGAAAGGGAGTCCCAAATTTGGTTGTTTTCCTTTTGTCTGCCCAGAGATGTTGTCAGCTTGGGATGGACCTAAAGAGTATAAAATAAAAAGTTACAAATCATGCAGTAAAAGTCACGTTATCTATTATGCAGTATGTGGCTGTAGCCTAATTTATATTGGGTTAACATCAAGGGAACAACGCGTCCGCACGAGGGAACATGTTAGGGACATAATTGCGGTGTGTGATGTTGTGGATCTTGATTCCCTGAGGATGATCCAGAGACATTTCAAGCTGCGCCATGACTGTGGTCCCACTTTGTGGTATCGCAAGGTCCATTTAGAATCTAGGGGTATATATATATACACACATATTACTATAAGAATTTTGTCTCTGCATGATATAGGGACATTAGAAAATCTTTTAAGGACTATACATGGTCATATTCTTTAGGCTAAGGCTGATTCTCCTTATGTTTGGATGATTTTCTTACCACCCTGGTCGTGCCCTTTCACTTGCCAGTAGTAGATATGGTCTCGTTGGGTGCGCATGTGCGGGGCTGCCTCAGCATGAGTCCCCGCCAAGGGAGCTTCCTTAGAAGGATGCATGGGTTAACTGACGTTAGTGGAAGTATTCTTCCGATCCACGCTTCCCCTGGAATGACTGGATGAGGCGGACTCTATGTGCGGCGTCCCACCCCCTGCATGCGCCCAAACAGCGACGATCTCGCCCAAGACACCACATAATAAAACATGCACATTACACTTTCCTCAAGCGAGTAAGCCAGGTGAGAAACGCGTGTCAGGGCTACTCAAAACATCCAGTTATAAGTGCACTTTATAGGTGAGTCCGGATCACGATGATTCATGGCTGTTAGCTCTATCGGTAATAGTAATGGTAGCCTTTGAGGCTTAGGCTGCGTTACATGGGTGATATTAGATTTTTGTGTTGTTATAGCGCCACCAGGTGGCCATCTGTATTAGTACATGCAGTGGTACCTGCAATGTATTTGAATGACCCCGATCCTGCTGTACCGGAAGTCGCCGGATCCTGATAGACAGAATCCTGTTTTTTGTACTGAGCATGCCCAGAAAGCAGCTTGGCATGGTCAATACAGAAATCTCCCTCTCTCTCAGACAGAAGACCAGGATCGTGAAGGGGTGAGAGGGAGTAATAAAGATGGAGTCCCTAAGTGTGTCTGTGTATTTATTTCTAATAAAGTATTTTTTCTGTGTGATGTCTTTTTTTTAACCCTTTATTGGAGATTCTTAATGGCCGGGTCAAACTTGGCCTGACATTAGCAATCTCAGGCTTTATACCAGCAGGTAAAACAAAGCTGGTATTAACCCCTTATTACCCAACGTGCCACCCGGCACCAGGGCCGCTGGGAGAGATGTTGGACACAACGCCAGAAGATAGCGCTTTTAAGAAAGCGCCATATTCTGTGGCGACTGTTGACTGCAATTCGCAGCGGGGGGGGGGCCAAGAAAGCTTGGGCCACCCTGCACTGCGTATTCCCATCCCCAGCTGCCTAGTTGTACCTGGCTCGTCAGAAAAATTGGCCGAAGCCCATGTCGTTTTTTGTTTTTTTTAATTATTTCATGAAATTCATGAAATACTTAAAAAAGGGCTTCCCTGTATTTTTGGTTCCCAACCGGGTACAAATAGGCAGCTGGGGGTTGGGGGCAGCGCGTACCTGCTTGCTGTACCTGGCTAGCATACAAAAACAGGGTGAAGATGTCTTTTTTTTTTAGTTTTTGGGCAAAAAACGTTAAAAAAGGGCTTCCCTGGATTTTCCATTGCCAGTGAAGGTCATATAAGCAGTGGGGGTTAGCAGCCAGTAGCTGCTTGGGTTACCTTAGCAATAGAAAATGCAGCGGCAGTCCACACATTTTATTTTTTTACTCCCTAACCCTAGAGTTAGGGTTATGTGTTTGGGGTTTTTGTTTATTTTTTAATGAATTTAAAACAAAAAAATACTCATGGGCTACCGAGAACCCGAGCATTTTAGTGCTCACTCATTCCTACTTCTAACCATACAGCCAGCAGATCAACTAATCTGATCAGCTGACTCCAGTGTTGGCCGATTACTTGTTCTGGGTCCCCCTGCATCTATCGCAGCGTGTGCTGCCTGTGAGGTCAGCTGAATTCGGCCGACACTGGAGTCAGCTGATCTGAACTCTGTTGAACTCCAGCCCGAACACTCTGCGATGGATGCAGGGGGACACAGAAAGTAATCGGCCAACACTGGAGTCAGCTGATCTGAACTCAGCTGAACTCATGACCACACAACCCGAACATGGTCACACGTGATCGGCAGCAGGCAGTGATTGCTGTTAACCTGCATCCATCACAGCGTGTGCGGGCTGTGAGATCAGGAGTTCAGCTTATTCCCGATCAGCTGACTCCAGTGCCAGCCGATATAGCCACTGCGCAACCAGCTCTGTCCTCACCTATTGTACCATCACCCATTCCCTGTAGACTGTGAGCCCTCGCGGGCAGGGTCCTCTCTCCTCCTATACCAGTCTGTCTTGTACTGTTAATGATTGTTGTACGTATACCCTCTTTCACTTGTAAAGCGCCATGGAATAAATGGCGCTATAATAATAAATAATAATAATAATAATAATAATATATTCTGTGTTCCCCTTCATCCATCACAAGTAGAAGTAGAAGCATACAATAAAATAACAATTGCGGTTGCATGCGTTGCACATTCAATCCACAGGATCCGGTCATATGCGGTTTGCATCCTGTCAAATGTGAAAGTAGCCTTACAGCTGGAGCAGGAAGAAGAAAGATAAGATGGCAGACTTACTTTGGGAGCTTACAGGAAGAAATCGCACAGACCAATTTTTGGGGCTCCACTCAAGGGGATCTGGGGCTGAGAAAAAAAGGAGACTGTCAGCTGATGATGAAATAGCTAGAAAAGTTATTGATCATTATCTCAAACCCATTGCCTCCTCTTTCTAGTCCGGCATTTCCTCTCTGCGGCGATCGCCATCCTCCTTCTTCTGAGGCCCATGTGCATGACGCGTCCTACATCATGCTCACTAGCTGGCATTGAGGTCCTGCGCAGGCGCACTTTGATCTGCCCTGCTCAAAGCAGATCCATGTATTGTAGTGCATATGCGTAAGAGATCTTTAACCCCTTAACAATCTGGTGGCTAAAATGATAGCACAGGGTCATGTGATGACTCCTGTAGCTCATATGACTCAGGTCCTGTAAGAAAAAGCCAAATACTGGCTGTTACAAGAGATGATAATTTCTCCCAGTCTAAATTGTGCTGCTCTGATTGGGATAAATAAATGAGTGATCAGACAGCTGATCCTAATAGCCCCCTAGGGGTACTAGTCAAATTTAAAAAAAATTTAAGAAAAAGTTTTGAAAAAGTAAAAAAAAAGTAAAAACACCTAAAAGTTCAAATCATCCCTCTTTTGCCCCACTGAAAAATAAAGGGTTAAAAAAAAATATATTCACACATTTGGTATCGCTGTCTTTAGCCCGGATATATATCAAAATATAAAATCATTTGTTCTGTTTGGTAAACGGCGTAGCAGCAAAAAAATTCCAAATGCCAAAATTACGCTTTTTGGTTGCCACAAATTTTAAGCAAAATGCAATAACAGGCAATGAAAACATAGCATCTGCGCAAAAATGATACTGTTAAAAACGTCAGCTCGAGATACAAAAAAAAGCCATCACTGAGCCATAGATTTAAAAAAATGAGAACGCTATGGGTCTCAGAAAATGGCGCAAAACGTCCGTCACTTTTTTCGGACAAACTTCTGATTATTTTTTTAACCCCTTAGATTAAAGTAAACCTATTCATGTTTGGTGTCTACAAACTTGCAGTAACCTCAGGCATCACAGCAGCACATCAGGTTTACCATATAGTGAACACAGTGAATAAAATCTCTCAAAAACAATAGAGCAATAACACTTTTTTTTGCAATTTCTCCACATTTGGAATTTTTTTTACCATTTTACAGTACACTGCATGGTAAAACTCACAGTTTCATTTAAAATTACAGCTCATTCTGCAAAAAATGAGCCCTCACATGACCATATTGACTGAAAAATAAAAAAGTTACGTCTGTCAGAAGAATGGCAAACCCCCACAAATACCGGAAAGTGTAAAGTCGGCCGGTCGTGAAGGGGTTAACCTTTCCTCGCGCCTGCACATTACAGTACTTTGATCAGCAGGGCAGATGAATGCGCCTGCGCAGGACCGCAATGTCGGCTCGTGTGGATGACGTAGACACATCATCCACACCGGACTGGGAAGAAGGAGGCCGAAGATCGCAGCAGAGAGGATGCGTCAGACCTAAAAGAGGAGGCACCGCACTGGAGAGCTGCGACACCCATTGGACTGGACCCACCCTAGGTGAGTATTATAAAAGTACTTTTTTCGTTTTACAGAGCGGCCTAGGCTCTTATATACAGTATTTTGGAATGCTGTATATAAGAACTCAGTGGTATTGGACACAGCTTGTAGTTCCCAAATCTGGTGACAGATTCCCATTAAAAAATAAGAAGGAACACAAACTTACACAATAAATCACCAACATATTTGTGCTTCTAAGGGCATGATTTATTACGCCCAGTATCCATGCCAGAAAATCTACATAGGAATGACCACAAGGGACTTAACCTCTTACAGACATTGGACGTACTGGGTACATCGTAGATAATGGCGGTGTAATCATCGTCGGCTGCTGCAGTAAACCGGCACCGATTTCCGCACATATATGCTGATCTGAACAGCAGACATGTGTAGCTTACAAGCAAGGGTGGATCCACGATTCACCCATGCCTTTTAATCCCTTAGACCGCGCTGTCAAATACTGACAGCGCAATGTAATTGTCCATGGCAGGGAAATTTCCTTTCCTCTACGCCATCGGAGTCCCCGTGACGCGATCACGGGAAGCCGATGGTTGCCATGGTAGCACAGGGTTATGTCATGACTCATGTCGCTATCATGACTCACATCCTGTTACAGCCGGCTGGTTGTAACAGGGCAGCAGCATTTCAGCTGGTCAGAGCTCTGCCGCTCTGATCAGCAGAAATGAACAAGCGATCAGACAGCTAATCCTTACCCCTAGGGGGACTATTAAAATAAAAAAAGTTTAAAAAAAAGTTTTAAAGAATTAAAAAAACAACTAAAAATTTAAATCACTCCCCATTCGCCCCACTAAAAATCAAAGGGTTAAAAAAATAATAAATATACACTCATTTGGTATCACAGAGTTCAGAAATGCCCAGTCTATCAAAATCTAAAATGAATTGATATGATCGGTAGACGGCGTAGCCGTAAAAAAAAATTCCAACCGGCAAAGTTAAGTTTTTTGGTCTTCGCAAATTTTGAGCAAAATGCAATTCCAGGGAGTCAAAACGTAGCATCTGCGCAAAAATGGTTCAGCTAAACATGCAAACAAATAAGCCATCAGTGAGCCCCATTTCCCGAAAAATGAGAACACTACAAGTTGCAGAAAATGGCGCTGAAAGTGCTCCAATTTTTTGGACAAACCTTTTTTTAACCCCTTAGATAAAAGTAAACCTAAACATGTTTAGTATCAACGAACTCATACCAACCTGAAGTATCACACCCATCAGTTTTACCATACAGTGAACACGGTGAATAAAGTACCCCATAAACCATTGTCCAATCACACTTTTTTGTAATTTTTCCGCACGTGGAAATTTTTTGCTGTTTTCCAGTACTATATATGTTAAAACTCATGGTTTCACTTAAAAGACCAATACGTCCCGCAAAAAACAAGCCCTCTTATGGCAAGATTGACGGGAAAAATAAAAAAGTTACGACTCTCGGAAAAAGGGGAGCAAAAAACAAAAACAGAAAAATCGTCCACGGGTTAGGGGGTTAAAGGTGTGAGTCCGTGAGCACATCAGGGACATTGAGAAAACAAAGACTCTACATGAGATGGAACACCTAAAAACCCTACCAAAACATTTCCAATTGTACCATAAATCTGACTCAAGCAAATTAATTATAAAGGCCATAGATCTGAGGTTAGAGGTGGTAACCTATTTAAGGCCCTTGCGCAACTTGAGTCACTTTATTTATAGATTGGACACAAGGACTCCTATTGGGCTCAATGAGAGCTTTGGCTGCTTTCTTTAATTGGGTATTTTTATGTGGTGTGAGAATGGGACTGTTTGTGTTAAAATATTTTTCTCTATCGCTTTCATTGGGGGACACAGGACCATGGGTGTATGCTGCTGTGACTAGGAGGCTGACACTAAGTAGACATAAAAAAAGTTAGCTCCTCCCTAGCAGTGCACACCCTGAGCCGGAGGCGGATCTATGCCAGTTTTTTGCTTAGTGTCGTAGGAGGCTGAAGTGGGCCCATATCTCTGTGGGCCAACCTCAGCTTAGGCTATTGCTTTTTTCCGTTTTTTCGTGCTAATACGGCGCCGCTCAGCCTTCTCATCTCTTCTAGGTTTTTTGTCTCTTCTGCAGGGTTGGAGTCCCTCACCTTCTCCTCCCCTCCGGGAACCGTCCCCAGGGTTGTCTGGGGCTCGAGACGCCAGGCCCTATCCCCCTCCTTCCCCATGGTACCACCCCAGGGGCTGCTTGGGGACCGATATTTTTAATTTTTGTAAGGGCACACTCCCCGTCGGCCCCTATGGTACCATCCCAAGGGGTACTTCTGGTGGAGGCGACGAGGGATCTCTGCTCCAGGACCCGATGTCAGGATCGCAGACTGCAGCGCAGGAGCGCTCACAGCACCAGGCCTCCCCCAGCGTTCTTCCTCCTACCCTGGGCCCAGGCAGTGGATCTCTTCATGCAGCGCAGGAGCGCTCTGCATTTTTCCCCAAGCTCCCCAGCGTTTTCCCCCGGTGTCTCCCAGGGGCAGACTGGACTCACCGGCAGGCGCAGCATCACAGATTGGTGCCGTGGATCAGAGCGACGCCGCCAGGACGCAGGTAGGATCTTCTCCGCTAGCAGCGCTGCGCTCCCGGCGGCCGCTCACTAATTTAGCTTCCGGCTTCCGGCCTACATCAGGCCGGTGCGCTCCGCCCCCCTGTTTGCGCGCGCGCGCGTTTTTTTCCGGCCACGCCCCCCTCGACTTCTGCCCGGAGACAGCCAGCTCAGTGCTGCAGCACGCCCCCATTCCTCCCAGCGTCCCCTATCATACAGGGAGAGGATCACATCTGCAGCGCAGGAGCGCTCAGCTACAACAGGCCTCCCCAGCGTTCACAGGGGATCGTGGTTACACAGCGCAGGAGCGCTCAGCAGCTTGGCAACTCTCCAGCAGGCAGGATGGGACCGAGCATCTCAGAGACGTCGGCAGAACGCAGGTAGGACTTCTCTGCTCTCAGCGCTGCGCTCCCGGCGGGCCACCCACTAATCTAGTCCCCTGCTTCGGCCTACCTCAGACCATCAGATCTCCGCCTCCCCGTGTTGCGCGCTCGTGTTTTTTTGTCCCAAGCATGACCCCTGCAGGTCCTGCCCGGTCCCTATCCGGGCAGCCCCCTACTGCAAAAAAAAAAAAAAATGAAGGACGGTTTTTCTTCTTTAGCAAGGCTGTCCCTGCAGTTTCTGAGACCTCCGCGGACCTGGGTGGGAGACAGGACCTGGGTGAGTGCTGCTCCTGCTTAGGAACAGACTATATCTCTTTAATTTTTTTTTGTTTTTTCCCCCTTTTCTCCTGTCTCCCCACTAGCGTCACTAGTGTTTTTTTCCTAAGCACCCTATAGCTTTTTATGCACGCACAGCCGGCTAGGTATAATCCTCCCAATCCAGGCTACGCCCCCCGCTCGGCTTGCGCCCCATGCCACCGCCAGCACCCGAGCTCCGCTGCGCTCCCTTATCCGGAGGGGTAGACCCTCTATCCCAGTCTGTGGACTCTCTCTCAAGGGCGTCTAGGACCATCGCGCAGGCGTTGCAGTCGCTCCCTACACTCGGCCATGCTCCCCCGGTCCAGCTGACTCTGGACAACAGTCGGTCTGATCCAGACCCTACCACTGGATCGCAGAAGGGGACCTGCTGGGCCTCCTCTCAAGCCCTCCCGGAGATTTCCATCACCTCCAGGCCCCGAGTGTTCCTCGTCTCCGAGACCGGCCGACCCTTTTTTCAGGAGAAGAGTCGGATGCAGCCTTGATGCTGATTCCAGATCAGAGGACTGAGGTCAGAGGTAGGGTGGTTAGTCCGGCCAAAGCGGTAAGTCATATGCTAGAGCCCCAGACGGACTCTGTGGCTACCCAGTGCTTGCATGTCTCCTTTAACACAGGTTAAGCGGGCACACAGGCAATTTGGTGACCATCCAGTCGTTGCTGAAATTCTATACAAGCACAGACAACCAGTCAAGATATTCAACAAGGGTAAGTCGTTTGATCTCCTTTTTTCTCCCTTCCTGAGTCTCTCAGGAAGGAATGGACAGGCTCGCCTATGGTCGCCCTGCTGCTTTTTTTCCGGCGGTCATCTTTCAGCTCTCCCGCACGGGCCATCGCTCCGGTTTTTCTTCAGACGACAGACACAGTACTCCTTCTGCCCTCGCCGCCATCTAGCTGGCAGCATCCATGATGTCCGGGTCCGATAACCTCCACAACGGTTTTTCGCGCAGGATCGAGCAATCCGGAATTCACACTTGGCACACAGTTTGCTCTAGCAGGTGAGTACATACTCATCGCATCTCCGTCAGCAGCTTACTGCCCAGTGAAAGCGGCTAGCAGCACGGGGGCCATCTGTCGGGCGATCTGGCTCAGAGACTGGTATGCGGACGCGGTTTCTAGGATATCACTTACAGTCCTCCTCTTTACAGGAGGTCGTTTGTTTGGGGACTGGCTTGATCAGTTCATCGACGAGATCACGGGAGCTTCGGTTCCACACACACAAGAAAACCAGGTCCCCGCAGAGGAACAGGAAGATTCCGTACCTCAATCCATGCCCTTTCTGGCGTTTTCTCAGCCACGCCAGCCATCGACAACGACATCCGGATCACAGCGCTACCCCGCTAGATGACTCTTGGTCGTTGCGCGCGGGCGCAGACCAGGGGGAGGCGCCTGTCTCATCTCAATCACGTCTGGCGGACTTGGATCATGGACCCCTGGGTCGGCGAGTTGCTGGACTCAGGGGACATAATAGTTTTCTCCAGCAAGTCTATCGTCGGACATACAGGTCGCACCAGCACAGATGTTCCTGCGTCTAGCAATAGCAGATGATCATTTTTGGTGATTCTGTACCTGGTCGCCTTGTCGATCAGGGGTTCTTCTTTTTGACGACGGTCTCCTAAGTGTTTAGGTCACCATCGATATCCTGTCCCGACTAGGCTAGCGCATCATTTGGAAGAAGCCCTCTCTGACCCCGGCCAGCAGGATTACCTTTCTAGGCATGGAGTTCGATACCATCCAAGGACGCGTGTCCCTCCAAAGAGACCTCCAGATCCTCCGTCACTCCGAGCGGAGAGTCTTCAGTCGGATGGTGGCGGCAATAGAGGCGGTTCCGTTTGCCGCTTCCACCTTCGTCTCCTTCAGCTCACTTGGCCGAACAGATGGGACAATTCTCTGTTCACCTTGAATCGCAGGATCCATTTGACTCCGGGATACCGCCGCTCGTTTTTATGGTGGACCAGCGGCCCTCATCGGTCCAGTGGAATGTCTTTCATACCAGTACACTGGCAGGCAGTCACCATCGATACCAGTCTTCCGACTGGAGAGCGGTGTTCCGAAGCACACGGCTCACGATCGGTGGTCCTCCCAGGAGAGCCGTCTGCCTATCAATTTTGTTTTAGGGATCAGAGTATTTTCTGCGAGCCCTGCAGATTTTTTTCAGCCCTTCATACAAGAATCGCCATCCAGAATCCAGTCGGGCATCACCTGGGCGAAACAAGGAGCGTCATGGTGATGACATAGGTGAAGAAGATCGTACAGTGGGCATAGCCTCACCACTCCAGATTTTGTCCACATTCATTTTTCCCCGCCGTGGAGAATTGGGCAGCGGACTATATCAGCAAGGTCTGGTGGCAGGCGAATGATCCCTAAACAGAGAGGCTTTCGAATGGATCTGCCTCAGATGAGATATTCCGAATGTTGACCTGATGGCTTCTCGATTCAACAATCAAGTCACAAGAGTCCTCAAGAAACTCAGAGCAGAGGGCATCCTAGTGGCTCTCATTGCCATGGATTGACCCAGGCAAGCGTTGTTCGCAGAGCTCACGCAGCTCATCAGACACCCCATGGTGGCTTCCAGATCGTCTGAACTTCCTGTCGCAAAGTCCTCTTTTACATCAATATTCAGAGGTTCTCAATTTGACCGCATGGCTGTGGAACCATGTCTACTAGCCCAGGAAGGCGTTATCCCACAGGTGTTACAGACCATGGTCAAAACTCAGAAGCCTCCGTCTTCAAACAAAGGCCTCCTTTCAAGAGGGTGAGGTCAACGTCAACGCATCTCCACTGGATCTGTCACTCCCAGTGTTACTGGCCTTCCTACAGTCAGGCTTACAGGCGGGTCTCTCGCCAGCAAGCTTCAAAGGGCAGGTGTCGGCTATATCTCTCTTTTCCAGAGAAATCAGGTGTCGGCTCTATATCTCTTTTCCAAAGAAATCTTGCATCTCGGCCGCAAGTCAGGACGTTCATCCAAGGAGTCGTCCATCTGGCACCGCTAGATCGTTCCCTGCTAGAACCATGGGACCTCCAGCTGGCTCTAGGGTCTCTTCAATTAGCCCCGTTCGATCCTCAATCTCACGCCTATCCGGGAAGGTGCCTTTGTTGGGGACAGTCACTTCAATCAGAAGAAGGTCTGCTCTGTAATCCCTCTCATGCGGGTCACTTTTTCTTGTTTTTTTCACCAAGACGAGATTGTTCGGCACCCGTCTCAGGTTTTTTCCTACCGGATGTAGTATCTGAATGAGGTGATGGTGGCTCCATCCTTCGGTCCAGCCTCCATTCGATTCTTGGAGAGGTCACGGCTTACACCGGATCTAGTGCGAGCTCGGAGGAGTTACGTTTCGAGATCCGCACCCCTCTGCATCTTGGACGGCCTATTCGTCCTGTCTACGGGACCCAGGAGGGGCATGCCGGCGTCCAAGGCTATCACTGCAAGTTAGGTCAGGCCGACCATATCAGAGGCCTACAGGATTAGAGTCAGGTTTTCTCCGAGGAGTGTAAAGGCCTTTCCACCGGTGCAATTGGGGCGTCTAGGACAGTCAGACGCCAGGCGTCAGCCAAGCAAGTCTTCAGAGCCGCCGCGTAGTCAAGCTTTTCTACCTTTTCCAGGTTTTCCAGGATACAGCAAGCGGCTTTGGCACACCTATGATAAGCCGGTTTACGTTTGCACCGAGCATTCTTACAGAGTTTTGGGTATATTTTGAATCTGTATGATTACTCCTGTACCCACCCAGGGACTGCTTTTGGACGTCCCATGGTCCTGTGTCCCCCAATGAAAGCGATAAAGAAGGATTTTTGTGTACCCACCGTAAAATCTCTTTCTCTGAGTCTTCATTGGGGGACACAGCACCCACCCTGTTTGGATATGGGGTTGCTCTTAGTTGCCGGGTGTTACTGGTTCTTTATGGAAACACGTTCTTCTGTACCCGGCTTATTTATGTTTTTATTTATGTTTTTATATATATATATATATATATATATATATATATATATATATATATATATATATTTATATACAGTATAGGTTTAGATAAGATACTGTGTGTTTCTTGTTATTACTTTGATTAGTTATGGTTGTTCAGGTTTCTCCTACTACTGCTTGTACACTTAACTGGCATAGATCCGCCTCCGGCTCAGGGTGTACACTGCTAGGGAGGAGCTAACTTTTTTGATGTTTACTTAGTCTCAGCCTCCTAGTCACAGCAGCATACACCCATGGTCCTGTGTCCCCCAATGAAGACTCAGAGAAAGAGATTTGACGGTGAGTACACAAAAATCCTTCTTTTAATAGTTTTTTATCCATAATTTAGAGGTCTGTATATGCTAAAACCATACCCGTGGTGGTCTGCAAATTTTGAGGTACTTCACTCGACCCGCTCAGTGACTTAGATGTTGACTTTGATTGGGTCTTTTCCCTGAATGAAGTGCCTATGAGAAAATAAAAAATAAATAAAGGAAAATTAAATAAAATAAGATTAAAGCAGGCGCGTTATAACAATAGCAGCCCACAGCCACCCAGGATTGTCACATCCATTATATGTGACAATCCTGGCACTTTACCCGGCTCTTCCCGATTGCACTGGTGCGGTGGCAATCAGGCTAATAAGGGGTTAATAACAGCTCACAGCTGCCACTAAGCTCTAGATTAGTAATGGCAGGGTCTATGAAAACCCTACCCCCATTACTAATCTGGAAGTGAAAAGAAATAAACACAAACAAAAAATAAGATAAAAACAATACCCTATTTCACTCCTTTATTAACTCCAAAAACACGCAGGTCTGTGGTAATCCACACGAGGGCCCATGACTATTCCAATTGCCTTTCTACATCGCCATCGGAGGCCCCGTAATGCGATCATGGGAAGCCGATGGTTGCCATGGTAGCACAGGGTTATGTGATGACTCCTGTCGCTATCATGACTCACATCCTGTTACAGCCGGCTGGCTTTAACAGGACAGCAGCATTTCAGCTGTTCAGAGCTCTGCCGCTCTGATCAGCAGAAATGAACAAGCGATCAGACGGCTAATCCTTACCCCTAGAGAGACTATTAAAATAAAAAAAGTAAAAAAAAAGTTTTATAGAATTAAAAAAACAACTAAAAGTTTAAATTATTCTCCATTCGCCCCACTAAAAATCAAAGGGTTAAAAAAATAAAAAATATACACTCATTTGGTATCGCAGAGTTCAGAATTGCCCAGTCTATCAAAATATAAAATGAATCAATTAGATCGGTAGATGGCGTAGCCGTAAAAAAAAATCCAACTGGCAAAGTTACGTTTTTTGGTCTTCGCAAATTTTCAGCAAAATGCAATACCAGGGAGTCAAAACGTAGCATCTGTGCAAAAATGGTACAGCTAAAAATGCAAACAAATAAGCCATCAGTGAGCCCCATATCCCGAAAAAAGAGAATTTTGTTTACTTACCGTAAATTCTTTTTCTTATAGTTCCGTATTGGGAGACCCAGACATTGGGTGTATAGCTTCTGCCTCCGGAGGACACACAAAGTACTACACTAAAAAGTGTAGCTCCTCCCTCTGAGCCTATACACCCCCTGGAGAGCCAGATCTAGCCAGTTTAGTGCAAAAGCTGAAGGAGAATAGCCACCCACAAGTAAAACAGAGCAAGAACCGGAACAACCGGAGACTCTGTCCACGACAACAGCCGGTGATAACACGCGGAACAAGAAACTGCCAACAGGCAACAGAGAGGGTGCTGGGTCTCCCAATACGGAACTATAAGAAAAAGAATTTACGGTAAGTAAACAAAATTCTCTTTTTCTTTATCGTTCCTATGGGAGACCCAGACATTGGGACGTCTCAAAGCAGTCCATGGGTGGGAATAAACAGAAAAAACTGAGAAGTAGGCAGAACCAAACTTCACAAATGGGCGACAGCCGCCTGAAGGATGCGTCTGCCCAAGCTCGCATCTGCCGAAGCATGAGCATGCACTTGATAGTGCCTTGAAAAGGTATGCAGGCTAGTCCAAGTGGCAGCCTGACAGACTTGCTGAGCCGTAGCCTGGTGCCTGAAAGCCCAAGAGGCACCGACAGCTCTGGTCGAGTGTGCATTGATCCCCGGCGGGGGAGGCACCTGAGAACACTAGTAGGCATCCGAAATGGTCGACCTAATCCAACGGGCTAAGGTCGGCTTAGAAGCAGAGAGGCCCTTACGCCGACCTGTGGTTAGCACAAAAAGAGAGGTGCACCGCCTAAGAGCAGCGGTGCGTGACACATAGATCCGGAGCGCTCGCACCAGATCCAGAGTATGCAACGCTTTTTCAAAGCGATGAACAGGAGCCGGACAAAAGGAAGGCAGCGTAATGTCCTGGTTAAGGTGGAAAGGAGAGACCACCTTAGGAAGAAAGTCCGGAGTCGGACGGAGAACCACATTATCTTGATGAAAAACCAAAAAAGGTGACTCCGAAGAGAGCGCAGCCAAATCAGAGACTCTCCTGAGGGAAGTTATGGCCACTAGAAAGACCACTTTCTGTGAAAGACGAAACAAAGAAACCTCCCTAAGAGGCTCAAAGGGGGGTTTCTGCAAGGCCGTGAGGACCAAATTGAGGTCCCAGGGATCCAAGGGCCGCCGGTAAGGCGGAATGATGTGACGCGCCCTGCATGAAGGTGCGGACCTGAGCCAGCCGGGCGATACGCCGCTGGAAAAGCACTGACAGAGCCGAGACTTGTCCCTTGAGAGAATTGAGGGACAGTCCTAGCTGCAGACCGGACTGTAGAAAGGACAGAAGGGTCAGCAAGGAAAAAGGCCAAGGAGCATGGCTGGAAGAGCGACACCAGGACAGGAAAATTTTCCAAGTCCTGTGATAGATTTTGGCCGAGGAAGACTTCCGGGCCCGAGTCATAGTGGAAATGACTTCAGGAGGAATGCCAGAAGCCGTCAAGATCCAGGACTCAAGAGCCACGCCGTCAATCTGAGAGCCGCAGAATTCTGGCGGAAAAACGGACCTTGTGAGAGAAGGTCTGGACGGTCCGGAAGATGCCACGGCACCTCCACGGACAGATGGAGCAGGTCTGGGTACCAAGCTCGCCTGGGCCAGTCTGGAGCAATGAGGATGACCCGACGGCCCTCCATTCTGATCTTGCGCAGGACTCTGGGCAAGAGAGCTAGAGGGGGAAACACGTAGGACAGACGAAACTGGGACCAGTCTTGAACCAGTGCATCCGCGGAGAATGCCTGAGGATCGTGGGAGCGAGCCACGTAAACCGGAACCTTGTTGTTGTGACGGGATGCCATTAGGTCCACGTCCGGAGTGCCCCACTTGCGACATATTGACTGAAACACTGCCGGATGCAGGGACCACTCGCCACTGTCCACGGTCTGACGGCTGAGATAATCTGCCTCCCAGTTTTCCACGCCTGGTATGTGGACTGCGGATATGGTGGACTTGGAGTCCTCCGTCCATTGAAGGATACGTTGTACCTCCAACATTGCCAGGCGGCTGCGTGTCCCGCCCTGGTGATTGATGTAGGCAACCGCTGTCGCGTTGTCTGACTGGACTCGGATGTGCTTGCCCGCCAATAGGTGGTGAAAAGCTAGGAGAGCCAGGAGCACGGCTCTGGTTTCCAGCACATTGATCGAGAGGGCTGACTCGGACGGAGTCCAAGTGCTCTGTGCTCGGTGGTGGAGACATACCGCTCCCCAGCCGGATAGACTGGCATCCGTGGTGAGGATCACTCAGGACGGAGCCAGGAAGGAGCGTCCCTGAGACAGAGAGAGGGGCCGAAGCCACCACTGAAGAGAGCTCCTGGTCCGTGGCGACAGAGCCACTAACCTGTGCAAGGAGGAAGGCCGCTTGTCCCAACAGCGGAGAATGTCCAGCTGCAGAGGACGCAGATGGAACTGGGCAAAGGGAACAGCCTCCATTGACGCCACCATTTGACCCAGCACCTGCATCAGGTGCCTGATGGAATAACGGCGGGGCCTCAGGAGAGAGCGCACCGCCAGTTGGAGGGACTGCTGTTTGATCAAGGGCAACTTCACAAGTGCCGGCAAAGTCTCGAACTGCATCCCTAGGTACGTGAGCCTCTGGGTCGGAGTCAGAGTGGATTTGGGCAGATTGACCAGCCACCCGAATTTGGCTAGAGTGGCAAGAGTGAGCGAGACACTCCGCTGACAGTCTGCGCTGGATGAAGCCTTGACTAGAAGGTCGTCCAGGTAAGGAATCACTGCCAACCCCTGGAGGTGCAGAACCGCAATCACTGCTGCCATGACCTTGGTGAATACCCGAGGGGCCGTGGCTAACCCGAAGGGGAGAGCCACGAATTGGAAATGTTCCTCTCCGATTGCAAAACGTAGCCAACGCTGGTGAGAAACTGCAATTGGCACATGCAGATAGGCATCTCTGATGTCGATGGATGCCAGGAAATCCCCTTGGGTCATTGAGGCAATGACTGACCGCAGAGATTCCATGCGAAAATGCCGCACCTGAACATGCTTGTTGAGAAGCTTGAGATCCAGGATGGGCCGGAAGGTACCGTTCTTTTTTGGAACTAGGAAGAGATTTGAGTAGAAACCTCTGAACCGTTCCCGGGCGGGAACCGGTACAATTACTTCGTTGGCCTGCAAGGATGCCATGGCCTGAGAGAAGGCGGCGGCCTTGGAGCAGGGGGGAGTTGACAGAAAAAATCTGTTTGGCGGGCTGGAAGAGAATTCTATCCTGTAGCCGTGGGAGATGACATCCCGCACCCACTGATCGGAGACGTGTTGACAGATAGTCAAGAGGAGGCTGCCTTAGCGGCAGCAGCTCCTGCGGCCTTCTGTGGACGCGCCTTTGTGCGCCAGTTGGATTTTTGGTTCTTGGCTGAGTTAGTGGACGAGGCCGAGGGCTTAGAGGACGACCAGTTGGAGGAACGAAAGGAACGAAACCTCGACTGGTTCCTACCCTGGACAGGTTTCCTGGTTTTGGTTTGTGGAATGGAAGTACTCTTCCCGCCAGTAGCTTCCTGAATAATTTCATCCAGTTGTTCACCGAATAGCCTGGACACAGCAAAAGGGAGCCCAGCAAGGTACTTCTTTAAAGAAGCATCTGCCTTCCACTCTCGAAGCCACAAGATCCTGCGGATAGCGAGGGAATTAGCCGAAGCCACCGCAGTGCGGTGAGAAGCCTCCAGCATGGCAGACATGGCATAGGATGAAAAAGCGGAAGCTTGGCAAGTTAAGGCAACCATTTCGGGCATAGATTCCCTGGCGAGGGAATGCATCTCCTCTAGAGAAGCAGAGATGGCTTTGAGAGCCCACACTGCCGCAAAAGATGGGGAGAACGAGGCCCCTGCCGCCTCATATACAGATTTGGCCAGAAGGTCAACCTGGCGGTCAGTGGAATCCTTAAGAGAGGTGCCATCAGCCACTGATACAACGGTCCAGGCTGAGAGTCTAGACACCGGGGGGTCTACCTTTGGTGAATGAGCCCATTCCTTGACCACCTCAGGTGGAAAGGGAAAACGGTCATCAGAACCACGCTTTGGGAAGCGTTTGTCAGGACAGGCCCAAGGCTTGGTCACAGCGGCCTGAAAACTGGAGTGGTTAAAGAACACACTCTTTGTCCTCTTAGGCAAGGTAAACTGGTGCTTTTCTGCCAGAGAGGGTTGCTCCTCTGATACTGGCGGATTGAGGTCCAGTACAGAATTAATGGACGCAATCAAATCACTAACATCTGAGTCACTTTCGGACAGATCAATGGGGCACATGGAGGTAGCCTCCGAGCCCCCTGTGAAGGTATCCTCCTCTTCCTGCGAGTCAGCTTCTGAAACAGAGCCGCGGGACGAGGAAGGGGAGGTAGCCCTGCGTCTCCTCTTAGGAGGACGGGGTCTGGGACCAGATGAGGAATCCTCTGTGAGCTCCGCTGAGAGAGCCCTAGCAGCAGAGGCGCCCTGTGAAGGGGGCTGATGCATGTTCAGCAAAGTCCGGGACAGCTGTCCCATGGAGTCGGCAAAAGACTGGGAGATAGACCTAGATAAGGATTCTACCCAAGCCGGGGGTTCAGACACAGGAGCCGGAGCAGCCGGAGAGACCACTGTGGGTGCGATTCCAGGCTGAGGCATTGTCAGGTTAGAGCAGGCATCACAATGTGGATATGTGCTCGGTTCATGCAGCACGAGCTTACATGCAGTGCATGCTGAATATAGCCTTGGAGCCTTGCTCCTCGTGTGAGACGTGCTGCTGAAGTGGGGGCTCTTGCCAGAGTGACCCCCAGAGAGTATTACAGAGGCCCACAACCAGAGGTTGTGGCTTACCAGACCGCTGGAGCGGTGTTGTGTGCCCTCCAGATCCCTAAGCCCGGACCCCCAAGCACCTCAGCAGGGATGCTGCAGCCAGTGCTGATCGCAGAGAAAACGCTGATAAAATGGCGCCGGAGCAAGGAGAGGGGGCGGGACCTGCTCTGAGAGCGGGATCTGGAGGGCCAAAGAGACTTACAGGGGAGGAGACATGAACCCAGTGAGGAGTGTCCCTCCCCTGTGCAGAACGGCCGCTGGGCGGAGCCGCACTGTCCCTCTGCATGAATGACATGCGAGGGCAGTGAAACCGAAAGTAGGCCTCCGGCGAAGCCGGGACCTAAATTTGAGCAGTGCGGCCGGCGCGCAGGCACCATCGGCGCAGTTCTCAGGCGACAGCCAGAGAACCGGCCGGAAAAGTCAGAAAACTCACTCAGCACACTCTCCCAACATAATAAAGTACAGGGACCCCGAATGTAAACGTCTCAGGTACTTAGCTTGCTGAGACGCAGGGTTCCAGGTCCCTGGGGATGAGTGCTCCGTCCAGCAGGATCCTGAAGGGCTGCGGATGGAGACCGGTCTCCTGCCAAGCATGGAGAACCGTGCTGGCTCCCACTTCAAGCCAGAGCCCGAGGGATGGTGAAGGAGCGCGGCATGTAAGGCTCCAGCCGTGGAATCAACCTTAACAGCACCGCCGACACAGTGGGGTGAGAAGGGACATGCCGGGGGTCCAGAGTTGGACCCGCTTTTCTTCAAACTCTTTCCAAAAATGAAAAATCAGATGAGAATGCATGTGTGGATGTATGCCTCCTGAACACAAAGCAATGAACTGGCTAGATCTGGCTCTCCAGGGGGTGTATAGGCTCAGAGGGAGGAGCTACACTTTTTAGTGTAGTACTTTGTGTGTCCTCCGGAGGCAGAAGCTATACACCCAATGTCTGGGTCTCCCATAGGAACGATAATGAAGAAGGGAATTTTGTTTACTTACCGTAAATTCCTTTTCTTCTAGCTCCAATTGGGAGACCCAGACAATTGGGTGTATAGCTACTGCCTCCGGAGGCCACACAAAGTATTACACTTAAAAGTGTAAAGCCCCTCCCCTTCTGCCTATACACCCCCCGTGGGATCACGGGCTGCTCAGTTTTAGTGCCAAAGCAAGAAGGAGGAAAGCCAATAACTGGTTTAAAAACAAATTCAATCCGAAGGAATATCGGAGAACTGAAACCATTGAACATGAACAGCATGTGTACCCGAAAAAACAAAAAGCCCGAAGGAAACAGGGCGGGTGCTGGGTCTCCCAATTGGAGCTAGAAGAAAAGGAATTTACGGTAAGTAAACAAAATTCCCTTCTTCTTTGTCGCTCCATTGGGAGACCCAGACAATTGGGACGTCCAAAAGCAGTCCCTGGGTGGGTAAAATAATACCTCGTGATAGGGCCGTAAAACGGCCCTTTCCTACATGGGGGCAATCGCCGCCTGAAGGACTCGTCTACCTAGGCTGGCGTCCGCCGAAGCGTAGGTATGCACCTGATAATGCTTGGTAAAAGTGTGCAGACTCGACCAGGTAGCCGCCTGGCACACCTGCTGAGCCGTAGCCTGGTGCCGTAATGCCCAGGACGCACCCACGGCTCTGGTAGAATGGGCCTTCAGCCCTGAGGGAACCGGAAGCCCAGCAGAACGGTAGGCTTCAAGAATTGGTTCCTTGATCCACCGAGCCAGGGTGGATTTGGAAGCTTGCGACCCTTTACGCTGACCAGCGACCAGGACAAAGAGAGCATCCGAGCGGCGCAGGGGCGCCGTGCGGGAAATGTAGATTCTGAGCGCTCTCACCAGATCCAACAAATGCAAATCCTTTTCACATTGATGAACTGGATGAGGACACAAAGAAGGTAAGGAGATATCCTGATTGAGATGAAAGGAGGATACCACCTTAGGGAGAAACTCCGGAATCGGGCGCAGAACCACCTTGTCCTGGTGAAACACCAGGAAGGGAGATTTGCATGACAGCGCTGCTAGCTCGGACACTCTCCGAAGAGACGTGACCGCTACTAGAAAGGCCACTTTCTGTGAAAGGCGAGAAAGAGAAACATCCCTCATAGGCTCGAAAGGCAGCTTCTGGAGAGCAATTAGAACCCTGTTCAGATCCCAGGGCTCTAACGGCCGCTTGTAAGGAGGGACGATATGACCAACCCCTTGCAGGAACGTGCGTACCTGAGGAAGTCGTGCTAGGCGCTTCTGAAAAAATACAGATAGCGCTGAGACTTGTCCTTTAAGGGAGCCGAGCGACAAACCTTTTTCCAAACCGGATTGCAGGAAGGAAAGAAAAGTAGGCAATGCAAATGGCCAGGGAGAAACTCCCTGAGCAGAGCACCAAGATAAGAATATCTTCCACGTCCTGTGGTAGATCTTGGCGGAGGTTGGTTTCCTAGCCTGTCTCATGGTGGCAATGACCCCTTGAGATAATCCTGAAGACGCTAGGATCCAGGACTCAATGGCCACACAGTCAGGTTCAGGGCCGCAGAATTCAGATGGAAAAACGGCCCTTGAGACAGCAAGTCTGGTCGGTCTGGTAGTGTCCACGGTTGGCCTACCGTGAGATGCCACAGATCCGGGTACCACGACCTCCTCGGCCAGTCTGGAGCGACGAGGATGGCGCGGCGGCAGTCGGACCTGATCTTGCGTAGCACTCTGGGCAACAGTGCCAGAGGTGGAAACACATAAGGCAGCCGGAACTGCGACCAATCTTGAACTAAGGCGTCCGCCGCCAGAGCTCTGTGATCGTGAGACCGTGCCATGAAAGCCGGGACCTTGTTGTTGTGCCGGGACGCCATTAGGTCGACGTCCGGCATCCCCCAGCGGCGACAGATCTCCTGAAACACGTCCGGGTGAAGAGACCATTCCCCTGCGTCCATACCCTGGCGACTGAGGAAGTCTGCTTCCCAGTTTTCTACGCCCGGGATGTGAACTGCGGATATGGTGGATGCCGTGTCTTCCACCCACCTCAGAATCCGCCGGACTTCCTGGAAGGCTTGCCGACTGCGTGTTCCTCCTTGGTGGTTGATGTATGCCACCGCTGTGGAGTTGTCCGACTGAATTCGGATCTGCTTGCCTTCCAGCCACTGCTGGAAGGCTTGTAGGGCAAGATACACTGCTCTGATTTCCAGAACATTGATCTGAAGGGTGGACTCTTGCTGAGTCCACGTACCTTGAGCCCTGTGGTGGAGAAACACTGCTCCCCACCCTGATAGACTCGCGTCTGTCGTGACCACCGCCCAGGATGGGGGTAGGAAGGACTTTCCTTTTGACAATGAGGTGGGAAGAAGCCACCACCGAAGAGATTCCTTGGCCGCCTGAGAAAGGGAGACGTTCCTGTCGAGGGACGTCGACTTCCCGTCCCATTGGCGGAGAATGTCCCATTGTAGTGGACGCAGATGAAACTGCGCGAAAGGGACTGCCTCCATTGCTGCTACCATCTTCCCTAGGAAGTGCATGAGGCGCCTCAGGGGATGCGACTGTCCTTGAAGGAGAGATTGTACCCCTGTCTGTAGTGAACGCTGTTTGTCCAGCGGAAGCTTCACTATCGCTGAGAGAGTATGAAACTCCATGCCAAGATATGTTAGCGATTGGGTCGGGGTCAGATTTGACTTTGAAAAGTTGATGATCCACCCGAAACTCTGGAGAGTCTCCAGCGCAACGGTCAGGCTGTGTTGGCATGCCTCTTGAGAGGGTGCCTTGACAAGTAGATCGTCCAAGTAAGGGATCACAGAGTGACCCTGAGAGTGCAGGACTGCTACTACTGCTGCCATGACCTTGGTGAAGACCCGTGGGGCTGTCGCCAGCCCGAAAGGCAGAGCTACGAACTGAAGGTGTTCGTCTCCTATAACGAAGCGTAGAAAACGCTGGTGCTCTGGAGCAATCGGCACGTGGAGATAAGCATCCTTGATGTCTATTGATGCTAGGAAATCTCCTTGAGACATTGAGGCGATGACGGAGCGGAGGGATTCCATCCGGAACCGCCTGGTTTTCACGTGCTTGTTGAGCAGTTTTAGGTCCAGAACGGGACGGAAAGACCCGTCCTTCTTTGGCACCACAAACAAATTGGAGTAAAAACCGTGACCTTGCTCCTGAAGAGGAACAGGGATCACCACTCCTTCTGCCTTTAGAGTGCACACCGCTTGCAGAAGAGCATCGGCTCGGTCGGGAGGTGGAGAAGTTCTGAAGAATCGAGTTGGAGGACGAGAACTGAACTCTATCCTGTACCCGTGAGACAGAATGTCTCTCACCCAACGGTCTTTGACCTGTGGCAGCCAAATGTCGCCAAAGCGGGAGAGCCTGCCACCGACCGAGGATGCGGAGAGAGGAGGCCGAAAGTTATGAGGAAGCCGCCTTGGGAGCGGTTCTTCCGGCTGTCTTTTTTGGGCGTGACTGAGCCCGCCAAGAATCTGAGCGCCTCTGATCCTTTTGAGTCCTTTTGGACGAGGAGAATTGGGACCTGCCCGAGCCTCGAAAGGACCGAAACCCCGACTGTCCCCTCCTCTGTTGAGGTTTGTTTGAATTGTGCTGGGGTAAGGATGAATCCTTACCCTTGGACTGTTTAATGATTTCATCCAATCGCTCACCAAACAGTCGGTCACCAGAAAATGGCAAACTGGTTAAGCACTTTTTGGAAGCAGAATCTGCCTTCCATTCCCTTAACCACAAGGCTCTGCGTAAAACCACGGAGTTGGCGGACGCCACTGCCGTACGGCTCGTAGAGTCCAGGACAGCATTAATCGCGTAAGACGCAAATGCAGACATTTGAGAGGTTAAGGACGCCACCTGCGGAACAGATGTACGTGTGACCGTGTCAATCTGTGTAAGACCAGCTGAAATAGCTTGGAGTGCCCATACGGCTGCGAATGCTGGAGCAAACGACGCGCCGATAGCTTCATAGATGGATTTCAACCAGAGCTCCATCTGTCTGTCAGTGGCATCTTTAAGTGCAGCCCCATCCTCCACTGCAACTATGGATCTAGCCGCAAGCCTGGAGATTGGAGGATCCACCTTGGGACACTGGGTCCAGCCCTTGACCACGTCAGGGGGAAAGGGATAACGTGTATCCTTAAGTCGTTTGGAGAAACGCTTATCTGGATAAGCGTGGTGTTTCTGGACTGCCTCTCTAAAGTCGGAGTGGTCCAGAAAAGTACTGAATTTACGCTTGGGATACCTGAAATGGAATTTCTCCTGCTGTGAAGCTGACTCCTCCACTGGAGGAGCTGGGGGAGAAATATCCAACATTCTATTGATGGACGCTATAAGATCATTCACTATGGCGTCACCATCAGGTGTATCCAGATTGAGAGCGGTCTCAGGATCAGAATCCTGATCAGCTACCTCCGCCTCATCATACAGAGAGTCCTCCTGCTGGGACCCTGACCAGTGTGATGAAGTCGAGGGCCGCTCCCAGCGAGCTCGCTTAGGCTGTCTGGGACTGTCGTCCGTGTCAGAGCCTTCACCCTGGGATGCATGGGACACCCCCGGAGCCCGGAGTTGTTCCAACTGAGGGGGACCAGGGAGCAATGATTCAACAGTGCCCATGGTCTGAGTTACCGGTCTAGACTGCAAAGTTTCTAGAATTTTAGTCATAGTCACAGACAATCTATCAGCAAAAACTGCAAACTCCGTCCCCGTCACCTGGACAGTATTCACAGGTGGTTCTCCCTGGGTCACCTCTAGCAGAGGCCCCGGCCGAGCAAGTGCCACAGGAGCCGAGCACTGCACACAATGGGGGTCAGTGGAACCTGCCGGTAGAATAGCCTCACATGCGGTACAAGCAGCATAGAAAGCCTGTGCCTTGGCACCCTTGCTTTTTGCGGACGACATGCTGTTGTCTCCTCTGAGCAATCTAGGAGGGTATATAGCCAAGAATCAATAACGACCGTACAGTGCAATGTATAGCATGCAAGCATAAAAATACAAATGTACACTTCGGCACTATTGGGGTCAGCACCACAGGTGCTGCTTACCGCCCGCTCAAAAGCGGGTGTGTGGTCGCCAGAATCCCGTGTCTGGGTCTCCCAGAACTTGTCTCCCTTCTCCAGCTCAGACTGCACACAGGAATGGCTGCCGGCGTCCTGTGGAGAGGGGCAGGCCGTGGGCGTGCCTCAGACAAAGTGCGGGAAAGTGGCGTCCCACTGTGCCCAGTGTGAGGGCTGGAGTATGTAAAGTAGACTCCAGCCCTCGGCGCTGACGTTCTGTACAGCGTCCCGCCCTTCCCCTGACTGGCAGGCCTGGGGGCGGGAACGAAACGAAACTAGGCCGCAAAAGCCGGGGACTCGAGTAGTAAGCGCGGCCGTCATATATGCACGGCCAGCGCGGAAGTCCCCGGCGCACCACAAGTCCCAGCCGCGCCGCAGTGTAAAACTGACAGCAGCGGCCGGCGCGGCAGTTCCCAATACATTGACACACTCAGCAAGCTGTAGTTAGTCATGGCACAAGTGCGCAGCGCTGTTGTCCCCGGCGCACTAACACACCCAGCAATGCTGTAGTGTGACTGTGCGCGGTCTGTACGGGGACACAGAGTACCTTGAAGTAGCAGGGCCATGTCCCTGAAGATACTCAGCTCCATGTCCAGCAGATTCCCAGGGGCTGTGGATGGAGCACGGCCTCAGTGCCTGGAGACCGGTAAGATCCCACTTCACCCAGAGCCCTAAGGGGGATGGGGAAGGAAAGCAGCATGTGGGCTCCAGCCTCCGTACCCGCAATGGGTACCTCAACCTTAACAAACACCGCCGACAAAAGTGGGGTGAGAAGGGAGCATGCTGGGGGCCCTAGTATGGGCCCTCTTTTCTTCCATCCGACATAGTCAGCAGCTGCTGCTGACTAAACAGTGGAGCTATGCGTGGATGTCTGACCTCCTTCGCACAAAGCATGAAAACTGAGGAGCCCGTGGGGGGTGTATAGGCAGAAGGGGAGGGGCTTTACACTTTTAAGTGTAATACTTTGTGTGGCCTCCGGAGGCAGTAGCTATACACCCAATTGTCTGGGTCTCCCAATGGAGCGACAAAGAAAATGAGAACACTACAAGTTGCAGAAAATGCCGCAGAAAGTGCTCCAATTTTTTGGACAAACCTTTTTTTAACCCCTTATATAAAAGTAAACCTAAACATGTTTGGTATCAACGAACTCATACCAACCTGAAGTATCACACCCACCCATCAGTTTTACCATACAGTGAACACGGTGAATAAAGTACCCCATAAACCATTGTCCAATCACACTTTTTTGTAATTTTTCCGCACATGGAAATTTTGTGCTGTTTTCCAGTACCATATATGGTAAAACTCATGGTTTCACTTAAAAGACCAATACGTCCCGCAAAAAACAAGCCCTCTTATGGCAAGATTGACGGGAAAAATAAAAAAGTTACGACTCTTGGAAAAAGGGGAGCAAAAAACAAAAACGGAAAAATCGTCCAGGGGTTAGGGGGTTAAAGGTGGGATTCCGTGAGCCCATCAGGGACATTGAGAAAACAAAGACTCTGCATGAGGTGGAAGACCTAAAAACCCTACCAAAACATTTCCAATTGTACCATAAATCTGACTGAAGCAAATTAAAGGAGTTGTCCGACATTAGCTTACCAAAAAATGTTGAGTTTATCTGTGCTGTATTGTCATATAAAACACCCCTACATTGTTATTTTTGTTTTCTAACTTTTGTTCCTATTGAATTATCCCTTTATTCTCTGCAGTTCTTTGTTTACATTTTGCTCTAGCAAACTGACCACTTCCTGTGCAAAACCTCAGTTAGAGCTGGCACTGCCCGGCCTCAGTGTCCAGCCCCGTCCCCTGCCCGCCCCCTGCACACACATTCCCTGTCAGTATTCTACCCCAGCACCTGATCTGTTATCACTCTAGCAATGAAAATAACAGCCCCACATCGGGCTCTGCGCCACACACACACACACACACACACACACACACAACGCACGCACGCACACATCGGGCTCTGCGCCACACACACACACACACACATAGGGCTCTGCGCCACACACATACACACACACACACAAACACACACACATCGGGCTCTGCGCCACACACATCAGGCTCTGCAACCCTCCCCCCCACACACACACACACACACACACACGGCGCTCTGTAGCGACCTCCCCCTCACCATCGTTCTGTACCGACCCCTACCCCCATAGGGAACACATGTAGGCTACATTCACATGACCGTTCCGTTTTTGCGGTCCGCAAAAAATGGCCAATTTTTTCACGGATACATCCGTGTCTTCCGTTTTTTTGCGGACTGCAAAAAACGGAAGCAGCAAGAAAGATAAATAGATGAGTAGATATAGAGATGAATAGATAGATATAGAGACAGAGAGATAGAGGGATGAATGAATGAACAGAGGGTTAGACAGATAGATAGATAGATAGATAGCTAGATAGATAGATAGATGAGAAAGACATATAATGTCCTACCCCCCTGCATATTCTAAGCTGGCACCCTTTAGTGACTTTCATGTGGCACTAAAGTGTGCTTAGCCTTGTATTTATCCAAAAAATAAATAAAAAATAATTAAAAAAAAAACATACTTTTGTAGCCAGCTAGGGTAAAGCAGATGGTTGCAGCCTGCAAACCACAGCTGGCAGCTTCACCTTGGCTGGTAATCCAAAACAGAGGGCACCCCACGCTGTTATTTTAAATTAAATAAATAGTTTAAAACAAAAAACATGGGGTCCCCCCAAATTGGATCACCAGCCAAGGTAAAGCAGACAGCTGTGGTCTGGTATTCTCAGACTAGGGAGGCCTACTGTTATTGGACACTCCCCAGCCTAAAAATAGCAGGCCACAGCCGCCCCAGAAGTGGTACATCCATTAGATGTGCCAATCCTGGTGCTTCGCCCCAACTCATCCCGTGCCCTGGTGCGGTGGCAAACGGGATAATATATGGGGTTGATGCCAAATGTGTAATGTCACCTGGCATCAAGCCCTGGGGTTAGTGATGTCACGCGTCTATCAGATATCCGACATCACAAACCCAGTCAGTAATAGAAAAAAATAGACAACAAAAAAAATAGTTTTATTTGAAAAAACACTACTCAAAACATTCCCTCATTCACCAATTTATTCAAAAGAAAAACAAATCCAGGTCCGGCATAATCCAATAAGGGGGTCCCATGACGATCCATACCATAGTCAATGTACCAGTCAATGAAGAACAGAATGTTCCTCATTGGCTGGGAGAGTAATGCAGTGACCTGAGCTAACATCAATAGCCCAGGTCACTGCAGGGGATGCCGAGCGCTGCTATCAGGAGGTTAGATGAAATCATTACCTGCGGTGACGATCTTCGCTTCACTCCTGTCAGATCTGTCCCTGACTTCTATGCCCGCCGCGTTCTCAGCAGTATCGCCCGAGACGTCACCGCTAGTGACGTGAGAACGCAGCGGCATAGAAGGCACTGACAGCGCTGACAGGAGTGAAGCGAAGATCGTCACAGCAGGCAATGATGTCATCTAACATCCCTGCCTGCGCTGCAATGTGAGAGGCTGCTGAGCCTGCAATGAAGGCAGCCGCGGGGCTGGAGCGGGACACAGACTGCACGGGCACTCCTGCTATCCTGAGCAGGGGGCCTGGTGCTGGCGGTAACACCGTGGGCGGGGAGAGTACGGGGTGCGGAGGAATGTGTGGGAGGGTGCAGGGAAGAGGGGCGGGGACTCCACACACTGTACCCGCCCAGCAGGGCGGCAACATGCTGTTCCAAATTTGCATGTCAACATGGTCCTGCCCATGTTGACATGAAATGACCGAAGCAGCAAAATCGTGGCAGGAGCGGTCACATGACCGCTCTGAGCCGGGGGAGAAAGGCTGACAGCAGGGCAGGTAAGTGGTCACTAGCTACTTACCTGCCCCAATGTAGCCCAATAGGGTAATAATGAAGAAAAGTCAAAATAAGCCGGATAACCCCTTTAATTATAAAGGCCATAGATCAGAGGTTAGAGGTGGTAACCTATTTAAGGCCCTTGCACAACTTGAGTCATTGGATTTATAGATTGGACACAAGGACTCCTATTGGGCTCAATGAGAGCTTTGACAGCTTTCTTTAATTGGGTATTTTTATGTGGTGTGAGAATGGGACTGTTTGTGTTAAATTATTTTTAATTGTTTCTTTTTCTATTTATCCATAATTTAGAGATCTGTATATGCTAAAACCATACCCGTGGTAGTCTGCAAATTTTGAGGTACTTCACTCGACCCGCTCAGTGACTTAGATGTTGACTTTGATTGGGTTTTTTCCCTGAATGAAGTGCCTATGAGAAAATAAGAAAAAAGATTATTATCTAAGAAAAGTGGAGAAAAACATTGTACAACAATTTAATTATAGTTAGGATACAACTATTATTTAATACATTTACTCAATAATTTAGTTTTTTGCATTTCTTGATTTTGCTTGCCGTATGGCCTGTCATTTTTAATTTTGCATATAATATTTCTGTTTACACAACAACATGAACACTATGCACTTTTTTTGTTTGTCTATTGATTAGTGATGGACAGACCCGGACTCTAAAATTTAGAATCCAAGAGGTTTTAAAAATACCCTAGTACCGGACCTGGGCCTGGAGTTCTCAGGGAACTCCGGATAATGTTCCGGAACCTTTGGAAATAAAAAATAAAAAAAGGAAAAAAAGAGAATTTTGTTTACTTACCGTAAATTCTTTTTCTTATAGTTCCGACATGGGAGACCCAGACCATGGGTGTATAGCTTCTGCCTCCGGAGGACACACAAAGTACTACACTAAAAAGTGTAGCTCCTCCCTCCGAGCATATACACCCCCTGGATGACAGAATCCAACCAGTTTAGTGCAAAAGCTAAAGGAGGACATCCACCCATAAGTAGATATAGAGTAAAACCCGGAATAACCGGAACCTCTGTCTACAACAACAGCTGGTGAAAACACACGGAACAAGAACTGCCAACAGGCAACAGGGAGGGTGCTGGGTCTCCCATGTCGGAACTATAAGAAAAAGAATTTACGGTAAGTAAACAAAATTCTCTTTTTCTTCATCGTTCCTTATGGGAGACCCAGACCATGGGACGTCTCAAAGCAGTCCATGGGTGGGAATAAACAGAAAGCTGAGAAGTAGGCAAAACCTAACTTCACAAATGGGCGACAGCCGCCTGAAGGATGTGTCTGCCCAAGCTCGCATCTGCCGAAGCATGAGCATGCACTTGGTAGTGCTTCGAAAAGGTATGCAGACTGGACCAAGTGGCAGCCTGACAGACCTGCTGAACCGTAGCCTGGTGCCTAAAAGCCCAAGAGGCACCGACAGCTCTGGTCGAGTGCGCTTTAATCCCCGGCGGGGGAGGCACCTGAGCACATTGGTAGGCATCGGATATGGCCGACCTAATCCAACGAGCTAGGGTCGGTTTGGAAGCCGAGAGACCCTTGCGCTGACCTGTGGTCAGCACAAAAAGAGGTGCACCGCCTAAGAGCAGCGGTGCGTGACACATAGATCCGGAGCGCCCGCACCAAATCTAAAGTATGCAATGCTTTCTCAAAGCGATGCACAGGGGCCGGACAAAGGGAAGGCAATGAAATGTCCTGGTTAAGGTGGAAAGGAGATACCACCTTAGGGAGAAAATCCTGCGTCGGACGGAGAACCACCTTGTCTTGGTGAAAAACCAAAAAGGGTGACTCCGAAGAGAGCGCAGCCAAATCAGAGACTCTCCTGAGAGAAGTTATGGCCACCAGAAAAACCACTTTCTGGGAAAGTCGAAACAAGGGAACCTCCCTAAGAGGCTCAAAGGGGGGTTTCTGTAAGGCCGTGAGGACCAGATTAAGGTCCCAGGGATCCAAGGGCCTCCGATAAGGAGGAATGATGTGAGATGCGCCCTGCATGAAGGTGCGCACCTGAGCCAGCCGCGATACGCCGCTGGAACAACACTGAAAGAGCCGAGACCTGTCCCTTGAGGGAATTGAGGGATAGTCCTAGCTGCAGACCGGACTGTAGAAAAGACAGGATGGTCGGCAAGGAAAAAGGCCAAGGAGCATGGCCGGACGAACGACACCAGGACAGGAAAATTCTCCAAGTCCTGTGGTAAATCCTGGCCGAGGAAGACTTCCGAGCCTGAGTCATAGTGGAGATGACCTCGGAAGGAATGCCTGAAGCCGTCAGGATCCAGGACTCAAGAGCCACGCCGTCAACCTGAGGGCCGCAGAATTCTGGCGGAAAAACGGACCTTGTGAGAGAAGGTCTGGGCGGTCCGGGAGATGCCACGGCACTTCCACGGACAGACGGAACATGTCTGGGTACCAAGCTCGTCTGGGCCAGTCTGGAGCAATGATTATGACCCGACGGCCCTGATTCTGATCTTGCGCAGGACTCTGGGCAAGAGAGCTAGGGGAGGAAACACATAGGCTAGACGGAACTGGGACCAATCCTGAACCAGCGCGTCCGCTGCCAAGGCCTGAGGATTGTGGGAGCGAGCCACGTAAACCGGGACCTTGTTGTTGTGCCGGGATGCCATGAGATCCACTTCCGGAGTGCCCCACTTGCGGCAGATTGACCGAAACACCGCCGGATGCAGGGCACACTCACCGCTGTCCACGGTTTGACGGCTGAGATAATCTGCCTCCCAGTTTTCTACGCCTGGGATGTGGACTGCGGATATGGTGGACTTGGAGTCCTCCGTCGACTGAAGGATGCGTTGTACCTCCAACATTGCCAGGCGGCTGCGAGTCCCGCCCTGGTGATTGATGTAGGCAACCGCTGTCGCGTTGTCTGACTGGACTCGAATGTTCTTGCCCGCCAACAGGTGGTGAAAGGCTTCGAGAGCTAGGAGCACAGCTCTGATTTCCAGAACATTGATCGAGAGGGCTGATTCGGACGGAGTCCAAGTGCCCTGTGCTCGGTGGTGGAGAAACACTGCTCCCCAGCCGGACAGACTGGCGTCCGTGGTGAGAATTACCCAAGACGGGATCAGAAAAGAGCGTTCCTGGGATAGAGAGAGGGGCCGAAGCCACCACTGAAGAGAGCTCTTGGTCTGTGGCGACAGAGTCACTAGCCTGTGCAAGGAAGAGGTCCGCTTGTCCCAACAGCGGAGAATGTCCAGCTGCAGAGGACGCAGATGTAACTGGGCAAAGGGAACCGCTTCCATTGACGCCACCATCTGACCCAGTACCTGCATGAGGTGCCTGATGGAATGACGGTGGGCCCGCAACAGAGAGCGCACCGCCCAATGAAGGGACTGCTGTTTGACTAAGGGCAGCTTGACAAGTGCCGGCAGAGTCTCGAATTGCATCCCTAGGTACGTGAGTTTCTGGGTCGGGGTCAGAGTGGACTTTGGCAGATTGACAAGCCACCCGAATTGGACAAACGTGGCAAGAGTGAGCGAGACACTCCGCTGACAGTCTGCACTGGATGAAGCCTTGACTAGAAGGTCGTCCAGGTAAGGAATCACTGCCAACCCCTGGAGGTGCAGAACCGCAACCACTGCTGCCATGACCTTGGTGAATACTCGAGGTGCCGTGGCTAGCCCGAAGGGGAGAGCCACGAATTGGAAGTGTTCCTCCCCGATTACAAAACGGAGCCAACGCTGGTGTGAAACTGCAATTGGCACATGCAAATAGGCATCTTTGATGTCGATGGATGCAAGAAAATCTCCCTGGGTCATTGAGGCAATGACTGATCGCAGAGATTCCATGCGAAAGTGCCGCACCTGAACATGCTTGTTGAGAAGCTTGAGATCCAGGATGGGCCGGAAGGAACCGTTCTTTTTGGGGACTAGGAAGAGGTTTGAGTAGAAACCTCTGAACCGTTCCCGAGCGGGAACCGGTACAATCACTCTGTTGGCCTGCAAGGATGCCACGGCCTGTGAGAAGGCGGCGGCCTTGGAGCAGGGGGGAGTGGACAGAAAAAATCTGTTTGGCGGGCTGGAAGAAAATTCTATCCTGTAGCCGTGCGAGATGATATCCCGCACCCACTGGTCGGAGACGTGTTGAAACCACACTCGCCAAAGTGGGAGAGCCTGCCACCGACTAAGGACGTTTCTGGCGCGGCCCGATAGTCAAGAGGAGGCTGCCTTGGTGGCAGCGGCTCCTCCGTTCTTCGGAGGACGAGGCTTCGTGCGCCAGTTGGGTTTTCGATCCTTAGCTGAGTTAGTGGACGAGGCTGAGGGCTTAGAGGAGGACCAGTTAGAGGAACAAAAGGACCGAAATCTCGACTGGTTCCTGCCCTGGACAGGTTTCCTGGTTTTAGTTTGTGGCAAGGAAGTACTCTTCCCGCCAGTAGCTTTCTTAATGATTTCATCCAGTTGTTCACCGAACAGCCGGGTCCCAGAAAAAGGGAGCCCAGCTAGAAACTTCTTGGAAGCAGCGTCTGCTTTCCACTCACGAAGCCACAAGATCCTGCGGATCGCGAGGGAATTAGCGGAGGCTACCGCTGTGCGGTGAGACGCCTCCAAAATGGCAGACATAGCATAGGATGAAAAAGCCGAAGCTTGGGAAGTTAAGGCAACCATTTCGGGCATAGAGTCCCTCGTGAGGGAGTGCATCTCCGCCAGAGAAGCAGAGATGGCCTGAAGAGCCCACACTGCTGCAAAGGACGGGGAGAAAGAGGCCCCTGCCGCTTCATATACAGATTTGGCCAGAAGGTTAACCTGGCGGTCAGTGGAGTCCTTAAGAGAGGTGCCATCCGCCACAGACACAACTGTCCGGGCTGAGATTCTAGACACCGGAGGATCTACCTTTGGTGACTGAGCCCACTCCTTGACCACCTCAGGTGGAAAAGGAAAACGGTCATCAGAGGTACGCTTAGGAAAGCGTTTGTCAGGGCAGGCCCTGGGTTTGGTCACAGTGGCCTGAAAACTGGAGTGGTTAAAAAACGTACTCCTTGCTCTCTTAGGTGAGGTAAACTGGTGTTTTTCTACCAAAGAAGCTTGTTCGTCTGACACTGGTGGATTAAGGTCCAGTACGGAGTTAATGGACGCAATCAAGTCACTAACATCCGCATCACCTTCAGGTAGATCAATGGGGTACATAGACGTAGCGTCTGAGCCCACAGTAAAGGCATCCTCCTCGCCTTGCGATTCAGCACGTGAATCAGAGCCGTGGGACGAGGAAGGAGAAGAGTCCCTGCGTCTCCGTTTAGGAGGACGGGGTCTGGGATCAGATGAAACATACTCTGTGAGCTCTGCAGAGCGAGTCGGAGCAGCAGAGGCACCCTGAGAAGGGGGCTGATGCATGGTTAGCAGAGTCCGTGACAGCTGTCCCATGGAGTCGGCAAAGGACTGGGAGATAGCTTTAGAAAACGATGCTACCCAAGCCGGGGGTTCAGCCACCGGGGCTGGAGCAGCCGAAGGGACCACTGGGGAGACTCCAGGCTGAGGCACCACCACGGTAGAGCAGGCATCACAGTGTGGATATGTGCTCGGTTCGGGCAGTATGAGCTTACATGCAGTGCATATAGAGTAATGCTTTGCAGCCTTGCTCCTAGTGACAGACATGCTGCTGAGGTGGAGGCTCTGTAGTAAAGAATTCACTCCTTCAGAAAGACCCCCAGAGAGTGTATAAAAGTCCACAACCAGAGGTTGTGGCTTACCAGGCCGTTTTTGTGTGCCCTCCGGATTCCCAGCTTGGACCCCCAGACAGCTTGCAGAGCTGCAGCAGCCAGCGCCGATCAGTGTGAAAACGCTGAGAAAATGGCGCTGGAGTGAGGAGGGGGGGCGGGGGTTAATCCAAGAGCGGGAACCGGAGGGCTAAGGAGAAATACAGGGGAGGGAAACATCTCCCCAGAGAGGAGTGTCCTCCCCTCTGCTGAACGGCCGGTGGGCGGCGCCGCACTGTCCCCCTGCATGACTGACATGCAGGGGAAGAGAAACGAAAGTAGGCCGCGGCCGAAGCCGGGGCCTAAATTTATCCATGCGGCCGACGAGCAGGCACCCTCGGCGCGGTTCTCAGGAAAAAACCAGAGAACCGGCCGGAAATCACAGCAAAGGAACCCCTGGTGCCGCCATGCTCAAATAACACACTCTCCCCACACAAGGGACCCCTGAATAACGTCTCATATACTTAGCTTTTTGAGACGCAGGGCCATGTCCCTGAGGGATGAGCGCTCCGTCCAGCAGGGGCCTGAAAGGGCTGCGGATGGAGACCGGTCTCCTGCAGAGCAGTGAGAACCGTGAAGGCTCCCACTTCAAGCCAGAGCCAGAGGGGATGGTGAAGGAGCGCGGCATGGAAGGCTCCCGCCTTGAGATCAACCTTAACAGCACCGCCGACACAGTGGGGTGAGAAGGGACATGCCGGGAGTCCAGGATGGACCCGCTTTTCTTCCAATTCTTTAATTAAAAATCAAAAGAGGATGCATGTGTGTGTATGACCTCCTGAACACAAAGCATTGAACTGGTTGGATTCTGTCATCCAGGGGGTGTATATGCTCGGAGGGAGGAGCTACACTTTTTAGTGTAGTACTTTTTGTGTCCTCCGGAGGCAGAAGCTATACACCCATGGTCTGGGTCTCCCATAAGGAACGATGAAGAAATAAAGAAAATAAGAATAAAGCATGCGCGTTATAACAATAACAGCCCACAGCCACTCAGGATTGTCACATCCATTAGATGTGACAATCCTGGCACTTTACCCGATTCTTCCCGATTCCCCTGGTGCGGTGGCAATCAGGCTAATAAGGGGTTAATAACAGCTCACATCTGCCACTAAGCCCTAGATTAGCAATGGCAGGGTCTATGAAAACCCTACCCCCATTACTAATCTGTAAGTGAAAAGAAATAAACACAAACACAAAATAAGATAAAAACAACACCCTCTTTCACTCCTTTATTAACCCCAAAAACACCCAGGTCTGATGTAATCCACACGAGGTCCCATAACGATTCCAGCTCTGCTACATCTGAAGTGACAGCGCATAGAATATGACCACCCGCTGTGATCTTAAGGCAGAGAATGAGTCGCAGCGATGTGTGGTGACGTAACGTAGGTTATTTGCGGTCACAGCTGGAGGTGCCCATTGTCATCCACCTATGATCGCAGGTAACCTGACCTCATTGAACTGAGTGACCACTACTGGGTTGGGTTTGTTATTCGGTATGAATACACAAATGTAGAAATGATTGGATTTGAACAATCCGAACCCGAATATTTTAGCATTCGCCCATATCTAGTCATCACTAATGATAATTTTAAGGATGTCTAAAACTGATCAACTAGGAAAAGGTTGTTGCATTACTCGTAAATCAAATGCCATGTCCTTCAATTTGTCCAATTATTAATACCAGGTTTTGGTTAAAATGAGGCTACCATTTCAAGGTTCATTTTTCATCAAGGAGAAACTAAGCTGAAAATCTATCTTTTGAACCATGTGCATTGAATATTTTTTTGGTATGGTATCAGAGGACTCAGGAAGGAAAAATGTATGTAACAAAATTAAAACATTGTCGTCCATTTGGCTTATCCCTAATCTATTAATTTTACATCTAGGTGGTAAGATAGATGACATCTTTATTATCTTGAGAAGTACCGGTCCTGAACTGCAGAGCTTCATGACTTGGTTGAACAATAACCCATATAACATCAAACTAACCTATAAGGCAGATCGGGAGGCAATTGATTTTCTGGACTATAATATAAAAATGGGGTACCAGACAGAAAAGGGTACTCCACGGGTACAATTATTATCAACAAGTAAGAGGGAAGAATCTTTTCTCTTTCGTTTCATTGGGGGACACAGGACCGTGGGTTATGCTGCTGCTGTCACTAGGAGGCTGACACTAAGTAGACAAAAAAAGTTAGCTCCTCCCTAGCAGTATACACCCTGAGCCGGAGGCGGACTCAAATCAGTTTTTGCTTAGTGTCGTAGGAGGCTGATGTGGGCCATCTCGGCCCCCCTCAGCTACATTTTTCTTGCGTATTTGTCATTTTTTTCGGCGATGCTCATCGCTCTCATTCTCCTTTTTCTCTGTTTCTGCAGGTGTCGCCTATGTTCACCCTCATTCCCTCCAGCCCTGTGGGTACTACTCCCCAGGGTCGCAGAGGTTTGAGGTGTCGGGCCCTCTCCCCCGTCCATTCCCGTGGTACCACTCCCGGGAGTGCATGTGGGGCAGATCCTACATGGGCACCCCTGATCCACCGTGCGGTATTACTCCAAAGGGCGCACAGGGACAAGCTAAAGAGGTTGGACCCCCGCAGCGTTTTCACCTTTTCGGATGGGGCCCACATCGCTGCCTACAGTCGCAGAAGAGCTTCTTCCCTCCATCAGGCGTCCACCTCTCTGCCTCTCTAGACGCCTCTCCCCGCGTCCCTGAAGCCCACAGCCTTACCTTCAGGTGTGCGCTGCACACAGGCAAGTGCAGAGCCCACTGCCTGCACACCGGACCATCCCTGGAGCGGCACCGCAGATGTCAGGTAGGACAGTCTCTCCCCTACCTTCTCCCCCTCGGGCGGCTGAAAATTTAAGCCCCGGTCTCGGCCTAGTCTCCCTGCATCCCAGCCACGCCCCCCGCTGCAACGGTATTGGCTTGCCGGCCGTTCCGCCCCCGACTCCGCCCACCGCTCAGCCTCCAGGCATCACAGTGTGGGCGGTGGATGCCCTGTTTCCCGCCCTCATACGGCCCCTCCCCCAGCCAACTCCAGCTTCTCTTCACCATCTTGTTCTGCCTCCCAGTCTGCCTGTGTAGCCCAGCTTATCTATTAGCAGAGTTGCTTCTAGGTACTTTTGCAATGGCCTCATTTTGTATGATGAGGTCTTGAGAACTATAAGCTTTGTTACACAGGTAGATTAGCTTTAATCTGTCACTTTATGTGGATGCAAGGCAGAGTGTACATTGTCTTATAATAATAATGATAAATGCTTCCCCTTAGCAAGGTTTACTTATATAGGAAGGTTTGTGCTTAGATGTGGGTCAATTTAGCTCATTATGCTATCAATCAGCTATCTTGAGACAGAAAAAGAGAATTTTGTTACTTACCGTAAATTCTTTTTCTTATAGTTCCGTCATGGGAGACCCAAACCATGGGTGTATAGCTTCTGCCTCCGGAGGACACACAAAGTACTACACTCAAACGTGTAGCTCCTCCCTCTTAGCATATACACCCCCTGCTAGCCAGTCCTAGCCAGTTTAGTGCAAAAGCTGAAGGAGGACATCCACCCACAAGTAGAGACAGAGTAAAACCCGGAACAACCGGAACCTCTGTCTGCAACAACAACAGCCGGTGAAGACACACGGAACAAGAAACCTGCCAACAGGCAATAGGGAGGGTGCTGGGTCTCCCATGACGGAACTATAAGAAAAAGAATTTACGGTAAGTAACAAAATTCTCTTTTTCTTTATCGTTCCTATGGGAGACCCAAACCATGGGACGTTCTAAAGCAGTCCATGGGTGGGAATAAACAGACAAACTGAGAAGTAGGCGAAACCTAACTTCACAAATGGGCGACAGCCGCCTGAAAAAAGCGTCTGCCCAAGCCCGCGTCTGCCGAAGCATGAGCCTGCATTGGGTAGTGCTTCGAAAAGGTATGCAGACTAATCCAAGTGGCAGTCTGACAGACCTGGTGAGCCGTAGCCTGGTGCTTGAAAGCCCAAGAGGCACCGACAGCTCTGGTCAAGTGTGCCCTGATCCCAGGCGGGGAAGGCACTTGAGTACACTGGTAGGCATCGGAAATGGCCGACCTAAGACGAACCAGGGTCGGCGTAGATGCCGAGAGACCGCTACGCTGACTAGTGGTCAGCACCAGAGAGAGGTGCACCGCCTAATAACAGACACAAAGACACAAGACACAACGAGACACAAAGATCCGAAGCGCCCGCACCAGATCTAGGATATGCAACGCTTTTTCAAAGCGATGAACAGGAGCCGGACAAAAGGAAGGCAGGGAAAATGCCCCGGTTAAGGTGGAAGCAGCAACCACCTTAGGGAGAAAGTCCGGAGTCGGACGGAGACCACCTTGTCTTGATGAAAAACCAAAAAAGGGGGTGACTCAGAAGAGAGTGCAGCCAAAACAGAGACTCTCTTGAGGGAAATTATGGCCACTAGAAAGACCACTTTCTGTGAAAAACGAAACAAAGAAACCTCCCTGAGAGGCTCAAAGGGGGGTTTCCGGAAACCGTGAGGACCGGATTAAGGTCCCAGGGCTCCATAGGCCGCCGGTAAGGCGGAATAATGTGAGATGCGCCCTTGAAGGAGCGCACCTGAGCCAGCCGGATGATACGCCGCTGGCACACACTGACAGAGCCAAGAGCTGTCCCTTAAAGAGGGATAGTCCTAAGCTGTAGACCGGACTGTAGAAGGGACAGGAGGGTCGGCAAGGCCAAAAGGCCAAGGACACTTCGGAGCTCGAGTCATAGTGGAGATGACTTCAGGAGGGATACCAGAAGTCGTCAAGATCCAGGACTCAAGAGCCACGCCGTCAATCTGAGAATCCAGAATTCTGGCGGAAAAAACGGACCCTTTGAGAGAAGGTCTGGACGGTCCGGAAGATGCCATGGCAACACTACGGACAGATGGAGCAGGTCAGGGTACCAAGCTTGCCTGGGCCAGTCTGGAGTATGAGAATGACCCGACGGCCCTCCTTACTGATCTTGCGCAGGATTCTGGGCAAGAGCTAGAGGGTGAAACACGTAAGACAGACGAAGCTGGGACCAAACATGCACCAGTGCGTCTGCCGCAAAAACCTGAGGATCGTGGACCGCGGATGGACAGCTGAGATAATCTGCCTCGCAGTCTTCACGTCTGGGATGTGGGCTGCGGATATGGTGGACTAGGAGTCCTTCGTCCACTGAAGAATGCGTTGAGCCTCCAACATTACCAGGCGGCTGAGTGTGCCGCCCTGGAGGTTGATGTAGGTAAACGCTGTCACGCCGTCTGACTGGACTCGAATGTGCCCAGCCGCCAACAGATGGTGAAAGGCTTAGAGAGCTAGAAACACAGCTCTGATTTCCAGCACATTGATCCAGAGGGCTGATTCGGACAGAGTCCAAGCGCCCTGCGCTCCATGGTGGAGAAACACTGCTCCCCAGTCGGATGGACTAGTATCCTGGTGAGGATCACCCGGGACGGGGCCAGGAAGGAGCGTCCCTGAGACAGAGTGGCCGAAGATACCACTGAAACGAGCCCCTGGTCTGTGGCGAAGCCACCACCCCGTGGAAGGAGGAAGTTCGCTTGTTCCAACAGCGGAAAATATCCAGCCTCCGAGGAGGAGAAACTGGGCAAGGGAATCGCTTCCATTGACGCCACCATATGATCCAGTACCTGTATTCGGTGCCTGATGGAACGACGTCGACCGCCAGCAGAGGGACTACTGTTTGACTAAGGGCAGCTTCACAAGTGCCGACAGAGTCTCGAATTGCGTCCCTGGGTACGTGAACTTCTGGTTCGAAGTCAGAGTGGTCTTGGACAGAATGACAAGCCACCCGAATTGGTTAGCGTGGCGAGAGTGAGCGAGGCACTCTGCTAAGAGTCTGCACTGGATGAAGCCCCGACAAGAAGGCCGTTCAGGGCAAAAGATCACTGCCAACCTCTAGGGGTGCAGGACCCTAATCACAGCTGCCCCAACCTTGAGAGTACTCGAGGGGCCGTGGCTAACCCCAAGGGAAGAGCCACGAATTGGACCACTCCGATTGCAAAACGTAGCCAACGCTGGTGAGAAGCTGCGATTGGCACATGCAGATAGACATCTCTGATGTCGATGGATGCTAGGGAATGTCCTTGGGTTATCAATTGATCCGGTGAAAACACCCGGAACAAGACCGAGACTCCATGTGAAAACGCCGCACCTGAACATGCTTGAAAAGCTTGAGATCCAGGTCGGAAGTACCTGCCCTCTACGGGGACTAGGAATAGATTTAAGCAGAAATCTCAGAACCGTTCCCAATTGGGAACCGGTACAATTACTCCATTGGCCTGCAAGAATGCCACGGCCTGTGAGAAGGCGGCGGCCTTGGAACAGGGGGGAGTTGACAGAAAAAATCTGTTTGGCGGGTGGATAGAAATCTATCCTGTAGCCATGGAGATGTAATCCCGCCCCCACTGATCGGAGACGTGATAAAATCATACGTCGCCAAAGTGGAAGAGCCTGCCACCGACCAAGGACGTTGCTGGCGTGGCCAGATAGCCCAGAGGAAGCTGACTTAGTGGCAGCATCTCCTGCGGTTTCTGAAGACGCGGCTTCGAGCGCCATTTGGGTTTTACGATCCTTGGCCGAACTAGTGGACGAGGCCGAGGGCTTAGAAAACGCTCAGATGGAGGAATGCAAGAACGAAAACCTCCGCTGAATCCTGCCCTGGACAGGTTTCCTGATTTGGGATTGTGGCATGGAAGAACTCTTCCCGCCAAAAGCTTCCTTAACAATTTCATCCAGTTGTTTTCGAAAGACTGGTCCCAACAAAAGGGAGCCCAGCAAGGAACTTCTATAGAAGCATCTGCCTTCCACTTCCGAAGCCACAGGAGCCTGCGGATAGCGAGGAAATTAGCCGAGGCCACCGCGGTGCGGTGAGAGTCTCCGGCATGGCAGACATGGCATAGGATCAAAAGGCTGAATCTGGAAGTTCAGGCAACCATTTCGGGCATAGAGTCCCTGTGAGGGAACGCATCTCCTCTAAAGAAGCAGAGAAGGCTACGAAAGCCCGCACTGCTATAAAGCTGAGGAGAATGAAGCTCCTGCCGCCCCTAAACAGATTTGGCCAGAAGGACAACCTGGTGGACAGCAAAACTATAAATGAGGAGCCATCAGCCACTGTTATAACGGTCCGGGCTGAGCCACCCTTGGTGAATGAGCCCACTCCTTGACCACCACTGGTGGAAAGGGAAACAGTCATCAGAACCACGCTTCATGGGAAGCGTCTGTCAGAGCAGACTCTGGGCTTGGTCACAGAGGCCTGAAAAACTGGAGTGGTTAAGGAACACACTCCTTGTTCTCTTAGGCAAGGTAACTCCGGCGGATTAAGGTCCAGTACAAAAGTAATGTACAGTGGGATCCCTATAGAGGTGCCGTCAGCCACTGATACAACTATCCGGGCTGAAAGTCTAGACACCGGAGGGACCACCCTTGGCGAATTAGCTCACTCCTTGACCACCACTGGTGGGAGGGAGAAACAGTCATCAGAACTCCGCTTTGGGGTCTGACAGGACAGGCTGTGGGCCTGGACACAGTGGGCTGAAAACTAGAGTGGTAAGGAACACACTCCTTCTTCTGTTTAAGGTATACTGATGCCTTTCTGCCAGCGGGGAGTGCTCCCCTGATACAGGCGGATGGAGGTCCAGTACAAGTATAATGGACGCAATCCAATCATTAGCATCTGCGTCACCTTCGGACAGATCAATGGTACATAAAGTAGCGTCCGAGCCCCTGGTAGAGACATCCTACTCGTCCAGTGAGTCAGCTCGTGAATCAGAGCTGCGGGACGGGGAAGGACAGGGGACCCTGCGTCTCCATTTTAGGAGGACGGGGTCTGAGACCAGAAGGAGAGTCCTCCGTGAGCTTTGCTGAGCGAGTAGCAGCAGAAACACCCTGAGAAGGGGGCTAATGCATGCTCCGCAGAGTCCGGGACAGTCATCCCCTGGAAAGAGCGGATTCTGCCCAAACCGGGGGTTCAGCCACCGAAGCCGGAGCAGCTGGAGGGACCACTGATGAGCCTCCAGGCTAACTCTGCGTCTCCTGTGTTTATGTGCTCGGTACAGGCCGTACGAGTCTTCATACAGTGCAAATTAAAAACAGCCCTGCAGCCTTGCTCTGATGTGAGACATGCTGCAGAGGTGGGGGCTCTGACCAGAGTGGCCCCCAGCAGAGTATATAACAGATAAATAAGCAGCTGCACAAACCGGAGGTTGTGGCTGCCAGGCCGTTTAATAGACATTTTTGTGCCCCCAGTCCCTCAGCCCAGGCCCCCACTTGTCACAATGTGGAATCTCTGTGCCTATGCAGGCACAGAGAACGCTGAGAAAATGGCGACCGGAGCGAGGAGAGGGGGTGGGGCCTACTCTGAGAGCGGCAAATGAGGTAGACAGGGGAGGGAATCCTTCCTCAGTGAGGAGTGTCCCTTCCCTGTGCTGCACAGCCGCTGGGCGGAGCCATCCTGTCCCTCTGCGTGACTGACAAGCAGAGGCAGTGGAAACCGAAACTAGGCCTAAGGCGAAGCCGGGGCCTAGATTTAAACATGCGGCCGGCGTGCAGGCACCATCGGCGCGGTTCTCCAGTGAAAACTGTAGAACCGGCCGGAAATGTTAACACAAACATAAAACACACTCTCCCCACAAAATAAAGTATAAAGGACCCCTGGAAAGACCACTTTCTGTGGTAATAACGTCTCATGTACTTAGCTTGTGAGACGCAGGTGCCAGGTCCCTGGGGGGTGATCGCTCCGTCCGACAGGGTCCTGAAAAGGACTGCGGATGGAGACCGGTCTCCTGCAAATCAGTGAGAACCGTGTTGGCTCCCACTTCAAGCCAGAGCCCCAGGGGATGGCGAAGGAGCGCGGCATGGGAAGGCTCCAGCCTTGGAAAATCAACCTTAACAGCACCGCCGACACAGTGGGGTGAGAAGGGACTTGCCGGGAGTCCAGACTGGACCCGCTTTTCTTCCAAATCTTTGATCCAAAGAAAAAAATCAAAAATCAAAAATCAGAGAATGCATGTGTGTGTGACCTCCTGAAACACAAAGCATTGAACTGGCTAGGACTGGCTAGCAGGGGGTGTATATGCTAAGAGGGAGGAGCTACACGTTTGAGTGTAGTACTTTGTGTGTCCTCCGGAGGCAGAAGCTATACACCCATGGTTTGGGTCTCCCATAGGAACGATAAAGAAAGAGGCAATGACTTGTAATAACAAACAGGCTGGCATGCTAACAGGATCATAAAACTCATAACCAAGTGAGATACATTTTCTACATCTACATCAGATCTACATTAGACGTTTTTTCATTCTCTCCCTCCTGGTTCTCCCGTGCGTGTTCGCGTATTCCTCCCCTTCATGGAATCTCTCCTCCACTCTGGAGTTGCGGTACCAGTCCCTTCATCAGAACTCTTCCAGCGTTTTTACTGCAGCCTCTTTGTGGTCCCCAAGAAGGTCGGCTCGGTCCGCCCCGTCCTCGACCCGGAGCTTTCTCAGCAGGTCGGTGAGCCCTCGAGCATTTTGCATGGAGTCCCCCCGCTCTGTGATCACCTCCATGGAAGTCGGCGAAGTTCTGCCGTTGCTGTACATTCAAGATGCCTACCTAGCAAGGAAGGTCTCGCTTCAGGCGAATGGTCCCTCAACAGGGAAAGCTTCAACCAGATCGGTGGCAGATAAAGGACTCCGAAGGTGGTCCTAATGGCCTCTTGATTCGACTGTCAGTTTCCATGGTTCATCGCGGGCTACCGCGACCACCTGGCACTAGGGGTCGACGAGTGGACCCAGTGCAGGCTCCCGTACTTCTTCCCGCTGCGTTGTCCATCCAGCTCCGCCGTATCGTCGTCCACTTGAACAGTGGGACCTTATGCTAGTGCTGGGTTCGCTTCAAGGTCCACCATTTGCACCTTTCGAGATTCTTTCCTTCTCACCTGTTGTGGAGAGTGGTGTTCCTCGTTGACATCTCTTCTATACGAAGATCATCAGAGCTAAAAGATCTTTCGGTCCTTACCCCTTTTCGGGTCTTCCACCAGGACAAGGTGGTGCTCCGGCCAGATCCCTCCCTTCTGCCCAGGGCGGTCTCGCCGTTCCAGCCAAATGAGGAGATTGTCTTCTCTGTCCTCCGATCCTGGTCCTTCTCACAGCCTTGAAAGGGCCTTGCATACTCTGGACCTGGTGCGAGCCCTCAGACTCTATACCTCCAGGACCGCACCTTCCCGTAAGACGGTCGGTCTGTTCTTCATTCCATCCGTACCCAAGAGGGGCATGCTGGTACCCAGGGCCTCAATTGCCAGATGGATCCGTTCCGCCATTTCCAAGACCTCTGGGATAAAGGACAGCTCTCCGTCTCGGAGAGTAAAGGCGCACTCTACCTGTGCGGTGGGAATCTCTTGGCCGTTTACGCATCAGACGTCGGCCGACCAGGTCCGTGGAACCGCCACCTGGTCTAGTCTGCATTCCTTTACCAGGTTCAACCAGGTTCACACCCAAGCATCGGCAGAGGCCAGTCTTGGGAAATAGGTTTTGCAGGCGGCAGTAGCACACCTGAACAAGGTAGGTGCATTCACATCTTGGGCAAGCCCGCCGAGGGAGGCCGTTTCCATCCTATCCGTGGGGCTTGCCTCTTCCCACCCAGGGACTGCTTTTGGACGTCCCACGGTCCTGTGTCCCCCAATAAAACGAAAGAGAAAGAAGGATTTTTGTGTACTCACTGTAAAATCTCTTTCTCTGAGTCTTCACTGGGGGACACAGCACCCACCCTGCTTGGTTTTGGTTTATGGTTTTGTTTTTTTGTCATTTACTTATTGCCTGCAATGTTTCAGTGGTCCATGTTCCTCGGCCACTTTTAGCATGGCGACTTTATTGTAGTAGTTACCTGGATTTGGGTATGGTTGTGTTTGTATTTCTCCTACTGCTTGTGCACCAAACTGATTTGAGTACGCCTCCGGCTCAGGGTGTATACTGCTAGGGAGGAGCTAAATTTTTTTGTTTACCTAGTGTCAGCCTCCTAGTGACAGCAGCAGCATAACCCACGGTCCTGTGTCCCCCAATGAAAACTCAGAGAAAGAGATTTTACGGTGAGTACACAAAAATCCTTCTTTTCCTCACAGATACATTTCATCTCCAAGTTAACAGTCAGAGGGGGGCGATCAGGCAGATCTTGAACAAACACTGGTCGTTACTGAAGACCGACCAGAGTTTGAACGACGTTTACTCATCGCCCACTCTTACCTGTTAGAAGGTGGAAAAGCCTAAAGGATATGCTGGTGAAGAACCATTACGTACCTAGGGTGGTATCTCGCTTTGAGAAAGGGAGTCCCAAATTTGGTTGTTTTCCTTTTGTCTGCCCAGAGATGTTGTCAGCTTGGGATGGACCTAAAGAGTATAAAATAAAAAGTTACAAATCATGCAGTAAAAGTCACGTTATCTATTATGCAGTATGTGACTGTAGCCTAATTTATATTGGGTTACATCAAGGGAAAAACGCATCCGCACGAGGGAACATGTTAGGGAATAATTGCAGTGTGTGATGTTGTGGATCTTGATTCCCTGAGGATGATCCAGAGACATTACAAGCTGCGCCATGACTGTGGTCCCACAGGATTGAAAATTTGTGGTATTGAAAAGGTCTATTTAGAATCTAGGGGTGTATATATATATATATATATATATATATATATATATACACACATATTACTATATGAATTTTGTCTCTGCATGATATAGGGACATTAGAAAATCTTTTAAGGACTATACATGGTCATATTCTTTAGGCTAACACTGATTCTCCTTATCTTTGGATGATTTTCTTACCACCCTGGTCGTGCCCTTTCACTTGCCAGTAGTAGGTGGCAGTAGTAATATGGTCTCGTTGGATGCGCATGTGCGTGGCTGCCTCAGCATGAGTCCCCGCCGAGGGAGCTTCCTTAGAAGGATGCATGGGTTAACTGCTTCCCCTGGAATGACCGGATGAGGCGGACTCTATGTGCGGCGTCCCACCCCCTGCACGCGCCCAAACAGCGACGATCTCGCCCAAGACACCACATATAAAAACATGCACATTACACTTTCCTCAAGCAAGGAATCCAGGTGAGAAACGCGTGTCAGGGCTACTCAAAACATCCAGTTATAAGTGCACTTTATAGGTGAGTCCGGATCACGATGATTCATGGCTGTTAGCTCTATCGGTAATAGTAATGGTAGCCTTTGAGGCTTAGGCTGCGTTACATGGGTGATATTAGATTTTTGTGTTGTTATAGCGCCACCAGGTGGCCATCTGTATTAGTACATGCAGTGGTACCTGCAATGTATTTCAATGACCCCGATCCTGCTGTACCGGAAGTCGCCGGATCCTGATAGACAGAATCCTGTTTTTTGTACTGAGCATGCCCAGAAAGCAGCTTGGCATGGTCAATACAGAAATCTCCCTCTCTCTCAGACAGAAGACCAGGATCGTGAAGGGGTGAGAGGGAGTAATAAAGATGGAGTCCCTAAGTGTGTCTGTGTATTTATTTCTAATAAAGTGTCTGTGTATTTTTTTCTAATAAAGTATTTTTTCTGTGTGATGTCTTTTTTTTAACCCTTTATTGGAGATTCTTAATGGCCGGGTCAAACTTGGTCTGACATTAGCAATCTCAGGCTTTATACCAGCAGGTAAAAAAAAGCTGGTATTAACCCCTTATTACCCAACGTGCCACCCGGCACCATGGCCGCTGGGAGAGATGTTGGACACAACGCCAGATAGCGCTTTTAAGAAAGCGCCATATTCTGGGGTGACTGTTGACTGCAATTCGCAGCGGGGGGGCCAAGAAAGCTTGGGCCACCCTGCACTGCATATTCCCATCCCCAGCTGCCTACTTGTACCTGGCTCATCACAATAATTGGGCGAAGCCCATGTCGTTTTTTTTTTTTTTTTTAATTATTTCATGAAATTCATGAAATAATTAAAAAAGGGCTTCCCTGTATTTTTGGTTCCCAACCGGGTACAAATAGGCAGCTGGGGGTTGGGGGCAGCGCGTACCTGCTTGCTGTACCTGGCTAGCATACAAAAACAGGGTGAAGCTGTCTTTTTTTTTTTAGTTTTTGGGCAAAAAACGTTAAAAAAAGGGTTTCCCTGGATTTTCCATTGCCAGTGAAGGTCATATAAGCAGTGGGGGTTAGCAGCCAGTAGCTGCTTGGGTTACCTTAGCAATAGAAAATGCAGCGGCAGTCCACACATTTTATTTTTTTACCCCCTAACCCTAGAGTTAGGGTTATGTGTTTGGGGTTTTTGTTTATTTTTTAATGAATTTAAAAAAAAAAATACTCATGGGCTACCGAGAACCCGAGCATTTTAGTGCTCACTCATCCCTACTTCTAACCATACAGCCAGCAGATCAAGTAATCTGATCAGCTGACTCCAGTGTTGGCCGATTACTTGTTCTGGGTCCCCCTGCATCCATCGCAGCGTGTGCTGCCTGTGAGGTCAGCTGAATTCGTCCGACACTGGGGTCAGCTGATCTGAACTCTGTTGAACTCCAGCCCGCACACTCTGCGATGGATGCAGGGGGACACAGAACAAGTAATCGGCCGACACTGGGGTCAGCTGATCTGAACTCAGCTGAACTCATGACCACACAGCCCGAACATGGTCACACGTGATCGGCAGCAGGCAGTGATTGCTGTTAACCTGCATCCATCACAGCGTGGGCGGGCTGTGAGATCAGGAGTTCAGCTTATTCCCGATCAGCTGACTCCAGTGCAAGCCGATAAATTCTGTGTTCCCCTTCATCCATCACAAGTAGAAGTAGAAGCATACAATAAAATAACAATAAAATAACAATTGCGGTTGCATGCGTTGCACATTCAATCCACAGGATCCGGTCATATGCGGTTTGCATCCTGTCAAATGTGAAAGTAGCCTTACAGCTGGAGCAGGAAGAAGAAAGACAAGATGGCAGACTTACTTTGGGAGCTTACAGGAAGAAATCGCACAGACCAATTTTTGGGGCTCCACTCAAGGGGATCTGGGGCTGAGAAAAAAAGGAGACCGTCAGCTGATGATGAAATAGCTAGCAAAGTTATTGATCATTATCTCAAACCCATTGCCTCCTCTCTCTAGTCCGGCATTTCCTCTCTGCGGCGATCGCCATCCTCCTTTTTCTGAGGCCCATGTGCATGACGAGTCCTACATCATGCTCACTAGCTGGCATTGAGGTCCTGCGCAGGCGCACTTTGATCTGCCCTGCTCAAAGCAGATCCATGTATTGTAGTGCATATGCGTAAGAGATCTTTAACCCCTTAACGATCTGGTGGCTATCATGATAGCCAGGGGCGGACTGGGCTGTCTGGGGCCCACCAGGAGAATTGACTCTAGGGGCCCACCCTACAGCTAAATATAAACACCCATTAGTGTTATTGCCATTATTGTGTTGCTTTGACTGTATACACAAACGGCTCCTGCACATCTATATTGTGCACCATAACTGGGATGTACAATTATAGTAGTTTGCAGTAATGAGGTCTTTAGTGAAAACAAGTTATCACCGATCCACAGGGTAGGTTGGTGATAACTTATTGATCGGTGGAACCAGACCAGTGGAAACCGCACCGATAGGAAGATTGGGGAACTTTTTGCAGCAGCAGGTGGAGTGTGTGACCGCAGCTCCATTCATCCTCTGTGGGGTGGGATGTGTGACCGCAGTTCCACTCATCCTCTGTGGGGTGGGGTGTGTGACAGCAGCTCCATTCATCCTCTGTGGGGTGGGATGTGTGACCGCAGTTCCATTCATCCTCTGTGGGGTGGGGTGTGTGACCGCAGCTCCATTCATCCTCTGTGGGGTGGGATGTGTGACCGCAGCTCCATTCATCCTCTGTGGAGCAGCCAGATAATAACAAGCGCAGCGCTCGCAGCCACTGAGGGAATGAATGGATCAGGGGTCGAGTCGGACACGAGCTCCAGTGTAATGGGGGATAAAAGTTGCACGATCGGTGCAGGTCCCAGCAATCGGTCCACACAGATGAATAAGTTATCACTTATCTTTAGGCTACGTTCACACACTTTTTCTCTGATTTTACTGCTCCTGGTTTTGGCTTCAAATACTGAGGTAAAAAAACTCACTGAATACTCAGTGTGTGCACGTGGCCTTAGTAAAGGTGATTACTTGTTTTCACTGGAGAATCTCTGTAAGTGCATATTTACTGCAGTGTAATAGTCACAGGACAGGGCAGGACAGGGAGGGGAGGGGTTAAATGTTTAAGTATTTAATTTCTACTGGAAAAAATCTCCCCCTTATAGAGAGAAAAAGTAACCTCCATACACAACACAATCCACTATACCAAAATCAATAATACCATATACAAGGGGGAAATACCGCCACACCGCGACCAGACAACATATTACCACCACATAGTGACCAAATACAACCACATACAAGGGATAAATACCACCACACAGTGATCAGACAACATATTACCACCAAACAGTGACCAAATACAGCCACATACAAGGGAGAAATACCACCACACCGTGACCAGACCACATATTACCACCAAACAGTGAACAAATACAGCCACATACAAGGGAGAAATACCACCACACCGTGACCAGACCACATAGTGACCGAATACAACCACATACAAGGGAGAAATACCGTGACTGACTTACCAGTGACGTCTCTAGCTGACTTTATTCATCTTCGCTTTTTCTCTTCATCCGGCGCTGACCGTCATCACTTCTTCCTGCCAAGACGCGACTCTGCAGAAAATAACAGTCACCTATAGCCGATCACTCCCAGAGTACATTCTTCACTATTTCCCCAATTTCTACACCACGTCAGACTCTTGTTCCCCCATTGGAGACAGTATCCTCAAAATGAACTTATATTTCATCAGTAATAATGTCCCCTAATTTGCCCCTACAGTAATTATGCCCCACGTGCCACCATAAACTAATAATGTATGTCCCTCATTCTGGCCCCATATAGTAATTATGTCCCTCATCCTGGCCCCATATAGTAATTATGTCCCTCATCCTGGCCCCTTTTATTTAATAATGTCTGGGGAAACAAGTGGAATCAGAAGGGGTTGTTAATTGCTTCCTGCACAAAATATCACCCCACAATCCTGCTCTCCAGAATAGCCCCACAAAGTGCCCCTTTCCAAAATGTCCCCCCAAAAATTGCCCTTTCTATAATATCTCTCCCAACTACATCCCTGTATAAATCCCCCCCTCCTCATTATACTATGCTGCCTTCCAAAATCTTTGATGCCTCATAATGTCCCCCATTTCCCTATAATGTTCCAATTTCTTTCACAATGTCCCCCACTGACCTATAATGCCCCAATTTGCTTCATAATGGCCCCCATTACCCTATAATGTCCTTCCACTGCCCTATAATGTCCCCCGCTGCCCTATTATGTCCCCCGCTGCCCTATGATGTCCCCCGCTGCCCTATGATGTCACCCACTGCCCTATCATGTCCCCCACTGCCCTATCATGTCCCCCACTGCCCTATCATGTCCCCCACTGCCCTATCATGTCCCCCACTGCCCTATCATGTCCCCCACTGCCCTATAATGTCCCCCACTGCCCTATTATGTCCCCCACTGCCCTATTATGTCCCCCACTGCCCTATAATGTCCCCCACTGCCTATAATGTCCCCCACTGCCCTATAATGTCACCCACTGCCCTATAATGTCCCCCACTGCCCTATAAAGTCCCCCACTGCCCTATTGTGTCCCCCACTGCCCTATTGTGTCCCCCACTGCCCTATTATGTCCCCCACTGCCCTATTATGTCCCCCACTGCCCTATAATGTCCCCCACTGCCCTATAATGTCCCCACTGCCCTATTATGTCCCCCACTGCCCTATTATGTCCCCCACTGCCCCATAATATGCTTCATAAAGTCCCCCACCGCTTCTTAATGCCACTTGTAAAATAACACTGCTCCTCCCCCACCCGCAGCCCCTCATATAAAAGTACATCTTCGGCTCCTCTGGAGCGCTTACCTGTGCCTGCGCGTCCTCCTCTTCATCCCTGCAGCTGCGGCCTCGGTGATGATGATGTCGGTGCAGGACTGAGGCGCGCTCCTCTGCAGCCCTGGCGATGACGGTACGTTGCGGGGCTGAGCAGAGCTGCTCTCCCTCCTGTCACCGGCAGCACTGTACAAATGTATTGCGCGCCTGAAAGACGCGCATACATCTGAATACCGACGCGGTCGGTGAAGGCCTGGGGACTCCCGCAGTGCACCGCTAGGACCTTTGGTGAGTCACATGACACATGTGATGTCACTAAAGGTCCTGCAACTGCGAAAACTTCAGTGATCATACAGAACTTGTACGATCACTGAAGTTTACGATTGAAAGGCTGGGTGCCGGGGCCCACTCAGGCCTGTGCATGGGCGTACCCAGGATCAAAACTGGGGGGGGGGGGGGGGGGCAAGCCATGGTCGTTCACACTGTAAAATATTAGAACGGAAAAGGTGAATGAAACGAAAATTTTGAGAATTAAATGTAACTATAGCTCGATTAATGACTCCGCGCCCCTCTCCACACACACACACACACACACACACACACACAATACAATACATCCCCCCATCACCCACTACATACACACACCCAAATACCATGTACCCCCCATTACCATCTCCCCACGCACACAGTACAATTCACCCCCCATCACCCCCTACGCACACACAATGCACCCCCGATCACCCCCTACACACACACACACTACAATGCACCCCCATTACCCTCACACACACACACACACACACAATACACGCTCCATTACCCCACACACACACACACAATACATCCCCCCCTTCACCCGCTACACACACAAATACAATGCACCCCCCATCACCCCCTACACACACACACCCACAATACAATGCACCCCCACTACTCCCCACACACACACACACACAATGCACCCCCATTACTCCCTACACACACACACACACACACATAATGCACCGTCCATAAGCCCCTACACACACACAATGCACCCCCCATCACCCCCTACACACACCCACCCACAATACAATGCACACCCACTACTCCCTACACACACAATGCATCCCCATTACTCCCTACACACACACACACACACATAATGCACCGTCCATCAGCCCCTACACACACACACAATGCACCCCGCATTACCCCCTACACACACACACACAATGCACCCCCCCATCACCCCCTACACACACACATACACACACACAATGCACCCCTCCATCACCCCCTACACACACACACACAATGCACCCCCCAATCACCCCCTACATACACACACACACACACAAAACAATGCATGACCCCCTACACACACACAATACAATGCATGACCCCCTACACACACACACACACACACACAATACATCCCCCCATCACCCACTACACACACACACACACACACACACACAATACCATGCACCCCCCATTACCATCTCCCAACGCACACAATACAATGCACCTCCCCATCACCCCCTCCAACACACACACACAATGCACCCCCATAACCCCCCACACACACAATGCACCCCTCCATCACCCCCTACATACACACACGCACACACACAATACAATGCATCCCCATCACACCCTACACACACAATACAATGCATCCCCCATCACACCCTACACACACAATACAATGCATCCCCCATCACACGCTACAAACACACACACACACAATGCACCCCCCATCACCCTACACACACACACACACAATGCATCACCCCCTACACACACACACAATACAATGCACCCCCCATCACCCCCTACACACACACACACAATGCAGCCCCCCATCACTCCCTACACACACACAATACAGTGCACCCTCCATTACCCCTCCCGCCCATACAATACAATACACCCTCCATTACCCCTCCCCAGACATAATAAATTGCACCCCACATCACCACTCCCTGCAGACACAAATTACACTACCCCATCACTACACACTCCTGCCTCCCCCCCTCCCTCGTAATACAGTACTCCTCCTCTGCCTGTCACAAAGCTGTGTCTCCTTCACAAATGTTCCCCGTTATGTGTTCTCAGCCCCTCCCCACACATCTCCATTAATTACACCTGTCTCTTCGGCTCCTCCATGGAGCGCTCGCTTCCTGATGAATCCAGTGTGGCGCCCGCAGCACTGTGATGACGTCGGCAATGTACTGATCTCTTCACGTTGCTACACGTCGGGGGCGGGGCCCAGTCCCGGCGCGCTGTTCAAATGTATTTACATCTGAAAGACGCAAATACATTTCAATAGGAAGAAGCTGCGGTCACCGGCACCGGCGCGTTCCTCATCAGTGTGTGCATGTTGGGCACACAGCAGGGCCGGAACAGCACAGCGCGCTGCCTCCTGCTAGTGTGCCCGGCATGCACACACTGATAGATACAGGCAGGTGACTGGTAAGAAGAAGAGCCCCCCCGCACATACCCCCGGGGCCCCTCCTCGCTCCCCGGGGCCCCCGCACCCCCCCCCCCCCGGCCCCCACACACGCCCCTGCACACCCCCCCCGGGGCCCCTGCTTGCCCCCCTGGGCCCCCGCACCTCCCCCTCCCCCCGGGCCCCCACCTTCTATACTCACGCACTCCTGCAGCTGCCAGCACCTGCACAGGAAGGAAGCAGTCAACCCTCTGAGACTGCCTCCTCCTGCAGTGTCGCTGCGCAGATGAGTCAGAGCCACGCGGCACTGACAGTGACAGCAGGCAGAGCAGGGAGATCGCTCTCCCTGCTTGCCGCTGCAGAGGAAATGGGATTGTCACTAATCATATCAGCAATGTGCCAATATGATTAGTGAAATTACCGGCGGGGGGGGGCCCTCTCACACATATCCATAGGGGCCCAGGGGGGTAGGGGGGCGGGACCTAGGGGGCGTGACCATCAATAGCAGGGGCCCACCGGGGGTTCTTCCGACCTCCTGGTGGGCCAGTCCGCCCCTGATGATAGCACAGGGTCATGTGATGACTCCTGTAGCTCACATGACTCAGGTCCTGTAAGAAAAAGCCAAATACTGGCTGTTACAAGAGATGATAATTTCTCCCAGTCTAAATGGTGCTGCTCTGATCGGGATAAATAAATGACTGATCAGACAGCTGATCCTAATAGCCCCCTAGGGGTACTAGTCAAATTTAAAAAAACATTTAAGAAAAAGTTTTGAAAAAGTAAAAAAAAAAGTGAAAACACCTAAAAGTTCAAATCACCCCTCTTTTGCCCCACTGAAAAATAAAGGGTTAAAAAAAATATATTCACACATTTGGTATCGCTGTCTTCAGAAATGCCCGATCTATCAAAATATAAAATCATTTGTTCTGATTGATAAACGGCGTAGCAGCAAAAAAATTCCAAATGCCAAAATTACGCTTTTTGGTTGCCACAAATTTTAAGCAAAATGCAATAACAGGCAATGAAAACATAGCATCTGCGCAAAAATGATACTGTTAAAAACGTCAGCTCGAGATACAAAAAAAGCCATCACTGAGCCATAGATTTAAAAAAATGAGAACGCTATGGGTCTCAGAAAATGGCGCAAAACGTCCGTCACTTTTTTCGGACAAACTTCTGATTATTTTTTTTTTTAACCCCTTAGATAAAAGTAAACCTATTCATGTTTGGTGTCTACAAACTTGCAGTAACCTCAGGCATCACAGCAGCACATCAGTTTTACCATATAGTAAACACAGTGAATAAAATGTCTCAAAAACAATAGAGCAATCACACTTGTTTTTTTCAATTTCTCCACATTTGGAATTTTTTTGCCATTTTACGTACACTGCATGGTAAAATTATGGTTTCATTTAAAATTACAGCTCATTGTGCAAAAAATAAGCCCTCACATGACCATATTGACTGAAAAATAAAAAAAGTTGCGTCTGTCAGAAGAATGGCAAACCTCCCCCCCCAAATTTCGGTAAGTGTAAAGTCGGCCGATCGTGAAGGGGTTAACCTTTCCTCGCGCCTGCACATTACAGTACTTTGATCTGCCCTCAGCAGCGCAGATGAATACACCTGCGCAGGACCGCAATGTCGGCTCGTGTGGATGACGTAGACACATAATCCACACCGGACTAGGAAGAAGGAGGCCGAAGATCGCAGCAGAGAGGATGAGTAAGACCTGAAAGAGGAGGCACCGCACTGGAGAGCTGCGACACCCATTGGACTGGACCCACCCTAGGTGAGTATTATAAAAGTACTTTTTCCGTTTTACAGAGCGGCCTAGGCTCTTATATACAGTATTTTGGAATGCTGTATATAAGAACTCAGTGGTATTGGACACAGCTTGTAGTCCCCAAATCTGGTGACAGATTCCCATTAAAAAATCGGAAGGAACACAAACTTACACAATAAATCACCAACATATTTGTGCTTCTAAGGGCGTGATTTATTACGCCCAGTATCCATGCCAGAAAATCTACATAGGAATGACCACAAGGGACTTAACCTCTTACAGACATTGGACGTACTGGGTACATCGTAGATAATGGCGGTGTAATCACCGTCGGCTGCTGCAGTAAACCGGCACCGATTCCCGCACGTATATGCTGATCTGAACAGCAGACATGTGTAGCTTACAAGCAAGGGTGGATCCACGATTCACCCATGCCTTTTAATCCCTTAGACCGTGCTGTCAAATACTGACAGCGCAATGTAAATGGCCATGGCAGGGAAATTTCCTTTCCTCGACGCCATCGGAGTCCCCGTGACGCGATCACGGGAAGCCGATGGTTGCCATGGTAGCACAGGGTTATGTCATGACTCATGTCGCTATCATGACTCACATCCTGTTACAGCCAGCTGGTTGTAACAGGACAGCAGCATTTCAGCTGATCAGAGCTCTGCCGCTCTGATCAGCAGAAATGAACAAGCGATCAGACAGCTAATCCTTACCCCTAGAGGGACTATTAAAATAAAAAAAGTTTAAAAAAAGTTGTAAAGAATTAAAAAAATACAACTAAAAGTTTAAATCACTCCCCATTCGCCCCACTAAAAATCAAAGGGTTAAAAAAATAATAAATATACACTCATTTGGTATCACAGAGTTCAGAAATGCCCAGTCTATCAAAATATAAAATGAATTAATATGATCGGTAGACCGTGTAGCCGAAAAAAAAATTCCAACCGGCAAAGTTAAGTTTTTTTGGTCTTCGCAAATTTTGAACAAAATGCAATACCAGGGAGTCAAAACGTAGCATCTGCGCAAAAATGGTTCAGCTAAAAATGCAAACAAATAAGCCATCAGTGAGCCCCATATCCCGACAAATAAGAACACTACAAGTTGCAGAAAATGGCGCTGAAAGTGCTCCAATTTTTTGGACAAACCTTTTTTTAACCCCTTAGATAAAAGTAAACCTAAATATGTTTGGTATCAACGAACTCAAACCAACCTGAAGTATCACACCCACCCATCAGTTTTACCATAAAGTGAACACGGTGAATAAAGAACCCATAAACCATTGTCCAATCACACTTTTTTGTAATTTTTCCGCATGTGGACATTTTTTGCTGTTTTCCAGTACCATATATGGTAAAACTCATGGTTTCACTTAAAAGACCAATACGTCCCGCAAAAAACAAGCCCTCTTATGGCAAGATTGAGGGGAAAAATAAAAAAGTTACGACTCGGAAAAAGGGGAGCAAAAAACAAAAACGGAAAAATCGTCCAGGGGTTAGGGGGTTAAAGGTGTGAGTCCGTGAGCACATCAGGGACATTGAGAAAACATAGACTCTGCATGAGACGGAACACCTAAAAACCCTACCAAAACATTTCCAATTGTACCATAAATCTGACTCAAGCAAATTAATTATAAAGGCCATAGATCAGAGGTTAGAGGTGGTAACCTATTTAAGGCCCTTGCGCAACTTGAGTCACTGGATTTATAGATTGGACACAAGGACTCCTATTGGGCTCAATGAGAGCTTTGGCTGCTTTCTTTAATTGGGTATTTTTATGTGGTGTGAGAATGGGACTGTTTGTGTTACAATTATTTTTAATTGTTTTTTTTATTCATAATTTAGAGATCTGTATATGCTAAAACCATACCTGTGGTGGTCTGCAAATTTTGAGGTACTTCACTCGACCCGCTCAGTGTCTTAGATGTTGACTTTGATTGGGTATTTTCCCTGAATGAAGTGCCTATGAGAAAATAAGAAAAAAGATTATTATCTAAGAAAAGTGGAGAACAACATTGTACAACAATTTAATTATAGTTAGGATACAACTAATATTTAATACATTTACTCAATAATTTAGTTTTTTGTATTTCTTGATTTTGCTTGCCTTATGGCATGTCATGTTTAATTTTACATATCATATTTCTGTTTACACAACAATATGAGCACTATGCACTTTTTGTTTGTCTATGGATTAGTGATGGACGGACTCGTACTGTAAAGGCTGCTTTACACGCTGCGACATCGCTAGCGATCTCGTTAGCGATGTAACACGCCAGATCACATACGATCTGCCGAGATCGCACATGTGACCGGCGCTACAAAAACGACCTATGTGCGATCTCAGCAGATCGTATGTGCGATCTGGTGTGTTACATCGCTAACGAGATCGCTAGCGATGTCGCAGCATGTAAAGCACCCTTAAAAGATAACTTTCAATCTAGATGCACATGCTGTCTACATCTAGATTGGTGTAAAAATAAATTAAAAAAAATGGCGTAGGGTCGTCCCAACAAGGACAAGGCATACAGCTGCAGGCTGCAGTCCCCAACTTTGCACGTTATCTTGGCTGTGTATCAAAATTAAAGGAACCGCATGCAGCTTTTAAAAATAAAAAATATTTAAATAAATAATTTTTTTAAAAAATGTTCTGCGGTCCTTTCCCCGCCCATTTTGATACCCAGTCATGATTAACCGACAGCTTGGAGCTGGTATTCTCAGGATGGGTCGGTCCATGGTTATTGTGCCCCCCCAGCCTAAAAAAAGCAGTCCGCAGCCATCCAGGACTGTCACATCCATTAGATGTGACAATCCCGACACTTTATCCAACTCTTTCCGAATGCCCTGGTGCGGTAGCAATTGGGGCAATAAGGGGTTAATAACAGCAGTCATTAACCTTCCCTCACACCTACGCATTACAGTACTTTGATCTGCCTCAGTAGGGCAGATCAAAGTGCACCTGGGCAGGACCGCAATGTCGTCTTTTGTGGATGATGTAGACGCGTCATCCAAACTGGCTGGGAAGAAGGACAGAGATCGCAGCAGAGAGCAGGCGTCGGATCGGAGAAAGGAAGTGCCGGGCTTGGACAGCAGCAACACTCATCAGACCAGACCGCCCCCCCCTCCCTCCAGTTATTAAAAAAATATTTTTTACATTATACAGAGGTCTCTGGGCTCTTATATACAGTATTGTGGAATGCTGCAAAAAAGGACTCAGTGATAGTGTCCACAGCTTATAGTCGCCAAATCTGGTGACAGGTTCCCTTTAAAAAAAATCAGAAGGAACACAAACTTACAAAAAATCACCAACATACTTGTGCTTCTAAGGGCGTGATATATTACTCCCAGTGTCCATGCCAGAAAGTCTACATAGGGATGACCACAAGGGATTTAAAGGTGGGAGTCCGTGAGCACATCAGGGACATTGAGAAAACAAAGACTCTGCATGAGACGGAACACCTAAAAACCCTACCAAAACATGACTGATGGATTAGTGAATTGCGCTCCTGGTAACCTAATAAATAAGACACCACACACTGCGTGACATGGATTAAAATTTTTGGCCACAGCAGCCCTTTATTTTATAAGAAAAACATCAACAAGAAAAAACAAGATTATCGGCCCAGAGATGTGGTTGTTATAAGTCCCAGCCCCATATCCCCCTCCGCCGTGTACACCTAGCTCAAGGGGGAATCTGGGTATACCCCTTGATCATTTTCCTTGTGTCCGCTGAGCTACTCCCCAGGGACCCATCTATTCCACTGTCCACTGAGCTCCTCCCCAGGGACCCATATTCCACAGTCCGCTGAGCTCTGGCCCAGGGACCCCATTAAAAACATAATTCTCCAACCAACAAAGAGGGGGTTTAAACAACCACATCCCGCCAAGACTCGCTCTTGTGACACCTTACAAGAGTGAGTTCCTCCACAACTTAATGGCTCGTTCTACTCCTTCTTGTATTCCCAACATCCATATATCAATGCCAATGTCATTAAGATGTACCTTATCATCTCTGCAAAAATGTTCCTTTGTATTTTCAAGCATCTGGTGACGTATGGCCACCCCTCCATTTTCCAACACAAATTTTGTTATTTTTTTATTAACCTTTATCCTTGTATTATTGATGCGAGCCACTGATCGCGCTGTTCTCCACATTTGTCTAGCTACTATATCCGACCAGACCACCACTGTTTCTGGGTAAGACCTCCATAAATTCAACATATCGAGCTTTATGTTCCTAACTAAATGTCTTGATGTTCTTATTGCTAAATCATTACCACCTAAATGGATAAGTAAGACGTCCGGGAGGCGGTAGAACTCCACATGATACTGGATTTCTTTTAACAGCTGATGCCACTGCATTCCCCTCTTTCCTATCCATGTCACCCGTGCCAAGGAACTGGGCAACCCCAACTGTTTGCCATTAGGCCTGACTGCTGCACGTAAGGCCCCCCAAAAAACAAATGAATGTCCCATGATCCAAACCAGGCATTGCTGTTCAGCTAAAAACAAAAACAAAAAACACAATTATCACACAATTATCTAAATGAAGACACAACTACTATAAGATTACCAAAATGTACACATATATATACATGTACGCCATTTATAATAAATGCAATCTAATGTAGCTCTTAAATCTGCTCGATTCCCATCTCCCGATTTTTTTAACTATGTCTGGCCCTAAGCCCCATCTAGCAGCTTCTGTTGCTGCTCCTATCCTAAATGAGTGTGAAGTGAATGCATTTGGAGACTCTCCCAATATTGTCAGGCATTTTTTAAGAACTGCTGTGAATTGAAATTGTGACAATGACTTACCCATCATGTACGTTACGGCTATCTGCCTTCACTCTGCTTTTCCAATTGTACCATAAATCTGACTTAAGCAAATTAATTATAAAGGCCATAGATCAGAGGTTAGAGGTGGTAACCTATTAAAGGCTATGTGCACACGTGTGCGTAATTCATGCAGTTACGCTGCGCTTTGTAGCGCAGCGTAACTGCATGCGTCCTGCGTCCCCTGCACAGTCTATGGAGATTGTGCAGGGGCCGTGTGCACATGGCGTTTTAGAGCGCAGCGCTTCGGCTGCTGCCGAAGCGCTGCGTTCTAAGAAGCGACATGTCACTTCTTCCGTGCGCTTTGCCGGCAGCCCCTGCTCTGTCTATGGGAGGAGCTGCAGGCAGAGCGCATGGAATCGGCTTTTTTTTTTTTCACTACGGACATTTCTGCAGCGATTTAAAGCGCACATGTGCTCTTCAGATCGCTGCAGAAATTTCTGCAGGGACAGTACGCAACGTGCGCACATAGCCATAGATCAGAGGTTAGAGGTGGTAACCTATTTAAGGCCCTTGCGCAACTTGAGTCACTGGATTTATAGATTGGACACAAGGACTCCTATTGGGCTCAATGAGAGCTTTGGCCCTTTAATTGGGTATTTTTATGTGGTGTGAGAATGGGACTGTTTATGTTAGAATTATTTTTTAATATTTTCTTTTATCCATAATTTAGAGATCTTTATATGCTAAAACCATACATGTGGTGGTCTGCAAATATAACGCAATGCTAGTCTCTCATATAGGCCCTTTGGAAAAATAATTGCTCACCCCTGATCCATGCTCTTTTATGATTTTATTGCTAATGTTAGAACATTTTTACATGTACCTTTTCCAAAATCTATAAAACAAATTGTGAATAAAATATAAAGTCACAGATGTAATCATACCAGATGTAGAAGAATCCGAAGGAAACACCTCACTGCAGATTAAAAAAAAAAGAAAAACACAACACATTACTACATGCATGTAAAACTTATCAACTACAATAAAAAAACTTTCACAGAACTGCTTTCACATACAGCACTCGTATTTTTGATGTTCTATGGGGCTATGCACATGTCTGATTTTTTTTCCTCATAACGAGTGGTCAGCATGGAAAAAAAAAATCGGTGACATGTCAGATTTTGATCCAAGTGTGGGATCAAAATAGGCAATGTAAGGCCTATTTCAGACATCAGTGATTCTGGTACGTATGTGCTAGTGTTTATACGTACCAGAATCATGGGCATACGCAGACCCATTATAATCAATTAGTCTGCGCACACATCAGTGATTTCTCACTGACCGTGTCTCCGTGCGGTGTACACGCATGTCTGTGATTGCCGCAAGGAGACATGTCCGTTTTTCTGGCATCACTGATGTTCCACGGACCACACAGTGGTATGATCCGTGAAACACGTACCAGAAAAACATGGACATTGAAAATAAAAAACATTTTCAACTCACCTTCTCCAGCGACGCTGTGTTCAGCCTGTGCTTTCAGCTTTTTCCTGGCTGGCTCATTATGGTATGCATATTCATTTATGCAGCCAGAGACGGACCCAGAAGAAGCTGCAGAAACTAGAGACAGTGGCAGGCAGATGCTACAGAGCTGGAGACTTCAGCACCATGGACAGCAGCAACAGGACAGGTGAGTATATCTCCATGTGCAATCACGGATGACGGAGCACGGATCACGGATTGCACACGGACAACCCACGTTGAATGCATCACCGAACACCGAACATGGAGGGACATATGCATTTTTTACACGTCAGTGAAAAACATCCGTGATTTTCACTGACGTGTGAAACAGGCCTAAGTCTGTGTGTCCGTGGCAATAATCAGAACTGCATTTTGATGACATCTGACCGATTTTCGCGGTCTGGCAGAATGTAAAACATGGAGATTTTTTTCCTCTCCAACTCTGAGGAAAAACTGATGCAACCCTGTTCATACTCATTGGACTGGTTTTCTCGAGTGTGGAGAAAACAATGGCGTAAACCTCCCCTTTTTGTAAGTTGTGGGCGCTCAGTAACTGCTTTTACTGAAGTCTGTCTTCTTCCCTATAATTTGTGTAGGTTTCTAGAGCAATTATAACACGTTTTTCCTACCATGGTTAGTCATTTTTACATTTTAATTTAGTTTAGAAATGTACTGGACAATTATTGTAGGCATTATTTTATTACCGATATTTTCCTACTGCTCTATAGATATACTGTTACAGCAGGTCAGTTGCAGGAGTTCAATAACGGTCTTTATTAACATTCAATTACAGCATTATACACTTTAATGTTCTTATATATTTTTCAGTTCTCTTCCTTTCTTCTAATTTTTTTCTTCTTTTATTTTTCGTTTACTATATAAACACATCTGAATAAAATTTGGTTACACAACACAAGTGAAAACGCTACAAACACACAAAGAAGCCATGAAAAAAAAAGTGCCATTCATCCCAAACAGTGTATTCAGCTGAGGCACACGCATGCATCTGACAGAGTGAGGGAGAGGATTCAATATTCCTCTGTGTTTCCACCTCCTCTTCTAACTCCTCTAGTGAGAATGAACCCCCACCTAGACGCCCCCGGACTTCCGATGAGGAATGCCGACAGATAGTGATCCCCAATGGTCCTCACACCCTGGCAATTAGGAGTCTCTGATTCCCGGTTTTGTGGCTTCATCAGGAATCCAATTTGATACTGCAGGCCTCATAGAAAGAGACTATTTTAGCTCGTTCACCACTCAAGCCCGTTTCCACCAGTTTATAACCTTTTACATGCTTCACAGGAAAAAAAAAAAAAAGCAATATGGAAGGAAAAAATGAATCTAACTTTTTCCCACAAAAATGTTACTATAGCACCAAAATTTTGCACTTTCACAAGGGTAACAGGAGAAAATGCAATGTTCAGTTTGTTGTTCAATTTCTCCTAAATAAACCAATACCTAATATGTGATGGAAAACTACTGTTATGGCACATGGCAGGGCTTGGAAGGGAATGAGTGCCATTTGACTTCTTGAATGCAAAACTGACTGGAATAATTATCAGACGCCATGTCATGCTTGGAGAGTCGCGTATTTGCCTAAGCAATGGAAACCGCCCACAAATTACTCTAATGGACACACCAATTCTTGGGCGATTGCGGGCTGCTATTTTTATCCTGAGGGGGCCCAATAACCATGGAACTCCCCTGCCTGAGAATACTAGCCACTTTATCTTGGCTGGGTATCAAAATTGGGGAAATGTCACAACGATTTTTTAATGTATATATTTAAATAATTAAAAAACGCATGGTGTTCCTCATATTATCATATACTGCCAAGATAAACGCACACAGCTGGGTGCTGCAGCATGTGCTTTATTTATATTATATTATATTAAAGCATCTGCTTTATTTGTGCCGGGTACCAAAATACGAGGGACCATACATAATTTTTTTTTAAATTATTTACTTATTTTTAGTCCACGCTAGGGACCCAGACAGCTAGTGTGATGGCAACCAATCACAGACGCTGGCACAGAGGGTGGGTGGGGGTAGCAAGACTGCAACAAATCACCAACACTGTTACAGAGAGTGGGCGGGGAAATAGTGCATATTCATGAACTTTAATGATCGGACCGGACGCAGTGTGACAGCAATGGGGAAACTCACTAAGCATAATTCTACTGCTTTAATGACTACAAGTCATTTTTTTTCCACTGCGCCTCCCATAATGCCAGTAGTTAAGATGGCTACAGCATTACTGTGATTGGGAAGCAATCATCGCATGTGTAGAGGCTGAAAATCAGGCAACAAATATGTGGTGAGGAGACTCGAAAATCACGAGGCAAGGAGAAAAATACAAAAATAATCAATATGGTGTAAGATTACCCAAAAATTATGATAGAAATAGCAGGGCAATACTGATATGTGGGTGCCAAAAACAAAGTAAAATATAACTTTTATTAATGAATAACAATAAAAAACACACTGACAGACAAACAAATAAGCTGTAATGAAACAGGCAGAGTCCCAAAAAGAATTCACATAGGAGAAAGATCCAATGGGAAAAAAAAAAAAATCCAATTAAATACTTAAAATGTCCATCTAGGATATAGGAGGGGGGGGACAGTCGTATCTTTATCACAACCATAGGGATGATATGAACAAAAAGCAGTAAGAGAAAAAGGTCACCATAAAATAGAGGGGGAGTTCAAATATTATTACCACACCATACTCTCCTTGGTGGCAACCCTTTGACTTCAGTCATCAAAGCTCCTGGACCTCCCGACACAATTTGTTACACTCATCAGGGGAGAGACAGTAGCCAGTAGAGCAGTTAGATCTAAGGCTGGTTTCACACTACGTCTTTTTAACATCCGTTGAAAACGTTTTTTTAACGGAAGTACGGATCCTGCTTTTACAGCAAATAACGTATGCAAACGCATATGTTATTTTGCAGGATCCTGCACTGGATGTTTAGGGGCGGGCATTGGAGTCATGTGATCGGGAGTGAGGGTAACTAGACTGGGAGGAGGCTTCTGACAGCTGCAGACGCTGGTAAGCAAGGTAAACATCGGCCTTGGATACCCGATATTTATCTTGGTTACGAGGAGGGAGAGAGGGAGAGAGAGAGAGAGAGAGAGAGAGAGAGAGAGAGAGAGAGACACACTCTGGTTCTGGGCATGCTCAGTCCAAAAGCAGGATCCTGTCTATCAGCATGCAGCGTTCACCTGCGTTTGCGTGCGTTATAGTCAGGATCCAGCAATTTGCAGTATTTGGACGGAGCTCAAAAACGCTACATGTTGCGTTTTTGAAACATGTTAAAATAACGCAAAAGGACGGATCCTGCGTCTAACGGACGCAAACGCACGCAAACGCAGGTGGACGCGAGTCCATTGAAAATGCATTGACATGAAAACGGATTTGCACAGGATCCGTACTTCCGTTAAAAAAACGTTTTCAACGGATGTTAAAAAGACGTAGTGTGAAACCAGCCTTACTCATGAATAATGCTGGGCAAATACAGAAACATCCGGGCGGTGTATTTTATTAACCATAGGATACATTCTATGTGTATAGCTCTTCATTTGACCTTCTCACTCATACATGGTTCCTGCCTACAGACTGCCTTTATCCAGGCTTTGAGTGGGATGGGTTGTTTAGGCTATACTCATGAACGTGTTTTTCTCTGCTATGTGTGCTTTGAATTAAGCTATATCTCCCCCTGAATTCTTTTGGGAGGTTTATGACTGCATAATAACAGTTTATTGATTAATAACTGTAATTGGTCCCCCCACCCCCCGGTTATTTCTCTTATGAGAATTCACTTTGGGACACTGCCTGTTTCATTACAGCTTAGGCTAGGTTCACATTTCCGTTGTTTTGCATCAGTCACATGCATTGCTTGACGCATGTGACTGATGCGTTGTACAATGGATGACAAGAATTGAATTGTCGGACTCTGTTGTAAAAGAGAGAACGATCAGCTGATCGTTCACAATAGCCAGCCACCGACTTTTGAGAGCGAATAGATGATCTCCCGGCGGCCGGCTAATGAGAGCGATCAGATGATTGCTCACAGCAGCCGGCCGCCAGGTGATCAGCTGATCGCTCACAGCAGCCGGCCGCTGGGTGATCAGCTGATAGCTCACAGAAGCCGGCCGCCGGGTGATCAGCTGATCGTTTGGCCGCTGAGTATGGTTCCGGGGGGTGGAGTGCGGGGTGGGTGGAGCCGAGCAGGGCCATGGCGTTGAGGACGTCAGTGTCGGGGACTGCATGGCTGGGGACAGGTGAGAGTGTGTGTGTGTGTGTGTGTGTGTGTGTCTGTGTACATGCGGAGTGCGTGAGGGGGCAGAGCTGAGCGGGGAAGTGTCGGGCTCCCTGCACACGTAGCCAGGGTAAATATCGGGTAACTAAGCTAAGCACTTTGCTTGGTTACCCGATATTTACCTTGGTTACCAGCGTACACCGCTTAGCGCTGGCTCCCTGCACACGTAGCCAGGGTAAATATCGGGTAACTGAGCAAAGCGCTTTGCTTAGTAACCCGACGTGTACCCCGGTTATGTGTGCAGGGAGCCAGAGAGAGCATGCGCAGCGAAAGCCTACGGATTGCACTGCTCAAAAAACTTTACAGGCTGCATTCCTGCCGCCCGACGGTCAGTCGTTCCATGACTGATCAGTCGGGCGGAGGATGCAACGCAGTGTCATCAGTCACAATCCACCGCTAATACAAGTCTATGGGAACAACGGAATCCGCCAAACGGATTCTGTTGTTTACCAGAGCCGCGGATTGTGACTGATACAAATTGACGGAAATGTGAACCTAGCCTTATTTGTTTGTCTGTCAGTGTGCTTTTTATTGTTAGTCATTAATAAAAGTTATATTTTACTTTTTGGCAGACACATATCAGTATTGCCTTGCTAAGGACCAAAATACTCAACGAGTAACGAATAACGTGAACACTGTACTATTCGTGCGAGTAACAAAAATCACGAGGCAGGGACCGAATGACTCGAGTAACGAATAACGTGAATACTGTACTATTTGTGCAAGTAACAAAAATCCCTCATCACTAATTATAACTAATGTACTCAATGAGTTTATTCGAGAATTTTAGATCTAACAGCATGATCTATTTAGTTTCTATCTTTAGAAAAGATTTTTTTTAATGTCTCCTCCACAGATATAAACATTTAGGGTAAGTTCACACAGTGCGTTTTTCGCTGCGTTTTTGCGCAGTTTTCGGGTGCGTTTTTGCTCAGAAAACTGCATGACTTTGCTTCCCCAGCAAAGTCTATGAGTTTTCATTTTTGCTGTCTGCACACAGCGTTTTTTTTCAGCTGCGTTTTTGTGGTGCCACAAAAACGCAGCATGTTAATTATTCTCGCGTTTTTCACTGCGCTTTTCATCCATTGAGTGCAATGGGATGTTGAAAGACGCAATGAGAAACGCAAATAGCTGCGTTTTGGTGCGTTTCCAAGACCAAAAACGCAGCTATAAACGCAGGAGGTGGGTAGTAAAGTGACATGTACAGGAAGAGGATTCCTTCTGTCAGTAAACACAGAAGCGTGAATCCTCCCGGTACCGTCATCGTCGCGTCCACCTCCAGTCCTGTGCATGTATGCTGCCGTGCGGCGCCATGTCTGGGCGGGAGGTGGAAGCGGCTGCGAAAACAAAAGTAAACAGTAGAAAAAAAAAAAAAAAGTTATACTCACCTGCTTGCAGCCTCCCGGTGCCATGCCCGCTCCCATCTCCTCTCACGGTATCACCGCTCCGGCTGTGTGCAGACAGCCGGGACATCTCCGATAGATGCAGGACCTGGCGATGGATCACCTGATGCAGTCACCTGACGCATCAGGTAATCGTAAGTATCGCGGTGACGCGGGCGCCCAGCCGGTTTAAGCTATCAGCGGATGCGTCAGGAGACTTCATCCCTGATTACCGGCAGCTGCTGCAGCGATCGGACAGGATCAGACTCCCGCCCCATCGCTCCAGGAGCTGCCGGTAATCAGCACATAAGTGAGTATTTTTTTTTTTTTTTTTTTTTGCACCGATGCATCTGCTGATTGCATAAATGGCTTTTATACAATCAGCTGCTGTGTGATGTGCTTCAGCCCGTAGAACCTGACACATCATCTGATCGCTTTGCCTTCCAGCAAACCGATCAGATGATATTGGATCCGGATTGGACGGCGCGAGACCCTTGACCCAGGATTACTGCGGAGGGGGGTTCATTATTTCAATAAAGATGGAGTCACTAATTGTGTTGTGTTTTATTTCTAATAAAAATATTTTTCTGTGTGTTGTGTTTTTTTTTTATCTTTACTAGAAATTCATGGTGGCCATGTCTAATATTGGCATGACACCATGAATTTCGGGCTTAGGGCCAGCTATACAGCTAGCCCTAACCCCATTATTACCCAGCGAGCCACCCGGCATCAGGGCAGCTGGAAGAGTTGGATACAGCGCCAGAAGATGGCGCTTCTATGAAAGCGCCATTTTATGGGGTGGCTGCGGGACTGCAATTCACAGCGGGGGTGCCCAGAAAGCATGGGCACCCTGCACTGTGGATTCCAATCCCCAGCTGCCTAGTTGTACCCGGCTGGACTCAAAAATTGGGCGAAGCTCACGTCATTTTTTTTTTAAAATTATTTCATGAAATTCATGAAATAATTAAAAAAAAAAGGGTTTCCCTATATTTTTGGTTCCCAGCCGGGTACAAATAGGCAGCTGGGGGTTGGGGGCAGCCCGTACCTGCCTGCTGTACCCGGCTAGCATACAAAAATATGGCGAAGCCCACGTTATTTTTTTTGTTTGGGGGGGGGGGAAGAAATCCTGCATACAGTCCTGGAAGGAGGATGCTGAGCCTTGTAGTTCGACAGCTGCTGTCTGCTCTCCTGCATACACTATTGGATGGAGGATGCTGAGCCTTGTAGTTCGACAGCTGCTGTCTGCTCTCCTGCATACACTATTGGATGGAGGATGCTGAGCCTTGTAGGTCTGCTCCCCCTGACTCTCCCTCAAGCATACAGTCCTGGATGGAGCATGCTGAGCCTTGTAGTTCTGCAGCTGCTGTCTGCTCTCCTGCATACACTATTGGATGGAGCATGATGAGCCTTGTAGTTCTGCAGCTGTCTGCTCTTCTGCATACACTAGTGGAGAATGAAGAACACATTGAAGAAGGAAATTACATCAGACCTTTTTTTTTTGTTCACTGATAAAAAACGCATAAAGACGCAGTGAGCAAAAACGCAGCAAAACGCAGCAAAAAAACGCACCAAATCGCGGCAAAACACGTGCGTTTTTTGCCGCGTTTTTTTGCCGCGGGTGCGTTTTTGCCGCAAAAAACGCACAAAAACGCAGCGTCAAAAAAACGCAGTGTGTGAACCTAGCCTTATGTCGTCTGTTCCTCCAATATGGAAACTTTTGAGATTACAATGATGGAAGTCATGAAAATGTAGTGGAATTGGATGTCATTTATCACTGCTTTTATATTTTTAACATGTTCAAGGGCACAGACTTTTAGCTATTGAGTCGTTATGCCTGCATATGCAAGGTTGCAGGGACAGGTTGCTAAGTAGATGACTGACGTGGCATTGCAAGTAAGATTATGCACAATTCTATATCTCTTCAAACCTTTTGAGTCAGAAAAAGAGAATGTTCTGACCATGTATAAGGTGGGCCATAAGTATGGATGGATACACTCTGATAAAAAAAAATAAAGTTGAATTAAAAATGGCTGCTTTGCAGATGGCCACCATGGGCATGACCCGGCCTCAAATGTTTTGCCCCTCCCATGTACTAATAAGCCACAAACGGTAAGGTGATATCATCAGGGTGTATCCATACTTATGGCCCACCCTTTATTTACATTTACATTCAGAACAATTACTGCATGCCAGCGGCTGGCTGCCAGATTTTGGCCTGGGGGGAAAGTACACAGGAGTGGCCCATGAATAGCAACCCATTCTTAATAGGAATCTGTCATTAGGTTTTACTGATATATAAAGTACAGCCACCGCCTTTAAGACTTCTTTTACAGTAATCTAGTAAGCTGCATGTATTTCCCCAAGCCCCTCTGCATAGTACAGAAAAAGAGCTTTTATTATACCCACCGCCATTGCGGTCCGGTCCGATGGGCATCTCTGGTCTTGATCCAGTGCAGCTTCTTCTTACAATCGCCATCGCCATTAGGCTGAGGAAAGTATTGCAGTGTGCATGTGGCGGCTTTTTTTCTGGGTAATCAGCACTCTTTAGCCTTACCCAGCCCTTGCCACATCAAAGAGAAGTATGCCTGTGCAGGAGCGAGGTCGGGAAACACGTGGATGACGTAGGACACATCCGCTACACAACGCAGGGAAAGGCAATGGCTATTGTAGGAAGAAAAAAGGCTCCAGATCAAGACCAAAGGTCCCCATCGGACTTGGTCGCCAGCTGTGGATATAAAAAAAAAAAAATCCCTTATTTGTGCTATGCTTGGGGTCATACACGCAGCTTACTATAATGCTGTAAAAGCGGATTTAAAGGTAGTGGCCGTACTTTATATTAGGAAAAACCTTGTGACAGGTTTATGTTCAGCTGCTTCATAGGCTGTATTCACTCAGCCATATTGTCTGTGAGTACGGCCTGTGGAAAAAACTGACAGCACTTGGACCGGTTCCTATGAGCTCTTGCACTTCTCAGGTGTCATACATGGGTACGTATTACAATCTTTAAGCCAGATATACGCTTTCAAATATGCAGTAAAGCAATGTACACTGTGCTTTTCTACACTCCTCAAAAAAACATATCCTGAGTAACAGTGGTCACACATAAGCATATGTAGCACCCCATGGGGCAGGCGGATTAACCTACTCATCGCCGGGCCGTCGACTGGGACGGTCACGGGCGGCCTAGCCCGCTTCCGTTGCCCCGTGGTGTACAGAAGATGGCAGGGAAAGATGATGGGTGTACTTGTGAGGTGGTTGTCGTGACGCCACCTGGGGTATGCGGCCAGGGAATGGGCCACCGCTGCTGTCACTGTCCTCTGGAGCAGATGGTAGTAGCAGCCAGGGATGGGATTGCTCTCCAAAGGTAGAACGGGCCCCAGGGAGGATGATGAGGGGACTAGTAATGGCAGCAGGGAGCAGCAGTACGGTTAATAAGGAGTCAGAGTCTATAGCTGTGGTTCCACGTTGTTTACTCACTTTTGTACAATGCCGCTCACTCAGATAATATCGGTCATGTGCTATGATGGGCTCAGTCTAACCTGAATCCCTTTAGAGATTAGTCCGGTTTGGTGTTTGGTTGGTTTCTCCTTGTAACGGCTGTCTGTGGATCCCCTGGCTTGAAGCTACGAGGGGACCCTGGGTTTCACAAGATGCACTCTTGTCCCTATCTGCAGGTGCCGCAGTTCCGATGTGGGGTCCGGCTTGAAGCGAGGCCCCGGATCCTATATGGCACTGTGCTGTCGGGTGCTGTGTGGGCAAGGAAGCTTGAAACTTTCCCCGACCGGACAGATTCTGGAAATCCAACGTGAAGTATGATATTCCCTAGGGTCCTGCCGCCCTGTGTGGCACTGACTCCGTGGGGAGCAGGTTCACTCTCCCCATGGCAACCGTGTGAGCTCTCTCCTCCTTCCCACCGGAGCACCTGTAAGATGTGACTGCTCCCTTCCTCTCCTGCTGGAGAACTCTCTAACTGTTGTGTAGAGTTGAGCGATGTTCGATTCAAACGGTTCGCCAATTTCAAATTCAAATGATTTGGGGCGGTGTTCGACGAACTCAAACGATTTGCTTCAAATTCGGCAGTTCGAGTTACATTCGATAATGGTTCGATCACCATAAAGCGTAGCTAGTTACTAGCTGGCTTTTCACTGTATTACTGTGAGTCACTGTGAATCATGATATTATCAAAATTCAGCGTATAGTGTGCGGGGGGGGGCAGGGTTTAGATCAGTGCTGCTGCTGAGTGCTGAAAGAAAGGTGATCACCATTTTTTTTTTCCTAACCGTGCGTACAGTGGGGCGGGCCAGGCTGTCAGCCAATCACAGACACACACACAGCAAAGAGGATTTTTGCCAAACAAGCAAGGGCATGCGTCATTGGCTGTGCATGTCACATATCTTTGCCCTATAAGACCTGGTCATTTTCCCCGTCGCCACCATTATCTCTCTGCTGCGGGTGGGTGTCAGTCACCGCTCCCGCTGCTGCTGTGTGCGCTATAGACATACAGTGCAATCTACGCATCGCTTAAGGGATTAGGGACTACTTGTAATTTCAGTCCTTTTCAGGGCTACATTACAGCCGTTCATAACAATTTTTGCTAGGCAGGTTTGTGCCAGCGCTGTGCAGGGGTTTATATCACAGCGTCTGGCTAAATCAGCTCAGGCAATTCCTTGGGGCATTGTTTCATTGGCAGGGATAGAAATTGAGGCTTCCTCTGCTGACAAGCTAGCTACAGCACCTGTGCATTCTACACACCTCTCCATTTTTGCTTTGCAATTTTAATTGCAAAAATTGCTGCCACTTTTAGGGGCATACTAAAATTGTCTGGGATACTAACTTAGGGTTCCTCTGCTGTCAAGCAAGGTACACCAACTGTGCATTCTACACACCTGTCCATTTTTGCTACGCAATTTTAATTTCAAAAAGTGCTGACACTTTAAGGGGCATAGTTTCATTGTCTGTGATATTCAGTGTTGGTTCTTCAGCTGTCAATAAAGCTAGACCAACTCTGTATTGTACACCACCTCTCCATTTCTGCAACGCAATTTTTAACTGCAGGTAGTCCATCAATCTGTGACGAAGGTACAGGCGTGGATATAATGTTGCCTTCATCCAAAAGGTGGTTCTCTCAATGTCTGAGAGAGCTCAACACCAGCAGCTGTTTCCACTTCAAAAACAACTGATGACCTGCCAATGACACTGCTTGTTGCGGGTAAAGGGGTGGAAGGTCAGCGTCAAAAAGCATATGTGACTGCTGTCCCCACAGTCCCAGAGGATGAAGAGCACACAGATGCCATTGATGGGGCAGACGGTGGTTGCACCGCCCCGCTAGGCCGCATTGTAGCATAGTGACCCTTCCACATAGACTTATGCTTCATTTAAAGTAGTGTATAGGGTGGGCTCCCCAGTATACAGCAAAACCACGCAACAGGAAAAGGACTCTAGGCAGTTGGGTTGATAAATGATTGTTTAACTCTCCCAAAACAAACAATAAGGACCATGCATAAAACTGAAAGAATAGAACAATCTATTCACAAGTCCAAAAGCCTACACCCCTATGCTGCAACACTCGTAATGGCAATTTATAGCCCCTTCTCACCAACCTTTGCCTAACCAAGGGACTGTCTAAACTGTTGCCGCCTACCTGGTAATCCCTCTGCGTAGCAGTAGTAATTGTGTGTGTGTGTGTGTGTGTGTGAACACGACTTACCAGTGGCGCATCACAAGAGCTTACAACTTATCTACCTAAACATAGACAAAACCCATTAACCCCCCTGAATACCCTTGTTAGCTGAAGCCTCACAGATAAGGCAGATGATAACAGTGGTGAGTCAAACCACACAGCTCAGCAACACAGTCCTGGAAATCTTGTAAAGCAACAGTCAGTGCAAACATGTGTTGCTGTCCCTCTAGAATTTTAACTGTAACTGACAAATTGACAGAGCAGAAGCAGCAAATCTTATTGTCTATATAGTCTGCCTAAGCAGAACAGATGTGTTTTGTTAACAAAAGTGTTGCGTGCACGCATTACTGTCTGGGCCCAGCCTACCGTACCCGGGTACTGTGGTGTCCAGTTGCCATAAATACAGAGTTTACAATCCTTTCACGGTAAACAGTATAGACAGCACCGGAAGAATGTCGGTCTCCGGCACAGGATGCTGCTCACATGCATTACGGTCCTCCTCACCAAACTCCAACACGAGTCTCCTCACAATCCACCATAGTGTTTCCGCGGTGGCTACTTGCTGTAACGCACACCTTTAGCGTTTTCTTAAGTTCACAGACAACACCTAGTCCGGTCTCCAAGTCCACAGCCGAAGACCGTTTTGCTATTGCTATAGTGACCAAACAGTCAAAGGCAGATGCAAAAAAAACAGCCGCCCCTTGTGGGTAGTCTGCAACAATGCATACAATGAACGGCAAATAAGCATGTTGCATTCACAGTGGATAAAGCTCATCAATACACCCTCACACTATCACTTCATATCCATGTGACAGTTCATGGACGAAGTACTCAAAGTAGTGAGTTTTTGGCCTCTACTTAGAGATTGGTGACAAATCTTACAGATGACGTGACTTGGGTGATCTTTTGCGATGTAAAAAAAGCACCAGGCTAGGCAAGGCTTACAGCCCATGCGACCTGCAGAGCCACCATGACTTCTGCTCAGAGGCAGAGTTATGGCTGAGAATTCAGTTGTTGACGTGCTTCCAGTACTTTGTCTCTGTCCAGGAAGACGCAACCTAACCTCGTCGTCAGTAGCATCCTCCTCCAACTCCTCTGCTGACCTCATCGACTGGCTGACTGTGGTTTGACAGTAAGTGGGGTCTCCAACCTCATTATCACCCTGTGTGTTTTCATTCCCCTCGTCCAGACTCCTCCGAGCCAACCTCTTCCTGCCCTGACCGAATAGTAAAGTTGACGTTCCAATCAGGTATCGGAGTCTCATCAGCATGTTCTCCATTGTCTCCACCAGGAGGATTTATAGTTTGGGAATGAGGGTGTACATTATGCTCAGAACCTTCTTCATCGGGGCCTGGATCCGACTCACAAAGCTTCTGGGCATCAGTGCAGATCATTTCCTTGTCTGGACTCACTGCAGCTTTGGAGCAGACCTCTGATTCCCAGGCTATAGTGTGACTGGACAGCTCTGCAGACTCAACCATCTCTGTCACCCCATACTCAGCAGGGCTGGTGGAAACTTGAGAGCTGTTAGGAAGCAAGTGCGATTGGGTTGACACCACAGAGGAATGGAGTATTTTGGATATTGAAGTTGAGGTGGAGAGGCCACTTGATGGAGCACTTGAGATCCATTGAAGCACCTGCTCTTTTGGTGCCTCATCTACATTTGGTAGCGATGGTCGTGTCCGTAAGAAAGGGATCATATCAGATTATCCATGGGAAGAAATACACCTCTTATTTTGGCTGGTAGTTGGTATTACGAATCGGTACCGCCGTTGACGCAAGCAGCCTGCTGCGGTTCCAGTTGCGCCCAAGCGTCAGCTGCCATTTTTGGCCATGCCTTTGGTCGTCCAGCTGGCTGCTTCCTCCTCCACGTCTAAGTGTGGAGAGACGGCTAGTGCGGATGCGTGTGCCGATTTACCCCAGACACAGCCTAAGTCCAGTGTTTCGCCTAGTGAGCATGCTTAGCATGACTGTGCCATTCCTGAGCCTAAGTCCTCAGTTCGTGCTACAGAGCATGCTCCCACACTTAATGAGAAAAGCCTCTTTGCACAGGTACTTGGACTCCGTGCCGTGTCTAAGTCCTGTGTTGTGTCTACAGAGCATGCAGAAGCTGATAGTCTGTTTTCTGAGACTGTTGTTCAGGCTCCTGAGCATGCTCAGGCACTTAGTGCATCAGAGGCTAGGTACATTAAGGAACTCACTGGCCATGTCCATGAGGTGGCAGTCCATGCTAGTCCAGAGGACATCAGGTGTCCTGATGATGTGGCCACTCCGGACTGGCTCGCAGAGGCCCGCCCCTATGATTTTGCACCTCATCATTGTTCGTCAGACGATGACTGGTGAGGTGTTTGGGGCGTGGCTGACATGAAGTCATCATTGAAGTGGCGGTTCCGGATAAGCTGCTGGTTATGTCACTGATGACGTGGCACTCTGCTATTGGCTCCTGGAGGTGCCTTGTGGTCCACCCTGCGTTGGGGCGGACCCAGGTTATAAAAGGAGCTGTAGACAACAAGGAGGTGCGCATTCTTCTATTATGCTGAGACAGAGCACACGTCCATGTGTTGAACCCATTGCGGCTTTAGGCCAGAGGTAGGCAGGGATAGGGCGTCGGTGCAGGACGCCACCACACTTGGTAACGCAGAACGGTTACGACCAGCTCCTGTCCTACCAATCCTGCTAGTGCAGCTCAGTGGCATTAACTGGGCTGCTGCTGCGCCTGCTGTCCAGAGGTGTGCCCCCTACGCACACAGACAACGTACCCAATAGCCCCTGTGTTGTTAACAGGGAGTTCCTGGGCTGGGTGTGTGGACCCTGTGACGCTAACAGGGTTCACAGTCTCCAGAACCGAGTGTCGTCTAACTCAGTTCAGGCTACTATTAGTTTGAGAGCCACCCAGCTCTGTATCCTCCGCCTAACCTTCGGGTTGCCAGCATCTCCTCCATCTGGGAGCACGGTGGACCCCGACTGGCAATTGGGATATATACCACCTTATCCAAATCTGTTAGTCCCCCCGTAACAGATGGTGTTTCTTCAGAAGATGTTACTGTTGCTTAACCACCAAACCCACGGACACAAACTTTTTTCCCCTTTCCAACACACGTGTTCCCCTTTCCACCAGCATCTGTCCTTTTTCCACCTTTTTGACCAAATTTGCAACTCTGCAGGGACACCCTACTCAACGCCGTCTCAGCACAGCAGCCAGCCCTCGGTCCCTTAGATGTGGACAAGTAAAATACCATTTCCTCTTAGCCATGACAAAGCGTTGAGATTCACTCTGTGCAGCACTGGTGTTTAATGTAAAAGCAGATCAAAGATTGAGTACCAGCTTCTGCGGATACTCCTGCATACGTGCGTCCCTTTCTATGGAAGGGCTTATTTCGCCAAATTTTGTCTTGTACCGGGGATCTAACAGTGTGGCAACCAGTAGTCAGCATTACTTCGAATTGTGACAATCCGAGGGTCATCTTGTAGTGTAATGTAGTGAAACCGGGACTGACCTCCTCAGGAGGTAATGGCAGATACTATAACAGCTTTTAAAAAAGGGCTGGATGATTTCCTCAGTACACACAACATTGTTGGTTATAAGTGACTTAATGTAACTTAAATGTAGAATTGGTGGAGGAAGGTTAAAGAAGTTGTCCAGTTACCAAAACTGATTTTTTTTTTTCTGATAAATCTTGCTAATATGTGCCCCTCAACACATCTATTATGTTTTTTCCGCAAAATTACCTTTTATTGTGCACTAGCAGCACATGCTCCTTGCTGGCTCCAGCTCTGATGGGGTTAATCTCTCCTCTGACTTCCTGGGTTCAGTTACTACAATTTCCATAATCCTTTGCAGTAACTAGCAATCTATCTCCCAACCCTCTCTGACTGTTCCCTCCCCTCAGATCTCCACCACAACAGTTCCCTCCCCTCCTTCCTGTGTGCACTGCCTAATCATGGTAATAGAGCTTTTATCATTTGGTCTTTCTGATCTATTTCATAGTATCTATTTCAGGATATATTTATAAGCTATATATATATAGAGAGAGAGAGAGAGAGAGAGAGAGAGAGAGAGAGAGAGTTATCTAACTCCACACATGTTTCTCTATGGCTATATATGCTTGTGTATATGTGTGTTTATATATAATGTATATACACACACACAAATATAGACAGTACATGTGTGTGTAGCTATATCTTTCTACATATACTTGTATGCGTGCTTATAATATTATATATGTGTGTGTTTTTTACATGATGGGTTGTGTCAGCCAGAAGATGCACCTGTCCTGGAAGAATATTTTAGTAGCCCCTCATACTACATAATTCCTCCTGTTTTGGAGGTATAAGTGGCCCCCTCACCTTTTGTACCCCTGTGCGTGGAATGTGATCCCTGATATACACACAAGAATTTTTTTTCCTTATACATACTCAAGGAACACGTATACAGTCTCAAGGAACACAATACTTTTTCCGGTGTGTGGCCATGAAAATCTCAGTGGCGAACATGGCCGTGTATCAGATCCCTACGATCACATAATGATGTATTATACTAAGGATACACCATCAATATAACAATATTGCTCTAAACATTTATTGTTACAGAATCTAATCTCCAATCCTCTAATGATTGCAGGGATTATCACAACTTGAGCCACTCTGGGACTTGTTGTGCAGTTGAGAGTGGAGAAAGTGTGTCCCATGCATCACAAGTAACAGTGTGGATTTCGGCTAAGTTCACACACTGCGTCGTTTTATTTAAGCGGCGTTTTTGTGAGTTTTTTTGCGTCAAAAAACGCACAAAAAAGCATCCGTGGCAAACAACAGACGCGTTTTTATCGTGTTTTGGTGCGTTTTTTGCTCTCTGTGTTTTTATGCTTTTTTTATCAGAGAAAGATTGTTGAAAGAAAAAAAAATAAAAAAGGTCTGAAGTAATTTCCTTCTTCAATATGTTCTTCATTCTCCACTGGTGTATGCAGGAGAGCATATAGCTGCAGAACTACAGGGCTCAGCATGCTCTATCCAGGACTGTATGCTGGAGGGAGAGGCAGGGGGAGCAGAACTACAAGGCTCAGCATCCTCCATTCACTAGTGTATGCAGGAGAGCAGACAGTAGCTGCAGAACTACAAGGCTCAGCATCCTCCATCCAATAGTGTATGCAGGAGAGCAGACAGCAGCTGCAGAACTACAAGGCTCAGCATCCTCCATCCAATAGTGTATGCAGGAGATCAGACAGCAGCTGCAGAACTACAAGGCTCAGCATCCTCCATTCACTAGTGTATGCAGGAGAGCAGACAGCAGCTGCAGAACTACAAGGCTCAGCATCCTCCATTCACTAGTGTATGCAGGAGAGAAGACAGCAGCTGCAGAACTACAAGGCTCAGCATACTCCATCCCGGACTGTATGCAGTTTTTTGCCAAAAAAGAAAAAAAAAATGACATGGGCTTCGCCATATTTTTGTATGCTAGCCGGGTACAGCAGGCAGGTACGGGCTGCCCCCAACCCCCAGCTGCCTATTTGTACCCGGCTGGGAACCAAAAATATAGAGAAGCCCTTTTTTTTTTTATTTCATGAAATAATTAAAAAAAAAAATGACGTGAGCTTCGCCTAATTTTTGTGTCCAGCCGGGCACAACTAGGCAGCTGGGGATTGGAATCCACAGTGCAGGGTGCCCAAGCTTTCTGGGCACCCCCAATGCGAATTGCAGTCCGCAGCCACCCCAGAAAATGGCGCTTTCATAGAAGCGCCATCTTCTGGCGCTGTATCCAACTCTTCCAGCTGCCCTGATGCCGGGTGGCTAGCTGGGTAATAATGGAGTTAGGGCTAGCTGTATATTATCAGCTAGCCCTAAGCCCGAAATTCATGGTGTCACGCCAATATTAGACATGGCCACCATGAATTTCTAGTAATGATAAAAAAAAAAAAAAACAACACACAGAAAAATATTTTTATTAGAAATAAAACACAACACAATTAGAGACTCCATCTTTATTGAAATAAAGCACCCCACTCCGCAGTAATCCGGGGTAAGGGTCCCGCGCCGTCCAATCCGGATCCAATATCATCTGATCGTTTTGCTGGAAGGCAAAGCGATCAGATGATGTGTCAGGTTAAACTACGTGAATCACATGACACATCAGCTGATTGTATAATCTGCTTTTATACAATCAGCTGATGCATCAGTTGAAAAAAAAAATAAATAAATACATACTCACTTATGTGCTGATTACTGGCAGCTCCTGGAGCGATCGATTGGACAGGAGAATGATCCTGTCCCATCGCTGCAGGAGCTGACGGTAATCAGCTGATGAAGTCCCCTGACGGCAGGAGCAGCTGATAGCCGGACGGGCGCGAAAAAGCCGGCAACACCGCGAGAATCGATGAGCTGATGCGTCAGGTGACTGCATCAGGTGATCCACCGCCAGGTCCTGCAAGCTTCGTACGTGCCCCGGTGAGACTGCACACAGCCAGAGCGGCGGTACCGAGACAGGGGCTGGGAGCGGATATGGCACCGTGACCCTGCAGACAGGTGAGTATGACATTCTTTTTTTCTACTGTTCACTTTGGTTTTCGCCGCTGCCTCCACCTCCCGCCCAGACATGGCGCCGCACGGAGCTGACATGGCACCGGGCGGGTTGTGGACGCAGCGGTGACGGTACCGGGAGGATTCATGCTTCTGTGTTTAACAACAGAAGGAATCCTCTTCCTGTACACGTCACTGTAGTACCCACCACTTGCGTTTATAGCTGTGTTTTTAGTCATAGAAATGCAGCTATATGCGTTTTTCATTGCGTTGTTGAACATCTCATTGAACTCAATGGGTGAAAAACGCAGTGAAAAACGCAGAAATAATTGACATGCTGCATTTTTGCGGTCAACACAAAAACGCAGCTACAAAAAAAACGCTGTCTGCGGACAGCACTTATGAAAACCCATAGACATTGCTGGGGAAGCAATGTCACTGCGTTTTCAGCACAAAAATGTTGTAAAAAACGCCGCAAAAAACGAAGCAAAAACGACTAGTGCGCACAAGGGCATAGACTTTACTCGGGAAACAAAGTCATGCAGTTTTCTGAGTTAAAACGCACCAGAAAAACGCGCAAGAACGCCACGAAAAACGCACTGTGTGAGCTTACCCTTAGTTGGTGACATGCAGCATCGCAGGTGACAGAGCAGAGCAAGTTGGTGACATGCTCTGCTCTGACACATAGTGTGCTGCATGTCACTGTATCCACTCTGAGACTTGTTGTGCAGGTGACCGGATGCTACATGTCACTAACTGTCTCCACTGTGGTACTTGTTCTGCAGGTGAGAGTGTATACAGTTGGTACTATGCAGCAGAAATCACAGAGTGGAGACAGATAGTGACATGTAGCATCCGGTCACCTGCACAAGTCCCAGAGTGGATACAGTTAGTGACATGTAGCATCCGGTCACCTGCACAACAAGTCCCAGAATGGAGACAGTGACATGCAGCACACTATGTGTCAGAGCAGAGCATGTCACTGTCTCCACTCTGGGACTTGTTGTGCAGGTGACCGGATGCTACATGTCACTGTCTCCACTGTGGGACTTGTTGTGCAGGTGACAGAGTGGAGCAGATTGGTCCCATGCAGCGTCCGGTCACCTGTGCTGCTGGTGGGAGTATATGATCACACTGCCGACACCGCCCGCTCTCCTGACAGCTGAGCACAGCGGGCGGGTGGACAGTGTGATCACATACTTGCGTGACAGGGGGGATTTCAGTGGAGGAAACCCCCCCTGTACTCCACACTGGAGCCCATACCTCCCACAGCTGAATGATGGTAAGCGCGCGCTCTGCCTTCACCGCTCCACACACTGGCGTCCTCCGGATCCTCCCCTCGATGCTGGGCTGTGACGTCAGGCAGTGACCGCCCACAGCCCAGTCAATCACTGTGAGTGGCGCCGGCATCCTCTGACGTACCCGTCCAGTTTGAGAGCCCGGAAATGCCGGGACGTCAGAGGATGCAGGCGGCCACAGCTCCAGGGGGTCATGTGACCGGCACTGAGCGTGCAGGATAGCGCCGCTCAGTGCCAGAACTGGAAACTGAAGCCAATGCAGAAGCTGCAGACAATGGTAAGTGGCAATCATTGGGGAAAAAAAAAAATGGGTGAACCACCCCTTTAAACTAGATGGACGTAGGTCATTTTTTTAACCTATGTAACTATGTAAAAGGGAACTGGGTTTAGCATTACACCCAATGTTAGGTGCAATACTCTGAAGCCTCAGGGGCGCCACACATGCGCCTATGAATATTTTTTTGTGTATTTTTTCAGATGCTTGATCAACCAAGTCACCAATGTAAACTTCAACACCACATCAACAAATAGTGGTTATAGTATATGATGTACCAGTCACTTATCCTGTGTATACCATATGATGTCTAGATATTCTACCAGTCACATATTACCTGTATATAACCTGAGATATCTGTACATACAGTATATTACATAGAGTTTACAGTATAATACATTTCTAGCATACATACAGGGGTGAAATAAGTATTGAACATGTAACTGATTTTAGTAAATGCTACTGAAATGCATTTCTTACCAGATGTTGCACACATGAAATGTAATTAATATTTTGCACAAAAGCCTTTTATTATTTGCTTCCAAAGTGTTGGTCTCATCTGACCAGACTATGTTCGCCCATTATTTCACAGACTTGTCTAAATGTTGTTGAGCAAACTTTAAACATTTCCACAGAAAAGAATTGCCGCATCTACTGACCCACTAGCATCAGCCTTAATATACAAAACGGAATATGGACAGGGATCCTCCACGTAACTGGCTGGGAGGAGCACGTCCAAAGTGACTTATAGTTCATAGGCAGAATCCAACTCAGAGAAGGGACGGCACTCACCGGAATCTAGCAAAAATTCTTTATTGAAGTGCGGTGCAATAAAAAGACAGGAGCAGAGCTGACAGCGAGCCTTCTCACGAACGATGGCCGTTTCGCATATGGATACGCTTCATCGGGTCCATGTGGACAGGCATAGACCGGCGCCTTATGAGAGGGCTGTGTCAGGACTACGTCACTACCAATTAAAAACAGATGAGGAGTGCAACAAGTAACAGCATAGTGCATGATACTGACAATGTTATACAAAATACAATTAAATTCAACATGGTAAAAAACCATTACAAACAGACACATACAAAAATATGCGGACACATAGAGATGTGCAGAAAACCGAGAGATCATTTTTGTCATTTAACCCCAAATCCCCTTGGGCTCTATATTTAATAATAAGTCTTGCCTCGGTTTGTAGGAGCAATTTGTGTAAATCACCTCCTTGAGGGGGAGAGATACTCTCTCTAAGCCTGCAAACCGCAGTATATTCGGATCACCATTATGCACATTACAAATATGCTCAATTAACTGAGGAGAGCCTTTACCAGACATCACAGAGTTAAAATGTTCTTTGAATCTCACATACATTGTCGGTCTGATGGTCTAACCCAGACCTGGGCAAGGGGCGGCCCGCGGGCGACATCCGGATCGCCTACTCTCTGTGACCGGCCCGCCTGGTTCAGGGCGTCCTTGCTGGCCGGTCAGTGATCAGATCGCCGTCATCACACGCTGCGTGCCGGGCAGGGAGCGATCCTGCAGCACCGCACAGTGTAGGCAGCGGAACGCAGGAATCTCTCCTCTGTTCCCTGCCCAGCACCTTTCTCTGTGACACACGCGCGCCCTGATGTCGTCAGTACGGCGCGCATGTGTCATTTGAAAAGTTCCCGCCCGGCAGAAGAAGAAGCTGCAGCAGCCGGGGCCGGTACGGAGAGAAGCAGCGGCAGGGGCTCCTAGGAATACAGCATCGGCGCAGCCAGGGCATGTAAAAGAGAAGCAGCTCAGCGGGGGGGGCACATACGGATGTGCCTGAGGAGGGACAGTAAGAAGGGAGAGGTGAGTGGTTACTAGTAACCTGCAGTGACAATGGGGTGCGGTGGGGAATTGGGGGAGGAGGTAACTGTTGACAAATATTTGGGGTGTAGTGATGTACAGGGGCGGACTGATCATTGACGCAGGGGGGCCGGGCCGGTCTATGAGCAGCAGTTTCGGGAAGCCCGACTATCTGTCTCATTGGTGTGTGCGGCCGCTCCGGCCCTGAAGCTCCCTGTCTGCAGTGACAGGAGGCCGGCAGCCGCACACACTGCTCTACGGAAGCTGCATTCAGCCACTCACACGGAGTAGACCTGGGGGCGAGGCCGGAGCTTCACTTCAAAGAAGCTGATTCCTGACTTCCTGCACTGTTTCTGCTCTCCGCTGAGGCCCTCCACTGCTTGTAGAGACACTTTTTTTGAAGGTAAATATACATATGTATACACACACACACATATATATAATGCCGGACTACTATCATTAACTCGGTTCTACATCTTTTTTTTATATATATATATATATATATATATATATATATATATATATATATATATATACTAGCTGTATTACCCGGCTTCACCCGGGTTAATAACTGCTGTTAACAAAATAGAATGTATTAACAAAAATTTATTCTGCACACAAAAACCACAAAACAAATAGATAGAAATGTAATTATAATGTCTGTCTCCCCCTCTGTATATATCTCTCTGTTTCTCTCTCTCTCTTTGTCTGTCTGTCTGTCTCTTTCCCTGTCTGTCTCTGACTGTCTGTCTCTTTCTCCATCTGTCTCAATCTCTTTCCCTGTCTGTCTATCTCTTTCCCTGTCTGTCTGTCACTTTCCCTGTCTGTCTCTTTCCCTCTCTTTCCCTGTCTGTCTCTTTCCCTCTTTCTCTTTCCCCGTGTCTGTCTCTTTGTCTCTTAACCTGTCTCTCTCTTTCCCTCTCTTTCCGTCTGTCTCTTTCCCTATCAGTCTGTCTCATTGTCTGTGTCTGTCTCTTTGTGTCTGTCTCTTACCTTGTCTATGTCTGTTTCTTACCCTGTCTATGTCTGTTTCTTTCCCTGTCTGTGTCTGCCTCTTTCCCTGTTTGTGTCTGTCTCTTTCCCTGACTGCATTGTGACACGCCAACATTCCATATAAGGGCATGGCTGCGCATTCTTCTGAAGTTCTGGCTGCACTGTGGCTCCCAGCTCAATTCGCTTTAATGGAGGCAGGTTTTTTGGCGAATAACTGTAAAGAGCGGGGTTAAAATTTCCCCTCAAAACATAGCCTATGATGCTCTCGGGGTTCAGAAGTGTGAGTGTGCAAAATTTTGTGGCTGTAGCTGCGACGGTGCGGATGCCAATCCCGGATATACACACACACATACACACACACATTCAGCTTTATATATTAGATATATAATGATGTAGAACCCAGTTAATTATAGTAGTCCGGCCCTCTAAAACCATCACAATTTCTTATGCGGCCCCATGTAAAAATTAATTGCCCACCCCTGGTCTAACCGATGTAAAAATCACCGCAACTGCAAAATACAATGTAAACAACAAATTTTGTCCTGCATGATATAAAACGCCTGACATGATGCACAAAAGAACCGATTGTTATCGGATTACCCGTAAAATGCAGTTGACAAAATCTGCAATTACCGCACCTGTAGTTACCGACCGGGCTACTCCTCTCTAGCCACGTAGACAGCTGAGTTAATCTGTTTTTTACCAACACATCTTTTAGGTTATTACCCCCAGTAGGTAACTAAAGGTTTAGCAGCAGTCATTTCTTTTAGGTCACTATCTTGTTCTAAGATGTGTCAATTTTTGTACAGGGTGTTTTTTATTACTGATTCCAGTGGGCCGAATTTAAAATTGAAAATAAACCTACGGAGCTGCATCCTCCTAGTCGATCGGTCAACGAAGCCAGAATCCCTTATTGGAGCATAATTTGATATACATTTATTAACCTCTTAACGACCGCGGGCAGTAAAATTACGTCCTAGCGGTCGGCACATATCTCAGCTGATTTTCACAGCTGAGATGTGTGCCTGCTAGGCACCAGCAGAATCGTTATCTGCTCGTGCCGTTTAACCCCTTAAATGGTGCTGTCAATATGTTACAGCGCCATTATAAGCGCGATTGCGGTAAACTTTTACTTACCGCCCGATACCGGAAGTCACGTTACGTGATCACGTGACTTTCGGTAGTTGTCATGGTAGCACAGGGTCATGTGGTGACTTCTGTACTGCACATGAATTGCTTTCACTTTCACTGTGCCCGCAGCTCAGTGAAAGAGAAACTGAGCATATCTGCCGTTTACAGCGGTGTAGCTGTGATCAGCAGATAGTGCAGAGCGATCGGATTGCTGATCGCTATAGCCCCCTAGGGGGACTAGTAAAATTTAAAAAAGAAGGGAATTTTGTTTACTTACTGTAAATTCCTTTTCTTCTAGCTCCAATTGGGAGACCCAGACAATTGGGTGTATAGCTACTGCCTCCGGAGGCCGCACAAAGTACTACACTTAAAAGTGTAAGGCCCCTCCCCTTCTGGCTATACACCCCCCCGTGGGAGCACGGGTCCTTCAGTTTTAGTGCAAAAGCAAGAAGGAGGAAAGCCAATAACTGTTTCAAAAACAAATTCAATCCGATAAACAATATCGGAGAACGTAAGTTATTAACATGAACAACATGTGCACCCGAAAAACAAATACCCTCAGAAAAAACAGGGCGGGTGCTGGGTCTCCCAATTGGAGCTAGAAGAAAAGGAATTTACGGTAAGTAAACAAAATTCCCTTCTTCTTTTTCGCTCCTAATTGGGAGACCCAGACAATTGGGACGTCCAAAAGCAGTCCCTGGGTGGGTAAAATAATACCTCGCGATCGGGCTGTCAGGCAGCCCTTTCTTACAGGTGGGCCACCGCCGCCTGCAGGACTTGTCTACCTAGGCTGGCATCCGCCGAAGCGTAGGTATGCACCTGATAATGCTTGGTGAAAGTGTGCAGACTCGACCAGGTAGCCGCCTGGCACACCTGCTGAGCCGTAGCCTGATGCCGTAATGCCCAGGACGCACCCACGGCTCTGGTAGAATGGGCCTTCAGTCCAGAAGGAGTCGGAAGCCCAGCAGAACGGTAGGCGTGAAGAATTGGTTCCTTGATCCACCGCGCAAGGGTGGATTTGGAAGCTTGCGACCCTTTATGCTGACCAGCGACCAGGATAAAGAGTGCATCCGAACGGCGCAGAGGCGCCGTGCGGGAAATGTAGATCCTGAGTGCTCTCACCAGGTCCAACAGATGCAAACCCTTTTCAAATTGGTGAACTGGATGCGGACACAAAGATGGTAAAGTGATATCCTGATTGAGATGAAAGGAAGATACCACCTTGGGAAGAAACTCTGGAATTGGACGCAGTACTACCTTGTCTTGGTGAAACACCAGGAAGGGAGATTTGCAAGATAACGCCGCCAGCTCTGACACTCTCCGAAGAGACGTGACCGCCACCAGAAAAGCCACTTTCTGTGAAAGCCGAGAAAAGGAAATCTCCTTCATAGGCTCGAAAGGTGGCTTCTGGAGAGCAATCAGAACCTTGTTCAGATCCCAGGGTTCCAATGGCCGCTTGTAAGGGGGAATGATATGACAAACCCCTTGCAGGAATGTGCGTACCTTAGGAAGTCGCGCCAGGCGCTTCTGAAAGCATACGGATAGCGCAGAGACTTGTCCTTTAAGGGAGCTAAGCGACAAACCTTTTTCCAACCCAGACTGCAGGAAGGAAAGAAAAATAGGCAATGCAAATGGCCAGTGAGAAACTCCCTGAGCAGAGCACCAAGATAAGAATATCTTCCACGTTCTGTGGTAGATCTTGGCGGAGGATGGTTTCCTAGCCTGTCTCATGGTGGCAACAACATCATGAGATAAACCTGAGGTCCCTAGGATCCAGGACTCAATGGCCACACAGTCAGGTTCAGGGCCGCAGAATTCAGATGGAAAAACGGCCCTTGAGACAGCAAGTCTGGACGGTCTGGTAGCGCCCACGGTTGTCCTACCGTGAGATGCCACAGATCCGGGTACCACGACCTCCTTGGCCAGTCTGGAGCGACGAGAATGGCGCAACGGCAGTCGGACCTGATTTTGCGGAGCACTCTGGGCAACAATGCCAGAGGTGGGAACACATAAGGTAGTCGGAACTGCGACCAATCCTGAACTAAGGCGTCTGCCGCCAGAGCTCGGTGATCGTGAGACCGTGCCATGAAAACCGGGACCTTGTTGTTGTGCCGTGACGCCATCAGGTCGACGTCCGGCATCCCCCAGCGGCGACAGATCTCCTGAAACACGTCCGGGTGAAGGGACCATTCCCCTGCGTCCATGCCCTGGCGACTGAGAAAGTCTGCTTCCCAGTTTTCCACGCCTGGGATGTGAACTGCGGATATGGTGGATGCTGTGTTTTCCACCCACGTCAGAATCCGCCGGACTTCTTGAAAGGCTTGTCGACTGCGTGTTCCCCCTTGGTGGTTGATGTACGCCACCGCTGTGGAATTGTCCGACTGAATCCGGATCTGCTTGCCCTCCAGCCACTGTTGGAAGGCTCGCAGAGCAAGATAGACTGCTCTGATTTCCAGAACATTGATCTGAAGGGTGGACTCTCTCTGAGTCCACGTACCCTGAGCCCTGTGGTGAAGAAACACTGCTCCCCACCCTGATAGGCTCGCATCTGTCGTGACCACCGCCCAGGATGGGGGTAGGAACGACTTTCCTTTTGACAATGAGGTGGGAAGAAGCCACCATCGGAGAGAGTCCTTGGTTGCCTGAGAGAGGGAGACATCCCTGTCGAGGGACGTCGACTTCCCGTCCCATTGGCGGAGAATGTCCCATTGTAGAGGGCGCAGATGAAACTGCGCGAAAGGGACTGCTTCCATTGCTGCCACCATCTTCCCTAGGAAATGCATGAGGCGCCTCAAGGAGTGGGACTGGTTCTGCAGGAGAGATTGCACCCCTGTCTGCAGAGAGCACTGCTTGTCCAGTGGAAGCTTCACTATCGCTGAGAGAGTATGAAACTCCATGCCAAGATATGTTAGTGATTGGGTCGGGGTTAGATTTGACTTTGAAAAGTTGATAATCCACCCGAAACTCTGGAGAGTCTTCAGTGCCACGTTCAGACTGTGTTGGCATGCCTCTTGAGAGGGTGCCTTTATAAGTAGATCGTCCAAATACGGGATCACGGAGTGACCCTGCGAGTGCAGGACAGCTACTACTGCTGCCATGACCTTGGTGAAGACCCGAGGGGCTGTTGCCAGCCCGAAAGGTAACGCTACGAACTGCAGGTGTTCGCTTTCTATAACGAAGCGTAGAAAACGCTGATGCTCTGGCGCAATCGGCACGTGAAGATAAGCATCTTTGATGTCTATTGATGCTAAGAAATCTCCTTGAGACATTGAGGCTATGACAGAGCGGAGAGATTCCATCCGGAACCTCCTGGTTTTTACGTGTTTGTTGAGCAACTTTAGATCCAGGACGGGCCGAAAGGACCCGTCCTTCTTTGGCACCACAAACAGATTGGAGTAAAAACCGTGACCTTGTTCCTGAAGAGGAACGGAAGTCACCACTCCTTCCGCCTTTAGAGCGGCCACCGCCTGCAGCAGAGCATCGGCTCGGTCGGGCGGTGGGGAAGTTCTGAAGAAACGAGTTGGAGGACGAGAGCTGAACTCTATCCTGTACCCGTGAGACAGAATGTCCCTCACCCAACGGTCTTTGACCTGTGACAGCCAAATGCCGCCAAAGCGGGAGAGCCTGCCACCGACCGAGGATGCGGAGAGAGGAGGCTGAAAGTCATGAGGAAGCCGTCTTGCTAACGGTTCTTCCTGCTGTCTTTTTTGGGCGTGACTGAGTCCGCTAAGAATCTGAGCCTCTCTGATCCTTTTGAGTCCTCTTGGACGAGGAGAATTGGGACCTGCCTGAGCCTCGAAAGGACCGAAAACCAGACTGACCCCTCCTTTGTTGGGGCTTGTTTTGTCTGTGTTGAGGTAAGGATGAGTCCTTACCCTTGGAGTGTTTAATGATTTCATCCAAACGCTCCCCAAACAATCGGTCACGAGAAAAGGGCAAACTGGTTAAGCATTTCTTGGAAGCAGAATCTGCTTTCCATTCTCTCAACCACAGGGCTCTGCGCAAAACCACGGAGTTGGTTGACGCCACCGCCGTACGGCTCGTAGAGTCCAGGACAGCATTAATCGCGTAAGACGCGAATGCAGACATTTGAGAGGTCAATGGTGCCACCTGCGGGGCAGATGTACGTGTGACCGAGTCGACTTGTATAAGCCCAGCTGAAATAGCTTGGAGTGCCCATACGGCTGCAAAAGCTGGCGCCAACGACGCTCCAATAGCTTCATAGATGGATTTCAGCCAGAGCTCCATCTGCCTGTCAGTGGCATCTTTAAGTGCCGCTCCATCTTCTACTGCAACTAAGGATCTAGCTGCAAGCCTGGAGATTGGAGGGTCCACCTTGGGACACTGGGTCCAACCCTTGACCACGTCAGGGGGAAAAGGATAGCGTGTATCTTTAAGCCGTTTAGAAAACCGCTTCTCAGGATAAGCGTGGTGTTTCTGGATTGCATCTCTAAAGTCAGCGTGGTCCAGAAAAGTGCTTAATTTACGCTTGGGATATCTGAAATGGAATTTCTCCTGCTGTGAAGCTGCCTCCTCCTCAGTAGGAGCTGGCGGAGAAATATCTAACATCCTATTGATGGACGCTATAAGATCATTCACTATGGCGTCACCATCCGGTGTATCCAGATTGAGAGCGGACCCAGGATCAGAATCTTGATCAGTTACATCCGCCTCATCACCCATAGATTCGTCCCGCTGGGATCCTGACCAGTGAGACGAAGTTGAGGGCCCCTCATAACGAGCCCGCTTAGGTTGTCTGGGACTGTCGTCCGAGTCAGAATCGTCACCCTGGGGTGCATGTGACACCCCCGGAGCTTGGAAGTGTTCCAGCTGAGGGGGACCAGGGAGCAATGATGCCACAGTGTCCATGGTCTGAGTTACTGGTCTAGACTGCAATGTTTCAAGAATCTTTGACATGGTCATAGACAATCTGTCAGCAAAAGCTGCAAACTCCGTTCCTGTCACCTGGACAGCATTCACAGGTGGTACCCCCTGGGTCACGTCCAGCAGAGGCCCCGGCTGTGCAAGTTGCACAGGGGCCGAGCACTGCACACAATGGGGGTCAGTGGAACCTGCCGGTAGAGCAGCCCCACATGCGGTACAGGCAGCATATAATGTCTGTGCCTTGGCACCCTTGCGTTTTGCGGACGACATGCTGTTGCCTCCTTGTAATCTAGGAGGGGGTATAGCCGAGAATCACCAGCGACCGTACAGTACAAAGTATTTGCAAACACAAAATACTCAGTATACAAACGGCACAAGTGGGGGTGAGCCCTTGAGGCTGCTTACCGCCCGCTGAACAGCGGGTATGAGGCCGTAGAATCCCGTGTCTGGGTCTCCCCGTCTCCCCTCTGCAGCTCAGCGTGCAGGCAGGAATGGCTGCCGGCGTTCTGTGAAGAGGGGCGGACCGTGGGCGTGCCACAAACAAAGAGCGGGAAACTGCGTCCTACTGTGCCTGGTGTGAGGGCTGGAGTATGTAAAAACGACTCCAGCCCTCAGCGCTGATGCTCTGTACAGCGTCCCGCCCTCCTCCTGACTGGCAGGTGCGGAGGCGGGAACGAACGAACTAGGCCGCAAAAGCCGGGGACTGTAGTAATAAGCGCGGCCGTGATATATGCACGGCCAGCGCGGAAGTCCCCGGCGCACCACAAGTCCCAGCCGCGTCGCAGTCCCAGCGGCCGGCGCGACCGTTCTCCCTGAGTCTACCCACTCAGCTAAGCTGAAGTGAGGAAATGGCACAAGCGCAGCAGCGCTGTTGTCCCCGGCGCACTAACACACCCAGCAATGCTGCGGTGTGCGCGCGTATGCACGGGGACACAGAGTACCTTGACGGAGCAGGGCCATGTCCCTGTGATACTCAGCTCCATATCCAGCGGCTTCTCCAGGGGCTGCGGATGGAGCACGGTCTCAGTGCCTGGAGACCGGTAAAATCCCACTTCGCCCAGAGCCCCAATGGGGATGGGGAAGGAATCAGCATGTGGGCTCCAGCCTCCGTACCCGCAATGGGTACCTCAACCTTAACAAGCACCACCGACAGAAAGTGGGGTGAGAAGGGAGCATGCTGGGGACCCTTGTATGGGTCCTCTTTTCTTCCATCCGACATAGTCAGCAGCTGCTGCTGACTAAACAGTGGAGCTATGCGTGCGTGTCTGACCTCCTTCGCACAAAGCAAAAAACTGAAGGACCCGTGCTCCCACGGGGGGGTGTATAGCCAGAAGGGGAGGGGCCTTACACTTTTAAGTGTAGTACTTTGTGCGGCCTCCGGAGGCAGTAGCTATACACCCAATTGTCTGGGTCTCCCAATTAGGAGCGAAAAAGAAAAAGTAAAAAAAAAAAAATTAAAAAAAACCCTAAAAGTTCATATCACCCCCCATTCGCCCCATGGAAAATTAAAGGGTTAAAAAAATTAAAAATATACACACATTTGGTATCGCCGCGTTCAGAAACGCCCGATCTATCAAAATAAAAAATCAATTATTCTGATCAGCATACGGCGTAGCGGCAAAAAAATTCCAAACGCCAAAATGACGTTTTTTTTGTCGCCACAACTTTTGCGCAAAATGCAATAAGAGGCGATCAAAACGTAGCATCTGCGCAAAAGTGGTACCGTTAAAAACGTCAGTTCGAGACAAAAAATAAGCCGTCACTGAGCCATAGATCACGAAAAATGAGAATGCTACGGGTCACGGAATATGGCGTAAAACGTGCGCCACTTTTTTCAGACAAACTTCCGATTTTTTTTTAACCCCTTAAATAAAAGTAAACCTATACATGTTTGGTGTCTACGAACTCGCACTGACCTGAGGCATCACACCCACACATCCGTTTTACCATATAGTGAACACAGTGAATAAAAAATCTCAAAAACAATAGTGCTATCGAACTTTTTTTGCAATTTTTCTGCATTTGGATTTTTTTTGCCGTTTTCCAGTACACTATATGGTAAAACTTATGGTTTAATTTAAAAATACAGCTCGTTCCGCAAAAAATGAGCCCTCACATGACCATATTGACTAAAAAAAAAGTTACGTCTCTCAGAAAAAGAATGTCGAAAAAAAACCCGGAAAGTGAAAAATCGGCCGGTCGTGAAGGGGTTAAAGGAGGTCTCTATCACCTGTTCTGGGTACCCTCTCTCTCTTAATCTCAGTTTCAAATCTGCAGATTGTTGCAGAAAACCCGCATCATCACTGTTAATACGTCTTAACCTCACAAATTGACTGTATGGCAACACATTTTTGGTATGAGCCGTATGAGCACTATCAAAGTGCAGAAAAGTATATGAAGCAGTAGGCTTGCGGAACACCTTAGTTTGAATCACCCCTTCTACAATCGTCACTGCGACATCCAAAAAATTCAAGGATTGACCTCCAAAATCATAAGTGAATGACATATTCATTGTGTTACATGTATTCATGTATGTATTTTGGAGGGCAATCCTTGAATTTTTTGGATGTCGCAGTGACGATTGTAGAAGGGGCGATTCAAACTAAGGTGTTCCGCAAGCCTACCGGTTCCAATACTTTGCTGCACTTTGATAGTGCTCTTACCAAAAATGCGTTGCCATACAGTCAATTTGTGAGGTTAAGACGTATTAACAGTGATGATGCGGTTTTTCTGCAACAATCTGCAGATTTGAAACTGAGATTAAGAGAGAGAGGGTACCCAGAACAGGTGATAGAGACCTCCTTTAATAAATGTATATCAAATTATGCTCAAATAAGGGATTCTCGCTTCGTTGACCGATCCACTAGGAGGATGCAGCCCCGTAGGTTTATTTTCAATTTTAAATTCGGCCCACTGGAATCAGTAATAAAAAACACCCTGTACAAAAATTGCCACATTTTACAACAAGATAGTAACCTAAAAGAAATGACTGCTGCTAAACCTTTAGTTACCTACCGGAGGGGTAATAACCTAAAAGATGTGTTGGTAAAAAACAGATTAACTCAGCCGTCTACGTGGCTAGAGAGGAGTAGCCCGGTCGGTAACTACAGGTGCGGTAATTGCAGATTTTGTCAACTGCATTTTACGGTTAATCCGATAAAAATCGGTTCTTTTGTGCATCATGTCAGGCGTTTTACATCATGCAGGACAAAATTTGTTGTTTACATTGTATTTTGCAGTTGCGGTCATTTTTACATCGGTAAGACCATCAGACCGATGTATGTGAGGTTCAAAGAACATTTTAGCTCTGTGATGTCTGGTAAAGGCTCTCCTCAGTTAATTGAGCATATTTGTAATGCACATAATGGTGATCCGAATGTACTGCGGTTCGCAGGCTTAGGCTGGAAACACATCTATGCGAGTAAAATCGGTCCGACTGGGCTGAAAAAAACTCGGCTGATTTTAGTTCACGTTAGGTCCGAGTGCAACGCAAGTGCGATGCTTTTTCTGAATAAATTAATGATTTTACTAGCGTGTGTAATGCGTGTGTAATACATATTTTTTACTATGTCATCTGCCATTCAGCGCTGCTACATGGCCGCTGACAGCAGACACAGACAGCCATGTAGCAGAGCTGAATGGCAGATGACAGCAGACACAGACAGAGCCACACTGTCAGAATGAACTCGGGTGAACTTCACCCGACTTCATTGTCATGCTGCGGCTCTGTCTGTGTGCCGCGTCCTGATTAGCGGTCACCAGTGAAGGACTCACCGGTGACCGCTAATCCCCTGAGTGACTGAAGTTAGCAGCCCTCTCTCATACTCACCGATCCCCGATCCCCAGCGCGGCACTGCATGGCATTCACACTGCTGCGGCGGCTTTTACTATTTTGAAAAAGCCAGCCGCTCATTAAACAATCTCGTATTCCCTGCTTTCCCCGCCCACAGGCGTAATCCACGGACCTCCAGCGTCGCTTCCAGCTCTGCTGCATGCAGGTGACAGGAGCTGCAGCAGACACCGTCGCTCCTGTCACCTCCACACAGCAACTGAGGTGAGTATCGCGATCAGCTGAGCTGTCACTGAGGTTACCTGGATCCAGCGGTGGCCGCGATTAACCTCAGTGACAGCTCAGCTGATCGCGATACTCACCTCAGTTGCTGTGTGGAGGTGACAGGAGCGGCGGTGTCTGCTGCAGCTCCTGTCACCTGCATGCAGCAGAGCTTGAAGCGACGCTGGAGGTCCGTGGATTACGCCGGACATGGAGGGCTTTTTGGGACTTATTAAATTGCTGAACCAGGGAATTTGTTAGTGTTTTTAATTTCTAATAAAGGATTTTTTCGTGTGTGTGTGTTTATTTACTGTAACTTACAGATTAATCATGGAAGGTATCTCATAGACGCCTGACATGATTAATCTAGGATTTAGTGGCAGCTGTGGGCTGCCATTAACTCCTTATTACCCCGATTTGCCAACGCACCAGGGCAAATCGGGAAGAGCCGGGTACAGTCCCAGAACTGTCGCATCTAATGTATGCGGCAATTCTGGGCGGCTGCTGACTGATATTGTTAGGCTGGGGGGCTCCCCATAACGTGGAGCTCCCCATCCTGAGAATACCAGCCTTCAGCCGTATGGGTGTATCTGGCTGGTATTAAAATTGGGGGGACCGCACGCCATTTTTTTAATTATTTATTTATTTATTTCACTGCACAGTATAGACCCGCCCACCGGCTGCTGTGATTGGTTGCAGTGAGACACCTGTCACTCAGCGTGGAGGCGTGTCTCACTGCAACCAATCATAGGCGCCGGTGGGTGGGTAAAGCAGGGAATACGAGATTGTTTAATGAGCGGCCGGCTTTTTCAAAAGAGGAGAAGCCGCCGGAGCAGTGTGAACGCCGTGCAGCGCCGCGCTGGTGATCGGGGATCGGTGAGTATGAGAGAGGGACGGAGAGGGATAGACCGACATGGACAGAGAGTGAGGGACAGAGATAGTGACCGACCGACAGACCGACAGAGAGATAGTGACCGACGCAGAGAGAATAGAGTCCGAGAGGGAGACACCGACTGACAGAGAATAGTGATTGACAGACATTGTGACACATCACTCGTTTCCAGATTTTTAGGAAACATGCGAGAAATGTATTTAGAAAATCGCATGTCACTAGGATGGTGTGAGTGCCGTCCCGTGACATCCGATTATTTACACGCTCCCATAGACTTGCATTGGAGAGACTCGCAGTAGAAACTCGCAAAAAAGCAGCATGCTGCGATTTTTTTCCCAGTCCGATTTGGACTGAGAAAAAAATCGCTGATGAGAGCTGAATCATTCACTAACATGTGTCCGATTCCAATGCGAGATTTTCTCGCATTGCTCTACTGCGAGAAACTCGCAAGTGAGAAGCAGCCCTTAGAGAGAGTATTTCTCCCCCCTCAAGGAGGTGATGTACACAAATTGCTCCTACAAACTGAGGCAAGACTTATTATAAACCCCTTCATGACCCTTGACGGATCTTTCCGTCATGGATCGTGTGAGGTTAATCCCCGCCCCCTGCCATTGGCAGGTCGCAGCGACCCGCGTAAATATCAGCTGTTTTCAACAGCTGACATGTGTGCCTGCATGTTCTGAGTGGAATCGCATTTCACCCAGAACATTTAACCCCTTACATCTCGCTGCCAAAGTCTGGCAGTGAGATGTATATGCTTGTGGCCATTATTTTCACTTACTGCCGCCCCCACCGGAAGTCACGTGCGTGATCACGTGACTTTCGGTGGTTGCCATGGTAGCACAGGGTCATGTGATGACACCTATAGCTATCATGAGTCACTTTCGGTTTCACTCGGCCGGGAACCGAATGAATCAGGAAGTGACCATATCTACTGTTTACAGCTGTGTAGCTATGATCAGCAGATAGGGCAGAGCGATCGCATTGTTGATCCATATAGCCCCCTAGGGGGACTAGTAAAATAAAAAAAAGTAAAAAAAAAAAAGTTTTAAAAAATAAAAAAATAAAAAAAACCCTAAAAGTTCAAATCACCCCCCTTTCACCCCATTGAAAATTAAGGCGTTAAAAAAATAAAAAATGTACACATATTTGGTATCACCGCGTTCATAAATGCCCGATCTATCAAAATATAAAATCAATTAATCTGAGTGGTAAATGGCGTAGCGGCAAAAAAATTCCAAACGCCAAAATTACGTTTTTTGGTCGCCGCAAGTTTTACGCATAGTGTAATAACAGGTGATAAAAATGTAGGATCAGGGCAAAAATGGTATCATTAAAAATGTCTGCGCGAGACGCAAAAAATAAGCCATCACTGAGCCATAGATCCCAAAAAATGAGAAAGCTACGGGTTTCGGAAAAAGGCGCAAAACGTACGCCACTTTTTATGGACAAGCTTGTGAATTTTTTTTAACCCCTTAGATACAAGTAAACCTATACATGTTTGGTGTCTGCAAACTCGGACCGACCTCAGGCATGATAATGACATATCAGTTTTACCATATAGTGAACACGATGAATAAAACATCCCAAAAACTATTGTGCGATCACACTTTTGTTGCAGTTTTTCCCCACTTGGATTTTTTTGCTGTTTTCTAGTACATTATAAAGTACAACTTATGGTTTTATTTAAAAGTACAACTCGTCCCACAAAAAACAATCCCTCACATGGCAAGATTGACAGAAAAATAAAAAAGTTACGGCTCTCGGAAGAAGGGGAGCAAAAAGCAAAAAACGGAAAACACCCGGGGGCTGAATGGGATAAATATAGAGCCCATGGGGATTTGGGGTTAAATGACAAAAATGATCTCTCGGTTTTCTGCACATCTCTATGTGTCCGCATATTTTTGTATGTGTCTGTTTGTAATGGTTTTTTACCATGTTGATTTTAATTGTATTTTGTATAACATTGTCAGTATCATGCACTATTTTGTTACTTGTTGCACTTATCATCTGTTTTTAATTGGCAGTGACATAGACCTGACACAGCTCTCTCATAAGGCGATGGTCTATGCCTGTCCACATGGACCCGAGGAAGCGTATCCATACGCGAAACGGCCGTCGTCCGTGAGGGGGCCCGCTGTCAGCTCTGCTCCTGCCTTTTTATTGCACCGCACTTCAATAAAGAATTTTGCTTGATTCCGGTGAGTGCCGTCCCTTCTCTCAGTTGGATTCTGCAAACTTTAAACATGCTTGAATATACACTTTGGTCAGAAATTGAGTCTTTCGTGGTGAGCGTGCATACAGGCCATGGAGGGGGGTGTATTGCGTATTGTTTTCTTTGCAATAAGGCTGTGTGCGCACATGTGCATTTGTCCTGCATTTTGGCTGCGTTTAAAACTGCAGCACCTCAATGACAAAATGCATGCGTTGTGCTTCCCCAGCAAATGAGAAGTGTGCAAATTTCCATGCGCACGTTGCTTTTTTTTAGGCAGCGTTTTGGATGCCAAATATTTGACAAAATCGATGCGTATAAAAAAGCAGTATGTCACTTCTTTTGTGCATTTTGGTTGCATTTTCTCCCCATTGAAATGAATGAGGTGTGTCAAAACGCAACCAAAATGTTTAGCTGTGCACTTGCACTACATTTTTGTTGCATTCTGCATGTTTTTTTGACAAACAAAACACAGGTCTTTCGGTCTTTCTCTCTGTCCGTATCGGTTTCTCTGTCTGTCGATCTCACTCACTCTCTCTGTCGGTTGGACTCTCCCTCTCTCTGTCGATCTCACTCACTCTCTCTGTCGGTCGGTTGGTTTCTCCCTCTCACCCCCTTTCTCATACTCACTGATCACCGGCGCGGCGCGGCGCGGCGCGACGCTGCACAGATGTCACACTGCTCCAGCGGCTTCTCCTGCTTTTGAAAATGCCGGCCGCTCATTATTCCATCTCATATTCACTGCTTCGCCTCGCCCACCGGTGCCTATGATTATTTGCAGTCAGAAGAAACCCCACGCTGAGTGACAGCTGTCTCACTGCAACCAATCACAGCCGCCAGTGGGCGGGTCTATATTGTGCAGCAAAATAAATAAACGAATGAATGAATGAATGAATAAATAAATAAATAATAATTAAAAAAAAAAAACGGCTGCGGTCACCCCTAATTTTGATACCAGTCAAGGTAAAGTCACATGGCTGAGGGCTGGTATTCTCAGGATGGGAAGACCCACGTTATGTGGAGCCCCCAGCCTAAAAATATCAGCCAGCAGCCGCCCAGAAAGGCCGCATCCATTAGATGAGACAGTCCAGGTACTCTACCCAACTCATCCCGATTGTTCTGTTGCGGTGGCAGTCGGGGTAATAAGGAGTTAATGACAGCCCATAGCTACCACTAAGTCCTAGCTTAGTGATGGCAGGCGTCTATGAGACACCCCCATCACTAAACTGTAGTGAAATAAATAAACACAAACAGTGAAAAATCCTTTATTTGAAATAAAAGACAAAACAACACCATCTTTCACCACTTTAATAAACCCCAAACACCCCTCCAGGTCCGATGTAATCCACACGAGGTCCCACAAAGCTTTTGGCTCTCCTACATCGGAAGCTGACAGGAGTGGCTGTAGAGCACGACTGCTCTCTCTGAGCTTCACGGAGCAACTGAAGTGAGTCACGCTGTCAGCGGTGACGTGACTCAGGTTACCCACGGCCATATCTGGATCCTCCAACTGTCTCAGGTGGAGGAATTCAGCTGTGGCCGCGGATAACCTGAGTGACGGCACCACTGATCGCGCGGCTCACTTCAGTCACTCAGGTGATTTGCGTTCACAGGTGAGTCCTTCACTTGTGATCACAAATGAGGCCGCGACACAGAGAGCCGCACGATGACAATGAACTTGGGTGAAGCTCTGACATCACTGCTGCGGACCCCTGTGTCCGGCCACTGACCTCAGAGGTTCATCTGAGTTCATGACAGCACACAGTCACGGGATGACAAAGAAGTCGTGTGAAGTTCATCCGAGTTCATTCTCATCCCGCGGCTCTGTCTACTGTCACCGGGCATGTAGCAGAGCTGAATTGCCATGGAACCGCACTTTCAAAAATGCATCCAAAATGCATGTAAAATGCATTTATTTTTGTCAAACGCAGTGTTTACAGTTATCAAAGTCTGCCAGAGGGTGCATGTTTTTTTCACAATTACAGAGCGCAGCCTGCGCACACACCTTAATTCTACCTACTGATTCCATGTCTTTCTCTAGCTCTCCACAGTTAAGGGGGCTCTACACGCAGCGATATTGCTAGCGATATCGCGAGCGTACCCGCCCCCGTCGTTTGTGCATCACGGGCAAATCGCTGCCCGTGGCGCAAAATATTGTTAGGAGCCGTCACACGGACTTACCTGCCTAGCAACGTCGCTGAGGCCGGCGAACCGCCTCCTTTCTAAGGGGGCGGTTCGTGCGGCGTCACAGCGGCATCACTAAACGGCCGCCCAATAAGAAGCGGAGGGGCGGAGATGAACAGCCGTAATATCCCACCCACCTCCTTCCTTCCTCACTGCCGGCGGCCGCAGGTAAGCTGTAGTTCGTCGTTCCCGAGGTGTCACAGATAGCGATGTGTGCTGCCTCGGAAACGACAAACAACTTGCGTCCTCAACAATCAACGATTTTTTGAAAATGAATGACGTGTCAACGATGGACGATTTGGTGAGTATTTTCCATTGTTAACGGCCACTTGTTGGTGTCAAACGCAACGACGTCGCTAACGATGCCAGATGTGCGTCACGGAATCCGTGACCCCGCCGATATATCGTTAGATACGTCGTTGCGTGTAACGGGGCCTTTAGTCCTTTGCTCTTGGACACCTCTTCTGATCATTTTTCTTCACTCCTCTGTCGAAATCTTGAGAGAAGCACCTAGGTGTAGCCGGTTTATGGTGAAATGTTGTTCTTTTCACTTCTGGATTATGGCCACAAAAGTGGTCACTGGAATTTTCTGTAGTGTAGTAATATTCTGTATTCAATGCCACCAATATGTTTTGCACAACATAGCTGCAAAAGTCGTGAGACAGCTCATTGATTTTACCCATCAGGCAATGTTTCTTGTGTGGCACCTTGGTAATGAGTCACTTGTTTTTATAGGACATCAGTTGAACCAGCTGCTATTTTTCAATAAGTTGCAGGATTGCTTTCTAATTACTGATAAGATTTCAGCTGGTGTCATGACTTTCCATGGCTTTTTGCACCTCTTTCTTTATGCATTCAATACATTTTTCCTGTTATTTCTCATTATTACACATCACTTAATTTATGGACATCTACGGTTTGATTTCTCTTTCCTATGTGGACTGGATAAGTTGTTACCAACATCTGATGAGAAATTCATGTCATTATCACCTTAATAAATATGTTAACTTAGAAAATTGGTGACATGCACAATAGTTATTTCACCTGCTGGATATACTGTGACTACAGATAGTACACCAGCCACATATTATCCTGTATATAAAATCTGATGTCTGCTCATGGTAATTCCAGGGGCGGATTAAGAGTGGCAAGGGCCCTAAGCAGTTGAGAAGGCATGACCAAACCCCCAAAATCCGATGTAACATGTTAAATGATCTCCCCTTTGAAAGATCATGTGACAGGTCATGGGATTAACATTCAGGTCCTCTGGTGCACATCTGTAGATACAAAACAAGAGACAGTAGGCTGCATAGAGCGCCTCACAAAGTTTTCCTTTATGTTCCACACTATGCATAACATAGCGGTATACATATTGGACCTTGGGTGGAAAATTCATTATTCCGAGGGGCCACATGAGATTGTGAATGTTGTGGAGGCTGAACCAATAGGCTGAAATGTATTCTGCTTAATATTAATAACATGTCAATTATAGTTATTTGATACTAACATTAATTATATCCAAAACAAACTGATAGTGAACTTAGATTGTGAGCCTCAATGGGGAAAGTGATAATCACGTCTGTAAAAGGACTGAGGAATTAATAGCACTGTATAAGTGAGTGAAATAAATAAACTAAGTATGACGACATCCCTAAATATACAGAATGAGCCCTCACATAGCTCGCTATAAACAGTATGAGCCTACACAAAGTAGCACTATATACAGTATGAGCTCTCACATAGTATAGAGGATGCTATGTGGGAGCTCACATACAGTGCCTTGTGAAAGTATTCGGCCCCTTGAATTTTTCAACCTTTTTCCACATTTCAGGCTCCAAATATAAAGATTACAATTTTAATGTTATGGTGAAGAATCAACAAGTGGGGACTCAATTGTGAAGTTGAACAAAATGTATTGCTTATTTTTAACTTTTTTAAAATATAACTGAAAAGTGGGGCGTGCAATATTATTCGTCCCCTTTACTTTCAGTGCAGCAAACTCACTCCAGAAGTTAATTGAGGATCTCTGAATGATCCAATTTTGTCCTAAATGACTGATGATAAATATAAGCCACCTGTGTGTAATCAAGTCTCCTTCGTATAAATGCACCTGCTCTGTGATAGTCTCAGTGTTCTGTTTAAAGCACAGATAGCATTATGAAGACCTAGGAACACAACAGGCAGGTCCATGATACTGTTGTGGAAAAGTTTAAAGCCGGATTTGGTTACAAGAATATTTCCAAAACTTTAAACATCCCAAGCAGCACTGTGCAAGCGATCTTATTGAAATGGAAGGAGTATCATACCACTGCAAATCTACCAAGACAAGGCCATCCATCTAAACTTTCATCTCACCAAGGAGAAGACTGACCAGAGATGCAGCCAAGAGGCACATGATCACTCTGGATGAACTGCAGAGATCTACAGCTGAGGTGGGAGAGTCTGTCCATAGGACAATGATCAGTCACACGCTGCACAAATCTGGCCTTTATGGAAGCGTGGCAAGGAGAAAGCCATTTCTCAAAGATATCCATAAAAAGTGTTGTTTAAAGTTTGCCACAAGCCACCTGGGACACACACCAAACATGTTTAAGAAGGTGCGCTGGTCAGATGAAACTATTTGGGCACAATGCCAAACGATATGTTTGACGTAAAGGCAACACAGCTCATCACCCTGAACACACCATCCCCACTGTCAAAATGGTGGTGGCAGCATCATGGTTTGGGCCTGCTTTTCTTCAGCAGGGACAGGGAAGATGGTTAAACTTTATGGGAAGATGGATGGAGCCAAATACAGGACCATTATTGAAGAAAACCTCTTGGAGTTTGCAAAAGACCTGAGACTGGGATGGAGATTTGTATTCCAAAAAGACAATGATCCCAAACATAAAAGGAAAATCTACAATGGAATGGTTCACAAATAAATGTATCCAGGTGTTAGAATGGCCAAGTCAAAGTCCAGACCTGAATCCCATCAAGAATCTGTGGAAAGAGCTGAAAACTGCTGTTCACAAATGCTCTCCAACCAACCTCACTCAGCTCGAGCTGTTTGCAAAGGAAGAATGGGCAAGAATTTCAGTTTCTTGATGTGCAAAACTGATAGAGACATACCCCAAGCGTCTTGCAGCTGTAGTCGCAGCAAAAGGCGGCGCTACAAAATATTAACTTAAAGGGGCCGAATAATATTGCACGCCCCACTTTTCAGTTATTTATTTTTTAAAAAAAGTTTAAAATAAGCAATAAATTTAGTTTAACTTCACAATTGTGTCCCAATTGTTGTTGATTCTTCACCAGAACATTAAAATTTTTATCTTTATGTTTGAAGCCTGAAATGTGGGAAAAGGTTGAAAAATTCAAGAGAGCCTAAGGGGTGCTTCACACATAGCGAGATCGCTACCGAAATCGCTGCTACGTCACGGTTTTTGTGACGCAGCAGTGATCTCATTAGCGATCTCGCTGTGTGTGACACTGAGCAGCGATCTGGCCCCTGCTGTGAGATCGCTGCTCGTTACACACAGCCCTGGTTCGTTTTTTTATTGTTGCCCTCACGCTGTGACGCACAGATCGCTGTGTGTGACAGCGAGAGAGCGACGAAATGAAGCGAGCAGAGAGCAGGAGCCGGCGTCTGGCAGCTGCGGTAAGCTGTAACCAGGGTAAACATAATAATAATAATAATAATTTTATTCATTTATATAGCGCTATTATTTCCACAGCGCTTTACATACATTGGCAACACTGTCCCCACTGGGGCTCACAATCTAGAGTCCCTATCTGTATGTCTTTGGAGTGGTGGTTACCCGATATTTACCTTCGTTACCAGACTCCGCCGCTCTCACGCTGCCAGTGCCGGCTCCCTGCTCTCTGCACATGTAGCTGCAGCACACATTGGGTTAATTAACCCGATGTGTACTGTAGCTAGGAGTGCAGGGAGCCAGCGCTAAGCAGTGTGTGCTGCTCTCTGCACATGCAGCTGCAGTACACATCGGGTTAATTAACCCGATGTGTACTGTAGCTAAGAGAGCAGAGAGCCAGCGCTAAGCAGTGTGCGCGGCTCCCTGCTCTCTGCACATGTAGCGACGTTATGATCGCTGCTGCTTCTGCTGTGTTTGACAGCGAAGCAGCGATCATAACAGTGACTTACAAGGTCGCTGCTACGTCACAGAAAATGGTGACATAACAGCAACGTTGTTGTCGCTATGTGTGAACCCAGCCTAATACTTTCGCAAGGCACTGTAAGCTCTCAATATACAAGGGGCTGCTGATAAGTCTGAGTTTATCCAGTAAGAAACGAGATAGGATGATAAAACTTTACATTTATTCCACATACTCTCCACTGATGTCAACACACTTCTTACATGGGTATTCCAAGTTCTTTCTGTAAGCCTAGCAAAAAGGATTTCGGTTGTGCCTCAAACCAGGCATCTGTAGCAGCCATGGAATCAGAAATGGTGTGAAATTTGGTACCCTTGAGTTTTTTCTTCAAGTTTCCAAACAGATGATAGTCGGAGTGAGCTAGATCTGGTGAATAAGGTGGGTGGTCAACCAGCTGGAAGCCCAGTTCTGCCAGTTTTGCCGTGGTCACTTGTGCAGTGTGAGTGGAGGCATTGTCTTACAGGAACAAGATTCCTTTGGACAGCTTGCCGCAGCTTTTGGCCTTCAGAGCTGCCTTCAGTTGTTCCAAATGTTCATTGTAATAGCTTGCATTGATGGTGGAACCCTTTGGAAGGTACTCCACTTGCAGCACACCCTCCTTATCCCAGAATACAGATGCCATCACCTTAATGGGTGATTTTTGCTTCCTGAACTTTTTTGGGAGAAGAGAACCACTGTGCCTCCACTCTTTTCATTGCTCCTTGTTTTCAGGGTCATACAAATAAATCCAGGTCTCATCCATAGTGATCCAGGAAGTTATCAGTCCGGAAACGCTGACAAATGGACCTGGAAGTTTAGGGTCCCACTTTGCAGATAGCTTCCTCCAAAATATCCAAATGTTCATGGATAAGAACACAAAATCATTCACGGGAAATCCCTATGATGTCTGCTATTGCTTTAGCTGAAATTCATTGATTCTTAGTATGCGGTTGTGCACAGCATCGACGATCTCCGGAACAACCACTCTCGGTCGTCCAGGACGTTCCTCATCACTGGTGCTGAAGTGGCCTGTTTTAAATTTGGCAACCCAGTTCTTAACTGTGGAATAATGTCTGTGGCATATCACCATGAATATCCTTTGCGGACTTTCCTTGCAGAAACAAGAATTTTATCACTCCTCTGCTCTCAGTTGCTGTGAATATTGCATTAAACTCTGCCATTTTGATTTCCCACGTGCATAGAACACCGTTTCCATAAGATTCAAATGTGAAATCTTGAAAACATATATTAGACACATAAGGCTTTCATGTGATGTAATATGTGTTACCATAAAAACAAAAAAGATCACAAAGCCAAAGATTTATCAGCAGACCGTCGTACAGGATGAGCACCCACATAGCTCTCTATATAAAGGATGAGCCGTCATATAGCTCTATATACAAAACAAGAAAGCCTGCGGAGACACCATCACATGTTTCTCAACACTGACAGGAAACTAACCAGGTCTTTCACTGGGAAGGAACAACCACGGGAAGGGCAGTCTCCAGTCAAGGAGACCACCTATGTCAAACATGGTATCCATCCACAGACAGCTGTTTCGGGGTATTTGCCCCTCATCAGTGTGGAGTAGGAATCTGGCTAGTGGGAGCAAAAAGTGTAGTCTTTTACTAGGCAATGCTCCCACTAGCCAGATTCCTACTCCACACTGATTCCTACTCCACACCAGACAGCTGTTTCCGGGTATTTGCCCCTCATCAGTGTGGAGTAGTCTTCTACTAGGCATTGCTCCCACTAGCCAGTTTCCTGATGAGGGGCAAATATCCCGAACCAGCTGTCTGTGGATGGATACCATGTTTGGCATAGGTGGTCTCCTTGACTGGAGACTGCCCTTCCCGTGGTTGTTCCTTCCCGGTGAAAGACTTGGCTAGTTTCCTGCTAGCGTTGAGAAACATGTGATGGTGTCTCCGCAGGCTTTCTTGTTTTAAATATTTCCCAGGGGACATTGCTCTAGAATTACTGCGTTGTGAAACACGTGATGGTGTCTCCGTGGTGTTGGATGTTGATCTCCCTAAGGTCAACCATCCTTGCTTATGTAGTCTTCTACTAGGCATTGCTCCCACTAGCCAGTTTCCTACTCCACTCTACCATTCTGTATTGCCAGCAGTGGAGCTCCAGGAAAGCTCCCAATTCAGAGATGTGCACAGCTGTTAATGGTGCAAACATTATAGTGAGGGTAATCTCACTTGCCCTTATTATAATCTACCTATCAGTATGTCATAGACTAATCTGTACACTGCATGTGCTATGTTTCACTGTACTAATCACACCTGCACATCGCCATATCAGTTTTACCATATAGTAAACACAGTGAATAAAATATCCCAAAAACAATTGTGCAATCACACTTTTTTTTGCAATTGTTCTGCACTTGGAATTTTTTTGCCGTTTTCCAGTACCATATAATGATATGGTAAAACTAATGGATTCATTTAAAAGTACAACTCGTCCCTCAAACGTACGCTCTTATATGGCAAGATTAAAGGAACAATAAAAAAGTGACGGCTCTCGGAAAAAGGGGAGCAAAAAACAAAAACGGAAAATCGCTCGGGGTGAAGGGGTTAAACAAAAGACATTTTAGGACTTTTCCATTACCATATAAATGAATAGATTTGGAACCTTTTATTTCCATTATGTTATCCTAAAATGCATTAAAATCATGAAACTACTGGAAATGTGAAGCAGAGCCTTAGGGGTACTTTGCACACTACGACATCGCAGCTGCGATATCGGTGGGGTCAAATCGAAAGTGACGAACATCCGGCGTCGCTGTCGACATCGTAGTGTGTAAATCCTTTTAGCTACCATTAACGAGCGCAAAAGCGTCGTAATCGTATGATCGGTGTAGTGTCCGACATTTCCATAATTTTGCTGTAGCGACAGGTACAATGTTGTTACTCGTTCCTGCGGCAGCACACATCGCTGTGTATGAAGCCGCTGGAACGAGGAACATCTGCTTACCTGCCACCGGCAGCGATGCGGAAGGAAGGAGGTGGGCGGGATGTTTACGTCCCGCTCATCTCCGCCCCTCCGCTTCTATTGGCCGGCCGTTGTATGACATTGCTGTGACGACGCACGACCCGCCCCCTTAGGAAGGAGGTGGTTCGCCGGCCAGAGCGGCATTGCAGGGCAGGTAAGTGCATGTGAAGCTGCCGTAGCGATAATGTTCGCTACGGCAGCTATCACAAAATATCGCAGCTGCGACAGGGGCGGGCACTATCGCGCTCGGCATCGCTACCATCGGCATGCGATGTCGTAGTGTGCAAAGTACCCCTTAGAATGTAATGTAAAGATACTGGAATGGGGCGGAGTGATGTAGCTGAACTGAGCGGATGCACATGAGAGCTGCTCCCACCATCCTGCATATCCTGATATTGTTGCCTGATTGCCTGTTCTCCCTTGCCTGCAAAGTGCTTCCCGAGGTAGGGGACACTCTAGAGGCCAGCGATTCCACCGGAGCTGTCCCCCAGCTCCTGACGGAGGATATTGTACCAAATGAGGCCGGAGAGTGAGACGAGGCACCAACTTCCCTGCACGAGGCTTTGCAGCTGCATAGCGCCGCGGAGTCCCATCACCCGGCGAACGGCTTACCCCCAGGAGGACGTGGAGGAGCTGTTGGAGGTGGCTTCACAAGTCTGCAGGGGCTAACTGGAGGGGAGATCTGGAGATCGGTGAGCGCCACTAATAATTTTATCATCAGCTGCACCGCCTGCAGCCGGCACATCAAAGGGCCAGCAGCAGTGAACGAGCCATTAACCGAGGCAGCAGGATTGGGGTGGGTGCTCTGAAAAACAGGCCCCTCAGGTCTCCCTCTGACATTGACATAGTACGAAAAAGATATACATTAAGACTCCACGCTGGAGAGGCCTGTATTACTCCTGATTATAACAATCAGGCGCTGTGCTGACTCGGGACTACCCTTTGCTGTAGATACATGTATGTACAGATGCTTCCTGGCTGCCTGAGCTGGATAGGAGAGCAAAGGTGCTCATTTCACTGGACACATATTACAGAGGCACAGGATTAGGTGTACTGGGGTGCAGCAGGAGTGGAGAGTGTAATATACAACGATCCAGCTAGCTATTCTGAGTCCCCTTAAACAATCTGGAGGCATCAATAAACTCAAGGAGTTTGCCAGGAATGGTCAGGGAGACACTCCTAAGGCCAAGAGGCGTGCTTCTTCCAAAGCCCAGGCGCTGACGGGGGATGGGGATGGAGATCAAGATGACTTAACCCTGAGACAAATGTACGAGCAGCTCATGCAGGCAATATCTCCATGTAAAGGGTGCTTTACACGCTGCGACATCGCTAGCGATTGCTAGCGATGTTGCAAGCATTAGCACCCGCCCCCGTTGTTGGTGCGACATGTGGTGATCGCTGCCGTAGCGAACATTATCGCTATGGGAGCGTCACAAGCACATACCTGTTCTTAGACGTCGCTGTGCCCGCCGAACAATCCCCCCTTCAAGGGGGAGGGGCGTTTGGCGTCACAGCGACGTCACAAACGGCCGTCCAATAACAGAGGAAGGTGGAGATGAGCGGCCGGAACATGCCATCCACCTCCTTCCTTCCTCATTGCCGGTAGACGAAGGTAAGGAGATGATCGTCGCTTCTGCGGTGTCACACATAGCGATGTGTGGTGCCGCAGGAATGAGGAACAACCTCGCTACGTACGAGACAACGATTTTTGGTAAATGAACGACCTCTCATATACCAACGATTTTTGTCTCTTTTGCGATCGTTTAAGGTAGCTCCTGCCTGTCACACACTGCGATGTCGCTAACGGTGCCGGATGTGCGTCACAAACACCGTAACCGCAACGATATATCGTTAGCGATGTCGCATTGTGTAAATGGCCCTTAAGACCTCCCTTACAGGGAAGATTGAGGAGGTATATTCTGAAGTTGGCCTTTTGCGCCAGGATATGAAGAACTTGAGGACCCGTACTACAGAGGTTGGATTACGGCATCCTACTACCCGGGAGTTACCTGTCATTCTTCAGGTGCACGCTGTCACGTTTAGATTATATTTTTGGATCAAGTAACGTGGCAGCCTGGGTTGACAATGTGGTACATGGAGTACAGGGAATATCATTCTTACATCTGATGTTAACAGACCCCTTTGGCGGTTAAACCCCTTTTGGTTCAAACTAATCAAAGTGATAGGACCCTGGCCCAACTAGAAGACTTCTTAGTAGCTCAACTCAAACCCTGAACAATAATTTGGTGTGGGACACTCTCAACGCTTACCTTCAGGGATGCTTAAAAGAGTTATCTGACATAAACTCAAAAATTTTTGTTTAGCTAATCTGTGCTGTATTGTCATATAAATCACACCTACATTGTTATTTTTTGTTTTCTAACTTTTGTTCCTCTTGAATTCACCCTTTATTCTCTGCAGCTTCTTGTTTACATTCAGATACAGCAAACATGACCACTTCCTGTGCTGAACCTCAGTCAGAGCTGTCACCACCCACCCCAGTGTCCAGCCTCGCCCTCTGCCCGCCCCCTGCACACACACATTCCCTGTCAGTATATTCTGCCCCAGCACCTGACCTATTATCACTACAGCATTGCAAATAACAACCCCACATCGGGCTGTGCACCGCACACGCACACATATGGCTCTGTACCGCACACATATGGCTCTGTACCGCACACATATGGCTCTGTACCGCACATGCACACATATGGCTCTGTACCGCACACGCACACATATGGCTCTGCACCGCACACGCACACATATGGCTATGTACCGCACACGCACACATATGGCTCTGTACCGCACACGCACACATATGGCTCTGCACCGCACACATATGGCTCTGCACCGCACACGCACACATATGGCTCTGTACCGCACACGCACACATATGGCTCTGCACCGCACACGCACACATATGGCTCTGCACCGCACACGCACACATATGGCTATGTACCGCACACGCACACATATGGCTCTGTACCTCACATGCACACATATGGCTCTGCACCGCACACGCACACATATGTCTAAGTACCGCACACGCACACATATGGCTCTGTACCGCACACACACACATATGGCTCTGCACCGCACACATATGGCTCTGTACCGCACACATATGGCTCTGCACATGCACACATATGGCTCTGCACACATATGGCTCTGAACACGCACACATATGGCTCTGCACACGCACACATATGGCTCTGCACACATATGGCTCTGCACACGCACACATATGGCTCTGCACACGCACACATATGGCTCTACACACGCACACATATGGCTCTGCACCGCCCGCCCCCCATCCCCATCGGGAACACATGTAAGGAATACATACTCACTCGTCCTCGGTCCCCGCCGCTCCTGCACGTTCACGTGCTGTCTGTGCTCTGACGTCACCACTGTGCTGAAGAGAGCTCAGACAGCGGGAGGGACAGTGATGAGAAGCAGCGCTGCGCTGCTTCTCATCAGCACTTTCAAATGTACCGGCATCTGTGATCTGTGATGCCGGTATATCTGAATGTGTGATCCTTAGCAGGGGGGCCGGTGCTGGAGCTGACACCATGGCAGCTGCCGCCAGGCCCCGCCGCCAGGTCACGGACCCCCACAGCAGTGCAGGGGGAGGTTACTGGAGAGTAACAGAGGTGCGGGGGAATGTGTGGGAGGGTGCAGGGAAGGGGGGGGGAACTCCACGAACTGTACTTCCCAGCAGGGAGGCGACATGCTGTTCCACATTTGCATGTCAACATGGTCCTGCCCATGTTGACATGAAATGACCGGAAGCAGCAAAATCGCGGCAGGAGCGGGCACATGACCGCTCTGAGCCGGGGGAGAGGGGCTGACAGCAGGGCAGGTAAGTGGTCTCTATCTACTTACCTGCCCCAATGTAGCCCCATAGGGTAATTAAAAAAAGAAGTCAAAGAAGCCGGATAACCCCTTTAACTTCGACCATAGCACATCTTAAACGGATGACAAGGGTGGAGAATGACATAATAGAAAGAAGACTCAGGGACTCGGAGGCAAGATATATATCTAGCCCAACTAATGGGAACAGGGCGGCTTGGTTGCACTCATATAGAACATATGTACAACACTCTGAAACTAAATCTAAACGTAAGCTATTCTTCACCCGACTGTCATACTTTGAACTTGGGAACGAGTCAAACAAATTACTTGCATATATAGATAGGCAGCATAATGCTTCAAATACAGTACTGGCTATACCAAAGGCGGATGGTTCGATTGTCACATCCCCTGAGGGCATCTCACAATGTTTCTACACGTTCTATAAAACTTTGTACAGCTCTAAAAGTGTTCATGGCGTCCAGGATTGTTTGGCATATTTGTCAGATGTAGAATGTCAAACGTTGAGTCAGTCACAACGAGAATTTCTAGAGGCAGACATAACAACAGAAGAAGTAACAACAGCCATCTCAGATATGGCTAGAGGGAAATCTCCCGGTCCAGACGGCCTTCAAATAGACTTTTACAGCAAATATTTGTGACACCTTGGCCCCAGTCCTTCTTGATATTTTTTCACACCATACACTTGGTGGCTCTCTAACTGCCTCTCTATACAAAGCGCATATTCTTGTACTGAGGAAGGAGGGAAAGGATCACTGGACTGTGGCTCATACCGCCCTATATCATTGGTCAACGTTGACTATAAGATTTTTACCAAAATATTGGCGTCCCAGCTTAATTCTGTTATACTAGATGTAGTGTCCCCGGATGAAACAGGATAAATGCCTGGGAAAAACAACTCTATAAATATTAGATGGGTCCAGTCCATAGTGCAATACACTATGTTGGTCCAGGAAAACGAGTGGGCCTTGGCCTCGCTGGACGCGGCCAAAACATTTGACTCGGTGGAATGGCCATTCTTGTCTGCCTGCCGCCAGAGATTCGCTTTTGGCACTAAGTTTATCTCAGGATTGCAAGATAACCAAACAAAACTTTTAGTGGATTTCTACTTATTTTAATAAATATCATCTCCACCAAACAGGACAAGCTTGCATCTGTTATAGTTTTGGAGAAAAATGTGTTCATTTCATGTATGCGCAAAATGCCTTTGAAATGGCTTTAAAATGGATTTGGAGCATGGAGACGATTATCTCAGGATGGCAATATAAACAAACGAAACTTTTAGTAGATTTCTACTTATTTTATTAAATATTATCTCCACCAAACAGGACAAGCTTGCATCTGTTATAGTTTTGGAGAAAAATGTGTTCATTTCATGTATGCGCGAAATGCCTTAAAAATTGCTTTAAAATGGATTTGGAGCATGGAGACGATTATCTCGGGATTGCAAGATAACCAAACAAAACTTTTAGTGGATTTCTACTTATTTTATTAAATATCATCTCCACCAAACAGGACAAGCTTGCATCTGTTATAGTTTTGGAGAAAAATGTGTTCATTTCATGTATGCGCGAAATGCCTTAAAAATGGCTTTAAAATGGATTTGGAGCATGGAGACGATTATCTCGGAATTGCAAGATAACCAAACAAAACTTTTAGTGGATTTCTACTTATTTTATTAAATATCATCTCCACCAAACAGGACAAGCTTGCATGTGTTATAGTTTTGGAGAAAAATGTGTTCATTTCATGTATGCGCAAAATGCCTTTGAAATGGCTTTAAAATGGATTTGGAGCATGGAGACGATTATCTCAGGATGGCAATATAAACAAACGAAACTTTTAGTAGATTTCTACTTATTTTATTAAATATTATCTCCACCAAACAGGACAAGCTTGCATCTGTTATAGTTTTGGAGAAAAATGTGTTCATTTCATGTATGCGCAAAATGCCTTTGAAATGGCTTTAAAATGGATTTGGAGCATGGAGACGATTATCTCGGGATTGCAAGATAACCAAACAAAACTTTTAGTGGATTTCTACTTATTTTATTAAATATCATCTCCACCAAACAGGACAAGCTTGCATCTGTTATAGTTTTGGAGAAAAATGTGTTCATTTCATGTATGCGCGAAATGCTTTAAAAATGGCTTTAAAATGGATTTGGAGCATGGAGACGATTATCTCGGGATTGCAAGATAACCAAACAAAACTTTTAGTGGATTTCTACTTATTTTATTAAATATCATCTCCACCAAACAGGACAAGCTTGCATCTGTTATAGTTTTGGAGAAAAATGTGTTCATTTCATGTATGCGCGAAATGCCTTAAAAATGGCTTTAAAATGGATTTGGAGCATGGAGACGATTATCTCGGGATTGCAAGATAACCAAACAAAACTTTTAGTGGATTTCTACTTATTTTATTAAATATCATCTCCACCAAACAGGACAAGCTTGCATCTGTTATAGTTTTGGAGAAAAATGTGTTCATTTCATGTATGCGCGAAATGCCTTAAAAATGGCTTTAAAATGGATTTGGAGCATGGAGACGATTATCTCGGGATTGCAAGATAACCAAACAAAACTTTTAGTGGATTTCTACTTATTTTATTAAATATCATCTCCACCAAACAGGACAAGCTTGCATGTGTTATAGTTTTGGAGAAAAATGTGTTCATTTCATGTATGCGCAAAATGCCTTTGAAATGGCTTTAAAATGGATTTGGAGCATGGAGACGATTATCTCAGGATGGCAATATAAACAAACGAAACTTTTAGTAGATTTCTACTTATTTTATTAAATATTATCTCCACCAAACAGGACAAGCTTGCATCTGTTATAGTTTTGGAGAAAAATGTGTTCATTTCATGTATGCGCGAAATGCCTTAAAAATGGCTTTAAAATGGATTTGGAGCATGGAGACGATTATCTCGGGATTGCAAGATAACCAAACAAAACTTTTAGTGGATTTCTACTTATTTTATTAAATATCATCTCCACCAAACAGGACAAGCTTGCATCTGTTATAGTTTTGGAGAAAAATGTGTTCATTTCATGTATGCGCGAAATGCCTTAAAAATGGCTTTAAAATGGATTTGGAGCATGGAGACGATTATCTCGGGATTGCAAGATAACCAAACAAAACTTTTAGTGGATTTCTACTTATTTTATTAAATATCATCTCCACCAAACAGGACAAGCTTGCATCTGTTATAGTTTTGGAGAAAAATGTGTTCATTTCATGTATGCGCGAAATGCCTTAAAAATGGCTTTAAAATGGATTTGGAGTATGGAGACGATTATCTCGGGATTGCAAGATAACCAAACAAAACTTTTAGTGGATTTCTACTTATTTTATTAAATATCATCTCCACCAAACAGGACAAGCTTGCATCTGTTATAGTTTTGGAGAAAAATGTGTTCATTTCATGTATGCGCGAAATGCCTTAAAAATGGCTTTAAAATGGATTTGGAGCATGGAGACGATTATCTCGGGATTGCAAGATAACCAAACAAAACTTTTAGTGGATTTCTACTTATTTTATTAAATATCATCTCCACCAAACAGGACAAGCTTGCATCTGTTATAGTTTTGGAGAAAAATGTGTTCATTTCATGTATGCGCGAAATGCCTTAAAAATGGCTTTAAAATGGATTTGGAGCATGGAGACGATTATCTCGGGATTGCAATATAACCAAACAAAACTTTTAGTGGATTTCTACTTATTTTATTAAATATCATCTCCACCAAACAGGACAAGCTTGCATCTGTTATAGTTTTGGAGAAAAATGTGTTCATTTCATGTATGCGCGAAATGCCTTAAAAATGGCTTTAAAATGGATTTGGAGCATGGAGACGATTATCTCGGGATAGCAAGATAACCAAACAAAACTTTTAGTGGATTTCTACTTATTTTATTAAATATCATCTCCACCAAACAGGACAAGCTTGCATCTGTTATAGTTTTGGAGAAAAATGTGTTCATTTCATGTATGCGCGAAATGCCTTAAAAATGGCTTTAAAATGGATTTGGAGCATGGAGACGATTATCTCGGGATTGCAAGATAACCAAACAAAACTTTTAGTGGATTTCTACTTATTTTAATAAATATCATCTCCACCAAACAGGACAAGCTTGCATCTGTTATAGTTTTGGAGAAAAATGTGTTCATTTCATGTATGCGCAAAATGCCTTTGAAATGGCTTTAAAATGGATTTGGAGAATGGAGACGATTATCTCAGGATGGCAATATAAACAAACGAAACTTTTAGTAGATTTCTACTTATTTTATTAAATATTATCTCCACCAAACAGGACAAGCTTGCATCTGTTATAGTTTTGGAGAAAAATGTGTTCATTTCATGTATGCGCGAAATGCCTTAAAAATGGCTTTAAAATGGATTTGGAGCATGGAGACGATTATCTCGGGATTGCAAGATAACCAAACAAAACTTTTAGTGGATTTCTACTTATTTTATTAAATATCATCTCCACCAAACAGGACAAGCTTGCATCTGTTATAGTTTTGGAGAAAAATGTGTTCATTTCATGTATGCGCGAAATGCCTTAAAAATGGCTTTAAAATGGATTTGGAGCATGGAGACGATTATCTCGGAATTGCAAGATAACCAAACAAAACTTTTAGTGGATTTCTACTTATTTTATTAAATATCATCTCCACCAAACAGGACAAGCTTGCATGTGTTATAGTTTTGGAGAAAAATGTGTTCATTTCATGTATGCGCAAAATGCCTTTGAAATGGCTTTAAAATGGATTTGGAGCATGGAGACGATTATCTCAGGATGGCAATATAAACAAACGAAACTTTTAGTAGATTTCTACTTATTTTATTAAATATTATCTCCACCAAACAGGACAAGCTTGCATCTGTTATAGTTTTGGAGAAAAATGTGTTCATTTCATGTATGCGCAAAATGCCTTTGAAATGGCTTTAAAATGGATTTGGAGCATGGAGACGATTATCTCGGGATTGCAAGATAACCAAACAAAACTTTTAGTGGATTTCTACTTATTTTATTAAATATCATCTCCACCAAACAGGACAAGCTTGCATGTGTTATAGTTTTGGAGAAAAATGTGTTCATTTCATGTATGCGCAAAATGCCTTTGAAATGGCTTTAAAATGGATTTGGAGCATGGAGACGATTATCTCAGGATGGCAATATAAACAAACGAAACTTTTAGTAGATTTCTACTTATTTTATTAAATATTATCTCCACCAAACAGGACAAGCTTGCATCTGTTATAGTTTTGGAGAAAAATGTGTTCATTTCATGTATGCGCGAAATGCCTTAAAAATGGCTTTAAAATGGATTTGGAGCATGGAGACGATTATCTCGGGATTGCAAGATAACCAAACAAAACTTTTAGTGGATTTCTACTTATTTTATTAAATATCATCTCCACCAAACAGGACAAGCTTGCATCTGTTATAGTTTTGGAGAAAAATGTGTTCATTTCATGTATGCGCGAAATGCCTTAAAAATGGCTTTAAAATGGATTTGGAGCATGGAGACGATTATCTCGGGATTGCAAGATAACCAAACAAAACTTTTAGTGGATTTCTACTTATTTTATTAAATATCATCTCCACCAAACAGGACAAGCTTGCATCTGTTATAGTTTTGGAGAAAAATGTGTTCATTTCATGTATGCGCGAAATGCCTTAAAAATGGCTTTAAAATGGATTTGGAGTATGGAGACGATTATCTCGGGATTGCAAGATAACCAAACAAAACTTTTAGTGGATTTCTACTTATTTTATTAAATATCATCTCCACCAAACAGGACAAGCTTGCATCTGTTATAGTTTTGGAGAAAAATGTGTTCATTTCATGTATGCGCGAAATGCCTTAAAAATGGCTTTAAAATGGATTTGGAGCATGGAGACGATTATCTCGGGATTGCAAGATAACCAAACAAAACTTTTAGTGGATTTCTACTTATTTTATTAAATATCATCTCCACCAAACAGGACAAGCTTGCATCTGTTATAGTTTTGGAGAAAAATGTGTTCATTTCATGTATGCGCGAAATGCCTTAAAAATGGCTTTAAAATGGATTTGGAGCATGGAGACGATTATCTCGGGATTGCAATATAACCAAACAAAACTTTTAGTGGATTTCTACTTATTTTATTAAATATCAACTCCACCAAACAGGACAAGCTTGCATCTGTTATAGTTTTGGAGAAAAATGTGTTCATTTCATGTATGCGCGAAATGCCTTAAAAATGGCTTTAAAATGGATTTGGAGCATGGAGACGATTATCTCGGGATAGCAAGATAACCAAACAAAACTTTTAGTGGATTTCTACTTATTTTATTAAATATCATCTCCACCAAACAGGACAAGCTTGCATCTGTTATAGTTTTGGAGAAAAATGTGTTCATTTCATGTATGCGCGAAATGCCTTAAAAATGGCTTTAAAATGGATTTGGAGCATGGAGACGATTATCTCGGGATTGCAAGATAACCAAACAAAACTTTTAGTGGATTTCTACTTATTTTAATAAATATCATCTCCACCAAACAGGACAAGCTTGCATCTGTTATAGTTTTGGAGAAAAATGTGTTCATTTCATGTATGCGCAAAATGCCTTTGAAATGGCTTTAAAATGGATTTGGAGCATGGAGACGATTATCTCAGGATGGCAATATAAACAAACGAAACTTTTAGTAGATTTCTACTTATTTTATTAAATATTATCTCCACCAAACAGGACAAGCTTGCATCTGTTATAGTTTTGGAGAAAAATGTGTTCATTTCATGTATGCGCGAAATGCCTTAAAAATGGCTTTAAAATGGATTTGGAGCATGGAGACGATTATCTCGGGATTGCAAGATAACCAAACAAAACTTTTAGTGGATTTCTACTTATTTTATTAAATATCATCTCCATCAAACAGGACAAGCTTGCATCTGTTATAGTTTTGGAGAAAAATGTGTTCATTTCATGTATGCGCGAAATGCCTTAAAAATGGCTTTAAAATGGATTTGGAGCATGGAGACGATTATCTCGGAATTGCAAGATAACCAAACAAAACTTTTAGTGGATTTCTACTTATTTTATTAAATATCATCTCCACCAAACAGGACAAGCTTGCATGTGTTATAGTTTTGGAGAAAAATGTGTTCATTTCATGTATGCGCAAAATGCCTTTGAAATGGCTTTAAAATGGATTTGGAGCATGGAGACGATTATCTCAGGATGGCAATATAAACAAACGAAACTTTTAGTAGATTTCTACTTATTTTATTAAATATTATCTCCACCAAACAGGACAAGCTTGCATCTGTTATAGTTTTGGAGAAAAATGTGTTCATTTCATGTATGCGCAAAATGCCTTTGAAATGGCTTTAAAATGGATTTGGAGCATGGAGACGATTATCTCGGGATTGCAAGATAACCAAACAAAACTTTTAGTGGATTTCTACTTATTTTATTAAATATCATCTCCACCAAACAGGACAAGCTTGCATCTGTTATAGTTTTGGAGAAAAATGTGTTCATTTCATGTATGCGCGAAATGCTTTAAAAATGGCTTTAAAATGGATTTGGAGCATGGAGACGATTATCTCGGGATTGCAAGATAACCAAACAAAACTTTTAGTGGATTTCTACTTATTTTATTAAATATCATCTCCACCAAACAGGACAAGCTTGCATCTGTTATAGTTTTGGAGAAAAATGTGTTCATTTCATGTATGCGCGAAATGCCTTAAAAATGGCTTTAAAATGGATTTGGAGCATGGAGACGATTATCTCGGGATTGCAAGATAACCAAACAAAACTTTTAGTGGATTTCTACTTATTTTATTAAATATCATCTCCACCAAACAGGACAAGCTTGCATCTGTTATAGTTTTGGAGAAAAATGTGTTCATTTCATGTATGCGCGAAATGCCTTAAAAATGGCTTTAAAATGGATTTGGAGCATGGAGACGATTATCTCGGGATTGCAAGATAACCAAACAAAACTTTTAGTGGATTTCTACTTATTTTATTAATTATCATCTCCACCAAACAGGACAAGCTTGCATGTGTTATAGTTTTGTAGAAAAAAGTGTTCATTTCATGTATGCGCAAAATGCCTTTGAAATGGCTTTAAAATGGATTTGGAGCATGGAGACGATTATCTCAGGATGGCAATATAAACAAACGAAACTTTTAGTAGATTTCTACTTATTTTATTAAATATTATCTCCACCAAACAGGACAAGCTTGCATCTGTTATAGTTTTGGAGAAAAATGTGTTCATTTCATGTATGCGCGAAATGCCTTAAAAATGGCTTTAAAATGGATTTGGAGCATGGAGACGATTATCTCGGGATTGCAAGATAACCAAACAAAACTTTTAGTGGATTTCTACTTATTTTATTAAATATCATCTCCACCAAACAGGACAAGCTTGCATCTGTTATAGTTTTGGAGAAAAATGTGTTCATTTCATGTATGCGCGAAATGCCTTAAAAAAGGCTTTAAAATGGATTTGGAGCATGGAGACGATTATCTCGGGATTGCAAGATAACCAAACAAAACTTTTAGTGGATTTCTACTTATTTTATTAAATATCATCTCCACCAAACAGGACAAGCTTGCATCTGTTATAGTTTTGGAGAAAAATGTGTTCATTTCATGTATGCGCGAAATGCCTTAAAAATGGCTTTAAAATGGATTTGGAGTATGGAGACGATTATCTCGGGATTGCAAGATAACCAAACAAAACTTTTAGTGGATTTCTACTTATTTTATTAAATATCATCTCCACCAAACAGGACAAGCTTGCATCTGTTATAGTTTTGGAGAAAAATGTGTTCATTTCATGTATGCGCGAAATGCCTTAAAAATGGCTTTAAAATGGATTTGGAGCATGGAGACGATTATCTCGGGATTGCAAGATAACCAAACAAAACTTTTAGTGGATTTCTACTTATTTTATTAAATATCATCTCCACCAAACAGGACAAGCTTGCATCTGTTATAGTTTTGGAGAAAAATGTGTTCATTTCATGTATGCGCGAAATGCCTTAAAAATGGCTTTAAAATGGATTTGGAGCATGGAGACGATTATCTCGGGATTGCAATATAACCAAACAAAACTTTTAGTGGATTTCTACTTATTTTATTAAATATCATCTCCACCAAACAGGACAAGCTTGCATCTGTTATAGTTTTGGAGAAAAATGTGTTCATTTCATGTATGCGCGAAATGCCTTAAAAATGGCTTTAAAATGGATTTGGAGCATGGAGACGATTATCTCGGGATTGCAAGATAACCAAACAAAACTTTTAGTGGATTTCTACTTATTTTATTAAATATCATCTCCACCAAACAGGACAAGCTTGCATCTGTTATAGTTTTGGAGAAAAATGTGTTCATTTCATGTATGCGCGAAATGCCTTAAAAATGGCTTTAAAATGGATTTGGAGCATGGAGACGATTATCTCGGGATTGCAAGATAACCAAACAAAACTTTTAGTGGATTTCTACTTATTTTAATAAATATCATCTCCACCAAACAGGACAAGCTTGCATCTGTTATAGTTTTGGAGAAAAATGTGTTCATTTCATGTATGCGCAAAATGCCTTTGAAATGGCTTTAAAATGGATTTGGAGCATGGAGACGATTATCTCAGGATGGCAATATAAACAAACGAAACTTTTAGTAGATTTCTACTTATTTTATTAAATATTATCTCCACCAAACAGGACAAGCTTGCATCTGTTATAGTTTTGGAGAAAAATGTGTTCATTTCATGTATGCGCGAAATGCCTTAAAAATGGCTTTAAAATGGATTTGGAGCATGGAGACGATTATCTCGGGATTGCAAGATAACCAAACAAAACTTTTAGTGGATTTCTACTTATTTTATTAAATATCATCTCCACCAAACAGGACAAGCTTGCATCTGTTATAGTTTTGGAGAAAAATGTGTTCATTTCATGTATGCGCGAAATGCCTTAAAAATGGCTTTAAAATGGATTTGGAGCATGGAGACGATTATCTCGGGATTGCAAGATAACCAAACAAAACTTTTAGTGGATTTCTACTTATTTTATTAAATATCATCTCCACCAAACAGGACAAGCTTGCATGTGTTATAGTTTTGGAGAAAAATGTGTTCATTTCATGTATGCGCAAAATGCCTTTGAAATGGCTTTAAAATGGATTTGGAGCATGGAGACGATTATCTCAGGATGGCAATATAAACAAACGAAACTTTTAGTAGATTTCTACTTATTTTATTAAATATTATCTCCACCAAACAGGACAAGCTTGCATCTGTTATAGTTTTGGAGAAAAATGTGTTCATTTCATGTATGCGCGAAATGCCTTAAAAATGGCTTTAAAATGGATTTGGAGCATGGAGACGATTATCTCGGGATTGCAAGATAACCAAACAAAACTTTTAGTGGATTTCTACTTATTTTATTAAATATCATCTCCACCAAACAGGACAAGCTTGCATCTGTTATAGTTTTGGAGAAAAATGTGTTCATTTCATGTATGCGCGAAATGCCTTAAAAATGGCTTTAAAATGGATTTGGAGCATGGAGACGATTATCTCGGGATTGCAAGATAACCAAACAAAACGTTTAGTGGATTTCTACTTAATTTATTAAATATCATCTCCACCAAACAGGACAAGCTTGCATCTGTTATAGTTTTGGAGAAAAATGTGTTCATTTCATGTATGCGCGAAATGCCTTAAAAATGGCTTTAAAATGGATTTGGAGCATGGAGACGATTATCTCGGGATTGCAAGATAACCAAACAAAACTTTTAGTGAATTTCTACTTATTTTATTAAATATCATCTCCACCAAACAGGACAAGCTTGCATCTGTTATAGTTTTGGAGAAAAATGTGTTCATTTCATGTATGCGCGAAATGCCTTAAAAATGGCTTTAAAATGGATTTGGAGCATGGAGACGATTATCTCGGGATTGCAAGATAACCAAACAAAACGTTTAGTGGATTTCTACTTATTTTATTAAATATCATCTCCACCAAACAGGACAAGCTTGCATCTGTTATAGTTTTGGAGAAAAATGTGTTCATTTCATGTATGCGCGAAATGCCTTAAAAATGGTTTAAAATGGATTTGGAGCATGGAGACGATTATCTCGGGATTGCAAGATAACCAAACAAAACTTTTAGTGGATTTCTACTTATTTTATTAAATATCATCTCCACCAAACAGGACAAGCTTGCATCTGTTATAGTTTTGGAGAAAAATGTGTTCATTTCATGTATGCGCGAAATGCCTTAAAAATGGCTTTAAAATGGATTTGGAGCATGGAGACGATTATCTCGGGATTGCAAGATAACCAAACAAAACTTTTAGTGGATTTCTACTTATTTTATTAAATATCATCTCCACCAAACAGGACAAGCTTGCATCTGTTATAGTTTTGGAGAAAAATGTGTTCATTTCATGTATGCGCGAAATGCCTTAAAAATGGCTTTAAAATGGATTTGGAGCATGGAGACGATTATCTCGGGATTGCAAGATAACCAAACAAAACTTTTAGTGGATTTCTACTTATTTTATTAAATATTATCTCCACCAAACAGGACAAGCTTGCATCTGTTATAGTTTTGGAGAAAAATGTGTTCATTTCATGTATGCGCGAAATGCCTTAAAAATGGCTTTAAAATGGATTTGGAGCATGGAGACGATTATCTCGGGATTGCAATATAACCAAACAAAACTTTTAGTGGATTTCTACTTATTTTATTAAATATCATCTCCACCAAACAGGACAAGCTTGCATCTGTTTTAGTTTTGGAGAAAAATGTGTTCATTTCATGTATGCGCGAAATGCCTTAAAAATGGCTTTAAAATGGATTTGGAGCATGGAGACGATTATCTCGGGATTGCAAGATAACCAAACAAAACTTTTAGTGGATTTCTACTTATTTTATTAAATATCATCTCCACCAAACAGGACAAGCTTGCATCTGTTATAGTTTTGGAGAAAAATGTGTTCATTTCATGTATGCGCGAAATGCCTTAAAATGGCTTTAAATGGATTTGGAGCATGGAGACGATTATCTCGGGATTGCAAGATAACCAAACAAAACTTTTAGTGGATTTCTACTTATTTTATTAAATATCATCTCCACCAAACAGGACAAGCTTGCATGTGTTATAGTTTTGGAGAAAAATGTGTTCATTTCATGTATGCGCAAAATGCCTTTGAAATGGCTTTAAAATGGATTTGGAGCATGGAGACGATTATCTCAGGATGGCAATATAAACAAACGAAACTTTTAGTAGATTTCTACTTATTTTATTAAATATTATCTCCACCAAACAGAACAAGCTTGCATCTGTTATAGTTTTGGAGAAAAATGTGTTCATTTCATGTATGCGCAAAATGACTTAAAAATGGCTTTAAAATGGATTTGGAGCATGGAGACGATTATCTCGGGATTGGAAGATAACCAAACAAAACTTTTAGTGGATTTCTACTTATTTTATTAAATATCATCTCCACCAAACAGGACAAGCTTGCATCTGTTATAGTTTTGGAGAAAAATGTGTTCATTTCATGTATGCGCGAAATGCCTTAAAAATGGCTTTAAAATGGATTTGGAGCATGGAGACGATTATCTCGGGATTGCAAGATAACCAAACAAAACTTTTAGTGGATTTCTACTTATTTTATTAAATATCATCTCCACCAAACAGGACAAGCTTGCATCTGTTATAGTTTTGGAGAAAAATGTGTTCATTTCATGTATGCGCGAAATGCCTTAAAAATGGCTTTAAAATGGATTTGGAGCATGGAGACGATTATCTCGGGATTGCAAGATAACCAAACAAAACTTTTAGTGGATTTCTACTTATTTTATTAAATATCATCTCCACCAAACAGGACAAGCTTGCATCTGTTATAGTTTTGGAGAAAAATGTGTTCATTTCATGTATGCGCGAAATGCCTTAAAAATGGCTTTAAAATGGATTTGGAGCATGGAGACGATTATCTCGGGATTGCAAGATAACCAAACAAAACTTTTAGTGGATTTCTACTTATTTTATTAAATATCATCTCCACCAAACAGGACAAGCTTGCATCTGTTATAGTTTTGGAGAAAAATGTGTTCATTTCATGTATGCGCGAAATGCCTTAAAAATGGCTTTAAAATGGATTTGGAGCATGGAGACGATTATCTCGGGATTGCAAGATAACCAAACAAAACTTTTAGTGGATTTCTACTTATTTTATTAAATATCATCTCCACCAAACAGGACAAGCTTGCATCTGTTATAGTTTTGGAGAAAAATGTGTTCATTTCACGTATGCGCAAAATGCCTTAAAAATGGCTTTAAAATGGATTTGGAGCATGGAGACGATTATCTCGGGATTGCAAGATAACCAAACAAAACTTTTAGTGGATTTCTACTTATTTTATTAAATATCATCTCCACCAAACAGGACAAGCTTGCATCTGTTATAGTTTTGGAGAAAAATGTGTTCATTTCATGTATGCGCGAAATGCCTTAAAAATGGCTTTAAAATGGATTTGGAGCATGGAGACGATTATCTCGGGATTGCAAGATAACCAAACAAAACTTTTAGTGGATTTCTACTTATTTTATTAAATATCATCTCCACCAAACAGGACAAGCTTGCATGTGTTATAGTTTTGGAGAAAAATGTGTTCATTTCATGTATGCGCAAAATGCCTTTGAAATGGCTTTAAAATGGATTTGGAGCATGGAGACGATTATCTCAGGATGGCAATATAAACAAACGAAACTTTTAGTAGATTTCTACTTATTTTATTAAATATTATCTCCACCAAACAGGACAAGCTTGCATCTGTTATAGTTTTGGAGAAAAATGTGTTCATTTCATGTATGCGCGAAATGCCTTAAAAATGGCTTTAAAATGGATTTGGAGCATGGAGACGATTATCTCGGGATTGCAAGATAACCAAACAAAACTTTTAGTGGATTTCTACTTATTTTATTAAATATCATCTCCACCAAACAGGACAAGCTTGCATCTGTTATAGTTTTGGAGAAAAATGTGTTCATTTCATGTATGCGCGAAATGCCTTAAAAATGGCTTTAAAATGGATTTGGAGCATGGAGACGATTATCTCGGGATTGCAAGATAACCAAACAAAACTTTTAGTGGATTTCTACTTATTTTATTAAATATCATCTCCACCAAACAGGACAAGCTTGCATCTGTTATAGTTTTGGAGAAAAATGTGTTCATTTCATGTATGCGCGAAATGCCTTAAAAATGGCTTTAAAATGGATTTGGAGCATGGAGACGATTATCTCGGGATTGCAAGATAACCAAACAAAACTTTTAGTGGATTTCTACTTATTTTATTAAATATCATCTCCACCAAACAGGGCAAGCTTGCATCTGTTATCGTTTTGGAGAAAAATGTGTTCATTTCATGTATGCGCGAAATGCCTTAAAAATGGCTTTAAAATGGATTTGGAGCATGGAGACGATTATCTCGGGATTGCAAGATAACCAAACAAAACTTTTAGTGGATTTCTACTTATTTTATTAAATATCATCTCCACCAAACAGGACAAGCTTGCATGTGTTATAGTTTTGGAGAAAAATGTGTTCATTTCATGTATGCGCAAAATGCCTTTGAAATGGTTTTAAAATGGATTTGGAGCATGGAGACGATTATCTCAGGATGGCAATATAAACAAACGAAACTTTTAGTAGATTTCTACTTATTTTATTAAATATTATCTCCACCAAACAGGACAAGCTTGCATCTGTTATAGTTTTGGAGAAAAATGTGTTCATTTCATGTATGCGCGAAATGCCTTAAAAATGGCTTTAAAATGGATTTGGAGCATGGAGACGATTATCTCGGGATTGCAAGATAACCAAACAAAACTTTTAGTGGATTTCTACTTATTTTATTAAATATCATCTCCACCAAACAGGACAAGCTTGCATCTGTTATAGTTTTGGAGAAAAATGTGTTCATTTCATGTATGCGCGAAATGCCTTAAAAATGGCTTTAAAATGGATTTGGAGCATGGAGACGATTATCTCGGGATTGCAATATAACCAAACAAAACTTTTAGTGGATTTCTACTTATTTTATTAAATATCATCTCCACCAAACAGGACAAGCTTGCATCTGTTATAGTTTTGGAGAAAAATGTGTTCATTTCATGTATGCGCGAAATGCCTTAAAAATGGCTTTAAAATGGATTTGGAGCATGGAGACGATTATCTCGGGATTGCAAGATAACCAAACAAAACTTTTAGTGGATTTCTACTTATTTTATTAAATATCATCTCCACCAAACAGGACAATTTTGCATCTGTTATAGTTTTGGAGAAAAATGTGTTCATTTCATGTATGCGCGAAATGCCTTAAAAATGGCTTTAAAATGGATTTGGAGCATGGAGACGATTATCTCGGGATTGCAAGATAACCAAACAAAACTTTTAGTGGATTTCTACTTATTTTATTAAATATCATCTCCACCAAACAGGACAAGCTTGCATCTGTTATAGTTTTGGAGAAAAATGTGTTCATTTCATGTATGCGCGAAATGCCTTAAAAATGGCTTTAAAATGGATTTGGAGCATGGAGACGATTATCTCGGGATTGCAAGATAACCAAACAAAACTTTTAGTGGATTTCTACTTATTTTATTAAATATCATCTCCACCAAACAGGACAAGCTTGCATCTGTTATAGTTTTGGAGAAAAATGTGTTCATTTCATGTATGCGCGAAATGCCTTAAAAATGGCTTTAAAATGGATTTGGAGCATGGAGACGATTATCTCGGGATTGCAAGATAACCAAACAAAACTTTTAGTGGATTTCTACTTATTTTATTAAATATCATCTCCACCAAACAGGACAAGCTTGCATCTGTTATAGTTTTGGAGAAAAATGTGTTCATTTCATGTATGCGCGAAATGCCTTAAAAATGGCTTTAAAATGGATTTGGAGCATGGAGACGATTATCTCGGGATTGCAAGATAACCAAACAAAACTTTTAGTGGATTTCTACTTATTTTATTAAATATCATCTCCACCAAACAGGACAAGCTTGCATGTGTTATAGTTTTGGAGAAAAATGTGTTCATTTCATGTATGCGCAAAATGCCTTTGAAATGGCTTTAAAATGGATTTGGAGCATGGAGACGATTATCTCGGGATTGCAAGATAACCAAACAAAACTTTTAGTGGATTTCTACTTATTTTATTAAATATCATCTCCACCAAACAGGACAAGCTTGCATCTGTTATAGTTTTGGAGAAAAATGTGTTCATTTCATGTATGCGCGAAATGCTTTAAAAATGGCTTTAAAATGGATTTGGAGCATGGAGACGATTATCTCGGGATTGCAAGATAACCAAACAAAACGTTTAGTGGATTTCTACTTATTTTATTAAATATCATCTCCACCAAACAGGACAAGCTTGCATCTGTTATAGTTTTGGAGAAAAATGTGTTCATTTCATGTATGCGCGAAATGCCTTAAAAATGGCTTTAAAATGGATTTGGAGCATGGAGACGATTATCTCGGGATTGCAAGATAACCAAACAAAACTTTTAGTGGATTTCTACTTATTTTATTAAATATCATCTCCACCAAACAGGACAAGCTTGCATCTGTTATAGTTTTGGAGAAAAATGTGTTCATTTCATGTATGCGCGAAATGCCTTAAAAATGGCTTTAAAATGGATTTGGAGCATGGAGACGATTATCTCGGGATTGCAAGATAACCAAACAAAACTTTTAGTGGATTTCTACTTATTTTATTAAATATCATCTCCACCAAACAGGACAAGCTTGCATGTGTTATAGTTTTGGAGAAAAATGTGTTCATTTCATGTATGCGCAAAATGCCTTTGAAATGGCTTTAAAATGGATTTGGAGCATGGAGACGATTATCTCAGGATGGCAATATAAACAAACGAAACTTTTAGTAGATTTCTACTTATTTTATTAAATATTATCTCCACCAAAGAGGACAAGCTTGCATCTGTTATAGTTTTGGAGAAAAATGTGTTCATTTCATGTATGCGCGAAATGCCTTAAAAATGGCTTTAAAATGGATTTGGAGCATGGAGACGATTATCTCGGGATTGCAAGATAACCAAACAAAACTTTTAGTGGATTTCTACTTATTTTATTAAATATCATCTCCACCAAACAGGACAAGCTTGCATCTGTTATAGTTTTGGAGAAAAATGTGTTCATTTCATGTATGCGCGAAATGCCTTAAAAATGGCTTTAAAATGGATTTGGAGCATGGAGACGATTATCTCGGGATTGCAAGATAACCAAACAAAACTTTTAGTGGATTTCTACTTATTTTATTAAATATCATCTCCACCAAACAGGACAAGCTTGCATCTGTTATAGTTTTGGAGAAAAATGTGTTCATTTCATGTATGCGCGAAATGCCTTAAAAATGGCTTTAAAATGGATTTGGAGCATGGAGACGATTATCTCGGGATTGCAAGATAACCAAACAAAACTTTTAGTGGATTTCTACTTATTTTATTAAATATCATCTCCACCAAACAGGACAAGCTTGCATCTGTTATAGTTTTGGAGAAAAATGTGTTCATTTCATGTATGCGCGAAATGCCTTAAAAATGGCTTTAAAATGGATTTGGAGCATGGAGACGATTATCTCGGGATTGCAATATAACCAAACAAAACTTTTAGTGGATTTCTACTTATTTTATTAAATATCATCTCCACCAAACAGGACAAGCTTGCATCTGTTATAGTTTTGGAGAAAAATGTGTTCATTTCATGTATGCGCGAAATGCCTTAAAAATGGCTTTAAAATGGATTTGGAGCATGGAGACGATTATCTCGGGATTGCAAGATAACCAAACAAAACTTTTAGTGGATTTCTACTTATTTTATTAAATATCATCTCCACCAAACAGGACAAGCTTGCATCTGTTATAGTTTTGGAGAAAAATGTGTTCATTTCATGTATGCGCGAAATGCCTTAAAAATGGCTTTAAAATGGATTTGGAGCATGGAGACGATTATCTCGGGATTGCAAGATAACCAAACAAAACTTTTAGTGGATTTCTACTTATTTTATTAAATATCATCTCCACCAAACAGGACAAGCTTGCATCTGTTATAGTTTTGGAGAAAAATGTGTTCATTTCATGTATGCGCGAAATGCCTTAAAAATGGCTTTAAAATGGATTTGGAGCATGGAGACGATTATCTCGGGATTGCAAGATAACCAAACAAAACTTTTAGTGGATTTCTACTTATTTTATTAAATATCATCTCCACCAAACAGGACAAGCTTGCATCTGTTATCGTTTTGGAGAAAAATGTGTTCATTTCATGTATGCGCGAAATGCCTTAAAAATGGCTTTAAAATGGATTTGGAGCATGGAGACGATTATCTCGGGATTGCAAGATAACCAAACAAAACTTTTAGTGGATTTCTACTTATTTTATTAAATATCATCTCCACCAAACAGGACAAGCTTGCATGTGTTATAGTTTTGGAGAAAAATGTGTTCATTTCATGTATGCGCAAAATGCCTTTGAAATGGCTTTAAAATGGATTTGGAGCATGGAGACGATTATCTCAGGATGGCAATATAAACAAACGAAACTTTTAGTAGATTTCTACTTATTTTATTAAATATTATCTCCACCAAACAGGACAAGCTTGCATCTGTTAAAGTTTTGGAGAAAAATGTGTTCATTTCATGTATGCGCGAAATGCCTTAAAAATGGCTTTAAAATGGATTTGGAGCATGGAGACGATTATCTCGGGATTGCAAGATAACCAAACAAAACTTTTAGTGGATTTCTACTTATTTTATTAAATATCATCTCCACCAAACAGGACAAGCTTGCATCTGTTATAGTTTTGGAGAAAAATGTGTTCATTTCATGTATGCGCGAAATGCCTTAAAAATGGCTTTAAAATGGATTTGGAGCATGGAGACGATTATCTCGGGATTGCAATATAACCAAACAAAACTTTTAGTGGATTTCTACTTATTTTATTAAATATCATCTCCACCAAACAGGACAAGCTTGCATCTGTTATAGTTTTGGAGAAAAATGTGTTCATTTCATGTATGCGCGAAATGCCTTAAAAATGGCTTTAAAATGGATTTGGAGCATGGAGACGATTATCTCGGGATTGCAAGATAACCAAACAAAACTTTTAGTGGATTTCTACTTATTTTATTAAATATCATCTCCACCAAACAGGACAAGCTTGCATCTGTTATAGTTTTGGAGAAAAATGTGTTCATTTCATGTATGCGCGAAATGCCTTAAAAATGGCTTTAAAATGGATTTGGAGCATGGAGACGATTATCTCGGGATTGCAAGATAACCAAACAAAACTTTTAGTGGATTTCTACTTATTTTATTAAATATCATCTCCACCAAACAGGACAAGCTTGCATCTGTTATAGTTTTGGAGAAAAATGTGTTCATTTCATGTATGCGCGAAATGCCTTAAAAATGGCTTTAAAATGGATTTGGAGCATGGAGACGATTATCTCGGGATTGCAAGATAACCAAACAAAACTTTTAGTGGATTTCTACTTATTTTATTAAATATCATCTCCACCAAACAGGACAAGCTTGCATCTGTTATAGTTTTGGAGAAAAATGTGTTCATTTCATGTATGCGCGAAATGCCTTAAAAATGGCTTTAAAATGGATTTGGAGCATGGAGACGATTATCTCGGGATTGCAAGATAACCAAACAAAACTTTTAGTGGATTTCTACTTATTTTATTAAATATCATCTCCACCAAACAGGACAAGCTTGCATGTGTTATAGTTTTGGAGAAAAATGTGTTCATTTCATGTATGCGCAAAATGCCTTTGAAATGGCTTTAAAATGGATTTGGAGCATGGAGACGATTATCTCGGGATTGCAAGATAACCAAACAAAACTTTTAGTGGATTTCTACTTATTTTATTAAATATCATCTCCACCAAACAGGACAAGCTTGCATCTGTTATAGTTTTGGAGAAAAATGTGTTCATTTCATGTATGCGCGAAATGCTTTAAAAATGGCTTTAAAATGGATTTGGAGCATGGAGACGATTATCTCGGGATTGCAAGATAACCAAACAAAACTTTTAGTGGATTTCTACTTATTTTATTAAATATCATCTCCACCAAACAGGACAAGCTTGCGTCTGTTATAGTTTTGGAGAAAAATGTGTTCATTTCATGTATGCGCGAAATGCCTTAAAAATGGCTTTAAAATGGATTTGGAGCATGGAGACGATTATCTCGGGATTGCAAGATAACCAAACAAAACTTTTAGTGGATTTCTACTTATTTTATTAAATATCATCTCCACCAAACAGGACAAGCTTGCATCTGTTATAGTTTTGGAGAAAAATGTGTTCATTTCATGTATGCGCGAAATGCCTTAAAAATGGCTTTAAAATGGATTTGGAGCATGGAGACGATTATCTCGGGATTGCAAGATAACCAAACAAAACGTTTAGTGGATTTCTACTTATTTTATTAAATATCATCTCCACCAAACAGGACAAGCTTGCATGTGTTATAGTTTTGGAGAAAAATGTGTTCATTTCATGTATGCGCAAAATGCCTTTGAAATGGCTTTAAAATGGATTTGGAGCATGGAGACGATTATCTCGGGATTGCAAGATAACCAAACAAAACTTTTAGTGGATTTCTACTTATTTTATTAAATATCATCTCCACCAAACAGGACAAGCTTGCATCTGTTATAGTTTTGGAGAAAAATGTGTTCATTTCATGTATGCGCGAAATGCCTTAAAAATGGCTTTAAAATGGATTTGGAGCATGGAGACGATTATCTCGGGATTGCAAGATAACCAAACAAAACTTTAAGTGGATTTCTACTTATTTTATTAAATATCATCTCCACCAAACAGGACAAGCTTGCATCTGTTATAGTTTTGGAGAAAAATGTGTTCATTTCATGTATGCGCGAAATGCCTTAAAAATGGCTTTAAAATGGATTTGGAGCATGGAGACGATTATCTCGGGATTGCAAGATAACCAAACAAAACTTTTAGTGGATTTCTACTTATTTTATTAAATATCATCTCCACCAAACAGGACAAGCTTGCATGTGTTATAGTTTTGGAGAAAAATGTGTTCATTTCATGTATGCGCAAAATGCCTTTGAAATGGCTTTAAAATGGATTTGGAGCATGGAGACGATTATCTCGGGATTGCAAGATAACCAAACAAAACTTTTAGTGGATTTCTACTTATTTTATTAAATATCATCTCCACCAAACAGGACAAGCTTGCATCTGTTATAGTTTTGGAGAAAAATGTGTTCATTTCATGTATGCGCGAAATGCCTTAAAAATGGCTTTAAAATGGATTTGGAGCATGGAGACGATTATCTCGGGATTGCAAGATAACCAAACAAAACTTTTAGTGGATTTCTACTTATTTTATTAAATATCATCTCCACCAAACAGGACAAGCTTGCATCTGTTATAGTTTTGGAGAAAAATGTGTTCATTTCATGTATGCGCGAAATGCCTTAAAAATGGCTTTAAAATGGATTTGGAGCATGGAGACGATTATCTCGGGATTGCAAGATAACCAAACAAAACTTTTAGTGGATTTCTACTTATTTTATTAAATATCATCTCCACCAAACAGGACAAGCTTGCATGTGTTATAGTTTTGGAGAAAAATGTGTTCATTTCATGTATGCGCGAAATGCTTTAAAAATGGCTTTAAAATGGATTTGGAGCATGGAGACGATTATCTCGGGATTGCAAGATAACCAAACAAAACTTTTAGTGGATTTCTACTTATTTTATTAAATATCATCTCCACCAAACAGGACAAGCTTGCATCTGTTATAGTTTTGGAGAAAAATGTGTTCATTTCATGTATGCGCGAAATGCCTTAAAAATGGCTTTAAAATGGATTTGGAGCATGGAGACGATTATCTCGGGATTGCAAGATAACCAAACAAAACTTTTAGTGGATTTCTACTTATTTTATTAAATATCATCTCCACCAAACAGGACAAGCTTGCATCTGTTATAGTTTTGGAGAAAAATGTGTTCATTTCATGTATGCGCGAAATGCCTTAAAAATGGCTTTAAAATGGATTTGGAGCATGGAGACGATTATCTCGGGATTGCAAGATAACCAAACAAAACTTTTAGTGGATTTCTACTTATTTTATTAAATATCATCTCCACCAAACAGGACAAGCTTGCATGTGTTATAGTTTTGGAGAAAAATGTGTTCATTTCATGTATGCGCGAAATGCCTTAAAAATGGCTTTAAAATGGATTTGGAGCATGGAGACGATTATCTCGGGATTGCAAGATAACCAAACAAAACTTTTAGTGGATTTCTACTTATTTTATTAAATATCATCTCCACCAAACAGGACAAGCTTGCGTCTGTTATAGTTTTGGAGAAAAATGTGTTCATTTCATGTATGCGCGAAATGCCTTAAAAATGGCTTTAAAATGGATTTGGAGCATGGAGACGATTATCTCGGGATTGCAAGATAACCAAACAAAACTTTTAGTGGATTTCTACTTATTTTATTAAATATCATCTCCACCAAACAGGACAAGCTTGCATCTGTTATAGTTTTGGAGAAAAATGTGTTCATTTCATGTATGCGCGAAATGCCTTAAAAATGGCTTTAAAATGGATTTGGAGCATGGAGACGATTATCTCGGGATTGCAAGATAACCAAACAAAACTTTTAGTGGATTTCTACTTATTTTATTAAATATCATCTCCACCAAACAGGACAAGCTTGCATGTGTTATAGTTTTGGAGAAAAATGTGTTCATTTCATGTATGCGCAAAATGCCTTTGAAATGGCTTTAAAATGGATTTGGAGCATGGAGACGATTATCTCGGGATTGCAAGATAACCAAACAAAACTTTTAGTGGATTTCTACTTATTTTATTAAATATCATCTCCACCAAACAGGACAAGCTTGCATCTGTTATAGTTTTGGAGAAAAATGTGTTCATTTCATGTATGCGCGAAATGCCTTAAAAATGGCTTTAAAATGGATTTGGAGCATGGAGACGATTATCTCGGGATTGCAAGATAACCAAACAAAACTTTTAGTGGATTTCTACTTATTTTATTAAATATCATCTCCACCAAACAGGACAAGCTTGCATCTGTTATAGTTTTGGAGAAAAATGTGTTCATTTCATGTATGCGCGAAATGCCTTAAAAATGGCTTTAAAATGGATTTGGAGCATGGAGACGATTATCTCGGGATTGCAAGATAACCAAACAAAACTTTTAGTGGATTTCTACTTATTTTATTAAATATCATCTCCACCAAACAGGACAAGCTTGCATGTGTTATAGTTTTGGAGAAAAATGTGTTCATTTCATGTATGCGCGAAATGCCTTAAAAATGGCTTTAAAATGGATTTGGAGCATGGAGACGATTATCTCGGGATTGCAAGATAACCAAACAAAACTTTTAGTGGATTTCTACTTATTTTATTAAATATCATCTCCACCAAACAGGACAAGCTTGCGTCTGTTATAGTTTTGGAGAAAAATGTGTTCATTTCATGTATGCGCGAAATGCCTTAAAAATGGCTTTAAAATGGATTTGGAGCATGGAGACGATTATCTCGGGATTGCAAGATAACCAAACAAAACTTTTAGTGGATTTCTACTTATTTTATTAAATATCATCTCCACCAAACAGGACAAGCTTGCATCTGTTATAGTTTTGGAGAAAAATGTGTTCATTTCATGTATGCGCGAAATGCCTTAAAAATGGCTTTAAAATGGATTTGGAGCATGGAGACGATTATCTCGGGATTGCAAGATAACCAAACAAAACTTTTAGTGGATTTCTACTTATTTTATTAAATATCATCTCCACCAAACAGGACAAGCTTGCATGTGTTATAGTTTTGGAGAAAAATGTGTTCATTTCATGTATGCGCAAAATGCCTTTGAAATGGCTTTAAAATGGATTTGGAGCATGGAGACGATTATCTCGGGATTGCAAGATAACCAAACAAAACTTTTAGTGGATTTCTACTTATTTTATTAAATATCATCTCCACCAAACAGGACAAGCTTGCATCTGTTATAGTTTTGGAGAAAAATGTGTTCATTTCATGTATGCGCGAAATGCCTTAAAAATGGCTTTAAAATGGATTTGGAGCATGGAGACGATTATCTCGGGATTGCAAGATAACCAAACAAAACTTTTAGTGGATTTCTACTTATTTTATTAAATATCATCTCCACCAAACAGGACAAGCTTGCATCTGTTATAGTTTTGGAGAAAAATGTGTTCATTTCATGTATGCGCGAAATGCCTTAAAACTGGCTTTAAAATGGATTTGGAGCATGGAGACGATTATCTCGGGATTGCAAGATAACCAAACAAAACTTTTAGTGGATTTCTACTTATTTTATTAAATATCATCTCCACCAAACAGGACAAGCTTGCATCTGTTATAGTTTTGGAGAAAAATGTGTTCATTCCATGTATGCGCGAAATGCCTTAAAAATGGCTTTAAAATGGATTTGGAGCATGGAGACGATTATCTCGGGATTGCAAGATAACCAAACAAAACTTTTAGTGGATTTCTACTTATTTTATTAAATATCATCTCCACCAAACAGGACAAGCTTGCATGTGTTATAGTTTTGGAGAAAAATGTGTTCATTTCATGTATGCGCGAAATGCCTTAAAAATGGCTTTAAAATGGATTTGGAGCATGGAGACGATTATCTCGGGATTGCAAGATAACCAAACAAAACTTTTAGTGGATTTCTACTTATTTTATTAAATATCATCTCCACCAAACAGGACAAGCTTGCGTCTGTTATAGTTTTGGAGAAAAATGTGTTCATTTCATGTATGCGCGAAATGCCTTAAAAATGGCTTTAAAATGGATTTGGAGCATGGAGACGATTATCTCGGGATTGCAAGATAACCAAACAAAACTTTTAGTGGATTTCTACTTATTTTATTAAATATCATCTCCACCAAACAGGACAAGCTTGCATCTGTTATAGTTTTGGAGAAAAATGTGTTCATTTCATGTATGCGCGAAATGCCTTAAAAATGGCTTTAAAATGGATTTGGAGCATGGAGACGATTATCTCGGGATTGCAAGATAACCAAACAAAACTTTTAGTGGATTTCTACTTATTTTATTAAATATCATCTCCACCAAACAGGACAAGCTTGCATGTGTTATAGTTTTGGAGAAAAATGTGTTCATTTCATGTATGCGCAAAATGCCTTTGAAATGGCTTTAAAATGGATTTGGAGCATGGAGACGATTATCTCGGGATTGCAAGATAACCAAACAAAACTTTTAGTGGATTTCTACTTATTTTATTAAATATCATCTCCACCAAACAGGACAAGCTTGCATCTGTTATAGTTTTGGAGAAAAATGTGTTCATTTCATGTATGCGCGAAATGCCTTAAAAATGGCTTTAAAATGGATTTGGAGCATGGAGACGATTATCTCGGGATTGCAAGATAACCAAACAAAACTTTTAGTGGATTTCTACTTATTTTATTAAATATCATCTCCACCAAACAGGACAAGCTTGCATCTGTTATAGTTTTGGAGAAAAATGTGTTCATTTCATGTATGCGCGAAATGCCTTAAAAATGGCTTTAAAATGGATTTGGAGCATGGAGACGATTATCTCGGGATTGCAAGATAACCAAACAAAACTTTTAGTGGATTTCTACTTATTTTATTAAATATCATCTCCACCAAACAGGACAAGCTTGCATCTGTTATAGTTTTGGAGAAAAATGTGTTCATTTCATGTATGCGCGAAATGCCTTAAAAATGGCTTTAAAATGGATTTGGAGCATGGAGACGATTATCTCGGGATTGCAAGATAACCAAACAAAACTTTTAGTGGATTTCTACTTATTTTATTAAATATCATCTCCACCAAACAGGACAAGCTTGCATCTGTTATAGTTTTGGAGAAAAATGTGTTCATTTCATGTATGCGCGAAATGCCTTAAAAATGGCTTTAAAATGGATTTGGAGCATGGAGACGATTATCTCGGGATTGCAAGATAACCAAACAAAACTTTTAGTGGATTTCTACTTATTTTATTAAATATCATCTCCACCAAACAGGACAAGCTTGCATGTGTTATAGTTTTGGAGAAAAATGTGTTCATTTCATGTATGCGCGAAATGCTTTAAAAATGGCTTTAAAATGGATTTGGAGCATGGAGACGATTATCTCGGGATTGCAAGATAACCAAACAAAACTTTTAGTGGATTTCTACTTATTTTATTAAATATCATCTCCACCAAACAGGACAAGCTTGCATCTGTTATAGTTTTGGAGAAAAATGTGTTCATTTCATGTATGCGCGAAATGCCTTAAAAATGGCTTTAAAATGGATTTGGAGCATGGAGACGATTATCTCGGGATTGCAAGATAACCAAACAAAACTTTTAGTGGATTTCTACTTATTTTATTAAATATCATCTCCACCAAACAGGACAAGCTTGCATCTGTTATAGTTTTGGAGAAAAATGTGTTCATTTCATGTATGCGCGAAATGCCTTAAAAATGGCTTTAAAATGGATTTGGAGCATGGAGACGATTATCTCGGGATTGCAAGATAACCAAACAAAACTTTTAGTGGATTTCTACTTATTTTATTAAATATCATCTCCACCAAACAGGACAAGCTTGCATGTGTTATAGTTTTGGAGAAAAATGTGTTCATTTCATGTATGCGCGAAATGCCTTAAAAATGGCTTTAAAATGGATTTGGAGCATGGAGACGATTATCTCGGGATTGCAAGATAACCAAACAAAACTTTTAGTGGATTTCTACTTATTTTATTAAATATCATCTCCACCAAACAGGACAAGCTTGCGTCTGTTATAGTTTTGGAGAAAAATGTGTTCATTTCATGTATGCGCGAAATGCCTTAAAAATGGCTTTAAAATGGATTTGGAGCATGGAGACGATTATCTCGGGATTGCAAGATAACCAAACAAAACTTTTAGTGGATTTCTACTTATTTTATTAAATATCATCTCCACCAAACAGGACAAGCTTGCATCTGTTATAGTTTTGGAGAAAAATGTGTTCATTTCATGTATGCGCGAAATGCCTTAAAAATGGCTTTAAAATGGATTTGGAGCATGGAGACGATTATCTCGGGATTGCAAGATAACCAAACAAAACTTTTAGTGGATTTCTACTTATTTTATTAAATATCATCTCCACCAAACAGGACAAGCTTGCATGTGTTATAGTTTTGGAGAAAAATGTGTTCATTTCATGTATGCGCAAAATGCCTTTGAAATGGCTTTAAAATGGATTTGGAGCATGGAGACGATTATCTCAGGATTGCAAGATAACCAAACAAAACTTTTAGTGGATTTCTACTTATTTTATTAAATATCATCTCCACCAAACAGGACAAGCTTGCATCTGTTATAGTTTTGGAGAAAAATGTGTTCATTTCATGTATGCGCGAAATGCCTTAAAAATGGCTTTAAAATGGATTTGGAGCATGGAGACGATTATCTCGGGATTGCAAGATAACCAAACAAAACTTTTAGTGGATTTCTACTTATTTTATTAAATATCATCTCCACCAAACAGGACAAGCTTGCATGTGTTATAGTTTTGGAGAAAAATGTGTTCATTTCATGTATGCGCAAAATGCCTTTGAAATGGCTTTAAAATGGATTTGGAGCATGGAGACGATTATCTCAGGATGGCAATATAAACAAACGAAACTTTTAGTAGATTTCTACTTATTTTATTAAATATTATCTCCACCAAACAGGACAAGCTTGCATCTGTTATAGTTTTGGAGAAAAATGTGTTCATTTCATGTATGCGCGAAATGACTTAAAAATGGCTTTAAAATGGATTTGGAGCATGGAGACGATTATCTCGGGATTGCAAGATAACCAAACAAAACTTTTAGTGGATTTCTACTTATTTTATTAAATATCATCTCCACCAAACAGGACAAGCTTGCATCTGTTATAGTTTTGGAGAAAAATGTGTTCATTTCATGTATGCGCGAAATGCCTTAAAAATGGCTTTAAAATGGATTTGGAGCATGGAGACGATTATCTCGGGATTGCAAGATAACCAAACAAAACTTTTAGTGGATTTCTACTTATTTTATTAAATATCATCTCCACCAAACAGGACAAGCTTGCATCTGTTATAGTTTTGGAGAAAAATGTGTTCATTTCATGTATGCGCGAAATGCCTTAAAAATGGCTTTAAAATGGATTTGGAGCATGGAGACGATTATCTCGGGATTGCAAGATAACCAAACAAAACTTTTAGTGGATTTCTACTTATTTTATTAAATATCATCTCCACCAAACAGGACAAGCTTGCATCTGTTATAGTTTTGGAGAAAAATGTGTTCATTTCATGTATGCGCGAAATGCCTTAAAAATGGCTTTAAAATGGATTTGGAGCATGGAGACGATTATCTCGGGATTGCAAGATAACCAAACAAAACTTTTAGTGGATTTCTACTTATTTTATTAAATATCATCTCCACCAAACAGGACAAGCTTGCATGTGTTATAGTTTTGGAGAAAAATGTGTTCATTTCATGTATGCGCAAAATGCCTTTGAAATGGCTTTAAAATGGATTTGGAGCATGGAGACGATTATCTCAGGATGGCAATATAAACAAACGAAACTTTTAGTAGATTTCTACTTATTTTATTAAATATTATCTCCACCAAACAGGACAAGCTTGCATCTGTTATAGTTTTGGAGAAAAATGTGTTCATTTCATGTATGCGCGAAATGACTTAAAAATGGCTTTAAAATGGATTTGGAGCATGGAGACGATTATCTCGGGATTGCAAGATAACCAAACAAAACTTTTAGTGGATTTCTACTTATTTTATTAAATATCATCTCCACCAAACAGGACAAGCTTGCATCTGTTATAGTTTTGGAGAAAAATGTGTTCATTTCATGTATGCGCGAAATGCCTTAAAAATGGCTTTAAAATGGATTTGGAGCATGGAGACGATTATCTCGGGATTGCAAGATAACCAAACAAAACTTTTAGTGGATTTCTACTTATTTTATTAAATATCATCTCCACCAAACAGGACAAGCTTGCATCTGTTATAGTTTTGGAGAAAAATGTGTTCATTTCATGTATGCGCGAAATGCCTTAAAAATGGCTTTAAAATGGATTTGGAGCATGGAGACGATTATCTCGGGATTGCAAGATAACCAAACAAAACTTTTAGTGGATTTCTACTTATTTTATTAAATATCATCTCCACCAAACAGGACAAGCTTGCATCTGTTATAGTTTTGGAGAAAAATGTGTTCATTTCATGTATGCGCGAAATGCCTTAAAAATGGCTTTAAAATGGATTTGGAGCATGGAGACGATTATCTCGGGATTGCAAGATAACCAAACAAAACTTTTAGTGGATTTCTACTTATTTTATTAAATATCATCTCCACCAAACAGGACAAGCTTGCATCTGTTATAGTTTTGGAGAAAAATGTGTTCATTTCATGTATGCGCGAAATGCCTTAAAAATGGCTTTAAAATGGATTTGGAGCATGGAGACGATTATCTCGGGATTGCAAGATAACCAAACAAAACTTTTAGTGGATTTCTACTTATTTTATTAAATATCATCTCCACCAAACAGGACAAGCTTGCATCTGTTATAGTTTTGGAGAAAAATGTGTTCATTTCACGTATGCGCAAAATGCCTTAAAAATGGCTTTAAAATGGATTTGGAGCATGGAGACGATTATCTCGGGATTGCAAGATAACCAAACAAAACTTTTAGTGGATTTCTACTTATTTTATTAAATATCATCTCCACCAAACAGGACAAGCTTGCATCTGTTATAGTTTTGGAGAAAAATGTGTTCATTTCATGTATGCGCGAAATGCCTTAAAAATGGCTTTAAAATGGATTTGGAGCATGGAGACGATTATCTCGGGATTGCAAGATAACCAAACAAAACTTTTAGTGGATTTCTACTTATTTTATTAAATATCATCTCCACCAAACAGGACAAGCTTGCATGTGTTATAGTTTTGGAGAAAAATGTGTTCATTTCATGTATGCGCAAAATGCCTTTGAAATGGCTTTAAAATGGATTTGGAGCATGGAGACGATTATCTCAGGATGGCAATATAAACAAACGAAACTTTTAGTAGATTTCTACTTATTTTATTAAATATTATCTCCACCAAACAGGACAAGCTTGCATCTGTTATAGTTTTGGAGAAAAATGTGTTCATTTCATGTATGCGCGAAATGCCTTAAAAATGGCTTTAAAATGGATTTGGAGCATGGAGACGATTATCTCGGGATTGCAAGATAACCAAACAAAACTTTTAGTGGATTTCTACTTATTTTATTAAATATCATCTCCACCAAACAGGACAAGCTTGCATCTGTTATAGTTTTGGAGAAAAATGTGTTCATTTCATGTATGCGCGAAATGCCTTAAAAATGGCTTTAAAATGGATTTGGAGCATGGAGACGATTATCTCGGGATTGCAAGATAACCAAACAAAACTTTTAGTGGATTTCTACTTATTTTATTAAATATCATCTCCACCAAACAGGACAAGCTTGCATCTGTTATAGTTTTGGAGAAAAATGTGTTCATTTCATGTATGCGCGAAATGCCTTAAAAATGGCTTTAAAATGGATTTGGAGCATGGAGACGATTATCTCGGGATTGCAAGATAACCAAACAAAACTTTTAGTGGATTTCTACTTATTTTATTAAATATCATCTCCACCAAACAGGGCAAGCTTGCATCTGTTATCGTTTTGGAGAAAAATGTGTTCATTTCATGTATGCGCGAAATGCCTTAAAAATGGCTTTAAAATGGATTTGGAGCATGGAGACGATTATCTCGGGATTGCAAGATAACCAAACAAAACTTTTAGTGGATTTCTACTTATTTTATTAAATATCATCTCCACCAAACAGGACAAGCTTGCATGTGTTATAGTTTTGGAGAAAAATGTGTTCATTTCATGTATGCGCAAAATGCCTTTGAAATGGTTTTAAAATGGATTTGGAGCATGGAGACGATTATCTCAGGATGGCAATATAAACAAACGAAACTTTTAGTAGATTTCTACTTATTTTATTAAATATTATCTCCACCAAACAGGACAAGCTTGCATCTGTTATAGTTTTGGAGAAAAATGTGTTCATTTCATGTATGCGCGAAATGCCTTAAAAATGGCTTTAAAATGGATTTGGAGCATGGAGACGATTATCTCGGGATTGCAAGATAACCAAACAAAACTTTTAGTGGATTTCTACTTATTTTATTAAATATCATCTCCACCAAACAGGACAAGCTTGCATCTGTTATAGTTTTGGAGAAAAATGTGTTCATTTCATGTATGCGCGAAATGCCTTAAAAATGGCTTTAAAATGGATTTGGAGCATGGAGACGATTATCTCGGGATTGCAAGATAACCAAACAAAACTTTTAGTGGATTTCTACTTATTTTATTAAATATCATCTCCACCAAACAGGACAAGCTTGCATCTGTTATAGTTTTGGAGAAAAATGTGTTCATTTCATGTATGCGCGAAATGCCTTAAAAATGGCTTTAAAATGGATTTGGAGCATGGAGACGATTATCTCGGGATTGCAAGATAACCAAACAAAACTTTTAGTGGATTTCTACTTATTTTATTAAATATCATCTCCACCAAACAGGACAAGCTTGCATCTGTTATAGTTTTGGAGAAAAATGTGTTCATTTCATGTATGCGCGAAATGCCTTAAAAATGGCTTTAAAATGGATTTGGAGCATGGAGACGATTATCTCGGGATTGCAAGATAACCAAACAAAACTTTTAGTGGATTTCTACTTATTTTATTAAATATCATCTCCACCAAACAGGACAAGCTTGCATCTGTTATAGTTTTGGAGAAAAATGTGTTCATTTCATGTATGCGCGAAATGCCTTAAAAATGGCTTTAAAATGGATTTGGAGCATGGAGACGATTATCTCGGGATTGCAATATAACCAAACAAAACTTTTAGTGGATTTCTACTTATTTTATTAAATATCATCTCCACCAAACAGGACAAGCTTGCATCTGTTATAGTTTTGGAGAAAAATGTGTTCATTTCATGTATGCGCGAAATGCCTTAAAAATGGCTTTAAAATGGATTTGGAGCATGGAGACGATTATCTCGGGATTGCAAGATAACCAAACAAAACTTTTAGTGGATTTCTACTTATTTTATTAAATATCATCTCCACCAAACAGGACAAGCTTGCATCTGTTATAGTTTTGGAGAAAAATGTGTTCATTTCATGTATGCGCGAAATGCCTTAAAAATGGCTTTAAAATGGATTTGGAGCATGGAGACGATTATCTCGGGATTGCAAGATAACCAAACAAAACTTTTAGTGGATTTCTACTTATTTTATTAAATATCATCTCCACCAAACAGGACAAGCTTGCATCTGTTATAGTTTTGGAGAAAAATGTGTTCATTTCATGTATGCGCGAAATGCCTTAAAAATGGCTTTAAAATGGATTTGGAGCATGGAGACGATTAT